>NC_136817.1:62690538-63290538 GCF_951394365.1 Tetrao urogallus
GCGAAGAACTACTCGGGCAGGAGAAAAGATGGCGGCGATTGTTTGTCGCCGTTGCTGAGCAACGCAATTATTCTCTCCTTGGTTCTTGCGCTAATGAGAGGCTTAGAAATTAATCGGACGATCACTGCGCACTCAGATAAGGATAGCTGTGACGAGCAGAGGCTCGGCGACCTGAACGCGACACGCTCAGCATCGATCCTGGGGAGAAGACTACAAATCCCGGCATCCACTGCGCCGCCGCGCTCCGCATCGCGCCTCCGTCTGCGTCGTGAGGCATGCTGGGAGATGTAGTCCCCCGCCCCCGCCTCGTGTTACGCAAATAAGGGGCCAGGTAGGCGGGCGATCCCTCCGGAGGCCGCACCCAGCCGCCTTCCGATTGGTTGCGGGGCCGGTGGGCAGTGCTGAGGGAGCGCGTGGACCTGCCCCTGCGCATGCGCCCAGCGGCGAGGAGGCGTCGCTGTTGGGCGGGCGGCCGCGCAATGTTTTGGGGGCGGGCGCTGAGGCGCGGAGTGGTCGGTGCTGTCTGTGCCGGCGGCCGGTCCGTGCGCTGAAGCGGCGGCGCGCAGCCTTCGTTCGGGTGGCGCTGAGACCCTCCGCCCCGCGGAGCCTCCCGGCGAGCGGCAGAGCTCGCCCCGCTCCCCGAGCAGCCCGCTCTGCGGGCGGGCAGCCGGCAGCCCCCGTGGCCGCAGCCGGCGGGCGGCGCGCTCCGAGCGGCGGCGGCGGGGCAGCGGCCGCGGGGATGATGAACAGGTTCCGAAAGTGGCTCTACAAACCCAAGGTGAGCAGCGGGGCACGGCCGCGGGAGGTCCGGGTGCCGCCGCCTCGGCGCTGCCCGCGCGGCTCCGGGGGTCGTGAGTGGGCTTTGGGGTCTCGCGGCCGCCGCGTGGCGAAGCGGTTCCCCTCCGGCTCGAGCGGCACCTTGCGCCGTGCTCGGGGCGCCGCGAGAAGCGCTGCTGCGTTTCAGCATCCGCCGCGTCTCCGTTCCCCCTCGGCGGCGTGATTCACCTCACGGAGCACTCGGCTGAATTTTGTCCTGTCACTGCCGCCCGTCCTTCTTCCAGCGTTCGGCGGCAGCGCTGAGGCTCGTTCCCGTCGCTCTTTCCCGCACGCGGCTCGTTCACCCGCGTGACAGCGCTGCGCTGCTGGGCGAGGAGAAATAGAGGGAAAAGTTGAGATGAGGCTGCAGAACTGGAGCGCGGGTGGCGGCGGTGCGTGCGGGCAGCGCAGGTTCGTGCGTGGGGGACGCGGTGTTCCGACGCTGCTCCGATGGAGGAAAGGAAACGCAGCAGCTGACTGCAAATAGTTTTTGAAAGACTTCTTGTTTTATATCAGTGAACTTTTAGTGAGCTAAAAGAAAATATGCGCAGAATTAACTGTGCAGGGAATTGCAAGTGTCGCTTTTGTCACAATTTTTGAATCAAAATGAATCAAATTTCACAGTAATAATGAAAAATAATCTCACACAAATCTTCTTTCTAATAGAGGTTCTGTCTCTTTATAGTAAGACCTACTTCCCCCTGTGCAGTACCTTGCTGTATGCTGTGCTCTCAGTACCCAGTGTGTGCACTGGGCAGTGCATGCCCTTATTTCCATGGGGCTGAGCTGTGCTGGGGGACCTTCCCAGCCCATAGCGTGCTGCTGGCCCCACCTAGCACTGTCATCTTGTGCTACTGCACTGCAGGCAGCAGCAGGGCCTTCGTGCTCCAGAGAACTGCTTTAGGTAGGCAGAGTTGTGGCTCACTGAGACTTTGCAAATCGGTCCTTGTTGGTTTTTGGAGCTTATTGCGCTGCCTTTAAACACATGTTCAAAATGGGTCAGTGTGACAGCGTGTTCTTCAGAAATAGCCTCTTTTTCCCTCGTGCCTATTGAATTCTTATAGATAACATAGTTAATAATGAAATGTTTCAAACCTCAGCATGTTTTGGTAATGTTTAAGATGGAGTTCTCATATAGGGACTTCCAGTACTTGAAGAGAGCTTATAAGCAAAGTGGGACTGAGTTTTTACACAAGCAGATACCAGTGGAATGAGGGGAAATGGCTTTGAACTTACAGAGGGGAGATTTAGGTTAGTTGTTAGGAACGAATTATTTACTCAAGAGTGTGGTGAAGCTCTGGCACAGGCTGCTCAGAGAGGTGTGGGTGCCCCATCCCTAGAGATTGTCAGGGCTGGGATGGATGGGCCCTGGGCAGCCTGAGCTGCTTGGGGGCCCCCAGCCCATAGCAGGGAGTTGGGGCTGGATGGGCAGTGAAGTCCCTTCCAACCTCAGCTATTTTGTAATTGTATGATTCTGTGGCTGTAACTTTTCCTGGTTATACTGCTTACTGTCCTTTTTTGTCAAGGTATTGTTGAGATTCTTCCTGCTAAGGTGAATGGGTTCCAGGCTTTCTTTTGGAATGCTTTGGAATATTGTATATCCTGAGATGGCTACTTTTGGGATATTCAATCTGGTGGGGGCTATCATTACTGATGTTGCTTAGTTACAATCTTGTTAGGCACTGCAGGTACCAGGTGTGTTTTATCAATTACGTATTGCTATTGCTTGTGTTGGAAACTGCTTCTCTTGAGGCTTTCCAGATGCTAGTATCATGTAATAGACTTCTGCATGGCAGCATATGTTGCTGGTTGTTTGTTGTTTGGTTACATCCAGAGGGAGCTTTGAAGGCAGTGGAGGAATGGGATTGGGAAGGAGCAGAAGGCATTGAGCACAGAGCACTCACAGTGCAGCCCATTCAGAGACCTCAATAAATGCTCTCATCCCGGGGAAATTGATAGTTCTTGATATGAAATGAACTTGATAGTTCTATTCCCCATAGGTGCTGTGTAAACTGTTTCAAATAGTATTTTTACATAGGGGAGGCTAAAAAAATGAAACATAGCAGGTATTGCTTAACAGGATGTAATTACAAAGCTATCAGTATAATTGTCAAGTTGCTGCAAGAGGCAGAACCTGCATCAGGACAGACACTGACTTTGAAACTGCTGCATCTGTTTGAACATAGCAAGGATGTGAGAGAAAATGTTAGTGTAGGGATGTGCAAAATCCTGGCTAATGCCGGGAACGTGACATGAGAACAGCATGACTTTTCTGCATCCTCATGCTCTTGCTGTGTGGCCCTGTTATGGCTCTCCAGGTATGCTGGATGCCCAGATTTAATAAACCAGGTCTAATGCTGATGGTTGAGGTAAACAGTGAAACAGATAACAGCAACGTGAGCTATGCAGCTGGCAGGAGGCTGCTCTCAGCTGAGATCATAGGGGCAAACCAGAGAGGTGAAGCTTTGTTTTCAAACTCCTGTGCTACATAGGTTGCAATCTAATTTTTTACTGCTTTCTGTGAGATGATTCTGCAGTCCTCAAACAGGAAACGACATGGTAAGTTTTTGGAAAGGAATTAGTGTTTACTTCTGAACCAGGAGAAGGTGCAGAGGAGTGACTGGAAGCAGCTCAGGGCTGCAGCATGCAGAAGCTGTGTGCTGTGACTGCCTCGGGATGCTGCAGAAATCCTTGTTACAGCTGCTGCTCTGAGAAAAAGGGTGACTCCTAAACGCAAATGTTTGAATGCACGCACAGATATAGTAGAAACATTTCCTGTCACTCCTTATCCTGTGCCTTTTGCTGTCGGAACATTCCACAGGTGCTAGGTCAGAGCCTGCTCCCAGGCAGATGTCAGCATCCCACAGAAGGATTGGAACAGGCTGCTTTTGTCCAGTTATGAAATGCTTTTGATAACCAAAGTATTCAGAAAAACTCCTATGAATGCTGCTACTTGAGGTTTGAGAATAGCTTGAGCAAAGAACAGGTAACTTGCTCACCAGGGTCAGTGTTGAATGGAGCTCTGATTTATTGATATTTTGAAAGAACTGTTGTGTATTTGCCTAGGAAAGAAAAAATTTGTTTCCAGCCACAATTTAAAGATATTTTAATCTGCTTAGTATAAGACTGCAGTACCTCTGATGGATGTTCATTTTCTGTATTATTCTTTTGTGGGAATAAAAGCCAAGAAATATGTTTTTCCTGAGATTTCTTTTCTTTTTTTTTTCCAGTTGTTTATTCATTATTCTTTTTTTTTTTTTTTTTTTTTTTTTTTTTGCTATGTGGTAATAGGTGCATCTTGTGATTAGTGTTCAAGAATTCCTTATGTTCTTGGTTAACACAAAATTCATACTTATTGGTATAACAGGTGCCTGGTTTTATGCACGCTTTGTCCCAGTCAGGTGTTCTGGCAACAGCCTGGAGGCATGATGCTGCTTTTTAGCACCCCTTCTGCCAAGGACTGACCTAAGAAGACACTGTGCAAATAAGAACATTCTTAAGGAATAAAGAGTAATTGCCTAACGTAGAAAAGTGAGAGCCAGTGGCAATAAAAATAATTAAATAACTTCTAGGAGCTTCTGCATTACCTTGTGTGGTGGTGGTGGTATTCGTTTTGTTGTTCTTTTTTTATTTAAGGGCAGGTAAGAACTGAGCTTTAGAAGTTGCATGTGAGAATGTTATCTTGCTTAGGAGCATCCCCAGAGTTACTTTATAAATAGAAATAGGAAATAAATATTATGAAAAACAATCAAAATTTTTTTTTTTTTTGAAAGGAGGAGGAAAAGATGTTAGTAGGGATTTCTGAAGGGAAAATGAAGTTGTGTATAGAAGATGAGTAGAAATATGAACTACAGAGCAGCAGAATATAGTAAAAATTAGTCTCAAGGATGTGCTTAACACACTGTGAAGAACACTTTTAAAGTTGATTCAGTAGAATGAGATGTAGGAAGGGGGAGCATTATTTTTAAGCTGTGTTTTCATTTCTCACCATTTCCGCCCGTCATAAAAAGATGAAACTGCTGCAGTAGCCAAGCAACTATTGAGACAAGTTTTGAGTGAGTGAATGGAAAAGGACCAGTTTAGAGAGTAATATAGTTGGGAAGCAGTATTTCATTTTAGATGTGATTTCTACATCTTAGAAGTGAAATATTTACTCCTCACAGGAGAGAACCTGAGTGACTTCGGTCTTGAGGAAAAGTGTCTTAGGAGAACTTGAAGAAAGAGTGAAAGAAGTAAATATTATTTGTAGTGCAAATTTGGTGCTGTACAGTAATCCAAGTTTCTGCACCATGCTGTTTGTGATAAAAATGTGGTACTTAATGCCATGTGTATATTAACATCTAATGGCTTCCAAAAACAGAAGAATCAGGAATCTGTCTGATTTGGGGAAGCAGCACTGGATTTCTGAAGATGCTCAGTATTTTTTAAGTCAGCTCTTTGATCTTGCTCAATTACCTGCTTGATTCTTCTTGTTACTACTGTCTGATCAGAGGCTGCAGCTACAGTGATGAGCAATACTGATAAAAATCCTGAGAAGGGCAACCTATAAATCAGCATACATTATTCTAGCTTCACAGTTCTGCTTCATTTTCAAAGCACCATCTAGTGGTTTGAACTCCAGTGTGGAAACTAGTAATTCTTTGCTGTTTGTTCTGCAGCTCAGCAGCTAACTTAAAATAATTACCTCAAGTCTTATTATTTCTTAGCCTTGGTTTACCTATGTCTGAAAAAGTCAAGTAGGTAAACTGCTGCAGTTGTCAGCTAAGAGATTTGTTTGTCTGTGCTTGATTACTTGGTGAATAGAGTTAAATCCAGCTTTATTGATGACCTGGATGAGGGGATTGAGAGGAGAGTACGGTACCCTCAGTAAGTTTGCAGATGACACCAAGCTGGAAGTGTCGATCTGCCTGGGGGTAGGAAGGCCCTACAGGGATCTGGACAGCATGGATCGCTGGGCTGAGGCCAATGGGATGAAGTTCAACAAGTCCAAGTGCTGGGTCCTATATTTTCCCCACAGCAACAGCAGATGATGCTGCAAGCTTGGGGCAGAGTGGCTGGAAGGCTGTGTGGAGGAAATGGACCTGGGGTGGTTGGTCAGTGCTGGGCTGCACATGAGCCAGCAGCGTGCCCAGGTGGCTGGGAGGGCCAATGGCATCCTGGCTTGTATCAGAAACAGCGTTGCCAGCAGGAGCAGCCAAGTACTCCTTCTGTACTCAGCTCTGGTGAGGTCACACCTGGAATACTGTGTTCAGTTTTGGGCCCTTTGCTACAAGAAAAACATTGAAGCCCTGGAGTGTTTCCAGAGAAGGGAAACAAAGCTGTGAGGGGTCTGGAGCACAAATCTTGTGAGGAGCAACTGAGGAAGCTGTTCAACCTGGAGGAGGCTTAGGGGAGATCTGATTGCTCCGTATCCTACCTGAAGGGAAGCTGTGGTGAGGTGGGAGTCAGCCTTTTTACCCCTGTAAGTAGTGACAAGACTGGAGGGAATGGCCTCAAGTTATGTCAGGGGAGATTCAGGTTGTGCATTAGGAATAATTTCTTCTCTGAAAGACTGGTCAGGTACTGGAATGGGCTGCCTAGGGAGGTGGTGGAGTCACTGTCCCTGGAGGTGTTAAAGAAACACTTAAATGTTGTACTGGGGGACATGGTTTAGTGGGGGAATATTGGTGGTAGGATGGTTAGACTAGGTGATCTTAGAGGTCTTTTCTAACCTTGTGGGTTCTATGATTACCCTGACGTGAGAGAAATGCATATGCCTTGCAAAATGACTCTTCTGATATGGATTACTGTGAGCAGAGTTACAGTGTATCAGATTGAGGGTCCATCTAGCCTGGTGTCATGTCTGGTGGCTTTCAGTGTCCTGTAACAGATGCCTTGGGGAAAAAGATGAGATGAATGGAAAGTGATATGTCCCCTGGGCTTTTATTTCTTTTCAACTTATGGTAGTCTGCATCTTAGGTGCGTGCTCAGCTACAGATTGTGCCTTATAATTCAATAGCTTGGGAACATTTTTCCTTAGTATCTAATCATTTTTTTCAGTCCATTTATACTTCTGGCTGCCATAATGACTACTAGCAATGAGTGCTTAAAGTGAGTCTCATTCTAGTGATGTGTATTTTCAAGTGTCCATCAGTGTGATTGACCTGATGTGCTCCTTGTCCTGCAGATTCCCTTCTGCTCTTTGTCTTGGATCTTGAGATCCCCCTGACTGCACTGCCATGGTGGTAGCAGAATATAAAGAAAAATACTTTTTCTTTCTAGTGTTTTTTGATATATATGTATATTTTTAGAGCACAATGTGTTCTATGTTATTTAGAAGAATGATGATTTAAAAAAAAAAAAAAAAAAAAAAAAAAATCTGCATTGAGCCACAGTCTTTAAGCTCTGGTATTTTAGAGTGCCCGAAGAGTGCTTTATTCCTGAGCTAACTGAAAGAACCTGGCAGTAAAAACACCTTGAAACGCTTCATTTAGTTATTTTAGTGGTTTCTGTCTCCTGTCCTGGTAGTTTTGCTAACAACGTTGATTTAAAAATGTATTCAGTAAAGCGCTTTTAAAATAATCATGTTAAAAAAATTAATTGAAGGCTGAGTTGATATGTTTGGCTCATGTCTGAAAATTGACCTGCCTTCGTAGTGTGCATCTGATAAAGCTTCTCGAACTTGATTGTTTTACTGGAAGGTGTTACTATGTTGGAGTCTGTCTTACCTGTTCTCATGAGTCTTTGTTTTCATTTTCAAGGTACAAAATATGCAAGTACTACTTTGTAGCTAAAATTGCCAGCTGGGGGTAACTGTTTAATGGCCTCATGCTTGCATTCTGGAAGTGAACTGCTGCCCTTCAGGCAGGCTGAAGCTATTTAGTCCCCTCAGCCAGAGCTATCCCAAGTCAACAATGCAGAGCACTCAGCCTACGTACAGCAGGCGTTGCTGTGTAACAGAGCCCAGTTTTCCTTTGCTGAAGCACTCAGTTGCCTGCTGTTGGAAGGCAGGTAAGTGACACAAGTTCTGATACACTTTATAGAGCTGTAGGTTTAGGATATGGAAGAGGTGAGCTTTTGGGGAGATTGTATGTTTGTGCAAAGAAGAGTACAGCCTTCCTGTTTCAGCATGCCTTGCTGCTGAAACTGGAGGGTCTAACTCTTGTTTTGTTATATATATTTGATGAGGTAGATCAGGCTTGCTCCATTCTATTTATATTTCTGTTCTCCTCTGCAGGCTATGGGATTTTTCTTCTTGTCTCCCCAATAGTCAGTAACAATTGTGCATTGCCTCCATGGGCCTGGCCTGGAAACTATTGATGTTCCCAATCCTCTTGATGGTGGCTCTGCTTATTCCTATTCCTCTATGTTAATAATCTTTTCCTCCTTAGAGTATTAATGCTTCTGATATCATTTAGGATCAGGATGCCCTGAAGAACTGATCAACAGGAACTGGATTATAGAAGGAAACATATTCACAGCCTCACTGTAGAATCCTGTATAGTGTTGCACTGCAAGTGAGACTGACCTCTGAGAATGTCATGTAAAGGCTGCCCCTGCTTTGCTCCGTCTTTATAGGCCACAGGATCATCTTTCTTTTTCTTTCACAGGACCTTATTCACACTCGATAGCTGTTCAGAATGAATAACATAACTGTGAGCATCGTGTCACTTCCATGTACTCCTAGCTGGGTGAATGAATGAAAGAAGGGCTACTGGGCAAAGGACACAGAGGGAGAGAGATGAAGATGGGGTGGTGTAAGAATGTGCTTGAAATAAAAATGTCTGAAATACAATTCAAGGATGGAAAAAAAAGGAGGAGACACTCTCTCTCAAATTGCATGCTTTATATTTTCAAATGGGTCATAGGTGAAAATAAATTGGCATGATGTTTATGCTGGAATGTGTTAATTCCTGCCATCAGCCAGCACTTTGATCTCTGAGAATTACAGGTGTTTGTAGCTAAACTAACCAGGTGTTCAGGGTGTTCTACATTGTTCTACATTGCATGCTTCTAATTTTCACCTTCCTTTGTCAGCCTTTTAATGCAGGAAAATTTTCCTGAAATTCTGAACTTTATCAGATATTATGAATAATCAGATTGCTCAAGTTTCTTCTCAATACCAATGTTATAGAGCTGAGCATGAAAGGGTTCTTGTATGTTTATCTGATCTTGGCTTTTGGATGTTATCTTAAGAGTCTATTTAGGAGTGAGGGGAGGCTCTCGTATCAGTGCCTCATTGCCTGATTCTCCTATAAGCACGGACCTGTTGGTAGATATTTCAACTTCCTGTCTGTTTCCAGCTGCTGGAGTTTTAGTGCTTCTACCCTACAAACAAGAACATTTCAGACTGCTTCCTGCCAGATTCCCTGCAAGAGCCACCTGCTTTTATTTAATTTTCAAGATTCAGAAAGATAGAGTACCTGCACTTCTGAATGCGTTATTTAATGCCTTTGTAAAGTGTTTTTATAGAGATGGATGAGTGTACCTCATTTACTTGACAGCCATATAAAAGTACCTTGACGCAATTGAAATGATGTCATTCTGTGGGGCAAGGTGGATTACGAGAATGAGATAGAGTTAAAAGGACGTAAAAGTAGGAGAAATCATAAAGAGCTGTAAAGCAAATCTCATCTTACACCCATCATTTCTTTTGCCTTGGGTTTTAGAGGCGTAAGAGATGAAGTGAAAATGGTAGTCAGTCCTTGGTGGTGACTGGTATGTGTTCAAACTGGAATGTGCTGCTTGTGGGGTTCCATGTGTGTAAGTCCTGTGGGGATGTGTGGTGGGATCCCTTATGTTCTTGTGTAGGCTCCACTGATTTGCTAGCTGGTGGCTGAGGTGTGTTAGGATGTTGTGTGTTGACTTAGCCTTTTTTAAATCAAAATTTGCTTCTGTTTTGTTCTGATGATGAGTTTGGCCATGTTTGGAGGCTTTTTTTTTTTTTTTTTTTTTTTTTTTTTTTTTTTCAGAATAAAAACTAGTGAGGCTTGTTTCAATATATGAGCTTTCACAGTGCTTTGTAGGTATCTTGAAATGTTTGTATGTAACTTAAAGTGGGAATGTGATGTTGTGATGAGCAACAAACAATTGGAAGAAGGCTGATTAATTTCTGTGCCTTATGTTAAGAAGTGCGTCTTGTTTAACTATGGGTGTTCACTGATGTCATGTTCATTTGGTTAATTTTTTCTTCTAATTAAGTGATTAGCAAGGAATTACTTCCAAACTGGTATGTTCAGATGTAGAACAGGGATGCAACTTGGAAATCAAATGATTCTTGAAAAATGTCTTGAAAAAGGCACAACTTAAAACTAGGTATAAACAGGGTAACTTTTTTCTGTAACAGTGTTCTATTAATTTCTTTATACAGTGTGTATATCAATATATGGACATGTGCATCATTTGTTATTATGATGTTAGCAAATAACAACAGGTGAACTGATGTCTAGTTGTTTGTTTCCTACCTGAAGCAGAGATAGATGGTTGTTTGAATTCACTTGATTTGATCAACATTTAAAAAGCTTCTTAATTAGAGAAAACATTTACCCGCTAAATATCAATGCATACATTTTCAAAAGAATAAAGCCTGTCAAATTACTGCAAATATTTCTTGATGAATATTCCTGAAGAATCTCTAAATGACCTTGCTGCTGGGAGCATTGGTTGTGGCATAAGAAAGCCAAGCACAGCTTTGGCTGAAGCCCAGAGCTGTGTGTTACTGGGGAGGCCAAGTGATGCAGTGCCATCAGCGTGATTCTGGCTCATTCTAGTTCTCTTTCTCTCTGTGCCTACATGTTGTGATTGATCCACAACTCGTGTGTCTTCTGTGTGTTCTTGAAACACCAAACAGGATTACTTTTTTCTAGCTTTCAAAAGGGAAACTGAGGCTTGAAGGTTTAGTTATCCCAAATATAAGTTAACAGTCACAGCAGCCAGAAAAATTTTATGTGGGGTTTCATTATTTTATTCCTTATCCATCGTTGCTCCCTGTCCACGACTTTATATATTTTTCCTTTTAAGACTGCAGTACTGTCACGGTTTATAGCTGAAACTGAAGACCAGATTGTATGTACTTTGCTATTCAAAGACTGGAGCACAGCTTACTGTTGCCATATGCTAAGATTCACTGCCCAACTCCTGCTTACAAATGGGAACATATGGGAGATAGGTAATGGTGATTTTCAGCTTTTAATTAGGCATGTTCAGACTGGTGCCTCGCTACCCGTGTCTTCAGTCAGTTCTGTGTCATCTTCCCCATCTCCCCCTGGTGGTAAACCCTCTGGAATGTGTCAGCAAAGCTGCTGGGCAAGAAAGTTTACTTCTGCTGAAGGTTTTTGGTTATTTGGGATGGGGGAAGAGTGTCTGCCTATTCAATAGCAGCTATCCAGCAGTCGGAAGTGCAGTTTTGAGATGGGGTACCTTACTGAAAGATGTTACATCTTGTTTGGTTTGTGGAGAGGGGAAAAAAAAAAAAATGTGATCAACACTGTATAATAAAGTAGGAATTAGAACTGCCATTTAAATGCTGGCATCTGAGATGTAGAGGTTTTGCAGCATTGGATGAAAGCACTGTCAGTAATGATTAAACTCAAACTTTGAACCTCTTTGCTGCAAACTCTTGCTAGAATATGAGTCAGTTTATAGCCACTCCAGATCACAAGTCTGGTTACTTAACTCTGCTACTATATACTGTTTATGACTCCTTTCTTTTACTGCTTATTAGGCAACTTTTCTGTTGTAATGACAAATTTTTTGTAAAGTACTATCAGTGTGGTCAAATATATTTGTGCAGCAGTGATCCTCTAGAGCAACGGAAGTATTCACTCATCTATTTCAGCATTCAAAATACATGAACGCAGTATAATGTGTAATATATGCCTATAAAAATATTGGTGGTGTTCTTGTGAATTTTAAGTTGTCTGAAAACAGTAGTGCTGCTGCTGAGAGGGCAGGGTTATGGCTAGCCCAGTGCTTTATAGGCTGCTGGCTCTGTGTGAGGAATGGGGTGGTCGTGTTCTGCACTGGATCACTTCCTGACACAGTTGGAGCCAAATATCATTTGTTTACAGAAGTTTGCAGAGTGTGTTGTCAGCTTCATTGGTGGAGGAGCAGCAGGATCACCTCTTTTTTTTTTTTGTGGCAACAAGGTCTTTGTGTTACCTTGTACAGACCGTGAATTTGTATCTTCAGTCTTTTGTATTTACATCCTATACTCACAACAAGTAGTGGTAGAATGAAATCTGTAATCTGAAGAAAGATGGACTGATGCCTCTAGTTCCAATAGCACCTGTTCTATTGCTCCTTTTGCATGGAAGATGGTGACTTGTATATTGAGGGAGCAGTGTGAAACCATGGTGAAGTGACGTGGAACTAAAAGAGTTGGACTTGTGATTCAATTCCTTATTGCAAAACATGGGCTCACCTTAAGTTATTTTTAGGTGACTTAGGTACAGACCACGTATAAATGTTAATGTAGGTAATACTGTGGTGACAAAGGCACAAAGCAAGCTACAGAAGCAGCAAGCTATGAAAGGATGGGCTTTTTGCATAGTTGAACTGCTGGACGCTTTGAGCTAGCTGTGCTTTTAAACAGGGATTGTGAAGGTATTGAAGTATCCAGTTAATGCTGTATTGTCTGTTTGGCATATCTGTTTTCTGCTTCAAGTTAATTGTATGAATTGTCAAACTTAGGACTCACTAATTTGGAGTTTGGAGCCAGTATAGTGACAGATCAGCCACATTCAACATTTTTAATTAATTTCCAAGTCTTTAAAAGCATCTCCTCTATTTAATTTTCATCAGCTGGTTCACTATTAATATATTTAATAGCAGTATTGTCAGCTAATGTAATTTTTTTCACTTTGCTCTTACTGGAATAAGGATTAATGGAACTGTAAGGATGGGTAGAAGTACAATAATTTTAGCTGAAAAGAAGTTTATCTTCATTTTGCTTGCTTGAATGGCAGCAAGTAAAAGTTTGCAGTGCTAAATACAAATGTAATATATGGGGTATGCAGAGGCCATATTTTTACTTTATGCTCACCCCCTCTCCCCTGTCAAGTGTGGAGTACTGTCTTCACAGCTTACTTCTGCATTGTGTGCTTTATCTTCTTGCTCAGAAGCCTCAGTGATCCTGATCAGTGAAGAGTTTTGCTCTTTTTGAGAAGCTACTTTCAAAGCAACAATTTTCTTCAAAGAAGGATGTTTTCTTAAGGGACTTGGGAGAATGTTTCCTTAAGCAAATTGGATTATGATATTGCAGTGTGTGTTTCCATGTCTCTGTTCCCTCTTTCCCCACTGCCCAGTCTGTTAGATCAATGTGGAACAATTAAGTCCTTGACATATCAGGAGCTAGAAAAAAGGTGGCAAGCTGTCTATCTCCTAGGTTTTTTTTCCCCACACAGAAAACCTTTTGTTGAGGATAAAATAAGTTTTCTGATTTGTGCCACTTCTCTCTGTGGGTTATTTACAGGGAGTTGGGGAAGTCTGATCTTAATCTGCCTTCAAAATTATTTTTAGGGCATTATTTCCAAATTCGAGTTAGGTCTGAAAAATTCATGAGAGATGTGCTGAGGAATATGGGGATTGAGTAGGAATTGGCTATGAGCAGTGCTGGAGCACCCTCTGCAGCCTCTTAGTTTTTAAATGAGCTTTATATATTTCTGATGATAGCTTAATGGTATGAATATAACAAAAAAAAAGCCCCACAAGAATCCAGGTGCTTTATGGGCCCTACTACTCTATGGGCCCATCCAAGAACAATGGCAGATTCTTAGTGAAAATAATTAATTAGCATGTTTTAGACCTTTTATGTCTAGAACCCTAGTGTTTTAGTCCCCTGGTGTCCTAGCATATCTCTCTTGGCAAGAAAATCCCCAGCAGCTTTTGTACGTTCACTGCAGTTCAGGCTGAAAAGTAAATACTGCATCCAGTGGAAATTGCATGAGAATTAGTTCTGTATGATGGACAAATTGTAATGCCATTAAATACACTGGGGAGAAAAGCTTAAGAATTTGCTTTTTTGAGGGCTAGTTTACTGCCTTCTAATCACAGTTGTCCCAGGATTTGGTAACGAGTGAATCATATGAGCTGCACATTCAGCAACAGACTAATCTGATGTCATACTGGGACATGGGTTCAGGTCAGGTTGGCAAAGAGCATGGCCAAATGCACTGCCACTGCTATGGCCTTCCTGGAAACATCTGGGTTTCTTCTAATCTGCTGCTGAACAGCCTGACCCTGTTTAATTTATGAGCCAACCTAGCTGGGCTGAAGAACAATGTGCAGTCTTTATTGCTTTACGAGACAACTGAGCTGCAAAGTCCTTGTGATTTGTTTTCATAGGGAAATGCTATTTTGAATGTACAACTGCAATTTAATTTTTTTTCTGTAATATCTTATTAAATTGGTGACGCTGTGTGAAACCTTCTTTGTTACTTCAGTATCTTTAAAGGATTGGTACAGAATAGTGTAATGGTATCAAGTAATCAATTATGTGGATTTTTTTCTTTTATGTTTGTGCAGAATTGCCTTGCTTTGATGATGCTATTACATCAAAGCTTTTTGTACATTGTAATTGTAAATAGATTTACAATTGGGCTCTGAGCAAGCATCGGAGAATTGCAGAAGGGATGAGGCTGGAAGGGACCTATGCAGACTGCATGTTGCATCTCCTGTGCTCAAAGCAGGATTCTCAGGCCAATGTCCAGTGGTCTTGACCTGTTTCCAAAAATGCAGACTCCCCAACTTCCTCTCTGGGCAGTCAGTTCCAGTAGATGATCTACTGGCTCCTGGTTGGGTTGGCTTCAGGGCCTTATCCCGTGGGATTTCTTCTAAGCCAGGCCCTGAAAAGGCTGAATCTTGTGACATCTGAGGATGGTTTTTACCACTTTGGACAATCTATTGCTCTTCCCTTGTAGTTGGGTCCTTTCTGACTCAAAATGCCAATCATTTTTTCCTGCAGATTAATTTAGCTTCTTTCTTTCGTGAGCCTGAACGAGTGTGGAAGAAGTCATCTTTCTTTTAACTCTTTACATATGGGAATGTTGTTGTTATGGTGGTTTTTTTTTTTGGTGGTTTTTTTTTTTTTTTTTTTTTTTTTTAGTTCTTTGTCCTCAACATCTATAAGCTGTATTTTTGGAAAACTCTTATTCTTGTTTCTTTTTGCTCTTTTTCCAATTGGAGATGTAGGTCTTATAAAAAGGTTGGTGGCCAGTTCTTTGACTAGGTAAACAGGAGTGCCATGCAGACTGGAATGCACTTCTAGTGGTTATGTGTGATCTTGGTTTTATCAGTGTTATGACATTGACTTCTACTCAGTTTATGATCTGTAGTAATTAGTTGATCCTGCTTTGAATCGCTCATTCATTGGAACCTGTTTTTCTTGAGTACTGCTTTCTTGGTTCATTTCTGTTAGACCTGAGCTTGTCAGCTGATGAGTGAGTACTTCAGTGTTCCCATTGCTTTCCCCAGCTTTGTATATAGTATTTGTTGAAACCCTTGCTGGGCTGACTCAGCCTGTATGAAAATGGTGTAGGGTTTTTTGAGGACTGAACTGACCTCATTTCCACTCTAGATCCTTCACCTTAGCATTTTTTTTCAGTTTGAAGCGTAAGAGCTGACTAGCAGCCAGCCTAGTATGTTGGAGTGAGGAAGATTCTGGAGAAATGGGATTTCTATTGACAACAGCAAGTCATTACAGTTCATCTGTAAAATGGAGTCAGTTTATTGTAATGTAAATTCTGTTCCTGCTTTGGAAAGCATTTTTCATGCCTTAATGCAATTCAAGTGGACTATAACCACACTTATTATTTTCTTAAATTGTACAGAGCCAGACCCATGACAGAATTTGAAACATACTCAGACTTTAATAGCCTACAGTATATACACAAGCACTTAAGCAGACTTTTATTTCTGTCTGGATTGTTTCTTTAGTTTGTTAATAGTGTCACATGAGACTATGAGTGACTAAGAGTGTGAAGAGTTCTAGTAAGGCAAAAGAGGTCCCTTCTCTGTGTTCACTAGATCAGACTAAGGCAATGCAACAGTCATGAAGTTGCAATTGAAATTGTTTCAATTTGTCCTTAATATAAGAAAATCATGTTAATAGTACAATAATACATTGGCCTTTTAAATCTTACAAACTTAGAATTTCATAATTGTACCAGCCTTTCCCATCTCATATCTTCCTAATTGTTGCCTTAGGCTGAGTTTTCCATAATTCTTTGAATCCTTTTCCCTTCCTCATCCCTTTTGCTTTTGGCTTGAGACAAATGAAGATCTGGGAGATGCCATAAATAAGCATGAAGTAATCAAGGCTATTGAAGGGCTTGCAGCCCAGAAAGCCAACCATATCCTGGGTTGCATCAAAAGAAGCATGACCCAGCACGTTGAGGGAGGTGATCCTGCCCCCTACGCAGCTTGGACCCCACTTGGAGGACTGTGTTCAGTTCTGGGGTCACCAACACGAGAATGACTTGAAGCTGCAGGATTGGATCCAGAGGAGAGCCATGAAGATGATCAGAGGACTGGAGCACCTCCCCCATGAGACAGACTGAGAGAGTTGGGCTCTTCAGCCTAGAGAAGAGAAGGCTCTGGGGGGGACGTTATAGTGGCCTAGTACCTGAGGAACTTAAACTAAAGCTGGGGAGGGACTTCTTATAATGACTGATTATATTGCTGTTTTACTTTGTGGTCTTCTTTGACTTCTGCAGTATCTATTTGTGGCATCCTGGAATGTTTCTTTTTGTGTGATGTTAAATTAAGTATTTTTTGAAGTCTCTTCAAGGAAAACTTCAGGTTTAAAGTATGCCTTTCCTTTTATAATGAAATTGGCCAGAAGTCCAAGGTGTAGCTCTTGATTTTTAGGTATTATGGTAGCAAATGGATGAAGAGGGTGTGCAAGACCCCAGCAGCTTCTTAGGTGCTCGTTGAGTGTTTACTCGTTGAGCAGAAGAGAGCCTGGGTCAGGGTGGCTGCTGTTGTGTGTTGAATGTGTGTTGCTGCCTTAAAATTCCTTATTTTGAAAACCCACAGTGCTTGAGAACAAACCTACACTGACTTCTTTTTTTGTCAAAGGACAGCTTTAGTCTGGTGCAGTTGGTCTGCTCCCTAAATCAAGGATGGAAAAGATGCTTCTGCAGCTACTCTGTAGGTAGTTTTCGATGTTGTTTGCCACCTGGAAGAGCTGCTGTTCTCTTGTGCTCGTTGCTGCCTGTAAAGCTGGGCAGATGTCATTCCTGCATATCTATGCCTGCTTCTGCTTGAGCTCCAGAGGTGAGCTGAGGAATTGACTGCTAGCTGTTATTGTATATGTAAGTACTGTTATTTTCTCCATTAGAGGCACTTTCGGTTCTTGTAAATAAAACAATTGTTGGTCAAATATCTTAGAGGTTTTGAAGAAAAGAGATGAATCATAGCAATCAATAAGTGTTTGTATATGCTATGTTGGATTCCTCCAGTTTCTGACCTTTCCTTATGTCATGTTCTTCCACAAGAAAAATTTCAAATAAGCCTGAAAGACACTGAAGGGCATCCACAATACTGATAGTCTTCTGTCTTTACTCTTTTATCTATTGGCCACTTTGAGTCTTTGTTTTAAAGGCTATATGGTTTCCAAGAATAAAAGAAGTTCATGGGAAAACTTTTTATTTTTAGTAGAATTTGCCATAACTTGGTTTATGCTCAGTTGTTTTCATCTAGCTTTTGCAAATAGTGTTTTCATTGGTTCCAGAATGCTGCTAGTGGAGTGACTGCCTGAAGGTGAAGTCCAATTACTGTCTTAGGAAATTCACACTGGTTATGGCATTTTTCTGTTTGAAGAGTGGAAAATATTGCATCTATTTAAGATAACTTACTGGTTTAGTTGAATGGGTAGAAGAAAATAGGAGGATTGGAAGCTTGTTTTTTAAACTTAACACTTTCAATATATTTTGGCAGTAAAGTTTGCAGGTATTAATAGGCATGATTTTGTTGGTAGCTTTGTCATGTTTGCAGAGAAACTTGAAGAAAAGATTGTTGTCTTTTTCTCTCTTTATGCATGTCTCCTCATTTCCTCCCCCCCCCCCCCCCCCCGAAAAAAAAAAAAAAAAGCTTTGTGAGTTTCTTAATGCTAGGAACAAGCCCAAATAACTTATTTGAGAAAGATAGTTGGAGCTGTCAGGCTGCATTTAGCATGATGTGTTGTCGTCTCTCAGAGCTGTCAGCAAGAGAGGGATCATTGTAGCGTAGCATTATAGCATGACTGTGGGGTCAATGTGGGTTCAAGTAGTCACTAGGATTTTGCTAGCCTTTTCTTGGCATTTCTAATCCTTTGTACCTTCAGTTTCATTGCCTGTGTCAGTTCAGCTAAAGCTCACAAGGGTTTGATAATCTTATGCTTACCCTTTGGTATCATCTGTGCAGTTGAACGTCAAGTAGCAGAGATGTGGCCACCTCAAAACTCCGGCAAAATTTTGGTCTTTTCCTAAAAGTGAAGTGGCCTGAGGTTTTCTTGATTATCAAGTCCTGCTTAAAGTAAGTAATAATATTTAACTGCTGTAGCTTGAAGTAAAGCAACTCTTCCTGGGTGTGGCAGAAATGCTAAGTCACAGCTTGAATCAGTGATTGAGCACCTGGTGGGAAGGCAGAGCCAACCCCGGGGAGCTCAGCTGCAAGCAATGCACCTGAGTGACTGGAAGGGGTGGAGCAAGGATCCTCATTTAAGGGTTGGTAGTGGAGGCAAGGGTATCTTGCTGGAGCCCTCTATGTACCTGAAGCCTTTCAAAGGTTAGCAGATTCTTTCCTTTGCTTCTGTGCATGTGGCTATTGCATTTGAGCAAGTCATCACTTGCTGCAGCCTGGGACTTTACTACTTTGCTGTCATTTCTTTGCTTTCCATTGTGTTACACTGGGGAACAAGTCAAATTATGCAGTTGCTGCCAGATTAGCCTGTGTTGTATCCCCATTGTCCACTTTTCTGAACATCAGCAGTATTTGAGCTTTAACTGATATTTCTAGCAGCTTTGTCTGAACAATTGGTGAACTTGAGCAGAAAGCCTTATGAGAATGGGATGTGAAGCTTGAACCCTGAGGCCCCTTTTGACCCCAGCTGTCCTGTGACTGTGTAGTTGTATGGTAAGGCAGAGCCCTGTTTTTGCCACATGAAAAATGCAGAAGTTTGCCTTTTTATATTGGAATTAATCTGATTATATTGTATTAATCTTAACTTAGAATACCCATAGGTGTTCTTTCACTTCTGCTTTTCCCTTGAAAAAAATTTGGGCACAATATAGTCCTGTGGTTTATGTTGTTGGCTTTCTTTTCCTCCCTCCTTCAGAGTTGCTTTTTGTACACCTTGTTCAGAAGCTGAATTTTCTGAACTGCTTAAGAAGGATCAAGTCAGCCCTTCTTGATAGATTCATTTTGTTGAGGAATTGTGTTCTTTTCCTTTCCCGCAACAAGAAGAGGTTTGCCAGCGTCAACGGAAGCTTAGTTGCCACCAGTGGAGTTACCTTGTTCATGCACATGAGGTCACTGAAAGAGCAGGGTGAAGTGATAGATTATTTTATGGATGTACATCTCCATCTTGGGAATATTTTTTTTTAAATCACAAATGTTAATGAAAAAAGCCATGTAACTGGTATAATGTTAGGGGTATGTCTTCAGATGAGTCAGCCTTCATTTTAAGAAGTTTACTTTCTTAGTGGTGTTGTTAACAGATGAAAAACTTCTGTTGGAGCAGCTTGGAGATTAGTGTCTTGTATGTCATTTATTCTACCTGTTGAGCAAGCAGTTTAATAATATTGGAAGAAATTCTTTGTGAAAGAATCATGTTAGCCACTTGCTGTTATTGCTTTTAAAATCCAACTTGTCATGCTATACCACAACTATTTTTTGATAAGCAGGAGACTATTTATCAAGAAATAACTGGAAAGTGAGGCTGGAGAGATTCTCTCTAGTCACCTGGTTATTTCTCTGCTCAGAGCTGGGCAGATGTCCAAGTTAAATCTCATTCCAAATTAGGTTGGGTTGCTTAGGTTGCATCCATTGACTTATAATTTTAGTTTCTGGGTGGATGGAGTAATTACTGTAAATGTGTTTTAAACATATATAAATATAATAAGGATGTGAATGCGTGTGAAGTAGTTTTTGTCTTGAACTTCTTGATTTTTGACACCTACTTTTCTCTCTGCCTTTATAATGTTCTCCATAGGGACAAATTGCTCAGTGTACAGATACTAATTTGGGGGAGAGCAGAAGCCTAATACAGTTATTGGAGGCAGGAGAAGAGGCTTTTTTTTGTGGCTTAGGAAGTCTCCTCCTAGCTCCCTGCTTGCCTGTACATTGCCAGCCTGCCTGAAGAAGCGATGTGTGGGGCTGCAGTGTGGTGGTGAGACAGTAAATATGAGCAAAAGCTCATAGAGGTGTGAATGGAAAATAGATCTTCTGTCTGGTATTACTCCCGAGGTCCTGTATTTCTGTATTGAGAGCTTAGCTCAGATTTTGAGACTGGGGATGACTGAGAATAGGTCAGAAAAAATTTCCCTGTGGTGTGCAGAACGATTTAGAAGCTGAGATTGGAGTGACATCCTGGTCCTTTTCCAAGTCAATGGTAATTGTATTGCTTGCTTCACAGGAAGCAAAACTTCCTATCCAGCTTTTGGAAGGCATTATCTGGTCTAAGACTTTCAGACAGAGTTTTTTGGTGTGGGTTTTTTCCCTTAAATTTTTTTCTCCAAAGTGACTAGGAGGAGGTAAGTGACTGTACTGTCTGGAAGTGTAGTTACATGTCACATTAGTTACTTCTGTTTTCTTCTACTAGGACATAGAAATGTCAGTGTCTTAGTTAGTGTTTATTTTATTTAATTTAGATTTTTACAGAAAGAGCAATTGGTGTGACCTACCTGCCCTGGGACAGAACTGTTCTGAGTAGCCTTTCTGTCAAATATTATGTCCCTACCTTGAGTCATAGGAGATTTGGTGCAGCCAATGCAAGTATTGCATGACTTAGCAATTTCACAGCATCAGGCAGAGTTGCTGTGATGTGCAGAAACAATTTCCAAGCTCTGGCAGTGAGACTGGAAAAGCTTCAGTTATTCTCAGTAGTGTTTTGTAACAACTGACTGCCCAAATCCTCCTAGATAATTAGCCTCCACTGTAGTAATTACTTTATGAAGTCACTCAGCACACAAACTGAATGCACATCTGAAGTGGATGTGACTGTGTGTGTGATGACTAGACATGAAATACTTCAGGAATAGTTCTGTATGTAACAGTATTTCTAATCAGATATTTGGATTATTTCCTTAGCAGCTGTAGCTTGTGTACTGTGGCTGAAAAAAAGTTGCCCATCACAGTCCAGTCTGTACAAAGAAACTTCCGTAACTTTTGAAATGATGTTATTTTCAATGTCTAACATCAGTTTATGTAGGTTGCATGTTCTATTTCTTCATGTATATATCAACTAAAAAAAAAAAACACCCTCATTTTCTATTGCAATGGTAGTTTAACATGATTTCTCACTTCTTAGAGGAATTAGTGAAAAAACCACTATATATCCAATAGCACTTAAATGTAAGGGAATTGGGTAACCTTTGGAAACATAGCTGAAAAGGTCCAGTCCTGTGATTTAGCACTCTTAAGCGCAGGTTTCAATAATCTTTATGAATGTGTTTTAACACAGTAGGTAGGAGCTTGAATACAGCATTAGTATTTTTGCTGAATTCTGTTATTTGTACACTAAGAATGAACACAGTTTTAAAACACCCTCATTGAAAATCAGTCAAATATAATTGGGGGTGGGTGTTTTGCTTCTGTTCTGTTGTATTTGAGATACTTCCAGCAGCTTAACAAGTGAATCTCTGCGTGAAGTTGTGTGAGTGTGGAATAGTACAGGTGGCAGCGGCTACAGGAAGGCAGGTGCAAATTTCTGTTGCTGCATTGGAGGCCTTATCAGGTTTGCATTTTCCTGCTTGTTTGCTTTAATGCTGTCGATTCCCAGATGTAGAGATGGCTGTAGGGAATAACTGAATAAGCATCATAGCTTAGGTCATCATAGGTCATTTTCATACTGCATTGCATAGGTTGTTGAGAAAAGAGTTAGTTAAAAACTAACGTTAATAAATAAAAAAAAAACCCTTAGCTGATGGTGTCAATGATTTCTACTAAGGTTCTTTCTTAGAAAGGTTTAGCTGAG
This sequence comes from Tetrao urogallus, assembly GCF_951394365.1. Taxonomy (NCBI): domain Eukaryota; kingdom Metazoa; phylum Chordata; class Aves; order Galliformes; family Phasianidae; genus Tetrao; species Tetrao urogallus. Next base: position 62,712,509 of record NC_136817.1, read on the forward strand.
CAGCAGATGGAGGCAAAGAGTACTCATTATGACAAACGCTATCTTTTCTATTTTTTCTTTTCCCTTTTGTTTGAATGAGCAGTGTATATTTTTATAGCTGGCTAGGATCAAAGCACTGATACTTAACATGTACAGTGTAAAAGGCCAACTGCTGATAGGGCAGTTTGTGTGTCGCATTTTCTTATTTGCCGTGACATTTTTATGGTGAAGCTCAAAGAAATCAAAACTTCAATTCCCACTTAAATCTCTCACTATCAGTGGTGTTTTTCCATCACTGCTGTGCTTTGGAGAAATGAATCTGTAGTGGGTTGGTAACTCTTAGTTCTTCTACCCTTGCAGGCTGGTGCTGCTGAGACAGGTTGGTCTGACTATGGGCTTTGAAGTATTCCAAGCTTGTATTTAGAACTAAGCTATGTATCATGAGCACTAGGCAAATTGGGAGATCTAGAGTACTTCATAACATTGAAGGCGTTTACCCAGTACATCTGAAAAAGAAAAACCTTTGTTCTTTATTAGAAATTAGTCTGTCTCTGTTATAACTGAACCCAGAGTAAGGATCTCTATTCTGTTCTTCCTTCCACCTCCCCCCAGCTCTTACAGCAGTCAAAACTCTACAGTAGGCCAGACTGGGTTTTCAGAGACTTTTTTTTTCTTTGGAATCTGGTGTATGGTTGAGGGTGGCTCTTGGAATGTGGCTGTGCAAGTAATCGTTCAATCTAAGCTGTGTCTATTGCTAGTAGCTTTGGAGTTCAGAAATAGCAGAATGCTATTGGGAAAGCAAATTTAGATTCATTGACAGAGCTTCTGTCACTTGACCACATCATGCTTCATGAAGTTTGAGACCAATTTAGACAAGATCACCCATGACTGAAGTTAGACTTTCCGCTCTGATATTGGAGGGGTTGCAGTATGCCTGGCATACTCATGCATGCAGACTCTGTGGCTAGCACCTACAGGTGACGTTGCTGTTTTATACAGATTATTGATGGAGTTTTATTGCTATTGGTGCCCATAAGTGGACAGTATATTACAAAAATAGCAAAGTGCTTTAAGGGTATATGACATCAACAGCTTTTCTTTGTAATACATAAATAACTATGGAATTGTCTCGTAGTTCAAGCAATAGTTTCAGAGATTTGAAGAGTATGCTTCTTTCCAAAGGTAGCATGTTCTTCAGCAGCAGTGGTTTACGCTTGTTGGCTCTCCGTAACAAAAAGGTTAACTTAGTGCTTCAGCGTGGAAGGGTTCAACATGCTTCTGAATTTGCACATGAGATCAAAAACCAGAAATTCTTGAATGCTGCTGACTCTCAGAACAGACTGAAGTACCTATAGGTGTGTTGCATAAAATCACCAACTCATTTATGGGAGTGGACTACTGGGAGTGGACGAAGCTGACTACTTTGGGAAGGTGGCTTAATAAAAATGCAAGCAAAATAACCCCTGAAGAGGAGTCTCCGTTACAAAAATGTGCACTGAGTATTAGGAGGGAATTGTTCTTCTGAGTAAAGTTGGTAACAATTTTTCATGGAACTCAGTAGGAAAAAAAATTAACATTGTTACAAAGTGACCACTCTTTTCTTTCCTTTATCCTCTCCGATTTTCTTTCAAGTTTTCTCTGGTTATTGGGAATGTTTGCCCATCAGTGATTGATGTTACAAAGGAAAGGTCTTGATTATTAAACTAGAACCACCGAAATCTTTCACATCTTTATCAAAGCTGTTATTATTTGGATCAGCTTGATTTCAAGGCAAACATTTGTTTTGGGGGGCAAAACCGCTTGCAACCTGTGTATTTCATTTCTAATGAAATAAATTATTGTAATATTCATTGTTTCTTCTTCTTCTTTTTTTTTTTTCCTGGATTTAAGGTCAGATGATGTTTCTGTGCTTTGTGGAATGCATTCAGAAGATAATTAGTAACAATTTACTAATGAGCTATATTTATATATGGCATCGTATACAGGAGCTGCATGTGCCCCATGCAACAACTTGTGGAAGCTCTGTATTTCAGAGCACCTCCTGGAGCTCATGTCTGAGCCTGTGCTTAGCAGGACTGCTTCACATGTGATAGACTGATTTCTGGCATAGTTTCAGATCTTTTTAAGCCTTAACAGACCTTCATTTGGAAAGTGTCCAATTTACTTTGAAACATGTTTCTTCTAACTTTGATTTTAATCTGAAAAGCTGATATTTAATGTAGGAAAATTAGTAAGAGATAAGGTGGATAGACTTAGAGATGATATTGGCAAAAGAACGAGAAAGATGAATGTTCAAATATATGTATACCTAAGTTTCTCTGCGCTTTCTAAGGAGGGATTATCCCAATCAAAAAGTGGTCAAGACAGGGGAGAGAGAATGGGGGAAATAAAGCATTCTAGCAAAATTGGAATGCCATGATAGTCTGGGAAGCTAAGCAAGTGGCCGTGAGAGATTTGACTCTTTTCCAGTCTTAGGACTTAAAATGGAAGTTATTCTAAAGTTTTTGTTTCTTCATCTGGTATCCTGAGGAATGCATGAACAAAAGGGGTGATATAGTAAAAATCTATGATGTTAATATTGTTTGAAGTATCAAATATTTATTTTTTTAAGGTAAATTCCAGACACTTTTAATGTAGCTTGAATTTATTAGTGTTCTAGTTGGTACCTGCTTGAAGAGTTTGTGGCTACATGATTGGCTACAAGGTAAAAAATTACAGTGGACAGGAATACAAACATCTGCAATTCCTTTTCCTCAGTGTATTTGGCCTGATGTGCTATCTTTCTAATATTGAAGTTGTCTACATTCTTTTGTTTCTTAATTACAAAATTATTTACAAAATGAGCCACAGACCTTGTATGAGTCACTTCAAATATAACATTAAATATAGATTCCTGCTATTTGAAGTAACGATGTTGAATACAGTGTTTGAAACTGAAGGTATGAATTCAAAGGTGGAAATTCTAGTTGACCTTTTGTTGCTGATCTTAAGATCTTGCAAAATCGCAAAACCTTAACAGTATTGTGATGCTTTGCGGAGATGCATCCAGTATGGAAGTGTTGCGTTAAGAACAAATGCTGTCTTCTGATCACAAAAAGACCAAATCCCAGTGAGATGTAAGATTCAAATCTTAAATGTGACTTTTAAACTGTTTATGGAGGAGTAAAAACTGGGTAGTGTTTAAAAATTGGAAACGATAGGACTGAAGGTGTTTGTCAGAAAAATAGTTCTCTTGCTTTGTTATTAAAGTGCTCAGGTATCAGTCTGACTGCTGTCATGTTTGATGTGTGGCTCAAATCTGCATTTTGGTGAGTTTTAAATGAAGCTTTTAAAATGAACTAATTGTCATTGTAGTAGTTTCTCTTTGTAGAATCATAAGCTATCTTGAGTTGGAAGGGACCCATAGAGTCCAACTTGCTTTGTGTATGTGATTGAAATATTACTGAATCACAGGGTTGGAAGGGGCCTCAAGGATCATGAATCTCCAACCCCTCTGCCACATGCAGGGCCATCATCCTCCACATTTATTACTAGACCAGGCTGCCCAGGGCCCCATCCAACCTGGCCCTGAACACCTCCAGGGACGGGGCATCCATAGCCTCTCTGGGCAGCCTGTTCCAGCACCTCACCACTCTCTGTAAAGAATTCCCCCTGACATCCAACCTAAATCTTCCCTCCCTCAACTTAAAACCATTTCCCTTTCGTACCTTGTTGATTTTGTTATTGCTCATGTGTAGTTGTAATATAGCAGTAACTTAAAGCAAATGAAAAGAAAAAAGTGAAACAAAAGAAGCAAAGAAACAAAAGAAATTTGATGAGACTTCCGTAAGAAATTAGAACTATTGTATTGTTGGCTTTGGTAATTTGTTGGTAACCATTCAAAGTGTGCTCACGGCTGCAGAGAAAACTTCCATGTGAATTCTACGTCTTGATGCTGGAGAGTTTAGTTATGGAATTAGGGGAACTACACCTGATTCGGTTTTGTCAGCAACAGTTGCACTGGGAAGGTGAGCTGACACTGCACAGCTGTAGGAGCAGTCAGTGCTCTGAGTGCACCAGTTTGTGGAAACTGAACAGCCAGCAGATTTGTTGGCTTTTCTTTAAATGAATGCTGTTTGCAGAAGATTGCACTAACTGGAGACCCTGTGTTCTTTGTGCACGGTGCAGGTCCTAGATTTCTGCTGTTATCAGTGACTACGAACCAGCCCATACTTACTGAACTCAAGTCTTCTGGGAAGAGAGCAGCATTCATTTGCTGTAACTATTGCCTAGCACTTCTCACATCACAGAGAAAATCTTACGCTTTATTCAGTGCAAGTTTCAAGGCCTTAGATCATTTTTTCTTTTAGTTCTGAAGTAAGTCTTGATGTTATGTTAATGTTCTCTTGCAAAAGTTCTGAACCTTCCAAATTTTTCTGTTACTGCATGTTCTGTGCTTTCAGTGTCTGACAAATTTGACAGACTTGTTCTGCAGGAGAAGCCTTGGAATCAGCAGAACAGAAATAGACCCATTAAACACTTGCTGGAAGGTAACATATAGTGAGAGTTTGAAGGGTACCATAAAGAAATCCTTCCACTCTGAGTTCTGTATATAGAGATCATGTCATGGAACAAGGAATAGACGTGAAAGTGTGTATGCACACAAATTTATATATATTTCTTTTTTCTTTATTGTTCAGCTAGGTAACTAGTAAATAGTTTTTATCCTTACAAATGTCAGCATGGAATTAACACTGGTAAATTTTTTCCTGTTTATTGAAGCAGGTGTATAATGTTCTAATTGAGATGATGCAAAATTTGTGTGAATTCTGAAGTATCCTGAAAAAATAAAAATAAAATACCTGAAGTGTTACCTGCAACTTAATGAAGTCTATCATTTGGTGGTTTTAGATGTGTTAATTTATTCAGCTCAGTAAACTATATGTTGGGATAATGGGCAACTACCTGACTGAGGCCTTAATTTGCTTTCATTTTCAGTTAGAATTTCTCTTCTTAGAGATGTAAGAGATTTCAGATCTGTGAATAGAAGGATATGAGATTCTGCTGAATGCTGTCTTGAAAACAGCGTAGAACCGTTGGGGATAAATTGATTTTTGAAGCCAGTGTGAGCTGATTTATTAAGGCTGAGTGCATGGAGGAAGCCATGATTTTGTCAGGTAGGCCGTAGGTTTGATTTGTTGATGCTGAACTTGATAGTTGGGAGATTGTGAGTCTTCTGTGCTAGGCAAAGGGAAATATCTTCATGATTCCACTGTTGCGAGGGAAAGAAATGAGTCCAGGTAAGTTTTATGGAGCTTAAACCTTAGAGTGCTTTTTGAGAATGCTCCAAGAGGCTGTTGTTAAACTTGTTTTCATATCTGGTTTTGTTTAAAAATCTGTGCCATGTGGTGCACTAGAGGCTTGTTTTGTCTCACTTGTTTATCTGTCTGCATTTCTGCACTGCTGCAAAAGGGCATGAGGTGGGGACTTCTGGGGGAAGGAAGGTTATCTGCCTTGAACTGTGTGCAATATAAGTGGAGAGAGAGCCTGTGTGTAGTTCCCTGCAGCAGTGTGCTGCTTGTGCACTTCAGAGGAAGATGCTGCATTATCACAGTTTTCTTTAAGCTGTACTTCCTGGAGCAAAATAAAAATTCTAGAGCTTTTACTTTCTCAGGTCTTCTATTTTTCTCTACTGTACTTCTTCCAATTATCAATTTTTTTTGGTATGTTAATGCTTGCTTTTTTGTTTTAACATCTATTATGTCTGAAGGCTTGCCTATCCAGTTGAGTTGAGGAGACCTGATAGAATTAACTGAAGATGGGAAATGCATGTTGACTTGCACGTATTCACTGTGCGCACTTGCACAGGAGAAGGTGGCCTTTGTTTGATCTTTCAGGTTGATCTTCCTGCAGGAGATGTCATTTACATATAAAATGAGTTTTTATCATTAGTTTCTACTCACTTGTTGGTCTTCAACAAGAATTAATGCAGTGAAAAGCTCTTCTCCAAACCAGAAATTCACAGCTACAGTTCCATCTGCTATCAAAAGCTCCCTGTGAGTATGATTGCATTTCTTAAAAAAAAGAAAAAAGAAAAAGAAAGCCTTTCTTAGGAGCTAGTTGTCAGTATTTAGTGCATCAGATTAGGAAACCTGTTTTTCATACTTCATAAAGGCAAAATTGGACACTTTCATTTAGTATTTTAAGATAAAGCAGTGTGGTAGGCTGCAATCAAACAATTTTTCTCATTGCTGTCTTATGCCTTTGAATAATTAGGGGCTCAGTAGGAAAAGCAAGGAAAAAGTCACGTGAAGTAGTTACCTTTTTTTAGATAGAGAGGAGTTAAGATTGAACCTGAAGAAGGCTTAGTTGCACAGGGTGTGTAAACGTTAATTATAATTGCAGATATTCCATGAGGTCAATGCTGTATCATTTTATTTTTAACTTACACCGATTTTTTTTATTTTTATTTTTATTTTTTACTTATTTCACTAAGGTTGCATTGGCATGTTTTCAGTGGTAAGTTTTGACTTAGTTTATTCTAGTTTTAGGAACAGTAATAATTTTGATTAAATGTGCTAAAATTAGTGCTGATGTTAAACTGGGCCCTTATCCTAGGGAGGAATCCATCCAGCAGCTGAGTTGCTTAGGCTGTATGTGATGTTATGCGATCTTTCTCTTAAATAGCAGTGAGCTAGCTTAGTGGAGCTGTGTTAGTCATAGAGTTAGCTTTCTGATACAGGGTAACATGGAGGGGGAAAAAGTGCAATAGCAGTAAAATTTGTAATTTGGAATTATCAATCAATGATACTCTGGCTATTGAAATCTGTGTGGCTTTTTCAGTGCAATCTGAAGTACCGAATCCCGCTCACCTACAGACTGTAAAGTAAGGTCTGCTGTTCCTACAGCTCATACAGTTTGTTTTGTCCTCCTTTGTGTGGCCATTACTAAAGCAGCTGCTTGACTTAGAATTCTTCTTCATCTCACTGGGGCCTTGGCATACCTGGACTGTGGAACTTGTTTTGAATGCTTTGGATGGCACTAGTTATGCTAGGTAAGCAACACTGATTGTACCAGACTGCTGTGTCAAAATGAGTACTGCCTATTTCACAGAATGTTGTCTAGAACCTACGTAATTTTATCACAATTGTTTCTTCATTGGGTTTACACTGCATCCTAGTGGAAGGAAGCTGAACTCATGTATCATCTAGTTTGAGCCTGGGATTTTCATTAATGCTCATGAGCTTCTTCAGGAGAGGAGTCTTCCCTGTTCAAATCTTTGCTATGTGGGAAAGTGTTGGAGGGTTACTCTTGTGTTGTTGCTCACTGTGGCTTTTTTTTTGTTTCCAGAATTATCTGGGCTTCCTGTTCCCAGGGCAGTATCAGGGTTCTGTGCTTATGATATTTATCTGAAGTGGTCAGATAGTGAGACTCAATCTTTGCAGGTCTCTTCCAACCAAGGTGTTTTGGTTAGTCACCTTGTATTTTTTTCTTCCCCACATCTTGGTGATGAAGTTGTTGTTGAACTGTGCTGTAACTGAAATTGCAATGAGAAATGAAGTGAAATGGAAATTGAAGAAACAGAGCAAGCAAATAACCCATTACTGATTTGGGAGGTATAAATGGATGTGAGAATACAATGAAATGCATGTGAAGAATCTCAGCTAGCTTTCCACTTTGTTTGGTTACAGTGAAAAGATGCTAAGATCTGCTTAAGCTTTAGTTTAAAGAGAGAAAGTTACTTTGTAGCTGGAACTGTTGGGATTATCAAGTCCACTGCAGTCAACATCCTGAAGATGAGTACTTTCAGTTCTATTACCACCAGTGGCACCACTGCTGTATATATTCAAAGCAGATTAATTTTGCTGGGGTTACTTTCAAATCACTGCTGGCCAGCTCTACTCATAGGGTGCAAATGCTGTTGTCAGAGCTCAGCTTTGATGCAAACCATTCCCTTTTGATTTTTCTCTGAGGCTGACTGGACTTGTGTGGTGGTTTTAACTCAACTCTAAGACAAGCTTGGATGTGAAAACAATCTTGGCAGTAAGAGCCAGCCTTCATTTTTATAGTTACAAAATAAAAATCAAACTATTAATAACAGTTTTTAACATCATATTTCCTGTCTCAGGAGTATTTTCATGAAGAAATAATTTTGCTTTTGCTTCAGTGATAAACAAGAGTACTTACAGCTCAAAGGAGGAGTACTGACCTTACTGCAGCTGGAAGTGCTCCTCTGAAGGAAAAAGAGAGTGCACCAGAATGTCTTTGAATATTTGTTCTGTTACTGCATACTTCTGAAATAAGCTCTGGGGAGAATGAATTGAGACAGAAGTCAGCACCTTGCTCTCTGAGTTCGTGCATGTGGAAATGCACTTGGTGCATCTCATGGTGAGGTGACAGAGGTACTCCCTGGGAAGGGAAATCCCACTGCTTTCTGTTAAGCTTTACTTGTTTGGCAAAAACAGAACAGTTCAGCTCTACTTGTTTACGCACTTTGGTACCAAACTTCAACTATGTAACTATTTGTAACTATTCAAATGTTTCTTGTATGCATATTTGTAGTAACTTCTGTATTTGTACATTACAATGTTTACTCAGAAGACTTCAAATTTTATTCATTGTTAGTTAATAAGCTGTTCTATTTATGGTGATACAAGTAACGTTGATCTTGTTATTTCTGCTGAATTACAGTAGCTGCAGTACTATCAGACCATCATGCAGTCTGCATTCTTCATAGTATTTTCTTCAGAGACCATATCTTTGGGGAAGCTGATCAGAAGATTATAAGTCTTTCTAATACTAAATGCTCAGTGGAGGCTTCTGAAATGCAAGCAGTATGATTTCCTCAACTAACTTTTGAAGACATGAGTTACTGTCACTGTGAGCTGGTGTGCTCCTATCTAGATGCCTGGCTCAGCTTGGGCCTATGTCTGCAGACTGTATGGCTGGGCCTGAAGGAGATGTCTGGCTGATCAGCAGTCACTGTTGTGGGCAAGTGGAAGTGCTTGCAACTCAGCGAGAAGGGATATCCTGCTGATGAAGCTATTAGCTGTGGAAAGATGACTTCCTGAGCAAGAGTAACTGTTTCAATTTTTTCCTCTTTCAAACGTGAGTGGAGATTTTTCAGGAACAAGTAACACCAGCCGGTTGCTGCGCATCATCAGGTGTCTCATAATTCTTTTTCTGTGGTGACAGTGAAATTTTTGCTTAGATTCACCATTTCTTATGTGGTGAACTCTTGCCTCCAATTGCTTACCCTTGGCCATGGGCAAGGAGCACATAGGCCCTTGCTGCAGCTGCTCGTGTCTCCTCGAATGGCACTGGGAGCCATGCTGCAGCTTTACTGCAGACAGCCTGACAGCTGCAGAGGTACCAAGCTGCCGCTACCCTGGTAACTTCAACTTTTCTGTTGTCTGTTCTATGAAACTTCAATACACATGGGAAACATTCGTGTTTTGTGTTAAGGATATCTATAAATATACACTGCTGGGAAATTTTTGTGATTTTTCTCCTGACTGACAGAGCTATAGATTGCTGTTGAGAGTTGAGGATGTTTTGTTAGGAGCAGGATGGGGGAAATCACTTGAAGGTTTATTCACAACTTAAAAGGCTGTGGATTGTGTGGTGTGTTGGAGGCTTTGAAGTGGTGACTCATATTATGCATCATCAGTATCAGGAAAGAGTGCTTTATATAACATAGGGTTTAGATCTTGGTTAAAGTTTCAGACAAGTAGATTACTTTTAGAAACAGTGAATGTGAAGTTTGGAGAAATGCAAAGTTGGAAGCCAGAATGATACACATAACAATAATGTTAATAAGCAGCTTTGCAAGAGGAATATGGACTTCATAAATTTATTCCATTTCTGTCTATTATGAGTAATTTGTACTTTCATGATTATAGTAATTCTGGATTGGTTTAAGTACAAAATGATTGTCTGTACAACTAAGTGATGTGTCAAATTCTATACTGAAGTTACCGTGACTAGTTCAATGATCACCTCTTGCTTAGCTTTCAAATCAGCATGAATTGCTTAAAGCTTTATCAGCTCCAACTGTTCTGGGCAAAGTCTGCTCCGTAAGACTGAGGCATGGACAAAAATACTTAAATTTTGGAATTCCCTCTACTGAAACTTGAACATAGCCGGCTACACTGCAAATTTGGATCATCAGTATACAGCATCATCAGAAGAGGCTTTTATCTTTGAGCTTTGTTCTTCATGTGAAGAAATAATACAGCTGAGTCAAAACAAGGGGAAAAAGCTGTCTAATCTTATGAAAAGCAACACAATTGGAATATTTATAGAATCCCTTACCCTACCTTGTTTTATGTGCTTAAGAGCTCCATGAAAGACTCATCCTGTGCAGATACAGGAATGTAGTGCAGGAGCTATATGGCCCAAAAGGGAATCCGTGGTCTGTTGTATAACAATTTGCAGCTGTATTTCTCCTATCTTTCTTTCATTAGCTTGCAGAGAATGTAGTTGTTAATAAGAAATCCTTGGAATGTTTTCTAAATTTACTGACGTTATAGCTCTAAAAGTATTAAACTTCAATATGATTAATCAGAAATCACATACTTGATGTGCAATTTCCTGTGGTTTGTATGAGTATTTTTGTGATCCTCCACCTTACTGTTACAAGCATTTGATTTTCTTGTACATTAAAGACAATCATACGAAATATAATCTCTTGCATTTTAGGTCTTGGAAGAAATCAGTTATCTTTCAGTTCAGGTTATGCATTCCTTTGCATCATGGTTTGTTTCCCTCTTACATGCCACCACTGCAGCCTTGTACTGCCTTAGTCTTAAGGATTCAAGAGAATTACAAAATTGCACTTAATGATATAAACTCATCTTGGTTCTTTTAAAAGAAAAAATTCCCTTTTTCTAACAGGATGAATGGGTATGGAATTCATCTTTATATCATAAATCTGCAGTAGAAACAATGAACTACACAAAATAACTAGCTGAAGTCTTTTTCAGGACTGATGGTAGCCTGCAGATTTAATTCATTGTTTAATTCATTGTTTCGGTGTGTGCTCTGAAGATGAACTTAGCAGTGCTCTTTCTGATTCTTTTTTTTTTTTTTTTTTTTTTTTTTTTTTTTTTTCCTGATGGTCTGATTTAGTGGGATCTTGCAGGTAAAGGAGAAGTCAACAGTCTTTTGGAAATTGTTTTGTGTACTGAGACATGAGTTTGGAGTATGAATGCGTACAATTAGATTTGAGGAACTGATGTCTCATGCTTTCTTAATATTCTTCAGAGGAAATAAATTTTAAATTTTCTTTTTGATTAAAACTTGTACAGTGTGTTTCCTCTTGAGTGCTTCCCTATCTACAGGTGAAGACGTATTTCCTCTCCAGTGGAATACTGAAATGGAGGATAAAGAATTTGCCAAAAGCAGAGCTCAGGCTGTAAATTGCTCCACTTAATTCAGTCTTGCTTAGTAGTTACTCTTCTAAATTAAATAGGAAGGTAAATTCCTTCTCTGGGATGTCTGATGTAAGAATTTTTTCTGGCTAAAACCTCGCTGCGTTTGTGTTTGAGAAAAGCTCGTTGCCTTGGAATTTCTATTTTGTATCTTATGATTCTTATTTCATTATCTTTCTTTATCTGAAAACTGGCAGTTCTCACTTTCTTAATCAGTGAGAAGAGTTTTTGAACATTGGCTTTTGTTTATAATTCAGAGATGTGAGAGTTCAGAAAGGAAGCATTCAGTGTACTGAATAGGCAAGGAGACGAGAGATTGGAAATTGTGGAAATGCAGGTATGTTAATAATACATATCTGACTTGTTCTGAAAAAACTTTTTTCTCCATGTGGAAATGTTTGTTTTGATTTGAAATGGTCTTTTTAAACATGTGAGAAGTTGAATACCCAAACTCAGAGGTTTCCCAAGTGACATCTGAAAGCTGTTATGTATGTCTACTTTTCTCCATTCCTTCATCAATAAGATTTAGTTTTTAAGACACTTGTTTAATAATAAGCTCATCATGAGTTCATTCTTAATCTGATAAATCATAGAATGATTTGGGTATACAGTTGGCATTCTGGGCTGAAGTTGCCAGCTCATATTGTGTTTTTCATTGACTGACACTCCTAAATCCTTCTCAGGGCTGCTCTCAAGCCAGTCCACTTGACTGTCTGTACTCTGTACTCTGTCTGTATTTGTGCTTGGCTGATTTTTGTCTTGTACCAAAATAACCAGGGCTAATTATTGTTGAAGGGCTCAAATTTCATGGAAATATCTGTGAGGGAATCTCCATCCTGTTCACCTGATGTTTTTAAACAAAGAAGCACAAAATTAATACATTCCTGCTACATACAGTACAGTTCAGACCACGTATTGGTGTTATTAACCACAATGGAGAGATGCAACGCACACATTAGAGATCCATTTTCAAGTACATTCAGCAAACCGTTCCAGAGCAGCATTAGTATCCTTCCTTCGAGCAGCAGGTGAACAACTGCATGTTCAACAAAAACACCTCCACAGTATAAACTAACACAAACTAAGGCTGTGTAAGAGTACCAGAAAGATGCAATGCATAGGCAGTATATTAATTATTGGAGAGTACCAACAGGTGTTATTCTAAAGCTAATCCTCTTTCTTATCTAATGTGCAATTAATTACAGATGTATAAATATACAATACATTACATAAAATTAAATCCCTGTAAATTAGATAACAAGCAGCAAAAGGTAAAGTCTTTGCTTTGAAATATCTTGCTGATCAGTAATCAGAACTATTACACACTAGCAAAAGAAAAAAAAAGTTTTCAGTGGTTTGGAAATAATATTACCTTCCCTTCTGCATCCCAGAATATAGGAATCTTCTTTCAATGGGTACTTAAAGTGCATTTCCAAAATACAGTATAGAAGGTTTAGTTTAAAAACACCCAGGAAGCTCTTATTACAAATGACATGATTTTCATTGGGCCATTTCTCCTCCCATTTACTTGGGAACATAAAAAAAAAAAACCCCAAACTGTGGCACAGTTTGGGATGTTAATGGATGTAAAACCTTGGAAGTGAACAACCAAACGTATTACTCCTGGTCAGGTCTGAATGCCAGTCAGGTTTCTAAGTGCAGTATGACTCTAAATGTTACAAATACTGCAAACCTTACTGTAAAATAAAGCACAGCTTCACAGTAGCTTCTGCTCTGTGCATTTTAAAAGCACAGTTACAATAAGTTATCATAACACCATCAGGTAGCAATAAGTTACAGATGTTTGTGGAGTAATTTCCTTTTCTGTTATCTTTCCCAGAGGTGAGTATTAAGCTGCCAGAGTTGATCTCTGTGCTCAGAGATATTACTGCTAGAACTATTTGTAATTATTTCACATTTCAAGAGTTATTCTCCTAGTTGAAAAGCTTATTTGTTCTTTTTCACTTGTTTTAACATCAAGTAACTTGCTAAACCTGTTTTTTTTATAATGAGGGAATTGCTTACAGAGAAGGATGCTGTCTGAAAAATACTGATTTGCAAGGTTGCTCTGGGGAGTTGTGGTAAATGGAAAACATTAGTACTATAATGGAAATATTCCTGCAGTTCTCCTAACACTGTCAGGTAGCGTATTATATAGTGTAAGGTAGTGTTGGTTTTCTTGAACTATCCAACTTTTCTACCGATAATCCAATATTGTTAATAAGGTTTTCTACTTGTGGCTCTCAATACTGTACAGCTTCTTGTGTGCACCTCCCAGGGAACAAGTGGCCTTCTCATCTGCAAAGCTTTGTTTCCTGTGCCTTAGCCCTGGAGGCACTTAAAAAATGAACTTGGCATGTCAGGTTTTTTGTGCAGTATTCTTTCACTGTACCAAATACAATCTTTCTCCCTTGCATTTGGATTCATTCATTCACAGTAGCATCCTAGTTATTGTGGCTGCACAAGTCTATTCTGCACTGTTTTGCAATGCCTCCCTCTTGTAGCAGGCACAGAAGCTATTTTCTTCATTGTCTTTATTTTCCTCCCTAATACAGCCCACCTAACTCCAGTGCCTGTAGGAGGCTTCATTTAGTACAGAAATGTCAGCAGCTCCGCGCAGCCGGACACGAGTACCAGGTTGTTCTGCTTGCTTTGCTCCCTGCTGCTCCTTGGCAGGTCTCCTTTTTTTTTTTCCTCTGCATAGTCATAAAAAACTTGACTGTAGCCAGCTTCCTTATGGGACTAATTGGCATGCTGGGTATATCTTGTTCCCATTTAGGAGTGAAAATCCTAAAGCTTTTTCTCTCTCCAAATAAGTACTTGAAGCTCAGTGCCATGTCCAGCACAGGCAGGCAGGAGATTGGAGAGAAAAGGCCTTCTTGGGTAAGGGGGAGGTGAGAACAAGTCCTTTAAGCTGGAATCACAATTTATTCTGTGTTTTAACAGTCTGAATTATAACAACTCACCTGAGGTGTGTGCAGAACAAAGGGGATGCTGTGGTTGCTGACTGATACTGTGAGTGAAAGTGACCTTGTTTGTCTGGTGTACTTCCTTTTACAAACAAACAGAAAACCCTTGTGAAACTCAGATGTCTGAGTACATACTTTATCTCTTCTCATCTCCCCCTGTCTAGCTAAAATATCGATGAAGTTTTGTTATTTATTTTCTCCAAACAGTCAGATTCTCTAGCATTTCATATTGCAGCAGTAATGCTGGTATCGACATAAGCTACGTTGTGTTACATCCTGGAATCCATGCAGGTTGTACAAGTCATTTTGTTTAATGCCATTTAAGAACAAACAAATCAACCAAACAATGCAAAAAAAAAAGTAATGTAGCGTTATCAATACATATTGATTTTTAGTAAATTTAGTAAATCTTATAGGAGATGAGTGACAGTTGTCCATCTTTTTCATGTGCAGACAAGAACCTTGGTCTATGTCAAAGGCTTTAATGAAATCCAGATAGATTACATGAGTGGATCTTCCATAAGAAAGGTACTAAGCCATATCTTGTACATTTTAGGCAAAATAGCACTGTATCACATTGCATATATTTGTTTTTAGGGGGAAATCATAGAATTGTGGAATTATTTGGGCTGGAAAGGCCACTATAGACCATCAAGTTCCAATTATCTGCTGCTGCAGGCTGGTTGCTCCCCACCAGATCAGGTTGTGCAAGGCCCCATTCCACCTGGCCTTGAACAGGTGGCACATCCGCAGCTTCTCTGGGCAGCCTGTGCCTTTTAAACCCTTTTTTTCCCAGAGAAGGTTGTGGTATAAATTCTGCTTTCTTTTCATTAGGTTTTTGGGATGATAATAACTTTTGTGTTGGCTTAGAGCAGGACTGAACACTGCCCACTGTGACAAATCTGGTTTCTCAGTGTTGTTAGAGCCTGATTCATCAGTCAACAGAGGATATGAAATATCTTTGGTGCAAAACTACGAAGATCAATGGGAAAAATTAGTTTGTCAATATTTGCTTTATTGTGGGGAAAGAAACAGATGTTTTATGCACACTGTGGCACTTCAAGGCTGCAGTGTTTCACTTAGTGTTCAAAGTAATTTGCTTGAAAGGAGAATGACATTCAGAAGTGTTCTTCAGAAGTTTGTTGCATGGCAGCCTCAAGTTATATTAGTTACATTACAGCCTTATTTTTAATGCAAAATTGCCATTTCATTTACTTTGGTGCATCTCCATGGAATTAGCATTTCTGCTTTCCTTATGATTGTCCATCAGCTTATAAGTTTATGCTTTTGTATTTTACATGGAAGTTCGTCATGTTATTGGTAGCATTTATTCAGATGCAGGCATGAGATAGTGCATGAAGATCTTAGAGGTGATCTATTCCTTTCATGACCAAAATAAAATAAGGCCATTCAGAATTATGTAGCAGCCTCTTAAATACCACCTGACTGTAAGAAAGCAGAACAGTAGCAATGAACAGTTTGTGTAAGTTGGAGCTTGAGCTGTTTGAGGCTGATGAGATGAAGGGCTGTGTGGGTTCCTGCTGTGTGTGATGCTGACTGTCAGCTGCAATTTGTGTCTCAGACCTTCGCACTGCAGCACCTTGTGTGACTGCTGCATGGCACAGCTCCTAGTCATGAGCAGGGCTTCAGCTTCCTGAGCACCAGGAGGTTAATTGGAAGTCAGGTGATGTATCTGATGAGTATCTTCTTACCTGGTTCTTGTAATTAATACTGCCGGACCTGCTCAATTGCACTTGTCAATGCTTTGACCTCGCAAGGACATCAATCCTCCAGCTCTGCCATCAGCTCTCCTTGTGGCACGAGGCAGCTTTCAAGGAGCAGATTTGGGGTATTTTGCAGACTTCCTGCACCATGTGCTTTGAATGCAGGGTTCTCCAGACAGCTTCTGCGTTATGCTCCCATTTGGCTGTGCTTCTATGGCTGCTCTGTCTCAAGCCTCCCATGCCTTCAGATAGCACATATGATGTGCAGGGGTGCAGCAATCAGAAGCGGATTGCACCATGTCCCCTTGAGCTGCCACAGTGCTCGGGTTACCCACAGGCATCGTCTAAATCTCTCATGGATCATCCCATCTTTCATGCAGTTAACTTTTCCTGTCACACATGAAAAGGGAGGGCACCTCAGGATGGTGTGTTCCTCCATCTGGTATGATTCATCAGTCTGCTGCCAGAAGGCAGAAGAAATGTGGTCAAATCTTCTCTGTGGAGGCAGAAATCTGATACATGAACACTGTTTTGAGCAAATGAAAACATGGGACTGTGCATGTTTAGGTAAAATTTCCCTTGAAGGTTTATTTTGCAGCCTGACATCATGTTCTGAGATTATATTTTTTTAATGCAACATGGTCAAAAGTGTTTTTGTTATCCTAGAAATTGTTTTGAGTTGTGTATTCTTGATACTGAAAGAAATGACGCTTTTATTGTCTTCCAAAATACATGGGTTTTGTTTTAAGTAATAAAACTAGGCCTTATTTTGTACAGTTACTTTTCTTCTGCTTTTAGCAGGAGATAACATCTTCCACAGTTCCTCTGTCAGAATTTCCTGTAGCTTTCTTTCTTTCACATCACTTCACCTCTGCTTATCTGTGTTTCTTTGTCTTTATATGCCTTTTTCACTCTTTCTGTTCTTAAGTTTTCATTGCTGTAATACCAGTTTCATTGTGTTTTTTTTTTTTTTCTTAAGAGGAAAACAAGCCCCAAAACATTGAGACAGTTTAAAGTCTCTATGTGAAACCTAACCAACAAAAGCATCTTAATGCTTAACTTTGATTGTTCGTTTTTCTAAAATTCTGCTCTATTTAATTTTCTTCTGGCAGAGTGAGCTTCTCTATGGAGGAGCAATTTATTTTTGCAAAGCAAAGAAGCCCTCCCCATGTTTTGAATCTGGGACAGTTTAAAAGACATGAATGTATCTTCCCCAGTAAGATGTTTCCAATGCATCGATACAGACTGGCTGAGTTGTGCCCTGTCATTCTTCTGGAACAATTTAAGGAGCAAATGCTGTATTGTGTTGCTTGTTGCCAGTTTTTATATTTCTTTGATTTAATGTTAAAGGCCGTTCTTGCTTTGCTGTTTACAGCTGCTGAAATTTGTCTGATTTGCTAATTTGGAACTGAAGAGAGTGCTTGGCTTACTGCCTGCTTTTCAGCAGCTTGTTGCAGACAGATGTTGTGCTGTCTCCTTCTGAGTGTTTTAAAGCTGCTCGAGTGAATTCTTCAGACAGCAGTTATAAATCCACATACAGGCTTTTGAAGGCTAATAATTTAGACTATAGGGCTAAAAATTGAAAGTCCCAAATGGTGTATTTGACGTGCTACTCAGTGAGCACACACAAGAATCAGTGTCAGCCTTTCTTAGTTCAAAAATACACGTAGGGAAAAAAATACAAAATCTAATAAGTTCCAGTAATTATATAAGAGATTATAAAACTGGAAAACATCTGAATGCTCTGTGAGCTGAGCATGTTGCTCTGCTCCACAAAGTGTGCATAAGATATAACTTTGAATATTCACATTTTGAATGGATATCAGCACTGTAGATTCCCTGTGCCTGTCTTGCTTAATTATAGATTCATGTATACACTTAAAAGTAAAATGATTTGGTGGCCGTAATTCCTAGGAGAAGTTTGGAATATAAATCAAGTCTGACTGCATCAATCACAGAAGGTATCAGCATTTCATGTGTTTCAACTTGGGAAATGCAAGCGGAGTGTGTGTTTTAGAACTGCCCACTGTTTGGTAGCATGCTGCCTCAGAGGCACTTCTGCTTTCTACTTTCTGCTACAGAACTGTAGTAGAAACATTGGGTAGGGCTGGGCTAAAAGAAACTCCAGGTAAGACCAAATGATATAATGATATCTCAAGAAACTCAGCTAAACAAAGCTGTGCTTGATCATCTTAACCTTTTGTATTTTGCTCATGCAGAGAAATCATTGCATGAAAGCAGGAATGAGATGGACAAGGAGGAATTCAAAGCAGTGGCTTAAAGAGTAGACAGTTTTGGAACAATTTTATTTTGATAAGAAATATTTTGGTTTGCTTTCCTGCATCCTTTGTTATGAACCTGTAGCTTTAATGGCATTTAGCATCCAGATGTGTTTTATTCTGGGAGCACTTTGCCGTGAGTCAGCTGTAAAGTGAGCCTTTCTATCCTCATGCATTGCCACACTGAAGACCGAAGAGATGAGCCAGTTTAAGCTAGTGTGAGTGCGCACTCTTAACAAGAACAGAAACTAGTTCCTAATTAAGTTGCACTTTGTTTTATTTTCTCCCTCAATATGGTACTTGAATACATCTTAATTTTATATCTTGTTCTGTGATAGAAAGTGCAGAGATTCTTTGTAAATATAGCATGTGTTCGCCAGGGTCCTCTAAAGGCCAGAGGAAAAGGAGATAAGTGATCCCAGCTATCTTCTATTTAGCTTTTTGTATGTGAATAGATGTGGAATATTGTCCTCAGGTTGGGCTAAGCTGGGTAATATGAGTTCATGTTGTGCGTTGTCCCTTAAAGCGATTTTAACAGTTTTTATTAAATGCATTTATCCTCAGAGCAGCTTCCTTGTTGTCTCTTACTGCTGTTGTTGCTCGTGAGTTGATTTATCAAGTAGCACAATGTTTTAGTTTGCCCCTAGCAAGTTTTGGCAGGCAGCATTGAATTACAAGATTAAGCTTAGCGAGATCAACACAAGTCAGTGCAGAACTTCTGGATCACCTTCTGCACAGACAACAATTCACAGTGCCCCCACAAACTAACATTTGCATTGAATTATTGTCTTTTTTCTCAGTGATTGTTTTCTGTAATTTGTTTCATTACATGGTCACTGGGGAGGTAGAAGTGTCTAGTCTCATTGGTTGTGCTGGTGCAAAAATTCTCATACATCTTTGGACTTGCCTTTCCCTCTGTACCTGGAAGTTGGGTTTTGATTAAGATTAGGACTTGTTGTTCTTTCAAGTGAGTATCTTATGTTTTAGAAATGATATGCAGGTACTTCTGTAACTGAAATTGTCTAATAAATCTGATATGAGGTAGAAGATATCTGCATCCTGTTTCATAGCTATGTAATAGATTAATTCAATTAACATGTTCCTTGTAGGTATGCACACAGATGTGTATATGTGACGCTGAGGAGAGACATGATTTATTTCTTTATTCTGTCCCCACCCTTTCCTTTTTCTTTTTCCATTCGCCAAATGTGTATGATGTATTTTTTTATGGATCACAGGATATGACAGGGAATTTGGCATCACTCCTACCCCACAGCTGGGTGACGTGGGATGGAGGAGCTCAGTCCCTTTGTGGGAATGGTATGAAGAAATGTTCAAGAAAATCAACCTTGGTTTCATTTCTTAATATGCTTTTTTCTCACTGTAGTACTTCATGGAATTTACGGGACTTTTATCTTGCAGTATACAAACACAGATAGGTCTTTTCTGTACAACATTTGGCCTTTGTAGTACTCCTGGTGTTGGTAAGCAGGATGTGGATCTGTTATGGACTAAAATATGTAACTTCATCTCTTTCACATTTTTAAGCACAAAATCAAATTTGGATCATCAGTTTTCATTTACACAAACAAATGACAAATCTCAGGTCATCAGTTTGTCATCTCTAATCACTTTGCTTTTTTTTTTTTTTACCCTTAAGAAATCCCTCTATACTTGTTTCTGACTTTTGACTTGTGTGGTTATAAACGGTGTTGACAAACAATGAGATGTATTAATGTGAGATTGCATCTTCCTTACCACATGCAGTGTGTGGAGAATAATGAAAAGCACAGGCTGATGTCACTTGTGATGTATGTGGCATTCACAAGACATCATTTCTGCTGCTGTCCTTGATGAAAATTATGCTGTCAAAGATGCTAGCTATCCATGTATTAGCAGATGGTTTTTCTTTACTTTAAAATGTCACCGAACTTTATTGTGGTAATGGCTCAAGGGAAAAATGGTGGAGAATAGATTGTCATTAGCTAAGCAGAATTTAACAATGAGAAAGCATCCTGACAGAGTTTCTTTAACAAGGTATTCTGTTGTCTTTCTAGTTTGTCATCTTCACTATCGTGCAATTCTATGGAAAGAAATGGAGGGATAAAGATGCATTTGAAACAAATCTAGATTGCCCCTCAACTTGTGTATTCTCTTTGAATTTCATTAGATTATAACATTGTAATTAAACTGCATCAAGTTGGTTAGTTTGTGTTTGTAGTGTATAATTGTGTTCCAAGCAGAATTTTTTCCCACTCCTGTCTAATAAAGTAAAAAATACTGGACATTAAATATCTGCAAAACCACTGCAAAGGTGTTAATGTTTGTTGCTGTAATTCAACTTGTATGTTGTTAATTATAAGTGCAGTTCAGTTTCCATTTGAACCTATCTCAGGCTCATATTAAAATGCTCTTTAATTCTGATCTCAGATGGTGCTTAAAGCCTTGCAGCCTTTCTGTTGGATCTTTTGAACATAGTCATTATAAGGTGACTCTTGAAATACATGCAGGACTCTGAATGTACTGTGAGGAGGTTGTGTGTCTGCTTTGCTTCTATGGAGAAGCAAGCATGTGGAGGGAAGGATGGAAAGTAAGGCTGGAGTGCCTCTTACTGTACAGTCCTTTGAGACCTTAACTGTGTGCAGGGGTAATTGAATCTGAATAACAAAAAGCTGTGAGATCAACCTGTAAGTAAGACCTGAACATGTGGAGCACAGACATTTTCCAACACTGGAATACCTGTACAAAGTTTTTTCAGCATCTCAAGCTTAGCACCAATGAGCATTTAAGCTGGCAAGCAGATGAGCTGTGTGCCTGGGGTTGGCAACCTCAAGTTGAAGAGAACACTGTCAAGTTTAGAGTAGATTAACCAAGGCAACTCTTCTTTATTTTCATAGCAGCCAGGAGTTTGTCTATTGTCTGGATTTTGTTGGAGTTGGAGAAGTAGTAGCTGCAGTTCTAAGAATTGTTTAGTGTGGATTGTGTAACTAGAGTTTCAGGGGTCTTGTCAGAAAAGCAGTCTTCAAACTACATGGTTTAGATGACTGCCAGCTGCATTGTAAGGGAACTCCGGAGAGCAGTGGTGCAAAAAAGAGGTCTTCATCTTCGTAGAGATGTAGAGAAAGCAAAGGACATTCAATAATAATATAAAACACAAAGCATAACCCCAAAGTTGTCAGAACTGACCTGCCCTAGAAGGGTAGGATTGGAAGGAATGAGTAATAAAAAACTGTACAAAGGAGTACTTGTATTCCGTTTTAGCTTTCTGCCTGGAAGTGTCTTTGTGCAGAATTTACTTCATAGGTTTTTGTTTGTTTGTTTTCAAAACTTACCAACTGTTCCTTTAAGAAGAAACAAAAATTCCCTAAAGCTCACCCAATGTGGCCCTATGCTGCTGCTGTGAGCCTGCAGTTTCTTGTTTGGTAGTCTGCCGCCTCTGCTTTTGGTCCCCAGTGGTATGCAGAACACAAAGTTCCTGACTTTTAGCTAACAAAAAGCTAAGAAGTTATGTGTGTGGTTTAAAATGGTTAAAAATAAACAAGAAAATGCCTCTGAAAATGCCTTTTTAAAGATGGAGACACCCTTGGGAAGTACTCTTATTTTTCAGGATTGCAATGGTAAGTCCCAGACATGGGACTGAAGAAACAAATGTTAAAGTTTTTGATGCTTCAGAGATATGTTGGAATAAATGTTCTCATTGCTGTTAATTACTTTAATTCATGTGTCTTCTTGCCTTCCTTCGTTTTTTTTCCCAGACCTTTGGTGAAAGGCAGCGTTGGTTCTGAGTTGCTGACCAGGGCTGGCTGCTGCAGAATAGGTTTCAATAGCTATTGCCTATGGGGATGAATGAGACCAGACCTGTTTTATGAAGTTAGGATTTATTCCTCCTTTTGAGCAGCAGACTTTATTAAGGTGGTTGCAAGGTAAGGTGTACTGAACCTCGATGGGGTTGGTGTGTAACCTGGTGTGGATGTGGGTGGCAGCAATCAGCTGGGTTCCATGGCGTATTCTTCAGCCCTAGTCCTGATTAGGCTGGTGATGCTGAAAGCCTAGAGGGGGCTTTCAAACAGAGTTCAGGGCTTCTTGAGGTAGGAGGAAAGAGTCTGCATTTTTAGAGCAACTGTGAAATTGTGTTTTTCGTGTTGGTCATCTGGGCTGTTCCCTTTCAGAAAGAGTTTATGTAGCAGTCTGTGGCTGCCTGGCTGTTTTTATGCTTGGCTGAGTGGATGAGCTGTTAGCACTGGTGTCTGGGGATTTGGACTTGGGTGTCTCTGGAATGTTGTCTTTGTAAACTGTTTTTACACAGTGAGTTACAGAATGAAAGCCTGTTATTAATAACATCCTCCACTGCCAAATTAATGCGGAATTCTATTTCATAAGCAAGTTGATATAATCTGACTGTGGAACTGTTCTCCTGCACCAGCAAGCAGGGGCATTAAACTATAAACAGAGACACATCAGGGCTTCTACTCTGTCAGTTTTGCCAGTGTTCAAGTTGGTGAGCGGGCTTAATATGAAATTGAATTACCAAACCATGAGATAAATGCTGAAGGTGGATCATCTGTATCACTCAGCATCTCAATGACCACTGAGATAAATAAGGAGCTCAGTGCATTTAGTGCTCTGCTCAGGTTTCCTTTGAAGTGAAGCAGATGTGGCTGTATCAGTTGTTACTTGAGGTTGTGGAGGCTGATAACAAGCAGTGTCTTCCAATATCTTTTTGACATCTTTATCAGTGATCTAGATGATGAGATCAAATGCACACTCAGCAAGTTTGCTGATAACACCAAGCTGAGCAGTGCGGTTGATCACAGAATCATAGAATGGCTTGGGTTGATCCAGCAGAAGGAAGAGATGCCATCCAGGGGGACTTTGATGAACTCAAAAGGTGGGCCCTTGTGAATCTAGTGAGCTTTAACAAAGTACACTACAAGGTTTTGTGCTTGGATCGAGATAATCCCAGATATACATATACAAGCTGGGAGCAGATGTCCTAGAGAGTAGCCCTACTGGGAAGGACTTAAGGATTGTGGCTGATGAAAGATTTAGCATGTACTAGCAGTGTGCACTTGCTGCCTGGAAGGGCAATGGTATCCTGGGCGCCATCAGAGGAGGGGTGGCCAGCAGGGTGAGGGAGATCATTGTCCCCCTCTATTCTGCCCTCGTGAGGCCCCATCTGGAGTACTGTGTCCAGGCCTGAGGCCCCCAAGTACAGGCAGGATGTGGAACTTTTCAAGAGGGTCCAGAGGGGGTGCCACAAGGATGATCCAAGGGCTGGAGTACCTCTCCTATGAAGGTAGGCTGAAGGAACTTGTTCAGCCTGGAAAAGCAAAGGCTGAAGAGGAGGTTTATAAATGGTTTATAAATGTGAGGGAAATCAGCTTTTCATAAGGGCGGGTAATCAAAGGATGAAGGGGAATGGTTTTAAACAAAAGGAGAGGAAATTTAGATTAGATGTCGGGGGAAGTTCTTTACTGAACAAGTTGTGAGGTGCTGGAGCAGGTTGCCTGCAGAGGCTCTGGGTGCCCCATCCCTGGAGGTGTTTAAGACCAGGTTGGATGGGGCCGTGGGTGATCTGATCTAGTACTTGATCTAGTAGCCAGCAGCCCGTGGCAGGAGGCTTGGAGCTTGATTGTTGTGGTCACTTCCAACCCAAGCCATTCTATGATATTGTCACGATTAGAGATTTATGGTCAGGAATTAAAATTTAAATATGTATTTTATACATATTTAAATTTAATATATATATAAAATATATATTAAATATGTATATATTTACAAGACCTGAATGCAATTCTGTAGTTGTGAAGTTCAGATACTGAATATCTGAATTAATCTGGAAGAAGTGGGTTGAGAAGAGGTGTTGAAAGCCCAAAAAGGAAGTCTGCAGTACATTTTTTATTACTATACTTGTGTAACTGGCCTGTTTGCTAAGTAAGGGCAGATTAAAGTGGCTGTGATTAGTCATGGGAAGGTCTTACAGTGAACAAATGTGTTTGAGTTAGCAATAGCTAAATGCTGTAATTTTTTTCTCGTTTCCTCTGTTTGCTATAAATGTATCATTTATGTGTGGTTGGAAAAGCCACTTTGTCTGATCTTTGGCAGGTTTAGTAATAATGCAGATTTTTTTGTAAAGGTATGTGTGATGAGAGCACTTCAGAAGACTTGGCAGCGCTGTGCTTTCTCCTAAGCATCCCTGTTTAACCCAGCTCTATTCAGCTTCAAATGGGAGCTCAGTGTTCCTACTTCTGTGAGTAATTGTGCTGGTTAATGATGAGCAGGATATTTAACTACGATGTGCTGCTACTTGTCCAAATTTGATGGTTCTGCTGCTGCTTTAAGCTGAGACCTGTTGGTACTGAGAGTGCAAAATTGTATTTTTCAAGCTTTCAGTGTGTAGCTGTTCTTCATTTTCAGAGGTTATTTACGAATATGAAAGTCATTAACCATTTACAACAGAGCTCATTATGGTTTGGCTCATTTAGCATGTTCCTAACAACAAAAAAAATCCAATCTCTAGTCAACTGTAGTTGAGTGTGCATTAAACTCTACCTCACCCCATGTGCGCTGTGCTAAACTGCCGCATGTGGGCTATGGGCTGAGTTGAGGTGTGTAAGAAAAACTTTCTGTGCGGGTGGCTGGGATGGGGCCACATCCTACCTTACTGTCAGGGCAGACATGTGGCCATGGCTCTGCAAGCAGAGCTGGCAGCAGGAGCTGATGTGAATCTGGGAATAGCAGTTTCTTCCTTACAGAACCCCCCCACGGTATGCAGTGGGGTTTGAAGGTTTCCATGATGTTTAATATGAGGTTTTGATTTTTGCAGCATTTTGCAAAGTATTGCTGGATGGGAGTTCATTTTATTGGCTGAGCATTTCTTCTGCAAGCTTTCAGAAAGAAAGCAAAGTTCTGCAAAGATATGCTGTGCAAGTTGTTGAGTTAGAAAACTTGGATTTTGTGGCCAAATGTGAATTGTCCTGAAATTGGGTATTTAGACAAGTATTTTGTAGTACCTTAAGTGTTAGGCAGTGAGAATGTAGTATGTATGGATAGAAGATGTGATGAATGTGATAGGAGGCAGAGTTAGCTGAGTAAACTAAAATGAGTTAGTTGGTCTATGTACTACTAAGGTATTCTTGCAAATTGGGTCGTCTTCTGAAGAATACAATGGGAAACTGATAATATTTGACAAATGTCTGTTCGGAAGAAGAGTTAGCATCCAGTCATGCAGTATTGCAGTGGATGCTGTATGGGGAAGGCAGCACAGTGGAAGACGTGCAGTGTGCGGTGCTGTGGTTGAGTTGTTGGGAGTGTTGGTGTACCTGAGGGAAGGGTGCTGCAGGGCTGGGCACCCACACCTTCCTTCAGCTGGGATCATTCTTAGCAGGGGTGCAGAACTGTAGTAACACCAGGGAACTCACTGCTGGAACAGTGCACAGTGAGGGGCCTTGAAGTCACTCCTTGCACTGAGGAATGTGAACTCACCCCAGCTGGGGCAGCGGCACCGATATGCTGAGACCACTTTACCACCGAGGGCAGGTTTTAGGAGAATGCACGACTACAAGTCGCTGCCAGCAGCTCGACTCAAATCTAATTGTGTCATGTTTCCCACAAAAGCTTTGCTGTGCAGCCACATGACTGCAGCATCCATAAATAATCACATAATCTCTGCTAGAGGGCCTGCGCCAGGCTCACAGCACAAGTTGCTGTTTGGAGACTTGCTGATATTTTTTTTTCCTGGTATATTTACTTTTTTAAGCTCAAGATAGTAAGAGCTTCCCAAAGACACCAGGCCCCTTTTGTTATCTGACCTTTTTATCTGCTGGGTGTGGTAGAAAGTGAGTTGCAGTATTTTTACATGTAACTGAAATAGCACAAATGTGCAATAATTAAAAAATATAATTGGATTTTTGCATTTGATGGAGCATATGAATATGCAATAGAATTCTGAGACACTGCTTGGTTATTACTGCTTGTGAATAATATGTCTAGGATAAGGTGCTCATAATCAAATGACTGCTTTTTTCCCCTCCTTTTGGCAGTATTTCTGAAAATCTCTAATTCTCTTATGCAACTGCTGGCAGCATCATGCTCTGAAAAAGGATGAGCTGTCCAGTCAAGGCCAGGACAGAACTTAAGGCTTTAAATAGGAAAATGTTCATGTTAGAGCTTTTACCTATTTTAAAGCAATTGTTGTATGCTCGCTGCTTGCTTTTCCTATGTATGCAAGGGAGGGAGATGTTGCCTATACAGTTGTTGCACAACAAATTCTTGATGTCAGTGTTGTCCTAAAGCCATTTTTCTTTCAGCATGGAGGCCCTGGCAGTGTGTTTGTAGAGTTTCAGGTGTAGTGGGTTCTGAAATAGAGCTCTTCTGTTGTGTGAAATGATTGCTGTATACTTGAGAAGTAACTGCAGCAAATCTTGCCAGGCCTTTTTAACGTAGTCCTCAAGTAATGAAAGCCAGGTGAAGGTGACAAAATCCTGTGAACAGATGTTTAAAATCTTTTTGGTTGTATGTTGCCATTAACCTTTTGTACTGCTTAGTCATATTTTTTTTTTCCCCCTGTAAATATTAATTAGTTAAAATAAAAGAAGGATAATGGGAGCAATACCCACTGAAGGCTTACAGTATTGGTTCCTAATTGAAGTGCACCTGGAAGTTTCAGATCAAGTGTGTCTCAGCCTCAGTTAAATGAGGAAAATGGAGTTTTTCAGGTGCTGTACTTTCAGATCTCAGAGCAGAGCTGCACTTGGGCACCGGCTCATGTTGTGCCTGCACGGCTCTGTGAGCTGTATGAGGATGGGCACTGGTAGCCAGGGATCCCTTCCCTGCTGCAGAGTGCTTCCACTGGTTTAGAGTAAACAAGTTTTGCATTTACAACAACTTTTATCCCGGAATCTCCAATTGCTTTATAAACACCAGTGGCTTTGTTCTCACAGCATTCGTTTGTACAACGATGCTTTGCAAAAAGGGAGTGCTGTGAGAATGAAATGTTACCTTCATTTTCCATGTGCGAGATGGGTGTCGTATGGTTCCAGTGCAAAAGATGTTTGTGATGACTTTTCACATAAGTCACAGGGGACCCCAGTTTCGTAAAACTTCATGCAGTTACAGTCTAAAGACTGTAATCATATTGTTCAAGGCCTAGACCTGTTCCATAGCCACAGAATGGTCTGGAGCAGTGTTCATCCCAGTAATCATACAATTGCCAGTACCTAAGCTGGTGGTTTTCTCATCATTTACAGGACATACAAGTTCAAGAACAACTAAGGTCAGAGAGGCCCTTTCCTTATCTAATCACTTGTGAGTTTATTAAGCTTTTTGTTCTTGTTTTCCTGTACTTAATGCTATTTTTCACAACTTCTGAGTATTTTTTTTTTTTAAATGGCTTATCAGGTTTCAGGAGTTGGATTCCTCTGATCCCATCCAACTCAGGATGTTCCGTGATTCTATGCTACAGAGTTTTATGACTTGAACAGAAATTAAAGAGCTGAAGGAAAACCAGGAAGAGAAAACATAGCATGAGGCAACAAATCTCATCTGCAAGAGTTAAGAGGATGCAAGTTCTGTTATTTCCTTTGGGGCCTCCTGGTTTCTTTGTTTTCTTCTTTTTTCCCTTTTCTTATTTAATCAAGATAGTTTTTCTTCATATCATGGTTCCTTAGCAAAATGTCACCAGCCTTGGTGCTTCAGGTTATAATCTGTATCACATCAGTAGCCTAAAAATATAGCTGAAGCTGCTTGCTTTTGCTCATAGGTCCCTAACATTGTCATTAAACACTGTGGCTGTGAGTAGCAGAGCAGTTAATTTAAGACAGAAGCATTTTCTGTTTTTAATGTTTTTTTCTCCCCTCAAACTGTGCAAGCTTTGTTTTTTTTTCCTCTTGATTCAAAGTAATTGGATTATATTACTGGAAGTTGTATCAGCCGAGAGGAGATTTTGTATAATAAGAGTGTAAAATGCTTGAAATACAGTAGGTTGCTCCAAAAGTAATGCCCCCTGTTTATTTCTATGGAAATGACAACGAAGAGCACAATAACTGTGATAGAGTGAACTCTCAGCTACAGAACACTATTTTTCAACATAGTCTCCACTATTCACTATGCATTTTTGCCTGTGTGCCACACTCATAAGCATCTGCGCCAATAGAGGTAACACGCTGTTGCTGTCATCACTACTGAAATGCACCACTCACTGCGCTCACATCCACTGTTTGGTCTGTGTAAACATTTAGCAAGTGCTGATGAATGTCAGTGAGTGAAATTTTTTCTGAATGGAGGAATTCAATTCTGCATACTAAGTTTCCCATTCTTGACTGAAAGGTTCTTCTTTTGCTTTGATGCACTTGAATGTTTCTATAAAAATGGGGAAAGTGAATAAGAATATGAAAGCTTTTCATCTAAGTCATCTTACTTGTTATGTTGATACAGTTTTCATGGTACATAATCAGTTATGCATCTGTGAGGCTGAGTAGGGAAGAACGAAAGAAAAGAGTGGCACCAATAGTGTGCAGCACCACAAGTCCTTCCCTGAGGATCTGATAGGAATTCCATATGGTGTTGGGTAGCCAGGATTGTTTTCTGCTTACAAAAAAGTTACTTGCAGAATTGGAGCTTATCCATTTTACCTATATAGTTGGCATGCCAGGTTATGTTGACTTTTATGAGTGAATAATTGAAAAAAATCTGTAGCATGTTGTGAAGATGAATTTCCAGATCTGATTGATACCACACTTATGCTTTGGCTGGATAGTGATGCCTCTAGGTAAATATGCAAGTAGGACTTACATAGTGATGAAAAGCAGTTTAAAAAGAAAAATCAGCAAAATTCAGTTGGGATTAAGAGATTCTTCTAGAAGAACTCCGGTTTGGTTTCTTTTCTGCCATTAACTTTACCTACTGTATGTATGTGCAGGCTTCTCTTGCCCTTTCTGTGCGAAGTCCTTTATTTTTATAAATTCTTTTCTCGTAGTTACATTCTGCAGAATGCATCCAGTCAAGAAAATGGGACTTTTCTAGTGCTTTAGTTTGGTAGCAATCCTCAGTTGCAGCAGTTTCTGGGTTACAGCTGTAAGTTTCCTAGAATATTAGTTGTCTTAAAGGTTCATTCCAGATCAGATATGTAATAATGAAAGACATTAATTGTTGCATTAAATTACTGCACTCTTACTGTTCAAGTGCACTTCTTAACCTCATCTTCTTCAGTAGTGTTTTGCATTTTATACTTTCAAGAATTTGCCAAATGTTACTGTGAAATATTTTGCATGATTACTCATAAATTGTGTAAGTGCTATTCATCTCCAGATGTTTAAAAATAAAACCAAAAAGATGTTAGATTCACAGTGGTGCTTTATTTGTTCACATTGAACTTGCCCAGGTGGGACCCTTTTCAGTTATGATACAACAGTACAAATAATCTTCCTCTGAAGGAGAAGTTAGGTGGGATGGGTCAACATCTGTGCCAAGGCACTTGTCTGACTTGTCCCTTCTTGAAGATTTGGCTACTGTGTGTCTGACATGTGATGTTCCTTTGAGCCATGACATTTGTCTTATAGAATCCACTCATTCTTTTTTCCTCTATGTGTTGTCTTCCTTTTCTTTTCTCCTATTTTTACTCCTGAGTAAACCCTTTCTAAGCATCCATCTGTATTTAATAATATTTCTACTTATATCTGCCTTTGAAGCAATGTGCATCAGCATAGAATCACCAAGGTTGGAAACGGCCTATAAGATCATCTAGTCCAACCATCCATCCTTTCAATAAAGATTTGTTGCTAGTATAGACACTCTCAGTTTCTACAGTATTCACAGAAAGAGTGGGAAAAAAAACTCTATTTCAGTATGTACACGTGCACAGAGTATTTGTGACAAACTTCTGAAGGAAACTATCTCAAGCATAGATCCCTGGTTGCTGCCTTGGCTACCATTAGTCATCGGAAGCTGCTTCAGCAAACACTGATTTTTGAGACATTCCTTCTGTCTTCTCTGGTACTCCGTTTGAAGTGTCCCTTCTTGGGGATCCTGTATTACTTGCAGGCAGACTTAAAGGCAATGCTTAGAGTCTGATGTGTTTGGCCCATTCCTACCTCAAAGATGTGAGACAAAACAGAACAAAATGACACAATAGGTGCTTATGTGATAACACTGTGGTCAGCAGGGAAGAGAGTCCAGTGACTTCTAATAGTAGAAAAAGTAAGCAGTGCTGAATGGAGCATGTTCAGAGCAAACAAACGGTTTGCTGTTTCTCTTCAGCACATGATTAACCTGTGAAATGCCTCCTAGCAGTATGCAGATGCCCAGTATTTACAGCCTTTTTGGAAAGCAGCTGGACAAATGGCATAAGTTCTGGATGCCACAATAGCTCAGAAAGTTGGTTGGCTTCATATATTGTTGGATTTCTGCACTGAGCTGCTGAATGACTGCTGTAACCACAGCTGAAAATAGGACTTTGGCCTGAGCAGACACTACTTCTGCACTGTTGCTGTTGTATATGGGAGGTTAAGACATGTCTGTTGTATTTGGAATAAGAACACATCTTGGGTCTAATTTTTTTTAGTGTTATAAAGCTTCTGTTAATTTACAAATTTAAGTGAAACTGAAGAAGACACTGAATTTGTAATGTCTATCACTGTAAGGGTTCTCAGCTGCTGGGTGCAATTGATGCTATAAATCCTGGGTAGGTTACAATAGTGTAGAGAGATCCTGGTGGATGGGAAAGTTTTCTCATTGCATCCTGAACCAACTTCTTGGTTAATGAGCATGTTTGTCCACTCTACCTGGTGAGTGTATGGAAAGGTGTGGCTGGCTTGCTGGCATGGTTTCAAGGAAAGGAGTGTTGAGACATTAAAAAATAACCTTCAGGTTCTCATTTGTAACACTTCAAGGGAAGGAACGATGACACTACTTCTTAATTTACCAAAACGCTTAACATTTTTTAGTAAGAGAAAAAGGAGCAACCTACAGAATTTCTGTGTGTATATATGTAACACTGTAACTTGTTTGTTGTTATGGATTCTAATGAACCTGTTATCAAGCAAATGCTAAATACAGCGGGAGTAAAATGTTGTGCTTGATATGGTGTTCTTGTTTACTTTCGGGAAGAAAAGAGAATAAACATAGAGGTGATTTAGCCTTCGTTGTCTTTTGGCTTGTGCTTTGCTGTTGAATGTGTGCAGACTGATATGCCTGTAACCGTTTGACATAAAAGTCAAATTGACATAATTACTTGTTGCTCTGCAACAAATTGTTGTGAAGAGTACATACAAGCAGAAGCCAACTTCTGAAAACAAAACTTGTTATTATATATCAAACTGTGCTCTAGCAACTTAAATGCATTTATATAGAGAAAATGGTGTTATTGAGAAGGTGAGTAACCACAAACCTTAGAAGCAGAGCGCATAGTTGAGGGCTTCAGCAGTGTCACAGAAAGGGAAGGTAGTGAGGAGCTGACAGCCCATATAGACTGACTGAGCTGACCTGCTGCATTCATTCTGCTTCATGGGCTTCTTCCTTTTTGTAGAGTTCATGTGTTGAGGTTAAAGGTGGTTTCTCAGTGCAATTCAGGACCATCGCAGCATAAGCAGGTCATGATGAAGCCTTGTGAAAGCTGTGGCACCATGAATGCTGAGTGTGGTTATTAAACTGTAGAAAGGAATGCAGCAGCTTTTGAAAACCTGCGGTACCTTAAGTTACTTTCCAACTAAAATGAAGATAGCGCTCTGCTAGTAGTCTAAAAATTAAAGCTAGGAAATGTGACGTGGCGCAGAACCCATTTTGATTTTGCTGACATCCATTTCAGTGTTGTGAGGATTATTACTTTTGTTGGTGATTTGATCAGTTTTGTGGGTTACTGCAGGGAAAAGTGGATGTTGCAATGTTATTGTTTTGTGTACGAGATTAATAGGATAAGTAAAGAGCTAAGAATAAGTTTTATCTTAAGTGTGTGAGAAGATGCACAGTGTTACATCAGTTCAGCAGCAGCAACAAGTTCAGTCTGTCAGGCTGGTACTTTATGAGAACCTTTCCTATAGCAAGTCCAATAGCAAGGACTTTTTTTTCCCCTTCTCTAAATCTGTCAAAATCTGCCTTTGGCTTGGCTGTTCTTCCATATGCTGCAGAATGCTGCGAGAATGGGGATGCAGCTATTTCTCACAGGATTTTGCTGTGCTCTGGTATATTAGTTGTGAAAGGTAATAAGCACTTTTTTGGGGATGTTTCTTTGTAGCTTCTTATTACTCAGTGCAAATTTTCACCTGAGTATTTGCAAAGAAGTTCATAGTTATGTAGATTTCTCTGAAAATAATACCTGCTATTTATTTATTTGGAAACTCCAACAGATGCAAAGAGCCCAATACTACTTTGACAAAGGAAACTGTCACCACTATTAGCTGATTCATGGGGATGAGCTGATCAAGATGCTCTTCATTTTGTGCTGTGACAGCTGTGTGTGGCCATCTGAAAAATGGCTTGTCTTTCATGTCGCTGTCGCAAAGCAGCAAGGTGAAATGGAATACTGGTGTGAAGATTCAGCCTCTACTGCCGCACCAATTTCCATATCTGATGGCACAAACCATCATAATAAAATAGGAGGAGTTACTTTCAGAGCAGCCCTTGTCCTTTAGCACAGTGATACCACGTTGGAATGCTGTTTGTTTTCTAGTATCTTACAAAGCCATTTCTCAAAGCAGTTCAACCTTTCCTGTGTAATGCAAACAGTCACACAGGGACTTTGTGTAACTCCACACTGAAGTATATTCTTGCACATAAACCAACTTCAAAACATTTTTGTTTTTTCTTCCAGCTGTGCTGCAGTGGTTCAGTAGCTTGTTTTCACACTGAGTCAAAATAACCAAAGATTTATTGGATAGAAACAGATGTCAGGGTTCTTAGAACTGCTTGGGTGCCGTAACATTAGTTGGTGAACTTCTGACTAGAATGTGAGTAGTGCGAAATTAGTTTTTTCCTACTCTAAAAACAAACTTATGATACTTCCTAGACATTCCTATGCAGATTTTTAAAATCTTTGTTATGGTTGTTTTGCTTCTGTTGAGACTCTGGTAGCATTTTATTTTTAAGGAGACAACACATGGACACCTGAAAGAATTAAGCTTGAGTTTATGCAAAAATAACTTTTTTTTCTTGCTAAGCAAAGCTCACACCTCTTTCCTTTTCAGGATTCCCAA
Source organism: Tetrao urogallus (assembly GCF_951394365.1). Taxonomy (NCBI): domain Eukaryota; kingdom Metazoa; phylum Chordata; class Aves; order Galliformes; family Phasianidae; genus Tetrao; species Tetrao urogallus. Next base: position 62,746,056 of record NC_136817.1, read on the forward strand.
ATTGCTGTAGTCTAACTTTTTTTCAGATTTTCCAGGAGAGTCGATTGTTTCAATGCAGTACGAAGAACAAATTCAGTGTGTACGTTCACAGTGCACTGTTACCACTAAAATTCCCTATGTTTACTACCAACTAAACTCCACTGACTAGATTACTCTTCTTCTTGCCTCCCCCTAATCAAGGATCTGCTTTTCACTTGTTTTACTTTCATGATGAATCCACGGAATTTATTTTTGTTTTGAATCAATGCAAAGACCATACAACTAAATATTGTTGGTTTTTTTTTTAAAATTTTTTGAATGTTTTTGGCAGAAGTTGAGCTATATTACAGATAGAATATAGACTTAATCCAAGTTTTTCTTCATCTTACCTTACCCTGGCAGTAGATGCAGTTTCCAGGAGATTCCTTCTTCCCTCTCTCCCCCTCTTTGCCATTTTCTCTGTTGTTGTACTTCCAGTAATTTAGACTTGAATGCTTTGATCTCAGTTCATGTTCATCCTGTTTGTGTTTGGTGCAGGGCTATCTGGGCAAGATTATGACTATGGCCAATCCAAGTAACATGTCTGATTCCCTAGAGAGTGAGTGCTACTTCTCTTTATAAGTAACCTTGGTGCTCCACACCATGCTTGCTGTCCCATGTAGGCTTTTTGGAGGATAAGCCAAGACTGCTATTCCGTGCATGGTTTGGAGCTGTCAAGCATGATGATCAAATTTTCCACTTTGTGATAACTTTTTGAAGAGAAAAGATGTGTCAGCAGAAGGCTGCCATCTCTAGGGTAAGCCTGGGGGACGTATGGGGAGATTGAGGAGGAAAAGCTTCTATGAATGAGCACATCTTCAGAAATAGAAGCTTTTGGGGATAGCTAAGCCACCTATAATATTGAAGTTTGGAAGTCAGCATTTGTATTTGTAGGTTCCTGGCTGAAATTTGTCATGCAGAATGGGTCATTTTATTGGCACAGTCTCATGTGGGGCTGGACAGCCTTCATGCAGAGCTGTGATGTCTGGGTGAGAACACCTCCTTGATATTCAGTCCTCAGTAGAATGTGGTGTAATCTGTACCAGTGCTCAGTTTTCCTTTGGACTGCTCAACTTGATGTTTTTCCTCTTTCTGCCTGAGGTGCTGAGACTGTTTGTGCTTCAGCAAGATTTTCCTTGGCACAAGCTGACAGTCAAACCTAAGTCTGAGAAAAGCGCTTGTTTTGATTCTCTTCCCAGCTATGAACAGTGCTGATTTTACAAATGGGAAGAAATCCTCAGTGCAGGTTGGGCCAGTCTAGGAGAAGTTTTTGGCCGTGCTGGGCAAGGGGCTGTGAACTTCTGTGACATCACTGTGCTGGAGTGGGAAAAGAAAGCCCATGCTTTTTTTTGCCCTAAGGGAAAGCAGCAATCCTTGTTTTTTTTTTTTAAATGTGGAAACAAAGTATAGATACTGAATTGTTGAAATAGGTACATCTTGTCTGCTATCCTCTGCATGTCACTGTTGCCCTACCAGGTTAGATTTGTCTCTCCTAGACAACAGCTAATTATCAGTTCCCATGTGAGGTGTGTATGTAGTAGAAGGCCACATTTTGGATGTGTAACTTTCAGAACATAATTGATTTAATTTTTTGAGACTGCGTAGGCTGCTGTCTCCAGTTAGGGATGTGACTCCTGCTGAGAATCAATTTGTTTGTTTTGCCTGTTTGCTGGTTTTGAGCCTTCCTAGCAGTTCTGAGCTAACTGTGGAGAGAATAATTCAGTGTTTAATGAAAGCACCTCTAGTGACAAGCCAAAAAAAAATGGAGATGGCTGTAATGACTTGATTTTTAATTGCAAACTATTGGCTTTATTATCTGTGTTGTCCTATGATGCTGGATTTGTTCTTGCTTTATTGAATAGGATCCTGTGTGAGGTTTGAACTTTGTGTGCGTATTTACTCTGCATTACACCTCCACATCCTGCTGTACCCAGGCTGACATGCTTCATGTCTGCAGGGCTGATTCAGAGAGCAGGGAAGACCAGTCAGCCCGAGCAGGTTCACACATGCTGCAGCTGCTTTCCAGAATCCCAAGAGAGACTTTGTGCTGTTCCAGGGAGTGAGCAAAAAGCTTGCTTTGTATATTTGTTTTGTTATGTTGTCACTTTTAAGCACTGACCTCTTATGATAACTATTTTCTGGCTCCAATGTTTTTCTGGGAAGTGACACGATTTAGTTGCTTGGGTAAGGGCAATATCCTTTTTAAATTCCAGTTTTCTGTGTCGGAGGATATCAGGGCTCTAAGTGTCTCATAACAGTACAATTTAAGACTGGTCAGATAGAAGCTTGATGTTCATAGCAAGAGATCACAGGGACAGCATCTCCCCTCTGCTCCTCTGTTCTCTGCCATGTGATCACAGAGACCCATTTCTTTATGGGAAGAGAAAATGAAGAAAGAAAAATGTAATAAAGGCAGATATCCCTCCTTGGGGTTCTAGACAATTATTTCTGTGTTAACAGGGCAAGGTGTCTACATCTTTCAGGAATGGGCTTGAGGAGCTTGCTGTGACACATTCCCAAGAAGGAATGATACAGCAGATGTTTGGCAATATAGAGAGTTGGCTCTTGGTGGATGGAGCTTTTCTCCATGGTACACTCAGAATTATCTTAGCACAGAAGTGGGGACTGGAAACAACCTGCTGCTTTTGGTCTAAATCCCTGCTTTTTTTTTAGATAGATAAACTTTTAACCTCACCTCTCAAATCTTAAATATTTTACCACCAAACCTGAATATACTGATGCTTCCAGTGAAATGCACTAGGGCAAGCCTTTATTTGTACATCTCCCATTGCAAGGCAGAATAAATTCCTCAGTATGTGAGAGTCATGTCTTCTGCTACATACATTTCGTTGCTGAAGTGCCTGACAGCACTCTGCAGGAGAGCGTTCCCATCTGCTGCAGGGGGTGATGCCTGGGGAGCAGCACTCAGTCACTGCTGGCCTGGACAGAATGGAGGGGAAAAAAATACTTATCATTTTAAACAGTGGTTTTCCAAATTTTGTGTGCAATATATTTTTCTCTGATTGCTGTAAAACAAATTTGTATGTAATATGTCTAGAGAGAAATTAAGTGTAATTAAGTGAGAAAGTTCTCCCATTTCCCCTTGGGTTCTGTTCTAGAAACATGGAGCATGGAAGGCAGGTTCACCAGCACTTCACAACTGCAAACTGCTTTCTGGTGAGAAATATACGTAATCATTAGGAGTCCTAGCAGTCTCATGGTTTTTTGTGTTTTCTGTAATGAAGATATTTCCTGGGAAATGAAGCTGTTTGTAATGGTTTTTCTGATTCTATGATTCTGGTAATTTGGTGGGTCTCGCTTCACAGGTGATATACTTCCTCCTTTGTGGAATAAAATAAATTGCATAGCTTTCTTGAAATTGTCTTTTGCAAAGACAGTAGCATACATAGAAGAGCTCTTAGTGTAACTCTTGTAATTAAAGTTGCCTCATTTACTCAAGGATTTTCTATAATGGTTGAGTTAAACATAGGTTTAGAAGCTCGCTTTAACAGCTGATTGTCTGATGGTCTGCTTGGTCCTCAGAAGTTACAAGTGGGCAAGAGGGGGTAGTTTGCTATGGGATTTGAACATTTGAAGAGGTGAGGTTTATGTTGAGCTTGTAAATCCATCTTTTCATTTCTGTTTTTATCTCCCGTGTTTGCACTGTTCTCCATGCCAATATCATTGTTAGTTTCTGTCTACACCCAATTGTGTGTTTGTGCTTTTGTACCCTGTACTTCAGGTTCTTACTGCTTTCCTTGTTGTAGCACCCGAGCATCCTGTGATGCGCTGAACTATATTTTCTGTGGTTTCTGAAATTATTTTTTTAAATTTAATTCCAGAGAGTATCCATCTCAAGCCAATCTTTCTGAAACAATTCATATTCATATACCCCCTAGAAGTCATTTCTTTTGCCATACATTTTTTTCCAACAGATTATTTTGCTTTACATGATATCATTTTTCTATATATGGAATAAGTGTATAAACATATATCCCAGAAATGTGTCACCGTGTTGTAATCAGTCAGTACTTTTACAATCTCATAGGTAATTTTTTTCCCCTTCCAGTAGTGAATTCCTGTTCCTTTGTGTAGGACTCGTGGGGAGCTGCCCAGTGCTGTTGCAGGTGCTGCTGCCAGCAACTGAGCAGTAGCTGCTTGGAGGGCAGAAGTATAATGCCTGCTTGATTTACACTGCTGTTTTCGGTCCATTTCAAAACCATAATTGTGTTTTGCTGACTACAAATCATCTTTGATATCCCTCCAAACGATGTGTATACCCAGTCATGATAAATTCCAGGCTATATTCTTCTGTCTGTCATCTCCAGTTGATTAATTCTGGACTTTCTTTTCCTCTCGAATAAATAAACAAAAAAGTAAATGAATAAAAATTGTTTCTGCACACATGCTGTAATTATGCGTTAGTCATGATTTTGAATAGTACTTGTGATCTCAGTGCAATTTTGGGTTATGATAACATCATTCTTTGAAGCTGGTGTCTTTCTCAGCAGAGACTTTAATTGCATATATTCTGTTTTAATCTAACTGTAATGATTTCCAATACATATGATTGATAACTGAATATAAGAAATTATATCAAAGAAAACAATTGACAAGAACCAACCTCCCCCTCCCCCCACGTTCTGCTGTATTGACATGTATATCAGTAGTTTAAAAAATGTCAGCCCCCACAGCTTCTTCTTTGATGGAGAACAAGGAATTTCTCTTCGATTTGAAAGGGAAAAGTCATGTGGCTTTAGAACTGTGAAATATTCAGTGTATCAGGAAACTGTTGCCTAATTAGGTAAGCTAACTGCTTGGAAGAATAATAAAGCGTTTTACTGTAAGACTTTTTGTTTAATTGATGAGTGTTTGCAGTTATCTATATGACTGCATGATATGGGTATCCTTTAAGTACTTCTCTCCTCATGTTTGGTCATATCTATAAAAAGCATTTCTCTTGTGTCTAATAATGCACTGAGATTTTGTTTGAAAATCACCGGTAGTCTCTGAAGTTCTAAATACAATTACATTTTGCACTCTTCCCTACTTTGAACCTGCTGGCTGCAGAAGATCACCCCTGGGCTTCATGTCTGTCACTATCAGCCACAGCTGGAAGGAGCAGAAGTGAAAGGGCTGAGGAAGCTGGAGCTTAATGCCGAAGCAGGCAGCTTGTTTGAGTGTTCTCTGAGACAGCAAGGATGGCCATGTTAACTTTGACAGGTTCCAGCAGATGTATCTCACCTTCAGACAGAACCACCATGTTCCTGACTAATGTGGCTGGTCTCTCTGCAGTTCCTTTCTCTGACCTCTTTGTTAGAACATCTGAGTGTCTACAGGAATAAGGGTGAACTGCTATCTGGTTCAAGTGAAGATCACAGTGGAAATTACATCCATGTTGTGGCCTCTGCTTCTGCATTTGTAACACAAAGTCTTAAGCTGGAAAAAAATGGAAGACTGGGAAATAACTTATTTTTGTTTGTTCTGGAACAATATTTCTTGTTCTGACCAAATAATGTGATTGCATGACTGTATGCAGAACAAGTGCATATTGAATGAATTCACCTAATATCATCTATTTGCAGAGTGGTCATGAAGTTACTGAGAATAGTTAATAACTGACTTCAGAAATGTCAAAACTTTTTGACCCTTTGTTGACTGTATGCTGATTGTTTTATTCAGAGAAAAATGTTCTGTTATTTCAATTGAAAAGCAATGCTTAACTTTGATCCGAGACTGCACATATGTGGAGCTTTATATCAAATGCAATCTCTATAGTAAAACAGTTTAACTTTTTTGACCTGTAGTGCTGTTGAAATGTAAGCTGCAGATATTCCAGTAGGTGTTCTTCCCCGAGGCTGTGGAAGCACAGAAATTCTTCGTTCCATTATGTGGGAGAAAAATAACAGTTCAGCCTCCATTTTTGGTACTGTGCTTGGAAAGGGTTCATTTTAGGAGTTTGCCTGGGGTGGCAGAGAAGAAAGCTCAGCTTTGGAAGCTGAAGGTTACTGCTATCTACTGTAAAAACCACCAGCAGGTGTCTACTTTGGAAATGGAAGTTGTTGTTCTTGTAGGAGTTGAGTTTTTTGCGTTAACTAATCATGCTTCTCTTTTCGAAGATCACTTTTCTTTTTTATTGGTGTCTCCATTGTAGTGGGTTGTTGTTCTTTTTCTTGATGCCATTATCAAATACAGCAAACTAAAACTAGTCTGAATCATATTCTTGCCAGAGCACTGTAAACGTTAAAATAAGCACTACTGGTAATGCATTTCCTTGCTTTCAGAAGCAGTTCTGCAATTAATGCCTCTGGCTCTTCTGTCATACAGCATACTGAAGAAAATACTTGGCAGCCCAAAATTTGAAAAATGCTGCTGAAGGGGAACATTGAAAGTATGTAGCTGTGATGTGAAAGTGATACTGCTGATCAATAGAGAGTGTAGGCGGTATGTATTACGTCTTTTCTGACAATTGTTTTCTGGAATGAGGAAAATCAATTATCTCTTGGTTAAATAGGTAGAGCTACGATTGTGCTGGATTGTTGTATTTGCCTAAACAGGAAGCAGACAGGTCTCAAAATTGATCTTGCCTGAAGAGGCAATATATGGTTTTGAAATCCTAGCATATATGACAGCTAGAGATTTTTCTCTTTAAGTCTTCTGTTTCTCTTTATTTCAGGTTCTGTGTAACCTGATGGAGCTGTAGGTGTTCCTGTTCATTGCAGGCGAGTTGGACTGGATGACCTTGAAAGGTCCCTTCCAACTCAAACACTCCTATCATTCTATTTTCTTTTCAATAGTGAATTTAAAATTGACCAGGAAAACATATATCAGGAAAGCGTTCATGTTGTGCTGTTGCTTAGTTCTTGTGTGTTCTGTGTCCTGCCTTAAAAGGAACCTGCTAAAGTTGGGGGATGGGCTGGGAGAACAGCTAAGCCTGATGCAGTTTACCCAGCATCTGCATGCTGATGAGGTGAAATGGTCAAACAAAAACTGTGTGCCTGAGCTAGCATGGAAAACATAAGACAAGAATAGCTGTACAAAAATCCACTTCTTTCCCAGGAGAGATTTCTGTGTGCCAAAGGCAGACCATGAGGACGTGGTCTTGAGTGAACCAGAGAAAGCCTTATTGGAGCAAAAACACTCAGTTCTGCAGTGGTTGAGCAGGGACATGGGTGATCACACTGCCATGCAGCATCATCCAGTTAGCATAGTGCTTGCCAGCAAATATATGCTTTTTGTATGCCTGTGTACTGAGCATGGACAAACACCAACTGAAGCTTGCTATTATCTCAAAAACAAACCCAGTGTGACAGATGATGGCATTCAGAGCTACTTGTCTGTGTTCTTTAGCTGAAATAGTGGAAATAAGATCAAAAGTTTTACTTAGGCAGACATTCATTTGAAGTTATTGTCAGATAGAAGGCAGCAGCTGGGAGAGGGTTTTGTGATGAGTGCCTCGTTGCTTTCATTGCTGGGCTCGAACAGGTGCATTTAAGAATAAAGTTCTGATGAAATCTTTTTGTTGCAGTGATTGATTGAGGTAGTGATATGATGCCAAGGTAGTTAAATTCTGCTCATCTGGCAAGGTGTTCAACCTGGGCTTACTGAGAGCCTCCTACCAGACAAACAAGTTTATGAATGAGCAACTTTAAGCAGATGATTGTTCTTTTATTAAAATATAGTACAGAACACCTCAGATTAATCATGAGCAAATCTGCTGAGGCAAAGAAAAATAAGGATGCACTTGCAATATAAAGAAACCTAAGGAATGTTCTATGCCTGCTCATACTCAAGAGGGACTATGTAATAACTCTTACGATCAGCGTGCTTGAGCTTGCTGTTAGGTCAGGTTTCCCTCTTGCTGGTAATTTGTCTATGCCGGGATTAACTAAGACATTTATTTCTTGATTCAAAAGTAAAATACTGTATGTGGCAGGTTGTTCAAACTAGGTTGGTACTGAAGAGTGAGGCGAAGCTGGCATGCAACCAGGGCTGCTGAGCATGAGCAAAGCACTGGGACTGCAGAACTTGCAGACCTGGGAGGAAAAAAATATCCTGATATAGCAATGTAGAGCAAGATGGAGCTTTTCAGACAGACTGCAAAACAATTCTTAAAATGTGCACTTGTTTATTTTTTGTTTGTTTAATAATAGAAATTTGATTTTTAGGAGAGAAAAAAGCTTGTAGAAAATAATAGGAAGATTTAGACATTGAAGACCTGCAAGAGTGGGGTCATGGTTCATCTCAGTGTTTGGGAATTTTTATAAATACTCGAAAAGATTCGTAAGACATTTTAACAACAGTAGTGGAATATTAAGTAATTTATTGCATGTGTAAATGGAACTTAGCAAGGTGGAGGGTTTCATATTATCAGGGGAAAAATAGTTGAATGCCACTTTCAAATGCCATCCTTATGTTAAGGAGGGTCCTGTAGCTCCGGAAGCCTAGGGAACTAAATGTGTGATTTTCCTTGTGATAGGTAGCAGATGACTAAAAATGTGGCAGAATCAATTTTGTTTGAAAGGGTGCTTAGTGTAACCTGTAACTGCAAATACAAACAGAGAAATCTGAAGCAAGCTGCATAAAGGCATTTAAAGAATGGTCTGCCTGTTTTGGTGCTTTTCTCAACAAGCTGAATTTGTTCTTTCTAAATGCTTGGTTGTCCTTTTAAGCTTGATGTTCTTGCAGTAGATGAGAAAGAATGATGATTATCCTAAGGTAAACTGAAGGAGGTGGGCTGTGACAGCAGGAAGGGCTGTAGAGTTGGTGGGTGCACCATGGCTGGCGTAGCTTCCCACCTGGCTGCTTTATTGCTCCTCAATAGCCCAAGCAGAGGAAATAGGATGAAAAAGCTCACAGGTCAGAATAAAGACGGAAATGACTTCTTGCTCTCCCTAAGGCTCCTTATAGTTGTCTTTGTTTTTAGCGGGAGACAACTCTGGAAATAGAAATCCCTGGCAAGTGGGCTCCGGGAGGAAGCAGCCCTGGAAGTTACCATGCTTTCCACGGCTGTTCCATCACTGCCTGACGTCTTCATATCCCCACAGCAAAGCCATTTCTTCTTCCTCAGGTTATGTTTGTTTCCTAGATATAGAGGCTGTGGTTCAGCTGTGGTCCACTCCTGTTCAGCAGAGTGCGTGTCCAAAAGCTTAAGTAACACATGTTAAGCATATGCTTATGTGCTTCCCCAAGAAAATATGAATTTGAGGACATGCTTCTCTAGATTAGTATTATGAGCACACAAAAATAGAAGCTGTGTACAGTGACTTAATCCATCATGAGTGAAATTTGACTGTGGCAGTCTCAAATATTTGCTGTTCTAGTTCAGCGAAACCTATCTGGCTTTTTTTTTTGGCTGATATTGGTCTCGTATTACCATTCTGTAGTGGAGACATAGAATTTAAATGTGGTTTTTGAAGAGTGTTGCTAGTATTGGAAAAACTCACCTGATTTTTTGTTTTCCAATAATTTGCTATTTTATCTCACTGACTTTTTTGCTTAAGGCACTGCTAGCATTTTTTCTTTTGTGCTAACAACCTGTTTACCTGTCTTTCTAGCTTGTCTAATGATATTCTATAGATAAACACAGAGCAGCTGGTAAGGCTTTAACCAGACTGTAGCTTTTCCCACAGTGCTTGCTTTTTTTTTTTTTTTTTAATGAATTCTTGCATTCTTCTTGGTAATTGTTGGGCTCATCTTGGACTTTTTCTTATGCATGTGCAACATCAGAAAGCCAAGAAAATTCATTTAAAAATGCATTTCTATTATTTTTAAGGCTTCATACATTCTACATAACAAACCATGGGGGAATAATTTCCCCTTTTTTAACAGGTAGCTCTTGATGTAAAGCTGGTAGATTTGATAAATAAAACAACAATAACAAGAAACTTGCATGTTTTGAGTTGCTGAGACCCTTTTTCTTTTAATGTGAATATGTATTGTTGCTATTAAAAATTGTAATATTTGAAATGAAGTATCAGATGTCAGATATTGACTTATCCATCTTTTAGAGAGTGATTCTTTCTTGTTCATATTTATTACTACTTATAAAGCATGAAAAAATTTCAAAGGATCTGTCTGAGGAGAGAATGTGTGTACGCTTCCTTGTAGAGGAGGTGACAATGAAGCTATGTAACGATGTAATGGCAATGCCCTTTTGAAGAAATGCCTTAAATCTTTGGAATAAGTCATCTGTCAATCAAGCTTGCTAGTGCATCAGTGACCTGTGTAGTTGTGCTTCAATTGAATAAGTGTGGGTCACTCAAGGTCCATTTATGGTCTGGATGGAGATCGGTGATGAGTCCCCCTAGTGCCCCCCAGGGGTCGGTGCTGGGACTGATAGTCTTTAATGTCTTCATCACTGACACTGACAGTGGGGTTGAGTGCACCCTCAGCAAGTTTGCTGATGACATCAAGCTGTGGGGTGCGGTCAACACACTGAAGGACAGGTTGTCATCCAGAGGGACCTAGATAGGCTTGAGCAGTGGGCAGAGGTTCAACAAATCCAAATGTAAGGCCTCGTACCTGCGTGGAGGCAACCCTCATTGCCAGTACAAGCTGAGTGAAAGTGGGTGAAAGAATTGACTGTAACCTTGCTGAAAAAGACCTGGAGATACTGGTAGATGGCAAGCTGGACATGAGCTAGCAATGTGCCCTTGCATCCAGGAAAGCCAACCATACCCTGTGCTGCGTGGCTAGCAGGGCAAGGGAGGTGATCCTGCCCCTCTGCTCTGCACTGGTGAGGCCTCACCTGGAGTGCTGTGTCCAGATGTGGAGTCCTCAGTACAGGGGAGACATGGAGCTGTTGGAGCACATCCAGAGCAGGGCCACAGAAATGATCCAAGGGATGGAACACCTCTCCTATGAGGACAGACTGAGACAGCTGGGGCTGTTCAGCCTGGGAGAACAGAAGGCTGTGAGGTGACCTGACAGCAGCCTTTCAGTATCTAAAGGGGAGCTACAGGGAAGAAGGAGACAGTCTCTTTAGCAGCGTCTGTGACGGCAAAACAAGAGGAAGTGGCTTCAAGCTTGAAGAGGGGAGATTTAGGTTGGATAAAAGAAAAAAGTCTTTTACAGTGGGGGTGGTGAGGCACTGGCACAGGTTGCCCAGAGATCTGGTTGATGCCCTGTCCCTGGAGACTTTTAAGGCCAGGCTGGCCCAGGCCCTGGGCAACCTGATGTAGCTGAGCATGTCCCTGCTCACTGCAGGGGAGTTGGACTAGATGGCCTTTAAAAGTCCCTTCCAACTCTAAGGATTCCATTATTTTTCACACTTACAATGGATACGTTTGGGAGTTTGAGCCTAAATCCTTTTACTTCAGAAAAAGAAAGAAACCAACTTTCAAGTTTTGTGGGTTTTTTTAGTTTTTTTTTTTTTTTAACATAAGTCTTAAATAAGTTTAATGAGTTTAAAACTAGTAATGTGCAACATCTGTTTTAGGCTTTGAAAACATAACGTCACCTCTGAGATGTAGAACTGGCCATACTTAAATTCTTAGCACCTAGATCTGCCTTGTGATACACAAAGCATATGGTGTATAGTGAGTTGTTTTCTAAAATGTTACAGAATATTACCTGTGTGCTGGAGAACAGGGCTGATGTTTTTACTTATAGCATTTTCAAATTCCCATCTCAAAGCCAATGTACTTTCACTTGTGGGGACTTTGTTCTGATTTCTGTGCCGTGCAGTAATTGTTCCTCTTTGACAAAGTCCAGTAACTGCTACATTTGTTCCAGAGAATGGAAAGTTCGAGATTGATCCTGTTTGCCTAGTTTTGTGACAATCCACTTGTTTCCTTTGCCCCAAAACACAGTAGGCAACAGATTTAGGCTGACAACTTGGCCTTCAGTAACAGACATTTATACTACCCATCCCGTTCCTGAATGGGGAGTAGTGGAGGCCATATAGATATAACAGTTGTGCTGATGCAAACACCATATCTTACAACTTCTCATGTCAGCTAGTAAAATCCCATCAGCTGTAGCAGAATAGAGTTGATGTATAACTGATCCTGGCTATGGAAGGGCAACATAACCTGGCATCTATCGCAATTAAAATTATCCTATGGGGACTGACTGTTTTTACCCAATATAATCCTGTAGATTGTTGCATTGCCTCCTACAGTAGATGTTTGTGGATGGAGTTGCTTTTCAATGTGTGATAAAATGTATGTAAAATGTAGCTTTTACCACTAACAAATGCTGTTTGAAAAGTTTCCCCAGTGGGTGTAGGCTTATGGGTTCCCTTGTCAAAAAAGTTATCTAGATTAACCATCAGAAGAAGGTAAAAATAATTAAATTTAAAAAAAAAAAAATTTCCATGTAGTTTCATTCGATTAGGGTCAGATCAGGGCTTGAGCATGTAGGAGAGCTGTGAATACTTAAGATACTGAAGAACTTCAAAAGGACAACCAAGGAGCTTTTCATATCAAGTCCGTGAATTTTATTTAAGCAGGGTTGGGCTTTATCTGTTGTTCTGAAACCTTTATATCAGCAATTCAAACATGATGAATGTTATTTTCTGGAAAATCAGGAAATAACAGTATCACTAGCTAGGATTTTGTTCATCTCTCTGCTTCATTTTGTTTCAGTCTATTCTTTGGCTTATTGGTGTTGATGACATCTTCCCTTTCTATTTTGATGGTGGTTGTGGAGGCTTCATTTATATAGAGGAACTTAAAATCCTCTATGAAGGACCATAGAAATCTGGGGAAAATGTTCCTTGGTGTTCAACTTATGGGCTGCTGTCTGTTATATTTATAAGACCATGCATATTTTATGTGAGCTAGTTGGGAAAAAAAAAAAAAAAAGCAGTATGCTCAAAAGGTGACATGAAAATCATACAGAAGATGCTTCAAATCTTGTTTCAAAACAAGGAAATTCTATACTAGAAAAATCCTTATTTCTGGAAACTTGATTTTGAAAACAATTCTGGAATTACTGACTGGTTTAAGATTACTCTTAGCACCTTGTCTTCTCTTTATAGTATCTGTTTTCTGTCTGGCTGCTAGCTTCTGTCCTGTGTTAGGATGTGTGAGCTAGAATTTCTTCTTTTTCAGTCTGCTTACACTTTTTCTTTTTTTTTAAGTGACAACTTCTGTTTTTGATAAAGGCCAGCTTGTTTACAAGATATGAGAATAGTATCTTTTCAACTGATATCGTGTAATCTTACAGACCTGTTACTCATCTAATAACCTGTATCTGACAGCTTACTTAAACCTAAGGTGTTTTCCTTTTACCACTCTCTTATAGTCGATGTAAATCCTTATAAAAATGAAATCAGAATTTATTGTGCAGTAAACCGAACTGCCGTAATCTAGGTGGGAATTTGCTGGTAAAATCTGTATGTAACCAGTTTGGTAGTTAATACAGCTTCTCACGTGGGCTGTTCAGTACTGAACTTGGCAATGGCAGGCAGCCTTCTGCATTAAATCTCTGACACGATGAGCTGAGAATGAAGAGTAATGCCTAATAAGAAATAAGTGTGTGTGCGCTGTTGGGTGAGAATGCACACATCAAAAAAATTCTGTGAGTGATCTTTCCTAATAGAAGGAATAATGAACTATTACTGTAACTGATGTTATCCAATTCCTATCTTTGTATTGACTGGAGCAATACCTGATGTATATCTTATAAATGAGGATAATAAATAATTACCAATGCACAAAAAGCTGATTTTGAATCTGTGGTGAATGCAGTCCTGCATTGGTTTGTCACATGCTGGCAATTATGAGGATACATGAGGATAACCTGCATCACTTGGTGGGCTGAATCTTTTAGAATATGACTTGTGAAATGCAGAAAAACATCAGAGGGAATACAAGATGTTCTTGTACAGTGGAGGAGACTCCTATGTGAAGAGCTCAGGCTCAGGGTGGTGTTTGGCTATGTTTTTTATCTGTTACCACCCCAACAGAACAGGAACAAAGATCTGTACGGGTTGTACAAGGGCAATGTGGCAGCAAGGGTTCCTGCAGTCTGTGGATACGAAAATAACAGAAGTAGCTGCAACACATGATGCTCTAGTGGAAAAAGGCAAGATCCAATACCTAGGGGATGAATCCAGCTAGTCACAACAAAAATCTAGATGAACAAATTTGATTGTAAATGTGGTTAATTCTGGAAACAAATAGAATATTAAGCGATAGGTTCTTTGTTAGGTGCACTTAAATGTAGTTTTTCTATTAACTTGAACAGTTGAAGATGAGAAATACTAACTGTTACTCTGCCAGTGAGTAGTAATCTATTCTGATAGAATCATTTGAACCACGTTTTGCACAAACTGAAAGCAAAAATTGGCACAGAGTATGGTGTTACCTCTTCTCTCATACTGGTTGGAACAAATTGAATTTAGAAAGTTGTGGGCATCGACTTTAAATGCCTCCCTGCTAGGAGATTTAAAATCTCATGCAGGTTTGTCTTGCCAGGTCCCACATGATTGACACAATTAATCAAAGATCACGATACTAATCCACAACAAACATAACACAGGCGAGAGAACTCAATTAAAACTTTTGTTTCTCCAATTTAAAATATCAGCCACATGGGAGCTAACTGCCTTGGTCTTACATTTGCTTTTTTAGCTTGGAACCACTCAACAAATTGCCTTATTTTGCTTCTGCAGTGCAATTTAGATGCATATAAATAAGTTGTGTTTTGCCACACTTCCATGCATGAATTCCTGTGTCTTTGGTTAACGATTTTATCTAGAAAGTTTTCTTGATGTCAGTAAATACTAAAGGAAAATGTAAACACCAGATATAATAAAAATAATTGGTTAAGGGAGCTGTGAGAATTTTGTGCTAAACTCAACAAAATTAAGTAATTCAGTTGTAGGGTCTCTCCATAGTGTCCTTAATTCTAGATTTTGTTTATTCCCCGTGTACAAGCTTTATCTCTCTCCCTGAGTGTTTTTCTATCAAGGCTTTAATGAAACTGAAATTTAAATGTCTCACAGTTTATGCTCAGTGTACTGTAGCTGCTTAATAAAAGACAACATTGAAAGAATGCAGAGGAAAAATCTAAAGATTGCCAAGGCTTTCTGTCTTTTATTTTGTAGTAAGCAACTGGTTTCCTGCTTAAAAAAAAATCCTAGTTTTCATTACTATTACTTTCATTACTATGTTTCATCAACTTAAAAAGTATTTCTGACTTGCCTCCCAGTTCAAATGGTGTGAACTACCAATGTAGAAAGCTGAAAGATAGCCTAAAATCATTATATTCATGCATAAGTAGGACATGTAGGAACAGGAGCTGGTGTGTTTGCTTTCAGGGAAGGCTGTTGTTGTTGTGCTATTAAATTGCTAGTTGAGAAACCATGCAGCATGCACCGGCGAGGCGGTCTGTAGCATCACTAATGAGACCAGGTCTCACAGTAGTTAACTGTGTGACTGTACAGCTCTGTAGATATAATGCTTGTGTAATGCAAAAGCCCAAAGGGTTTTTTCTGCCAGAGTTGTATTTTGTGAATACGTGATATTTCACGTTACTTTCTGTGTTCTCACCATTTCTGTTGCTGAGGAGAGCCTGAGAGAGCTGGACAACTTAGCCCAGAAAAGAGAATGCTCAGGCAGATCTCACCGGAGTCCATAAACCTCTGCTGATGGTTGGATTTCAGGAGTCACTGCAGTGGTCATGAGTCCAACCAGCAGCTGTAGAAGCTTCTCCTGAAGGCCCCTCGCATGGCTTTGTGTTGGCAGCACGTGGTGGTTGTTCTCTTGTTTTGCCAAAATTGAAGCAAGCTTTTATTTAATAAACAAAGCTTGTGATTCAGTTGTTTGTCCACTAGGCAATTATGCCACCATGAGTGAGAATGCCAGGATGGTTCTGGAGATAACAGTAGTTTAATAATACCCGCTTTGTTGGAGGAGAGATTTTTTTCTTCAAGGTAGGAAGATTTTGTAAGTCTATGTAAATGTCTCAGTGTCATTCTTTTTGTGCTGATGCTCTACTAATCTGGCTTAAATGACTTAAAAAATAAATTCCAATCAATATAATTCACTGGAGTATGTTTTTAATTGTGCAGAAGTAATGTAATGTTCTGTAACGCAACATTCTATGCATCTCTTCTACACAGAGAACAGACCCGCAGCTCCTTGCTCAGTTCTACTATGCCGATGAGGAACTAAATCAAGTAGCAGCTGAACTGGACAGTTTAGATGGAAGAAAAGACCCACAGAGATGCACACTGCTGGTCAATCAGTTTCGCTCTTGTCAGGTAATGAAAGTGATTCATGATTTAGTTGGCATTTTTGTGTGCATTAAATGCTATTTATTGTATGAATTAATTTTTATTGTCGAATTCCTTTAAGATGACTTTGGTATATATATGCCTTTTATTAGTTTAACACCTGTTTTCTTTGAAAACGCTATTCATAAATCTATTTCATCTCATTAAAGTGTTTGTTGATGGTTTCTTTTAAATGAGAACACATTAGAAAGATTTTCTTTGCACGTGGAGCTCACTAGAATGAGAGAAATACTGAAACATTTCAGGCAGTGTAAAGTAGCCACATCTTTTGTAGATGCTTAGCTTTTATATTTTATAAATCTGATAGCTTTTAATTAGTAAATAAGCTATGTGAGAGCAGCTGGTATCTTTGCTAATTGGAAAGAATATTATCTGCTTCACATAAAAAGCTTTAGAGTTAAGAGGAACTGCTGAGGAACCAAACAGAAAAGGATATTTATTTGTAAAGTATTTCAAAAGTATGAATCTGTTTCTGAGTTCTTGTTGCATAATATAGTTCACTGAGGAAATGATTCCTCATAATATTTGCTGAAACTGTGGCTATAATTTAAGCAAGACTTGAAGGGGGAAGAATTGGAGACTGCAAAGACAAGCTAAATCTAGTTCTTTAACTTGGATGAATTTGTGATTTGATTTGTTAAGAAAAATAATTCAGAAATTGAAAAGTAATTGAGAAATATGACTTTGTGTCACAATGTATACCATTGTACAATAAGTTTTTTCAACAATAAAATTCAATAAATTAGAAATGTGAACTGCTTTTGTGAAACACTTCATTCTTGCACAAATGCTTCCATACACACCCTCCCTGTTGCACCAACCAGCATGCCATAATGCAAAGTCCTGGAGTCCATGATTCACCATGCTCAGGAGGATTTATTTATGAAAAGTAAGCACTTGCTGTCAATTGAGTGAAATGCAAGTGCGGAGACCATGGTAATAAAAAATCATTTCCACTGAATATAAAAAAAATCTAAGTCCTGTGCAAAGGATTTGTTTTGCTTCAACCTTTTTTTTTTTTTTTTTTTTGAATTTGTTATATTACTATTAGTTGGAATGTACCAAACTTCTTTAATGCAGAAAAAAATTATCAGTGATCAAGTTGAGGTAAATATGAAGAGTAGTGCCCTGATCAACATAACAGCATTAGCATCGAGTTACCTGAATCTGTTGATTAAGAAGGGAAGGAAAAGAAAGTAACTGAAAAAGTGCCGTTTTTTTCTTTTCTTTACCAAAGATCATTTACAGAGAAAGAGCCATCAGCCAGTGTACTGTGTTAAAAACAATTTTAATACTTCTGTATGCTTTGATTATCTTTGGTTTCCTACTGCACAGTCACTAGAGAAAAATGCAGAGTTTGAGTCTACCAAACTGGAAACAGCCAAAATTCAGTACCTTGGAGGAAAAAGATACATGTAAGGGTATCTTAAAAAGTCATTGATGTCTGTCTTCTCTGTGAGGTATCAGCTGTACCTAAACCACCTTTCACAAACTTGTCTGACTCGTCTTTTTAGAAACCTCCAGTAATGGACATTCCACAGACTTCCTAGGCAAACTCTTTCCCAGCTGATACTAGTGAAGGCTTTCTGGTAACAAGGGTAGATGAACAGTTTCTTCTTGATGCTTTATCCCTGGAGGTAAAAACTTCTTCCCCGATTCTCAGCAGGTGCACAGGTGTTCCTATTTGCTTACTGCAGTTCAGGCAGACCTTTCTGTTCAGAGAGTAGCTTCTCTGAATCTTTTAGCTGTAGGAATGCAAGAAATGCAAGCTCTCACAGTCCTTGGTCAGTTTACTTGGCTTGCTGTGTTATGACTCACTGTCTTGTGACTCTTAATACAGTCTGATGCCTGGTAATTTCTTCTTTTCATTTGTCTAACAGATTGCTGTTACTAAAACAATCTGTTGCTGGACAAGAAAGAAAAGATTGAGTTTTATTTTTTTATGCAGCTATTTTTGCAATTTCTAATGTTCAGTGTTCTACAGTATAGGTCAGATCATAGGCAAATGTTATTTCAAAAATGATTTGCTGTTCAGGTCTTGCATTATTTTGTAGTAAGCAGCTTAAAAAGTATATATTTGTATTATGTTTCTTTTTTTTTTTTTCCCCCTTAAGAATTTGTTGTGTAAAGGACACAGAATAAAGAACAGTATTTTAGAAAGGATTCCAAGTGTAGGTGTTTGCTAATCAAATATCGCATAGGAAAAGTGGAGAAGAAAGGGCTGCAGATGAAGTATGGTGGTGTTTGAGGCAGATGGATCAAAATAATTGTCATGTAAGGCTGTGCATGTGAAAGCAATGCAGCAGCTACATTGTGTGAAATGGGCTCTTTCACATGATGCCTCTGAAAAAGATCTTGTGCCCACAGCAAATATAGCAAAACAGGCTCTGAACCTTATGCTTAATTTTTTTTTTTTTTCTCTTCCTATTTTGTCCTTGATTTTTAAATGTATTAGTAAGATGTATGGCTCACTTTCAATCTGGATAATTTATTAAATCTAGATAATTTGCAACCTAGATAAAAACGATCTCCTTAAGTTCATAGAGACATAGTCTTTCTATCAGGCTTGAATATTTCTGAAATCCTATGACCTACTACCTTTTCTTGTTTAAAAAAAATTTTTTTTGGTTGTTTATTTTCAGCTAAATTTAGTGTTTGCTTAGTAGGTGATATTATGAAATTTTACTGTTTTGTTTATGGGAGAGAACTGCCTTTAAACTAGTGCTGCTTTATGACAGAGCCACAAGTCTTAGGAACTCAGATTGGTTTTTTTTGAGAGGTTCTATTCTGTTGGATCTTGATTGTAACACAGGAGATGTGCTTTCTATCTGTGTCTATATTTTCAATTTTTGGAACTGTTTCAAAAGAGTTCCAAGTTTACTGCAGTATGTAAACTAATTCAGGCAAAACAAAAGGATTCTACCTAGAGAATGTGCTTTAATGGATATTGTTTGTATTTTCTGTCTCATCAATAATAGCAATATTAGTCAAGATAAGCTGAAGCTCTGGTACTTCAATAATTCTTATTGTGGTGGGTTTTTTTCCGCGTATACAGAGAACTTCAGTTTTCAAGGATGTAAAAAATAAATTGTAACTCTGAATGTTGTTTTTTACTGTTCTGCTTTCGTACTGTTTCACTGATGATAAAATCACATTTCTTACAGTAAATTAACTTATAAAAACAGAAGATCTTGCATCTTGAATTTTAAATGCTGTGAGTTGACTGGTCAGCATGGTGCCAAGTAGAATGTATCAATTAGTAAGAAGGTGTTGTTTTGCAGTTTGCTGTGGTTATGGTAGCTTCCTGCAAAAATGATATCCTTTGTTTCGTTTTGGTGTTTGCGTGTCAATAGCAGAGTATTATAAGAATGTATTGTATTAACAGATATGTTGTCTTGCACTTTTAGTGTGGCTAATATCTAACGGAGTAAAGCACTTCTTCTGGTGTTGCATTCTGTTGTGTGCAGAGATGCATGATAAAAAGTTATATATGTTGCACTTCAGTGAAAAAAAAACAGAAAGTAGAGAGATATACTTTGGTTTGTTGAACTTGATTGATGATAATACTGGGAAGATACTTAAAAACAAACCAACATGTTTGCATCTGTGTGTCTTGAGGAATATGCAGTGCTGATTCATCCAAGTTTTTTTTTTTTTCCGGTTTGCAATACAAATAACTAGTGTTGAAATGTTTTTATCTTAAGATTAGTAGTAGATGTCCTTTTCTGTGTGGTTCCCACCCTTCCCAATGTCGTAGGGCATTTTCTGCCCTTGAATTTCATAAGAAGGAACAACACCTAATGTATGTTTTTTAATTAATCATTCGCACATTTGTGATAACTCTCTGAATGTATTTGTCATGACCATTACTATTTTCACATTTATTAGTATTATGGTACATGAACTGATTTATTTAAAACAATTTCTCAGTCATCTAAGTGGAATTAGGTTTAATGTTAAATATTGCAGATCACAATGAATTTGAAGAATGAAAACTAGAAACACCTTTGATTCTAACCCAGAGATTTTGTAAGATCTTGAGAGGTCAAAACTGAATGGTGTGTGAGTGCTTCCCATTGCGACGGAGTCTGAGGATCATAGTACTTGCTGGGTTAGTACACTGAGAATTACTTCTCTCTGTAAAGCATCAAGTTCTCAGAATAGCAGATGAGTCAGTTCCCAGCATGGTTTTATCAAAATAATTCCTTGAACTGCAGGTTATGTCTCAGCACTGTGTCATTCCATCCATTAAAGCACCTTGGGAAGAAATTTGCCCCTGCCAGGGCATTGACCTGAAGCAAGACATTTACTCGCTGAGATAAGGTACCGCTTGCACTTTGCCACAGAGTGGTAAAATGAGAAATTTCTACTATTTGTGAAACCTTGTTTTTCTCAGCTCTTATTCGAATGATTGACTGGTAACATTATACTGGCTCTTCTCTTTTCCTGCTATTTGCTTGATGGAGCCACTTGGGAAACACTACTTGAATACCTTAAATTGGAAGTCCATCATTTTTGAGTCATCGCTCTGTAGTTTCAATTTGATGAAACATCAGGCTTTAAATGTATGTAGTCCTTAGTGTGCAACTTACAAATACAGGTTAGTCCATACACTGATGGCCAAGTAGGCACCTATGAGTCTGAACCTCATTATCTATCCTGGTATAAATTTGTGTTACTGGGGAACCAGAGCCCTTAGAGGAAGCTGACACACATTTTGTTGTTATCATTTGCCTGCCTCAATTTCTGTAGCAATGGAAAATACATCGTGAGAATGGTATCAGAAATGCTCTCTTTCATCCAGTCATACTTATCTCCTTATTTCTTACAGCTTATTTCAACAACTGAAAATATCAGTTTGAGATGAGCTGCTTGCTATTCAAGTGCTGAGGAAAACAGAGCTTGGCTCCTACTTTGTAGGAGCGCACCTGTTACGGGCTGGTTCTCAGCTACAGGCTGCATGAGCTGCCTGTGTTATGTGGAAAGTGCGTACAAACCAGCTTTGGGAAAAACAAATAAAAAGACTGAAGGCAAAATGCTGCTGGAGTCCTCTGAGGAACCTCCCTTGTCACAGCTTGGCCTGCTAAAATCTGTTTTTTAATTTAGAAATGACAAGAATTCCAGCCTTCGTCATTGAAATAAGCATTAAAATATTATTTGCTATCTGATGCTGGAGTTGGATGGGTAAGAGAAATCTAAAAATGGGCAATCTCTTCATCTGGTGCTTTTTGATGTTCGGATGAAACTGCATTGCTGTTTGATAATGGGGCACATCTGGAAGGAGTTAGGAATGGCCTGATGTGAGGTAGACATTTTGCTTGCCTTTCACCTCTGCTTGCTTCATGTATGTAACTGAGATTGTAAATGCCGAGGTTCTTTTTCTCTTTAGTTAAAAAATAGCCAAACCAAGAGCGCAGAAGTGGTGCAGGATTCCAAAAATGCTTATGCTGCATCTTGAGCAAGCTGGAGAGAGCCATCCCCGCATGCAGCAAGCTGTCACAGAGCATGTGGGGATTTCTCTGCAGCAAAGGATGGAAAGCATTTCAGTGTGATTTCCTTATTTTGTGCATATTTCTGTTTCACGAGGATGAAACTGAAGCTAGAATCACAAGTTACTAAATAATAAAAAAGGAAACTTGTCTTTCTATATAAAATATGATTAATTTTTTATCAGTGTGAAAAGGGATGTGTTTGTATTAAGTAGCGTGTGCTGGGGAAGCGGGTGGTTGTTGCTGAAAGGGCTTGTGATGCTCGATCACGCTGCGCCATCTGCTCATGATGGCCAGGTTCTTTGCATGCAAACTTGTAAGGAAAAATAATTTATCTTTGGTGGAAGATGAAGATGTCAGCCATTTAACAGGAAAACAGGGTTAATATTTTATATGTACTTCAATTAGAAAGCTGAAACTTTGTGGGTTTTTTTGCTATCAAGACACTTCTGTCCCAAATAAAATACAGTATTTTCTTTTATAGCAAAGAGAACTCAGCTGCTAACAGTTAAGGCAGAAATAATCAGAAGGTTCTTCGTTTGAGTCTTCTGACACTGTTTAAAAAGATATTCTATTTCTTAATGTGTGATTGTGAGCCCAAGATTATATTCATATTAAGAAGAATGGACGTGACAGTATCTTGACTGAATGCTGACATGGTGTATCTGAGATACACTGGCAATTTTTGTGCATTTGAAGGCTAAATGAGGACTAGGGTGTAAGGTCATTTTGAAACTGACTTTACTCAGCATTTGTGAGATATGGGACTATACCAGATCCACTTTTGTGGGCACTAATGGAATGTGTCTCACTCTCAGGGGCTTTATAGTTTTGTAGTTTTTCCACACTCTTCGATGGTGTCATCAGAGAATTGTTGTCGGTTCCATTTATCTTCACTCTCTCTCTTTTCTCTTTCTTAACTATTGCAAAGCAGGATGAATTCACATATCAGCATCTAAACCAGTTATGCAGTCTCATGATTTAAATACACTGCAACATGCCTTCTTTCTTCAACTTCTCCATACACGTTAGCAGCATCCTTACAAGATCAACAGTATAGATTCAGTAGACTATGCGTGTTGACATTGGATGGGATGCAACTGCTCAGGAGGCGCAAGAGTATTCTGGGTTGGGTAGCAAGCTGGCTGGGCTTATCACCGGAGATTTAAATTAGATTTCAGTGGGGGGAGAGGGATGTATTCATTCTCTGCTGAATGACAGAGAAGAGTCTCAAAGCTGAACATGTAAAGGTCTTGTGGAGCTGGATGACATGCATCTCAGGCTCCTAAAGGAACTGGCTGATGTGGTTTCCAAGTTGCTCTCTCTATCATATTTGAAAAGTCATGGCTGTCAGGTGAAGTCCTTGGTGACTGGAGAAAGGGAAACATCACAACCGTTTTTATAAAAGGGAGAAAGGAAGACCCAGCAAGCTACAGGCTGGTGAGCCTCATGTCTGTGCCTGGGAAGGTCATGGAAGAAAGTGAAGGCACATGCAAGGCAAGGAGGTGATCTGAGACAACCATTACAGCAACCTGATCTAGTGGCTGGCAACCCTGCCTATGGCAGAGGGGTTGGAACTAGATGATCTTTTGGGTCCCTTCCAACCTAAGCCATTTTGATTATGTACAAATTATTTACTTGATATTTCTGTCCTTGGTGATTAAGTCTGTTTTCTGCTTAAATGCCTTTTCACTTAATCATTTAAGAAAGTAAATCATTTAATTCTTCTTTCATCCTGGACAAGCATGATAAGAAACACAAGTTGACAAATTAATTTCATAAAGAAAATCCATAGCAGTGGAATTCAATTTACATTGGGATCTTAATAGCTTTGAAAGCTAAAGGTTAAACTTGCCTATATGAAATAATTCATAAGTCATTAACTGTTTCCTGTTTTGGATGAATATAACAGCAATATACTTCATTAATAATACTGCCTATATATTTCAAATATGGGATTATTACGAATATTTCGTGGAATATTTTGCAACCTGTTTTTATCTTGTATAGGTTGTAAGTTTTTATTAACAAAAGGAAGTCTTTATATAAAGTCTGCATACAGATCTATATCTACATGTATTACACATTGGGCACATCGAGGACTTCTGCATGTTAATAGGAAAAATTAAAAAAACTGTTAGCCATTAAGCTAAGTTGGTCAATCATTGGGACTTTATCATAAGATAGAGGGAAGAATATTAAATATAAATAGTTCAGTCACAACTCCTAGCTCTTTTTGCATTGTAAAGATGCAATCTATGTCTTCCTCAGACTTATGCATTGGAAACAATGTGGGTTAGCTCATTGCAGCATAATGTTCTAAAATGATTGGTGCAGACTTCACAACGGTCATTTAATTATAAATAACTTGGTTTCTCAAAGTACTACGTTTTAGTAAGTTAGGAACACTTTAGAGAAGATGGAAAAAGTTGATATGTAAACAGCTTATGATGAGCCTAGGTTTATTTATTGGAGAGCAGGCAGCAGATGGTAGACTTTATTCCTGCAAGCTTTTGCACTGCTTGTACACATGAAAAGTTGGGACACCTTGGAAAACAAATATCTTTATGAAATGAATTATGCAGGAAGAATGCTCTGTTAGTTTAAGAATGCTCACTTTCTCACGCATCTATTTCTGCTGGATTTTCACTTCTTACTCAAAATAGTATTACTTCCATTAAAAGAGTGGTGAGATAAACAGCAGTGGTATTACCTTAGTACATGGTCCTTCCCAAATGGCAATACTGCAGAAGTGATCCCTGTTCAGAGAAGGGGGCAAGAGGAGAAAAACAGCAGTTGTGCTCTTGGTGTTGTTGTGTACATTTTTGGTTCAGCCCTATGAGTAAGTTTTCAGTGGATAAAATTTACTGAAGCAAATACCAAGCAGTAAATGCTTGTATTCTGTGATTTTTCAGGAGCCCCAGGGATAAAATAGCTAAGTGATCATTCTTAACTGCAAAGCTCAGTAAATTGATCTGCGTAAATACAAGAGGCATTGAGACAAATTGTTGTATTGACCTAATGTCTTTTTTTTTTTTTTTTTTGTTAGGTGTGATGTAATCTTAGAAATATTCAAAGGGCGGATTCTATCAGGCTTATGTAATAATTGTACTTCAGATTTTCACAGTAGCTGGGTTTAAAAAGTATTCTACTGTTTTTGTGTATTCCTGCAAACCAGCGGCCTCAGGATCTGCCTTGTTTATTATCTGTGCTTCTGTGGGGGTTTTGCAAATTTGCCTGGAAAATAATTTAACCCTCTAGCTGGAATAAGAAGGGCTCTCTCAGTAGACCTAATTAACATATCTGTGCTTGTCTGACTTATTCTGCAATGCAAATAAGATCCTAAAAGCACATCATATTTTATAATTGAGAAAATCAAATTCTAAGTGCATTCCTCAACAGGCAGCATTCTCTTTCTGTAATTTATTTTACAAGGAAATTCTCAAATTGGTCATGTTAAATATACTGACAGTTGAAATGTTCGTGAGCCTGAAAACTCAGTTTCAGAATATGTACCTGCAAAGTTTTGGGCTCTGCTTTGGGTATTTTTTAATTGAGCTATTGCTGGATAAAACTGTATGGCTGATGGCTGATGTAGTACTAGTCTGGATATGTGGCTGAGTGTGAGCAAACAAGATAAACTTCATTTTGAAAACATTTCCTGAAATATGGATTTTGGTGTTATAGCATGTGGTTCCTTTTGGCTGTAATTCCACGATCCATTGACAGCGCTGCTATTAAGGTTTTCCATCACCAGCTCACACAATTCTTGTTCCTATCCCTGCACTTTAGCATGGGAAAAACTCAGAGCAGAGCTTCATGTTAGAAGTGATTTAAACTGATTAGGCAACCTCGTCTGTCTCTTCTTCCTATAGCAGTCTGTCTGTCCCAGGAAGCAGGTTTGTGTTCCAGCAGGGCTGGAGCAAGCTCTGAGGTGGGTTGAATCTGCCTGGAAACCTGCTTGTAGCCAGATCTTTGGCGTTGCTTTCACAGCAAAACTGATGTGCTGTACGTATGGTTGTGCAATGGTATGAAATTGCTGATGTACAGCTGGATGAGTATCCACAGCCAGGAATGGAGAGAGGGGTGGTTGTACAGATCCTTATCCAGTTTAAGTAAGCTGCAGCCGGCTTTAGATGGCTAAAAAGCCACATTTTCACCTGTACTGATGCAAATATTTGCAGTGTCATCCCATCAACTTTACCAGGGAAATGACCTGGATTACTGTGCGCTGAACCCCTTCACATATGCCTGGTGTACAAGGAAGCTGCCAGTGCTGATAAGACTGCCTGGTACAGGCTGGAGATAAGACTGAGAGCTGCAAAGTGGGAGAGATAAGAGCTAGGCTTCTCGACCTGGCATTGCTACCTGTCAGCTTATATTGCAGAATGGCCTAATGCTGTTTGCTGCTCATCTTTAAAAACTGACTAATCTGAAAGTGTCTTCTCTTATCTGAAAACTTCAAGTGGTATGACAGTCAGGGATCTCTAGGACAGGCCGTTTATTCTTTATTGTATCTGAATTGTATCCGTGCTGATGAAAAAACAGTGTTTAAAATGAAAGTCAGCTTTAATGAATATCTCTTGGTTGGAAGAAGGTACCTGTGAAGAGCAGTTAAATAACTCACAGGACAATGATGGTGTCATAGTGAATTGGCAGCAAATTATCTGGGGAATACTAATTGTATTCATTAACATTCTTGACAAGTGCAAACTGGGAGTATGTGCTGTAATCACTGTGAACGGTGAGGCAATTCAGAGGTGTGACATTTTCATGTTTGATTGCATCTGTCCATCGAAGAACATTTTCCTCTGGAATTAGACAGAAATAGATACCATTAAATGAGACAAGTTAGACTAAGTCTTTTAGAAACTCTCCATTGGATTCTGAGACCTTGTGACTGGTTAGAAGTTGGCAAGAATCTATTTCTTAGTTATTTTGTTAAATGATATAAAGGTTAAACAGCATGACTTGAGCCCAGAGTACTTTTAGAAGAAGTAATGGCCAAGTGTTTCTGGTCTGTTCAATTTGCAACCCTTGAGACGTTGTATTAGTGATGTTAGTGAGGTCAGTGAAGGAGACAGCCGGGCAATTTTTGAGCTACAGGGAAGAAATGAACTTAAAGAAATCGAAAATCTTTGCCTTAGTGTTCCCAAAGTTTAGAAACTGTAGATAATAAGGGTGGGTTTTTTTGAACAGCAGAGGGGAGAAGTAGGAATCCAAGGCAGAATCTCTCCATCAAATAGAACTGGCACACTTGGGTATTCATTATTCATTGATCTGTGATAAGGATGGACTCATGCTGGTATCCTGATTTGCACCTGTATGTGAGTTTACATGAAGTGTAACAGAGCTGCAGGGCTCCAGAGAAATTCCCACAGGCGCTATATTTAAGAGACTTGCTACAGATTTAGGAAACTCAGAAATTCATGCCAGAAGGACTGGGCAGTTGACTGATAAGAGAGTGAGCCCAGCTTTGTTCAGAGAAAATTGTTCTCTTTTACACTTTAAATCAAAGTGACAACAGTGTCAGCTAAAAAAAAAAAAAGACAAAAAATGAAACAGAAGCTTTTTTTGATTAATTTAATTGGTGATATCAAGGTTATCCATAAATTCTGAAAAATAAATGCTTATGCTGTATTGTTTAAATCTGATAAAAAAATTTTTTGGCTGTACTTTCATCTCATTTTTTAATAATTTATTACAGTATTTCTTATTTCATTCTCTCAGTATGAGAAATGTTGATTATTTTGGTTCTATAACCAAAGTAGGCTCTGTCTGCAGATTTTACATTTGCTTTTCTTTTTTTTTTTTCCCCCAGAAGTTAAGTTACCAACAGAGTTATACTTGGTGAAAAACAAATGTGCAGCAATAACTGTTTTTAAATTAGAAATAATTTAATAGAAATAATTCTATGCTTTCTATGTCTATTTAACTGCTTTTCTTCTTTGTTGGGAGTTATTTGGTGATTTGCGTTATTTTTTTTACTATAGAATGATGAGCAAGGAGGCTGGAAAATGCTTGACCATAAGTTGGGTCATCAGATAACTCCATCAACTAACCAAGGACTCTCTTCCCCTTCTGTTTTTTGGTCTTATGTTGGAAGATTAATATTTTAAAATCTTTTGCTTGGAATAAAGAGTTGCAGTAGCATTTACTAGAGGTGGCAATAAGTCATGATGGTGCGTTCCTTGTTCTGCTCTTGGCCTCTGCTGCTGAGTACCTTTGAAGCAATGCTCAAAAGCACATACCAACTTTAAAGTTCTTGAGAGATCCTGCAGTGCGTTTTCAGGCATTTTTGAGGTTGCTGTGCCAGGAAACCTGGTAACGTTTGTTCTAGCACATGCCCATGTTCAGAGGAATTATTTCTCTGTTGCTTTGAAGCTATGTAAAGGGGGATGTTGAAGTACCAGTTTATTTACTGGATTGTTTTCAAGCATCTTTTATTACAAGACAAATCTTGTAGAGCCTTTATGGAAAAAGCTCTAGTAGTTATTAAACTGTTTTAGGAGCGTGTCTCTATCCACAGTGTTTATCTAGTAATACCTTGTTTTACTGTGTACAGAGTTAAGTTTTCCCTTCTTGCTGAAGGAAGGCTTGGCTAAAAAGCTCTGTGCTGAGAGCCCGGTTCTTCAGTACGAGTTCAGGTATGCTTCATTTCAGTTAAGGCTGTCATGCCTCTTACTAACTAATGGCTTGTTGGTGTGGAGAAAACAGGTGGCTGGTTTTATTCTTTTTTTTTTTTTTTCCCCTATGATGACATTGGGAACACTGAGATGTTTTGAGATCTGAACATGTTCTTCTTTGCAAAGGGAGGATGCCCTGCAGTGATGTGTTACTTAATGTCAACTTACACGTTGGTGGTAGTTAGGAATATCCCTTCTGTAAATGGTGATTTCTCTTGTATTTACTGAGAGCTATATTTGGTGGGGAGCATGAAAAAAGAGAAATTAATTCCATGATTAGGACTTGTGTTAAAGGGAGACTCTCAGAGCAGGTTTAAGTTAAATATAAATGTAATCCATTGGAAGAATGAATGCTGGCTTAGTAAAAAGTTGTTTTAGTCTGGAAATAAATAAGTAATTGTTGGTTTAAAAAAAAAACACATTGTATTTGAGGCTGTGATCAAATATCTGTTTGAAAACTGGTGCCCATCTTCACACACTCATATGCATCAATTACTCTGCTTGTAGATGTAATTCTTCAGTGTATGCATATTAATTGGAGCACATAAAGAAGATAAGATCAACATTTCCATTAATAAACCTGTGTTATTCGGAGTGTGCTGTGCCTTCGTAAGCATATGCCATCAAGGCTGTTTGGGAAGAGAAGCTTTTCTGCAGTTCAACCAGGCTGCAGCAATTGTTGCTGCTGTGGTGGAGTGAGAGTGTTTAAACTGCTAGCTGTCTTTCATTCACAATGAATTTTGGAAGCATTTTATAGTGTGCTAGGTTAAATTAGCTAATGGACAAAACTGAGGGAAGTCTGAAGTTACTTTTAGAAAGGGGAACATCTAGAAGTTAGCAGTGAGAAATAATTACAAAGCAGACAATCACAAATCAGACAAAAAAAGGACTGAAAGCATGACTTTGGACATCTGTGCAAAATGGGGTGGGGGGAAAGCAGTGGAACTTTTTGCTGTGTGGAAAGAGACTGTGATCACTGAAATGGGCTGGCAGAGACCCTGTGGGGTTCTGAAGCCAGAATGTGGGTGTTCTCTGAAGTACTGTCACTTTACTTACAAAGCATACCTCATTTGTTACGTTTTGCTTGGAGTAAGTCATAAAAGCCTGAGTGCCAGCTAATTCCTTAAATTAGAGCAGGATCTTCCTATATGTCTCTTTATGTAACTTCTGTTTATGAGTCGTTTCTCTTCATCAGCAATACACTGTTGAAGTGGTCTGCAACTTAATGTCAAGCCGGAAAAGGAAGCAGGAATTTTGAAGGACATATTCCAAAGAAGATGCTAAAAAACACTGTCTGTTGAGCTCACGGGTAATATTATCAGACTGTGTTACCATGGCTAGATACTACGATAATTCAAATAATGGAGAACAGAGAGGTAGGTACTTAGCAACACAGGAAGCTACTTTCCTCTTGTAGAGGATTTCAAGAAAATTATATTAAATTTAATGGCATGGAGGGCAACACAGATTTTATCAAGGATAAGTACGGAAGGTTAGATAAGTCTGCCTTTCATTGACAGAAGCATACCTTTTAGACCATAGCTAAGATGGAGCTATTAGCTCTTCTTTTTGTACATATCCAAAGGCTAATGCAGTGGTTACTGTTGGCTTTTTGCTCTGATTATTGAGTATATGGCCAATTATTCCTGGGCCAAAAATAAACCAACTTTTTGTCCTCTACTGCAGCTAACTGCATTCACTGTCTCTCTGCTGCTCATTTTATTTCCTATCAAAATAAATATAAAGAAACGTTCTTCATTACAGGAAGCACCCAGTTCTGTTTTCCAGGAAATGCAGAACTTGGAAGAAATCCCAAAAGCAGCACTGGCCATTGTGCTGTTGGAAATCCTGAAGAGAGCAGCTGAAACAGAAGTGTCATCCCTGTATGCAAATGATCCAGCAGATAACGGATAAAGCCACCAAAGGATACATTAACATCCGGAGGCTTTTATGTAGAAAGATGGATCAAGTGAAAGATTTACGACTTCAATTCCAACTAATTGATTTCTGTTGCTTAAATTAAAGCAAAACCTCCATGCTGCCATGGATCTGAACCCATTCGTTCGCTTACAAAGCAGAATGCTGTAATTAACTAAATTGAATGTTTCTTAAAGCTCTTTTAAAGAAAAGACTAATTTGCTTACAACGCATTGGCTACTCTGTCTAAGTTGGCTGGCATTCTTCGAAGCAGCTGAGATTTGAAATCATTATAGTAGCAAGTGTTTTAAATTTCCTATTTAGGTTTCTCTGCTCTGGGTGTCATAAGAAGAAAGAATGGAACAGAGGAGGAATCTGATAGAGAACTGTATTTGTCGTCTTCTCCGCATAGCAGGATAAAATAAACACAGTAGAGAGAATTTGTGAAATTATGCATCTTGAAATATCAGAAACAGTTTACTTCATAGAACAGTCTTAACACTTACTAAATATTAAAGTTCTAGCAAATATTATTTTCTTAATCTTCCAGTATCACCAATAGATTAGGAAGGGAAAGGTGCTCATTTCTTTAATTGTGTTTTTCACGTTGCTTTTTGTCCCAGTGACCAGCTGCCAATGTGAAGCCAGGTAACTTTTAAAAAAAACCTGCTATTATTTGAAAGTGTGTATTGTATTAAAACCCTTATTACCAGTGGTTTAACTTGCTTGTACTATGCAAATAACAAATAAGTCGTATTTTTGTTTTTGCTTATTTTTTTCTTTCTTAAACCTATTTTGGAAACATAAAGGGAGATGTGATGACAGATCTTGGGTGGTCAATTCTGTTTTAGAGCAGAAGCATCTGTCAACTCGAGGAATTCCTGAAGAAATGGAAAAAATATCAAATGCCTTTTACACAGTAAACAAATGATTTACTGAACTACTGGAATATACCTCTTTGTAAAAATATAGGTATCTTCATTGCATATTACTGCTTTCAGTTACAATATGTGATCTGTGCATTAAGGTACAAAATTTCATAATGTCTGTAATTAGTTTCTGAGATGATTTAGTTGGAAACTCAGGGTTGTTTGTTTGTTTGTTTGTTTTCAAATATAAAAAAAAAGAAAAACACACAAATATGAGGCCTGCACTCTGCATAAAGCTGTCTTTGGTGTATCAGGAATTTTATGTAAGAGTGTAGCTGATTGTGAAATGGGAGTTCTGTCCTGTTGCTGTGAAGTAAGGTAGCGTTTGAAAAGGAGCATATTAAAGTTAAATGATTATTTAAATAAGCAATCTGGAAAGGCTTTTCAATATGGACCTTACTATCTTCTTCTGTGCAGCTTCTTAGAAAACAAGAAATGGGAAACTGTACTTTCTCATATTCAAGTTTGGTGCCAAGTAAAATCAGTTGGAATATCATGTCCTAAACTAAAACTGGATTGGATTATTTAAACTGATACAAATCAGATTCAAATGCAGTTCTTTTCTGAGTTCCCTGCTTTAATATATGTTATTACATTTTATGCAGCCTTTGTAAAAATTCAGCTGGTAGGGTTGCATTTAATACTGAATTGATGCAGAGATTAAAAGATCTTTGCAAACTTATACCAATACCCTGAAAACAGAAATCTTGCTTTTTTCATTCTGATGTGCCAATTTCTGTTGCTCTGGAGCTAATATGGGAGCTACAGACAAAGCACCTGCACTTGAAATAGATCAGTTGTAACTGATTTAGAATACATCATGAGTGACTTGTGACTTTCTCCAATTTATAAGTTATAATCCTCAGTTCTGCTCTTTGCTCTGTTACTTAGAGAAGTGAAATAAATGGTTTAGGAGCTGATTTCCTTATGTGACCTACATTCAAAATATTTTGGTTTCCCAGCTAGATCTTGCCTGTATAATGATGTGGGGAGAGTACTACCTAGAAGGAATTAAGAAATTGCATTTCTACTGATCCTTTTATCTACATCTGTATTATACAGAACTGATGAGGAGGAGAAGGGAGGAAGGAAAGTAGTGACTTGCCATTAGTCTGCCTTTGTCACCCTGATGCTACCTATTAATTTGCACATAATTCAGTCCAATTTACCCAGAGGAAGGCAAGTGATGGCAGGCTGCTACTCCTTCAGCAAGTGGCCAAGAGTGTCAGTGCCAAGCCTGGTGCGGGCATCTTCGTGCAATAGCCTGAGCTGAAAGGGGTCCTGTAGAATCACTGAGCCCAACTCCTGTCACCTTACAGGACCACCTCAAATCCAGACCCTATGCCTGTCAGCACTGACCAAATGCTAAATAAGCGACTCCAGCAGCTCAGGGCTGCACCCACTGTCCTGGGCAGCCCGTTTCATGCCCACCACCCTCAGTGCAGACCCTTTCCCTCACCCCCAGCTGCCCTTCCCCTGACACAGCTCCATGCCGTTCCCTCAGGCCCTGTCGCTGTCACACAGAGCAGAGCTCAGTGCTGCTCCTCTGCTCCCTGTGAGGAGCTGCAGCTGACATCAGGCCTCCCCTCAGCTCCTTTGCCCTGGGCTGAACAAACCAAGGGCCCTCAGCTGCTGCTCACATCTCACCCTCTAGAGCCTCCTCCATCACTGTCACCCTCCTTTGCATGCTCTCTAGCAGTTTCATGTGTTTAAATAAGCTAGACACATTCATGTAAGAGTGCTTCAATAATTGCAGCAATAGATAAAATACCATATACGATTGTGTAATAAATGTTGCCCCTCATAATTGGTTGATTTGTTTATTTTTCGGATAGATACCATTGTGGTTACAGGATTGGTGCTAAGATTATTTTGTGGCAAGAGCACTTCCAGCAGCCTGCACTGGAATTACAGAAAATATAGATGTTTATTTTTATTTTTTTATTTTTATTTTTTTTAACTTAGGAGTAGGTTTTGTTTTTTCTCACTGGGAAGCGTACAGAAAAGGCACCTATATTTAAAATTCCCATCCTCTATTATTTTTTTTTAATGCAGAGAAAGATACAACAGCAAAGAGCACTCTCAAAGCAATTCTGCCTGTTAAACAGTTCTATACATGACAGATTTGTTTTTATTTGTTTGAAAAATATTTTAAGTAGAATGTGAATTCTGTAAATAGAGCAAAAAGCCCCTGACAAACAAAGCATCTTTATAATGAAAGCACTCAGCCTTCTCTGTGCTCTGAGTCTACCTTTATTATGGTAACTAAATTTCTTGCAGTACCCAGAAGGGTTGTGTGAAAATTATCTTCTCAAGTCAATGAATAGAGATTATTTTCTACATATCGAGAAGCTGGTTGGAGCACTTTGTTCTTTGTCCTGCTCCAGAGGTGGGTTAGAGCGCTTACTAAGCACTTTCTAATTAGTGCTGTGTCCCCACATCCTCCTGGATGGTCTGGAAGGCACAGAGGAGTGCCAGCTTTTGCCCACTGGGGGCTGGAGTGGTGAAACCTCCTTGTCTCTATTTCTGGGGCAAACTCAAGTTTACGCAACCCTGACTATCACAACATAAGTCAATTTCTTATATGGCTCCAGGGCCTTCTGTAGGCCATTCTTTTCAGGAAGAATGGAACACATGTCACTGGGGCTGCTGAGATGAAATGAAAGAAATCTAATTTACTTCTACTTCTAGCTGATTTACCAGTATCTTGCAGATAGTTAGCTGGAGGTAAGAAGGTCTTTAAGTCATTCCTCCTCATCAGAAGTCCTACTAAAGTATTCAAAGTTAAGTGAAGTGAGTCTGAGTAACTATCAGAAAACTACAAAAAGTCGATTCCTACTCTTCCTTTGTGTGGTCCTGCACAAAGCTGAACTTCATGATTCTTATAGGTCCCTTCCATCTTGGGGATATTCTGTGATTATACAGTTCCTTCCAAGCAACATTCTGCTTTTCTTCACCACGGGGTGCATGTGCATGATGATCTTATCATTACATACTGCATTTTCTACCTTACTTATTTGGAGTCTCACTAATAAATTCACTAAAAATTAAGAAAAAAAAAAGTTTGGAATTTCTCTGAAACAATCTATAATGTTATCTTGTGTTTTTTTCAGGATAATGTTTTGAACATCATAAATCAAATCATGGATGAATGCATTCCTCACGAACGAGCCAACCGAGATTTTTGTGTTAAGTTTCCAGAAGAAATACGCCATGATAACCTTGCAGGACAGCTTTGGTTTGGAGCAGAAGTAAGTCTCTTGTATTTCTTTTACTTGGGATTCATAGACAAATTTTTGTTGTATAAAGCTTGCAGTTGGAAATTGGAGATCTTCTTTGAAGATGGTCCACCTAGTTACAAAGTAGTGGAAACAGATCTTTGAGAACTTGCTGTGAATGCACAGTGGACGGGGATTCTTTCACTATGGCTTTGGTTATTGAGAACAGATTTTTGTAATTCTTTGTTGTCGATATGACCACCTTATAAAAACTGACCTTTTTTGAATTAGCATTTGATTTCTATTCTTTATGAATTTTATCCAAAAAAGCCATCTCACATCTCATGCTTTTGAAAGCCTTAGAAGCAAATTGATATAAGGAAATTTTCTTAGGAGAAAAGTTCTGCAAAACTTGAGTGTATGCTGTCATTTTCTTTTAACTCATTAAACATGCAGAACTTTGTTCTCCTGACATTTCTTGCACTTAATGTACTCGTTCTATATGTATGTGGAAAATAAGATGGATTCTGTGCAAAACATTGAACGTTTCCTTCTCCTACCTGGTTTCTCTCGAAGACCTACTTTCACAGCATCCTATGGGAGCAGGGGGTTTAATAGCGACTGAGCCACAATTACATTAATCAAGGGAAGCCTGAAGAATTAGAAAAGAGGATGTGGTCTGTAAGGTGCTTATTCATGAATACTGATATCTGTTG
The DNA here is from genome assembly GCF_951394365.1 of Tetrao urogallus. Classification (NCBI taxonomy): domain Eukaryota; kingdom Metazoa; phylum Chordata; class Aves; order Galliformes; family Phasianidae; genus Tetrao; species Tetrao urogallus. The sequence goes on from NC_136817.1 coordinate 62,781,278, forward strand.
GCTAAAAAAATCATGATGACATCTTTATGATAAATTTACTCTCTTCAGGTCTGCTAGCCTTGAGGTGACTTTAAACCCAGTGCTTTTGTTAAGGTGGAGGGGAAGTAGGCATCTCAGCACAAAACAGCCCCTTATGTTATTTTCAGCTTTGCATCTTTTCTACTGGAAGCAATCCCTCAGCTTTTGCTGTTAACCTCTACCAGTGCCTCCTTTCCTTTTATAGTATATGATCTATATCAGCACATCCTGTCTTCTTGTGTTCAATATATCTCTGTGTGTTCTGTTTCTGAAGATTTCTTTGGCAGTTGTTAATAGTGGGCTCCTAGTGGGCTGGGGTTGTCCTGGGTACAATTTACAAAAGGAATTTGCAGTATCAGTGCTTTATAATCCTGTGCTCAGCAGTGAAAGCAGCAGCTTTTCTTCATCTTAAGATGTGACCTTACCTACGTTCAGCCAGATGGCACCCAGCTCAGTTTTAAAACGCTGAGGATATCTGCTACGTTGACTTAGTAGCCTTTCCTTGGTAGTTAGAGAGAATAATATGGGGTAATTCCTTATAAAACCTTTCACTGAGTCACAGAATGGTCCAGATTGGAAAGGACCTCCAGAATCATCAAGCTCCCATCTTCCCCCACTGCAGGCATGGCCACCTTTTATATTGAATCCCTGTGAGTCCCATCATTTTTTTTTTCTTCTAAGGGACTAACACACTGGGATTGCAGAAACAAACAGGAAAAATCTCAACGAAGGTAATAACTTATCTTTGAGTGCGTGGTGGAGAATGCTTGTGGGAATCACTGAGAAAGCCGCTATCTTCTAGGAGAAAAAAACTTCCTCCCGAAGCTCGTACCTGTAATCTTTCCAATTCAGACTTTCATTGTGGTCTGAGCTCTCCTGTTGGTTTCGGAGATGTAATGTATGCAGTGCTGAAGTTTTACATAGCACTCATGTCCTGTCAGTGTGGACACATTCAGTCATCAGACTAAGAGAGCCTATCGGCCTGTTATCTTGCTTTCTTTTGCTTTGGCTTAAAAGAAGAAACAACACAATTGGTTGTGAGTGCGCATAAAGCAGAAATGCGGCTGCTGATCAAGTGCTGGGACTGCACCTCCTCCATCCAGAGCTGAGGAAATGGTCTCTCCACAGAGTGCAAAGGGGAGGAGCAGTGACACAGAGCTGCAGAGGGGAATTTGAAAAGAATAAAATGAGAATTTAGATTAAAACAAACCTCTACATTTTCAGTGAAAGAAAATATTTCTGTTAATACAGCTTGGAGAACTTATGTCCATGTTTCTTGTCTTCTAATCTGTCTTCTAACCTATCTGTAAGGGAACAAAGCCAAGAGCAAAGATTATTAAATAACTTATTTCTATTATTGGGGAAAAAAAAAGTTAATATGTTCAAGTAAAAGTATACGTTCAGTGGCTCTGAGCTAGTCAGAGGAAGGAATCTCTTAAGCAGAATTTATTTCCTTTTTGTAGATTTATTTTACAAATTAAAGCAGTCCAGCCTGGATTTAAGCAGCCATTGATCATATTTCATCTGCATTTGTGTCCCTTTTCTGCAAGCCATCCATGCACACACCAAGGATACGTTCTACTACAGATTTCCTTGTCAGTCAGGGAAGAGCTTTCTGTGGGTTCGTCTGCTGACCTTCCTCTCACTCTTTTATCTCCTTGACTGAGCTGCCCCTGACCTTTTGGGTGAAGTCTTAGGACTCTTGGTGTAACAGTTTTAAATCTTCGAGTTATTTAACAGTTAGCAACAAATGAAGCTAAGCCCTGCCCGGGTCAAAGTATCAAATATCTTCTGCTTTTGTTAACATGAAATTGACTTGATAAAATATTTTCTCTTTCAATGTGTTTTCATAGTGTCTGGCTGCTGGTTCAATTATTATGAATCGGGAAATTGAGAGTATGGCAATGAGACCATTGGCCAAGGATCTGACCCGCAGCCTAGAGGAAGTTAGAAATATCATACGTGACCAGGCCTTGAGAGATTTAAACCTCTACACTGAAAAAATGAAAGATTCACTCAAGCATTTTGATGTCCTTTTTGCTGAATTTGAATTAAGGTAAAGTATCCAAAGTAAATGCATTGAGACCATTTCCCTGTCACTGTTGCTTAGTTTTTGTTTTTTGGAAGCTGCTTATTTTGTTCTGTTTTCTTTTTCTAGAAAAAAAAATCTAATTTTTTTTTATCATGGCAGTTGAATTCTTCAGTAATGTGTTATATTGTTATATTTTTCTCTTCCACTGTAGCAATAACAGAAAATTAAATAGCTTTTTTAGCAAATGGCATTTGCTCTCTGCAAGTCAGCTGTAATCTTCCATTTGCATGCTGGCATATGGCATTTGAGGGAGGTTATCCAAAACACAAAAGGAAACCATAAATCTCTCCCCATAATGTTTTCTTTGTCAGAGAAGAGGTGACAAATAAGAGACATTAAAAAAATATTTATCATAACAAACAGTGTAGAGATTATGAGATTTTGCTCCCTCTCCTGCTAAGGGATAAAAGTGGGATGTACTCTGAATTTAAGAAGGCAAATTGAAATCTGATGAAGGAAATGCTTTTACACATGAGCCATAATTAAAGCCAAGAACATATTGATTTAAAAGCTTGTGAAAGAATTATAGCTTGGAGGTTTATGGCAAAAATAAAAATAATTGCTTCTGGGGTTAGAAAAATAACTACTTACTGGGTTAAAGATCCTATTGACTGAGTCTTGTATTGTGTTGCATGATTTACGCCAGCTTCCTGTATGTCTCCTAGAAGTATGAGGTGCTGGTTTAGTTAGAGACAGGATCCTGGACAAGAATATCAATGGATCTAATATAATACAGCTGTTCCTACCTTTAGCATAACAGTTTTTCTTATAATTGGATACTGTCTTAATCTTTTCTTAGGAATATTTCCCAGAACGTCCTGTTTTCCATTATAGTTTGTTCTACCTCAGTGTTTGTAAACTCTTTTATTTTACTCATTTTTTTTTTTTCAGAAAGCTATAAATATGCTGTTGTATTGGAAAACATTGAAATCGCTGATTGAAAGCATTTTCTAAGTGTGACTTTCATGCAGGCACAAGTGACAATCAGTCACTGATTCTGCACAGTTGACCTGTTCAAACCTGTGTGCATACAGCAGTTTTGTTTGTCGTTGTTTTCTGAAGCAACTTTATTTCTTTCTATGTTATGTCTAGTCCTCAAACACTGTTTGGATAATATGACAGCAAACCACTTCCTTCTACTGGTGTTTCTTGCCTTGTCCATTAGGGCTTCTGCATGTAATCCCACATAGAAGTAGACCAACTTTTTAAGTCTCCTAAATTGTGTCTGTGCTGACTAAATGAATTTCGCTAATAGAATTTCAACTGAAACCTTTCAGATAAAGTATGTATTTTAGTGGGTTTTTTTTTCTCTCTGTGAAATCCAGCGTCAACTCTTCTATCATCAAGATGTGGTAATAAAGATCTTTGTAGGACACGTCTCCCTGTGCCATGGAGAATGAAGTTCCAATTGTGTGATGTGTAATTACACGTATAAATTAATCCTGAGATCTACTACCTCAATTTGCAATAAGTAAATCAGCTGCATTTCATAAAGCTTCTCACCCTGTACAGTTTTTTGTAGTGAGTGCTCTGAAATATGAAGTGGCTTAGGAAATGTTACATTTCTGTGATGATTTGGCCTAGGTTTGTTTTTATTTACAGTCTGAATTGGTAAATCATGTAAAAAAGTTGTACACTGACTATTTCGTAATCTTCGCAGTTACGTGTCGGCTATGGTACCTGTGAAGTCTCCAAAAGAATATTATGTACAGCAGGAGGTAATCGTACTTTTTTGTGAAACTGTGGAAAGGTAAGCAATTCAATTAATTCCTGCTTTTTCATTTCAATGCCTCGGAGCATTGAAGCATTCGGCTTTCAATCTGAACTTTTCTAGAAATACTTTACCAGTAGCCTTTAAGAAGCATCATAAAAGTATCGGCTATATGCTTTCCTAGCAAGTATCCAACTACAGACTTTAGGAAGTATTATACAGGCTTGCCAGGTTCAAGTGTTTTCTTTTGGTTATAAAAGAAAAGGCAATAATCTTGTGATATTGTTGGTGTGGCTAGTTGTAGCTGTGTGAACAAAGAGTTAGCATTTAAATTGTTTAAGACATCAACAGTTAATGATAATTCAGTCAAGAATATGTGCAACAAGTATAAATATAAATACCATATATTTGCCCATTCAAAGCAAAATCATGGCTTGTCTTTTGCAGCTTTGGATAACCTGGCAGTGGACTGTGGGAAAGAATGTGGAAGTTATAGTTAGAATCATAGAATCATAGAATCATAGAATCACCAAGGTTGGAAAAGACCTAAGAGATCATCCAGTCCAACCGTTCACCTATTCCCAATAGCTCCCACTAAACCATGTCCCTCAACACAACATCCAGTCTTTCCTTGAACACCCCCAGGCTCGGTGACTCCACCACCTCCCTGGGCAGTCCATTCCAGTGCCTGACCACCCTTTCTGAAAAGTAATACTTCCTAATGTCCAGCCTGAATCTCCCCTGCCGTAGCTTGAAGCCATTCCCTCTGGTCCTATCACTAATGACACGAGAGAAGAGGCCGACCCCCAGCTCACTACAACCTCCCTTCAGGAAGTTATAGAGAGCATTGAGGTCTCCCCTGAGCCCCCTCTTCTCCAGGCTGAACATTCCCAGCTCCTTCAGCCTCTCCTCATATGGCCTGTGTTCCAGACCCCTCACCAGCTTTGTTGCCCTCCTCTGAACACGTTCCAGGGCCTCAATATCTTTCTTGCAGTGAGGGGCCCAAAACTGGACACAGTACTCGAGGTGCGGCCTCACCAGTGCTGAATATAGGGGAACAATCACCTCTCTGCTCCTGCTTGCAACACTGTTTTTGATGCAAGCCAGGATGCCATTGGCCTTCTTGGCCACCTGGGCACACTGTTGGCTCATGTTCAGCCGAGCATCAATCAATACCCCCAGGTCCGTTTCCTCTACGCAGTCCTCCAGCCACACCGCCCCAAGCCTGTAGCGTCGCCTGGGGTTGTTGTAGCCGAAGTGCAGGACCCGGCATTTGGCCTTGTTGAAACTCATCCTATTGGCTTCAGCCCAGCTCTCCAGCCTGTCCAGATCCCTCTGTAGGGCCTCGCTACCCCCAGGCAGATCCACGCTTCCAGCCAATTTGGTGTCATCTGCAAATTTACTGAGGGTGCACTCGATGCCCTCATCCAGGTCATCAATAAAGATATTGAAGAGGACAGGCCCCAGCACCGACCCCTGGGGAACACCACTCACAACCGGTCGCCAGCTGGATTTGACTCCATTCACCACCACTCTCTGCGCCCGGCCCTCCAGCCAGCTCCTTACCCAGCCAAGAGTGTACCCATCCAAGCCTCGGGCTGCCAGCTTCTGCAGGAGAATGCTGTGGGAGACAGTGTCAAAGGCTTTGCTGAAGTCTAGGTGGACCACATCAACAGCCTTTCCCTCATCCACCAGATGGGTCACTAGATCATAGAAGGAGATCAGGTTGGTCAAGCAGGACCTGCCCTTCATGAACCCATGCTGGCTAGGCCTGATCCCCCGCTCATCCCGCACATGCCGCATGATCTCCCTCAAGACAATCTGCTCCATAACCTTCCCTGGCACCGAGGTCAGGCTGACAGGCCTGTAGTTCCCCGGATCCTCCTTACGACCTTTCTTGTAAATGGCAGTCACGTTGGCAAGCCTCCAGTCTTCTGGGACCTCACCAGTTAACAAGGAGCGCTGACAGATGGTGGAAAGCGGCTCGGCTATCACCTCCGCCAGTTCCCTCAGCACTCTCGGGTGGATCTCATCTGGCCCCATCGACTTGTGACAGTCCAGTTGGAGCAGTAGGTCTCTGACTGTTTCTTTCAGAATCGCAGGGGGGTTAGTGTGCTCCCCAGCCGAGATTACCAGGTCAGAGAGAGGAGTATCCTGAGGATAACTGGTCTGACTTTTAAAGACAGACGTAAAGAAGGCATTCAAAACCTCTGCCTTTTCCTTATCCTCAGTGGTCACATTCCCAGCCTCATCCAGCAAAGAGAGGATATTCTCCTTTGTCCTCCTCTTACTGTTAATGTATTTATAAAAGAGTTTCTTATTCCTTTTCACCCCAGCGGCTAGGTTAAATTCAAGCTGGGCTTTTGCCTTTCTGATTTCACCTCTACACATCCTAACGACTCCCTTGTATTCGTTCTGAGTGGCCTGTCCCTCTTTCCACAGGCGGTAGATTCTCTTTTTCTCCCGGAGCCTCAAGAATAGCTCCCTATTCATCCACGCTGGTCTTCTTCCCCACCGGCTCATTTTGCAGCTCAGGGGGACTGCCTGCTCCTGCGCCCTTAAGACTTCCTTCTTGAAGAGCAACCAGCTCTCTTGGACCCCTTTACTCGCTAAGACTGAATGCCAGGGGACTCCCCCTATTAGTCCCTTGAACAATTCAAAGTCCGCCCTCCTGAAGTCCAAGGTAGAAATTTTACTATTCCCCCTCCAGGCTCCACCATGAATCACGAAGTCTATCATTTCATGGTCACTCTGTCCAAGACAGCCTCCAACCTCCACATCTCCCACCAATGTATGTTAGCCACATATCAAATAAGTCCATCTAGTGCTAGTACCAAGCAAGCTGTGGTCATTTGGGAATAAAAGTATTGATAAAGAAGAAGAAAAAGCTGTTAATTCTGTTCTGCTCAGGAAAACTCTGTCAGCTGGAGCAATGTGCCATTTGGGTGTCATCTTTCACAGTTATGTAGACAAATTTAGGAAATGTATAAAGCAATTAAGAAACTATGAAGAAACTAGAAACTTGAAACTAGAAATCTTGTCAAGTTGAAAAGCCTTAAAAAATTAAAAATAGGGATTCAGATCTAAAAGGGTCCTGAGATATTTGAAAAGAGTTATTAGGGAATGATGAGGGGTTCTGATAACTGTTTGCTTATTTAACTTTTAGTTAAGTTTGTAAGCTTAGTGTGTTTTGACCTAAAAGATCTTAGCAAATTTTAATTCAAATGAAAAGAAATACTTCATGTTATTTTAGAAACATTTTGCTTGTAAGCCCAAAATCACCAGTATTTTCCAGTAACAAGTGAAAACAGTCATGAAAAAGTGAATAAGAAGGGAAAGTGGCGTAAAAATTATTTTGGTTTTGAATAATCTTAAACGCTTTTAATGTTGAAATATTTTTTTTTTCTTATATTAATTTTTACAATGGAGACTGCAACAGTCATTCGGGCTTACCTCACAACATTATTTTCAGATTTTTTTCTTGTTGAAATGGTTTCTGTGTGAGTCTAATCTGTTGCAAAATCAATTTATTCTTCTGCTTAGAGCCTTAAGGCTTGGATACCTCACTCAAGATATGATTGATGACTATGAACCAGCTTTAATGTTTACTATTCCAAGACTAGCCATTGTATGGTAAGTAATTCTGTTAACTGTTTTTCTTCACTTCCATTCACTTACAAAATGATTTAAGATTTAGAAAACTTGGCTCAGAATTTTGACAAATTTTCTTTCACCTGAGTTTTCTTGCATTTTCTTACAGAAAAAAGAGAATGTTTAATTAAGAAGAGTCATTGCCAGTTTATTGTAGAAGGTCAAGAGCAAAAAGAAAGAGAAGAAGAGGTGGGCTATAGAAAGCAGGGCACTAGAACTACTGGTTGGTCTTCCTCCAGAAAAGAAAATAGTAATTGAGTGATGAATCAAGAACATCAGTAAATAGAATGTCATGTTGTCAAAAAAAGATCTTTTTGAAAGCAGATATTCTGTCACTCAAAAATAATGTAGCTTGTTCTGAAAAGCAAACATATTTATCAGTAATTGTGTGTTTTTCTTAGTTAGTCAAGATCTGATAGAAATTCTCATAACAAGCTGAATACATTGTGACCAGTGAGTCCATTTAAATCTCTTGCAAGGAAAGTATTAATAAGTATAAACTATTGTATGATTTTGTACCCTGTATCATAGAATCATAGAATGGCCTGAGTTGAAAAGGACCACTGATTGCACAATGCAACCAGTTCCAACCCCCTGCTATGTGCAGGGTCACCAACCAGCAGACCAGGCTGCCCAGAGCCACATCCAGCCTGGCCTTGAATGCCTGCAGGGATGGGGCATCCACAGCCTTCTTGGGCAACCTGTTCCAGTGTGTCACCACCCTCTGTGTTATGAACATCCTCCTAATACCTGACCTAAACCTCCCCTGTCTCAGTTTAAAACCATTCCCCCTTGTCCTGTCATTGTCCACCCTCATAAACAGCCATTCCCCCTTCCGTTTATAAGCTCCCTTCAAGTACTGGAAGGGCACAGTGAGGTCTCCCTGGAGCCTTCTCTTCTCCAAGCTAAACAAGCCCAGTTCCCTCAGCCTTTCTTCATAGGAGAGGTGCTCCAGCCCTGTGATCATCTTAGTGGCCCTCCTCTGGACCTGGTCCAACTGTACTGTCTGTTCCAACAACTGAATTAAAACAGTTTTTTTGCTTCTCACAGTTTTTTCAAGATTGATCAGGTCAAGTGCGTTTTGTTCCTGATTTAATAAGACAGCAGTTTCTCTGGAGTAAAGCCAGCATATTTTAAATATTTTACCACTGGGAATGTTTTAAAGTTAGCTAATAAAAGTAGTATAGGAGTAGAATAGTGGTAGTAGGGAAATAAAATGCCTCAAATCTTGAGTGCGGTATTCTTCTGGAAATCCCTGTGGCCCATTGTTTCTCTTAAATGGGGTATTCTTTGTAAGTGATGTTCTAATGATAATAACAGTAATCTGGTTACCAAAAGATAGCATGAATGTGAGAATGCAATCTGAAGCTCTTGGAGGACACAAAGAAGAACACAATTGCTTGGTGGAAAACCAAAGACTCTCTGGAAAACATGCATGACCAATCCCAAGCTACAAAGAAGGACAGAGAGAGAGAAAATATATCCATTTAACTGTTCCCGAGTATCCGGTGACTTGAAAATAAATCATTGCCATGCGAAGTTATGCAGCAAAATTACACCATCCTTATGGTGCTGTCTCAAAGAACTGAAGCCTTTTATTTGGACTGTGAAAGGAGAAGCCTTTGAGTAGCATCTGTCTCTGATTTCACACTGCTGTGTTGTTGGTGTTATATAATCTATGTAGTATGCATCTAGGGCAAGGAGAAATGCTGGCTTCCTTTGATCCTCTACTAGCAAGGCTTTTCTTTAAGGAATCATTTTCAGAGTCGTTTTCCCTTAAGATTTCTTTTCAGACGTTGGCTTGCTGTACACATTGTATGTTGCATTGTGTGTTAACAGGTGTCAATGAATTTTGAATTTAGGAAATAGTTAGGAAATACTAAGATACACTTTTTTTGCAATTTTAATTTTGTTCCACAGTACAGCTAGTTTCAAGCTTTGATTCAGAACTCTTTCAGAGATATCAAATAGAGACCTTTTCACAATCATTCTTTGTAGTGCTGTAGCCCTTTTTCTTATATTCTCATATAGCCTCTATTTCTTATATTTTCTTATTCTTAGAATCAAGATCTAAAGAAAGTGAACCTAGAAACTAGAGAAAGAATGATGTTCTGTCTGCTTGAAGTTCAGCAGAAGCAGTCTCTAGCTTCTACACAGAGAGAAGGGAAGTTCAGGCAGAACATTACTACATGAGTCAGTGATAACTGTCTTGCTTTGTCAGTCTTCTTGTTGAAGCTCGTAAAGCTTAAAATAAAAACAAAAAAGTATGTATCCTTGGTAACAGGATAATTTGTCTTAAGACGTGCACACACAAACACAAAAACTTGCAAAAGAAGCATATTGCTTCTTGCTCCACTTCTTCCCCCTCCCTGCTCCTGCCCTCAGAGCACCAGCCCCCAGAGCAAGGTTAATCAAGTTCATTAGTCAGATTTCTTGAACTTTCTGTTGCCTTGACAATTCTGAATTTTTCAATGGCCATCTTCCAACCTGATGGGAGACTACAGTAGTATCCTGGTACCAGGGTATGAGCTAGACTCTAAGTTTGTAAATAGAAGATGAAGAGCAGTATTTCCCATATGGTCTTTTAAAAAAAAAAATTAAAAATACTTTAGTGGGTTTTGTATTTCTTGTGACAGCAGCATTGCTGCGCTATTTTAGAAAGCTTTAGGTGGCTGTGCAAGGTGCTTGCTAGTGAACAGGTGAGCAGAAGACACCAAGACCTGAAAGGATTGGAAAGTTGGGCAGGAGGAACCTGATGAGATTTAACAAGAGCAAGTGTAAAGTCTTGCACCTGGGAAAGAATAACTTCATGCATCAGTGCAGGTTAGGGGATGACCTGCTGGAGAGGAGCCCTATGGAGAAGGACTTGTGGGTCCTGTTGGACAACAGGTTAACCATGAGCCACCATTGTGCCTTGGTGGCCAAGAAGGCCAATGGTATCCTGGGATGCATTAAAAAGAGTGCGGCCAGCAGGTTGAGGGAGGTTATGCTCCCACCCTACTCTGCCCTGGTGAGGCCACATTTAGACTACTGTATCCAGTTCTGGACTCCCCAGTTCAGGAAAGACAGGGATCTCCTAGAAGGAGTCCAGAGGAGAGCCACAAAGATGATTAAGGTCCTGAAACATCTCCTGTATGAAGAAAGGCTGAGTAACCTGGATCTGTTCAGCCAAGGGAAAAGAAGACTGAGAGGAGGTCTGATAAATGTTTATAAATGTCTAAAGGGAGGTGGGAGACAAATGGATGAGGCCAGGCTCTTCTTGGTGGTGTGTAGCAATAGGACAAGGAGTAGCAGCCTAAAACCTGAACACAGGAAGCTCCGTACCAACATGTGGAGGAAATTCTTTTCAGTGAGAGTGACAGAGCACTGTAACAGGTTGTCCAAAGAGATTGTGGATTCTCCTTCTATGGAGATATTCAAGACCTGGCTGGATGCCTACCTGTGCAACCTATTGTAGGATACCTGCTTTAGCAGGGATTTGAACTTGTTGATCTGTTGAAATCCCTTCCAGTTCCTACGATTCAGTGATTCTGTGATATGCAATCTAGAGAGTGAGAACAGAACCCATTTGCCTTTGAGAAATAAAAGTTGTTTTTGTAATGGGCAGAGGATTAAATAGCTATGAGAAACATGCATGATGTTGGTGGGATCCACTCTCTCAGCCAGTATGGCAGATGGGTTTTGTCACTACTAGTGTAGTGTTTTCTATCACAACTAGTTAGGTATTTTCAGTGAAGTACATGCATTTATTTGGGATCATGAACTGACCTTTTCCCAGGGAAATTTTATAAGTACAGAGTTCATTTAAAAGCATGGGATTATCAAAATGTGTTCTATGCAACTTAATGTGTGGCTTTTCTACTTCCTGTTACTATACTGCCAGGTTATACTCAGAGGCAGAAAAACAGGAGGTCATTTTTATTACCTAGAAATGATTTAGACTTGAAAGAAAAAGCTATTAGTAATTAGTAATCACTCTCAAGCCAGTGATCCTTCCCCAACTTACCTAGTAATAATCAATTTCTTGGTTTATTCATTTATTTTTATTTTGTTCACCTGCAGCAGTGAATTAAAATTAAGTTATTTCTCTTCTGCTTTCGTTACTCTTTCTCCCATGCTTTAGGAGCATGGGATGGAGGGAAGGAAAACTTTCTCCTGCTGCTTTAAGTAACATTTAATTCTAATAGAGGTGAATAAGACAAGATAGCAGTATGAATATTCATTAACTTGAGTATAGTTCTAGTATTTATGTGCGGTTTCATTTCTGATTCCTCAACCAGCAGTTGCTCTGTGTGATTAAATTTTCATTTTTGTCTATTCATGCATGTCTGAACTGCAGTGGCCTTGTAGTCTACTCCGAGGGACCATTAAACTTGGACCACAAGCCAGAAGATATGTCTGAGCTCTTCAGACCCTTTCACACACTGTTAAGAAAAATAAGGCAAGTAATAAACAATGGTTAGAACTGCTTCTTTTCTGCAGTGAAAATCAGATAGTAAAATAGTGTGCATAAATGCATGTGGAAGTGTTTGTTTGCTAAGTGAACACTGAGATACATGCTCCTCTCATCTGCCTTGTGTGTCCATGAAATATCTAACTTGTTTTTCAGCTACCAGGAGTTTTCTGAACATTTAATCTCCTTGCTGCTTTCCTTTCTCTGAATATCATTTTACTACGTTTCCCTTTTTCCCTGTGGTAGGTTGATGCCTGAAATATTAAAGTTGCAGTTTATTTTGGGAGATCCTGTCTCTAATTAGCATCAATGTTTCTGTTTAACTAGGCTTATTATATTTTCTTGATACGTTATGATGCAATACTCAGGTCATTCTTAATCTAATAGAAGTGAGTATAAATTTCCATATTTTGGATCTGTTTTTACAGGATGTATCACTTTATATGTACCTCTTTTCACAGTGTTCCAGTCTTGGTAAATATTGGAGAAGTGTTTTTTCAAGCATAAAGGGTATTAAAATAGTTTTTCCTTAGTTGAGGTGTTTTAAAAGATTGATGTGCTCCTTTGGAGAAATCAAGCTTTCCTTATGTTTTTTATATTTGCACTTATGGTGTTTTTCTGGAATTTAAAAAAAATAAATAAATTTTTAAGCAGCCTGTGAAACAGCATGTTCTCTCAATCCACAGACCCTATTATTTTCTTATCATTCAGATTTGTATACCAACTGCAAATTTTATTTCTATAGTTCTTGAGTTACTGTGGCAGTTTTTCTTTCCTGTGTCTAACTTTCACTTCTATGTCTCCTTTTTTTGTCTGTCATGATACTGGTTTGATGAAAAAAGAGTTTTCATGGAGACTGCATTTATTTAGATTAATTCCTAGTGAGGAGCCTATTTCTGCAGTTAGGTTTTATAAATATCCAGATCACTGGTTGGCTAAAGCCAAAAATATTTAAAAACGAATACACTTCACAAAATCCATACTTTGTGCTTAGTCCTTACAGTGAAGAAAATGAAAATCAGTGAAGTCAGCTTATTGCTTAGTCCATTTAATTTTCAGTTACTCTGGACTTAATTCATGGGTTGAAAAGACATGAGTAACGTCCTTGTCTGTTCAATATCTATAAATTTCATTACACACTTTCAAAATGAAAAGACTCAGGTTCATTTTCGAAAAAGGAATTCTGATATTCTAAAATGTATGTATATAATTTATTATTTCGAATGACCATTAAGAAATGTTATTTTGGTGTTCTTGCAGACACTTAGCAAAGTGTATCTAGTGAGGTAATATTTATTAGGACATTGTAAAAAAATTAGGCAAGCTAAGGTACAGTATGAAATTTTTCCTCAGAGGCAGTCTGTGGTTTGAAGGAATCAAACATAGAATCACATAGATTCTTAGAGTGGCTTGAGTTGAAAGAGACCTCAAAAATCATTTTGTACCAATTTCCCTACTGTCAGGGGGAGCTGTCAAAGAACTCTTCCAAAATAAGTTGATTACTTGAAAGAATTGGGCTTTTAAAAAGTCATTATTAATACTTTTGAGTGAAAAATACATTGTATGAAAATAAAGAAGGATGTGATACAAATAAGAGGGCCGTTCATTTAGAATTATAGAATGGCTTGGTTGGAAGACACCTCAAGGGTCAAGTTCCAAACCCCCCTGCTGCAGATAGGGTTGCCAACCTATCAAGCACTAGGTCAAATTGCCCAAGGCCTTAAATGCCTCCAGGGATATGGGGTACCTACAACCTCCCTGGGCAGCCTATTCCAGCACCTCACCACTCAGTAAAAATTTCCCCAGCATCCGATCTAAATTTCCCCTCCTTTAGTTTAAAACCATTCCCCCTTGTCCTATGATTATCTGCCCTTGAAAAAGTTGATTTCCCTCATGTTTATAAACTCCCTTTATATATTGGAGGGATGCAGTGAGATCTCCCTGCAGCCTTCTCTTTTCCAGGCTGAACAAGCACAGTTCCTTTGGCCTGTTAATGGGATAGGTACTTCAAGCCCTCTGATCATCTTCAGGCCCTCTTCTGAACCCTCTCCAAAAGCTCCACATCTTTGCTCTTTTGGGGCTCCAGACCTGGACACAGTACTCCAGATGAAGCCTCTCAAGAGCTGAGTAGAGGGAGACAATCACCTCCCTCAACCTGCTGGTCACCCTTCTTCTGGTGGAACCTAGGATACCACTGACCTTCTGGGCTGTAAGCACAAGAATAAGGAAATATAGACAGTTTAGGCACTTTTAAAATAGGTCTTTTTTTTCCTGTTACTACAGATTTTTTAACTCATTAACTTGCAATCCTTGCCCGCTGGCAGTGCTCACAGAACCCTACAAAGGAAGATGGAATGAGATATTTCAACATACTTCCAGCAAAAAGGGAGCATTATTTTCCAGAGTCTTTCTCTAGTCTCCATCAACAATAATTAAGACATGAAAAATAATTCTAGTAGTCTTCTGCAAAATATTTTCATTTTACATCGCAGTTGTCTGGTGTTTGAATATAGAACATCTTACTGCAGAATATGGTGACAGCCCAACAAATTTCTACTTGTAGTTCACTGTGCTCTAAGCTTTAGCCAAATAAATATTTTCACTCCAATATATCCAAATATACAGCTGATAACTTTTAAGTCGTATTATCCAAAAACAAGCCTGTTGTTAAAGGCAGTAAGCATTATGTTTACATACTAGTCAATAGCTGTTTGTCTGAGGCAATTTTTTGTGGCTGTCAGCGTTGAAAATAGTAGAGATTGTTACCTGTAGAGACCCTCTCAGCAAAAGTATTAAGGGTTTTTGTTTAGGTCTGGTGAAGCTGGACAGCATATGGCCAGTTTGAATATTGTCATGTGTGCAAGGTCCTTGTGTTGATTTTGATTTTAGACAAAACATCAGCATTATATTTTATCTATCTACCAGAGCGTATGTAGTAGGGTTACTATGTTTGATATTTGAACCATTTCTGCCAAACTACTTCAATCATCCTTACAAGTACACCAAGCATACAATCTGGTATATACCTATTATATTTAATTTAGGTGCCTATGACTGAACATTCTTGAGATAAAATATTACCTATGCTGTGTGTGCATTCGTGGCTGCTAGGTGGCGATTTTTTGAGGTTAGCAAATCAGGGATTTTGCAGTACTCCTTACCTCTACCCTCTTTTCCGAGCCCCCTGCCTGCCTGGTGCTTGGTTCTGGACTTCTTACGGCTGATGGCAGGGTCCCTGTGGATTGCAGTGGTGTGCAGTCAAGCAGACTGAAGATTAAATGGTGCAGAATCAGGGGACCTTACCATTTTACATGCACGGAAATCTTTCCACGTGCACTAGAAATCAAGTGTAGTATACCTGCTGTAGTATGTTAAAGAATACAAGGGGACAGGTTGTGAAACTCGCACACATTAACTCAGGGAAAATATGTTAGTTTTACCAAGATGGCTGTGTTCAAAATTTGGAGCTGATTTCAAGACTTTTATAGTAAGAGAGCACTGTGATGTTTGTTATTTATCAGCATCAGATTCTCAGTGGTGCTGCATTGGAGCCGATCTGCTGGTGCTGCTGTGCTGAGCCTGCCTTGCTGCAGCAGAAGCAGGAGGACGCAAGCTGCATCTCCATACCTACATCTTGTCTTCCAGTGGCAACCCGTAAACGGAGAGCTGTTTGTGCTCTGTTCAGAATATGGACTGAGTCATAGGCTGGCAATAGTAACAATGATGCTGCTTTCTGAAAACAGCGTGAAGTGCCAGTCAGAAGGAGGAGCAGAGTCCATGAATAAGGCAGATGTATGAGATCCCTGCACCTGGGTTGGGTGGCCCTGTCCTCTGCTCAGCTGGCCGTCCTTGAGTGGACATACGGCCTCAATCTTTGTACAAGTAATTTCTGCATCCTGGATATTGGCAGTAAAACACATTTATTGTTTTTGCAGTACATAGAGTAGATGTTACTACTGGCTTGTAATAGCCACAGTACGTTTTAAGACCTTGTCTCATGGCTGAAGCCACTGTAAGAAAAATGTTCCTTGTATTTTCAAGGTTAGATTGCTTTGCTGTGATACCATGCTAATAAAAGGAGGTGAAACCCAACATGCACTTTTCTTAATTTGCTGTTTTCTAAAGCCTCAGTGAAAAGCAAGTGCACCAGAGCTGTCAGGATAGACTGCAGAAGCCCTCATTACATGTGTCTTGTGAGTAACAAGAGCAGAGGGAGAATTCTTTTTTTCATATGAGCACAGTACTTGCCTGGATCTACTGGTGAGTTACAGATGCTTCAACAGAAAGGAAATGAACCATGGAAGTAGGTTCAGTTTAATTAAACTTTATGCTTTGACAACGGTATCTGCCATTTAATTCTAAACTTCCAGTAGTGAGATTTACAATTTATTTTTGTGTTGTGGTTAACATTAATTCTGTTCCCAATAGAAGATGTTTTAAATGTGTAGGCATTTTAAACATGCCTTGTTCCTAATGTTGGCAATGAATCTTTCTTATTTACTATACACTATATAACTTCTCATTTACAGTATAGTGACAGTTGTTAATCAAAAGTTTGTCATGTTGCAAGGAAACCTGTATTTAAATTAACACACATACACAGTGAGTGTAGGTTTTTTTTATGCAGGAAACTTAAGGCAATTGTCAGATTCTGTTTTCCTGAGGACAGATGATGTCTGTTCATAGTAACATTTCTGATGTTGTAATTCAAAAGTTGAGCAGATTTCACATGAATTTAAAGTAGGAATGATTTCCTTACTAAAATAACAGAGTACAACATATAGTCAGACTGGTTGCATACAGCATTGTAGGCAGCACGGGATCCAGCTCAAAATCTTCAAAGCCAACATGAGTGTCAGCTGATTTGCTTAATTTTTGAATCAAGCTTTATTTACTTATCCTTTAACTGCAAATTCTCAAATTTTGAGGTGCTACTGGCAGAAACAAAGAGTTCAATGCTCAGTGAAGTTGGCCATTTGACTAGCATGCAATAAATATGTATTTCCAGGAATTGCAGATATTTTTGTCTTTACTAGGAGTATGTGAAACATTTAATAAATAGATCTGAGCAGTCAGGCTTTCTGCGTCTCTAGAAGGGAAGCCGAGCAGCTCTGAGTGACCGGACTGCTGTTGGCAGGACACTTTTATGTGCAGCTTCTAATTTAGAAGCCTAGTATAAGTCGAATTCAGATCTAAAAATGTGTACTGCGTTGTTTTGAAGTTTTAAAGTTATAAGGCATTTAAACATAAGTCTCAACACTTTTTCAGGAGCTTGTAGTCCAAAACTTCATAATAGCGGGGGTTGCTTTATGTCTCCAGAAAACAGTTTAGTAAATGCTTTTAGGCCTGCCTGATTCTTAAGATCATGCAAAAGTGTAGGTCCCTGATATTTTGTTCCATGTAGAAAGGAGACCCAATTTCCAGTCTTTATTTCACTGAATAGGCTTCTAGGATATCAGCATTGTGTAAGTGATATTAATACTTTTAATGAGCTCTTTTTATCTGACGGTGTAAGGGTGTGGAACTTCTACTGTATTCTGTCATGGAATAATTTTCAGGATCTAATAGAAAGGATGGCAAATTTATTTACTGATCAAATTTGCAAATTAAAAATTACCAAGTACGTCTAATTTGAGCAATGTTTTCACTCTAAGTAGTTGGCGAGAAGATCTATTTTACTTTGATTTATTTTTTGGGGCTTCTTTGCAAGGATATAAATAATTTGGTACCCTGTATTTGCTTGAGTATTCTCAAATTGAGGCCCCAGCAGTCCCACGTGTTCTGAACATGAATGCAAAGTGCTTCACGAGTTACGCAGTTGAAAGCATTCTGTGCTCCCAAGTTCACTTTCTGGATTTCTGTACTGACAGTAAAAGCTTTTTTAAATTGCGTAACGTCAGTGCCTCCTGTGATTGTAAAAGCAATGTCACATGTACTTCTTTATTTTTAGGGATCTACTTCAGACGTTAACTGAGGATGAACTGCACACACTGGAGCGTAACCTGTGCATCTCTCAAGATGTGGATTTTCCTGTCAGAACAGATCCTGAAGTACCCTCTGTCATTACACCAGGCATAACTGCAACTTTGCCAGCAAAGGAGCTCTCAGCAAAAGCTGAGAACACAGAGGCTGAGCTGGCTTGTTCAATGCAGTATGATGAACAGGAGCTGGAACAGCTGAATAGGATGGTACACAGAGTTGGAGATGAAATGTCTTCTCTGCTTTCCCCTCCAAGCATCTGTCAGTCTCCAGCTCACAGACCTAGCCTAAGAAATAGTTCCAGTGCAGAAGCTTCACCAACAAGACACCATCTTGACAATTTAACTGATGAAGAGGACAGAGTGTTTTTTATGGATGACCTAGATGGAGCAGGAGAGGCTCTTGCTGGGTTGGATTCAGTAAGTGATACTTTTGCTTGGGTGAATAACCCTTGTCACAATTCAGAACAGAACCTGCAATATAGAGACGCTCTACTGTATGAGAACGGTCAGCAAACAGAGGAAACTTTGCTTTTAAAAGGCGCAGAAAGTGATGTCAGCAATAATAACAATATTGAAGACAGCAAACAGATGTCTGGCATCTCAGTTCAAAATTCATGCAGCTGTTTAGAAGGTCCGGATTCACAGTTATACCTCAATGGTTGGGATGCTTATGCTGATGATGCAGAAATGGCAGAAAGGATAGCTCACAGGACAGGGGGAATGAAAATATCTGCTACTGTGATATTCAATCCTAAATCTCCCTCTAGCTCAGAATCCCCAGTAACACCCGAAGCAGCTATTAATTGTGTTCCTGGATCTGCTAATCCATTAGCAAATGAGGAGGAGGATGAATCTCATAAACTCAGTATAGCTGCCACAAACTGTCTAATTAATTCCTGTGTGTGTTGTGGCAGCTGTGAAGACAGCAGGGAGGAGAGTGTGGAAGGTTTAAAGACTAAACATTCTGCAGGAGGTGTTGTAAATGCTTCGTACACATTAGTGAAGTCTAAGGAAATGGACCATGTAGATAGCCTGGACAATTCAGTCCCTGCACAGGAAACGTTAAAACCTGAAACGTCTGCTTTATTAGCAGAAAGAGACTTTGGCAGAGAAGAGCAAAATCTGCCCATCTCCTCTAAGTGCCTGGCACATTCCTCAGGTTCACAGGTAGGAGCAGAAAATGACTCTCAAGGAGAAGCAGAAAGCACTTCAAGTCAGCAGAAAAGGTGGGAGAAGAGAAAACAACTGTGTGAGAGAAAAGTGGAGAATAATGAAGATGCTGGTAGTGAAAGGACAGCCAAGGAAGATACAAAGTCAAGATCTAGTTCAAGGTAAGACCAACTTGATGGTTTGGTAGTAAGACTTGCATATAAATAAATCCTTCTCTCCTTGTTCTTTACTGATCTGTGTGTAATTATTGATTTGGAATAAATTTGTGTTGAAGGATTAAGTTTTTTTATACGTAATTTTACTGCAAGTAACTTTTTGTTGGTTTTCATCAGCTTTTTTTAGAAAACTAATGGAGAACAGCTGAGTTTGAAACCAAGTAGATTAATTTTCCCATTTTAATGTAACAAAAGATGTATTGCCATTGTACATTACCTGGCTGACTATATTTATTGCATTCTGCTGTTTTGCAGAAAAAAAGTGTCTAGCAGATACTAAAAAGTTAAATTCTGCATCACTGCAGGGGATTAAATTGTGATTTAAATACATCCCAATTCTTAACTTCATTTAAGAAAACAGGGCTTATCTAATCAAGTTGCCTGTGGGCATGAGTGGATTTGTGAATACATGTGTTGAAGGATCTTAACAGAATGCAGACACAGCTTTTAAACTTTATTATACATTTTAACCCAAACTGGTAGAAGAGTAGAGGTCATAGATTAATGTTTGACACATTTTGTTAAGTTAAGGAACTTTATAACACTGCGAGACTATAATGTCTGTGAAAGGAAAAGCTATGCTTCAAGTTTAATTGGATGTTGGGATCTTACATACGTTTGTAGAAAGCCAAACTTTTTTTTTTTTGCTGTTTTGTATTTTTATACTTATTTTTTCTTACTCTTTAGAGAATAACTTGTTTTTTAATGTATAATATTCTCAGTATCCCCAAAGCATTAATATCACAAAGCAGAGGGAAGAAATTAAATAACTTATTGTTGTCTTCCTTATTTCTGTGATAATTTTCTTTCTTTATGCCTTGCTTTGTCAGTAGTGAAGAGGATGTGTGGTGCAGGATTTCTCTCTTATTGTACGTGTACAGAGTTCAAGACAGCTTGAACCATGAAGCATTTCCACAATATAAAAGCTGCAGAAATAATCATTTAATAATGTTCCAAGTGAGTTGTGAAATATTTTGCTAGCTGTGGAAATGGAATTAAGAGTTCTTTGGGCCAGAGTTGATTCTTCTTACAGGTACAATACAACTTAGCATGCTTAAAACTCAACTTTTGAAATGAAAACATTATTTTCCTCATTATTCTGAATGGTTGTGATATTAGGCTTTGCAAGTATGATCACAAATAGTGCCTCATAACTGAAATACTGTGTGGTTTTTATTTTAAGAAGTAATTCAGAAATCCCTTTGACATTTAATGATTTTACAGCACTTCAAGTAGAATACTGTTGTATGCTTAATTACAGTGTCCTGATAAATTATGAATCTATCACACAACTCAATTTGTCTAATATTTCTTTTTCCTTGGGTAGGATATTAAGTGGAATTTGTGAGGGCAATTCTGTAAAATGTAATAAAAATATCTATCAGTGTCTTTCTAGCCTACAGTGGTTTGTGTATGCAACAACTTCTTTTCCAAGTCCTCCTGCAGTCCATGCCCTTTGGGACTTTGTAGACCTCAGTCATGCTTCACTGATATGATTTGTCTTTGTGATCGGGGAAATCACAGCCTACTTGATCATTCTTTGTATTGAAGTTGTCCCATAACTGTAATCTTTCTTTTTGTCTTTCTCTAAACCTTTTTCTATTATACTGTTTCCTTTTAGAGATAAAGGAATCAGAACTACACTTAGTCAAGATATGGGCAAACTGTGGATTTTTGCAGTGACCTCATCATTTTCTAAGGTTTTTCCAGTGATTCCTAATATTTGACTTTGGATTTTTTTGGCTTATTGCTGAGTGATGAGCTAATGGTTTTTGCAGTTGTCTGCCAGCTCCCCAAATCCCCCTTCTGAGCTCGGAGACCATCGGTTTTAGTGAAGCTTAAGTTTTTCTCCCAGTGTCTGTCAGTTGGAGCTCCTGCCATTTTATTACCTGTTATCTGGTCTTTATGATCCTGTCCTGTTCCTCAGTCTGCCCTTGTTCTAATGCTCTTCAGACCTGCTTGTTCTCCCCATTTCTGCAGGACATAATACGAAAACAAAATCCCCTAAATGACCTCCTGCAATTTTGAAAAGTGCTCATTTAACAGCTCCTCCCACCTTATGGACAAGAATTATTTATCCATTTGGGGACCTTTCCTCTTATACTATAGCCCCTTAATTATGATTTTGTATGTTTTCCCCACTGCCTCTTCCACAGTTCCTTTATTAATTACAGCTAATTCTCTCTTCTCGTGATGGAGACGAGTGCTCTGTTACTACATGGGAAGAAGCATTCCATTTTGCCAGAAGTGGGGAAACTGAAATGAAAGGCATTTTGATGCTAGATTGTTGCTTCTTTACTGGAAACTATTCTGATGTAACTCCTCCAGTGTATTCTGTGGGAAATGGAGGTGCTGGGGGGGTCTATCAAGGGTATTAGCTTAAAAAATTGTGTGCATGTGTTGCTCCTTAGTTTTCAGATACATGTATGCCTGTTTATGTGCTGGGTTCTTGCCTCTGAGTCATGAGTCATGCTATCAGCAAGAGAGATGTTGTAGACGACTGCGAGCCCCCCCCCCCACGGGATGTGGGGCCCTCTCCCTGCTCTATGATTGATGTGTGGCACGTGCCCTTAGGGGCGTAGACGAAGCACATAGGTTATATAAGCTAGAGTTCACGTGTAATAAACGCCATTTTGCTGTTCATCATATTGGTGTGTACGTGCAGTCATTTGGTCCTGGCCTGGTTTTAGGTCAGTACCGTAGGAGGCAATGCAACAGAGAGAGAACTCAGAAAACACAACTTTGTCGACCTTTTCTTACTTATGCTACCTGAGTGGTGTCTAATCACTGCTTTCCAATGGTGTTTTTAAATTGGAAGATTGTATCAGGCTTCTGTGACTGCTCCCTGTTGCATGGTTGTGAATGCCAACCTAACCGAAGGGGAAATGTTTCAGACAGTGGATAATTCTCAAAATGATGGACCCATTAGCTAGAACAATAAGCAATCTAATATACATGGAATAGCTGCGGGGCATGCTCGTTCATCACACTGATAAATGTATTTACTTTCTAGTTACTGTAACTCAGAAACTAGGAAAAGAAAATTTTCGTTCCCTTGTCTGAATTAGGCAGCTATCAAATGTGTATGCTGTGATATAAACAGCTTCTTTTAGTGAACCTGCTCTTATTCAGCGCAATATGGTGTTATTAGTATAATTTCAATGATCCTGTCAGGTTATTAATCCTGTGTTTAATCCTTTAAGTCTGAAGTGCCTTGTATTTCTTGATCTAGCATCAATGTTCAGTGTAGCTTAAGGTAAAGATTAAACACTCTTCTGCTTAAGATCCAGGCAGTGGTGTGTCTTTACTGCTTTGGGTCCTTTGCTCCATTATTTGTTGGCACAAAGAGCACTGAGTTTTGTCAGCAGGGTTAATGTTATACAAACATGAGAGGCACTGGCAAAAATGTCATTGGTATCTGATCTGCTGCAGGTGCAGCATTCTGCATGCTCATTCTGTCAGAATTTTCTCCCTCCATATTTCTGATGGAAGAATGTACAAGGACATATAAACATAAACACACTGTGTTTATTTTGTCTTTATTTTGGTGTTATGGAAGTTTCTGGCTTTTTGTTTCTGTCAGTATTGGTTTGCCCTTGCAAAACTTCTGTTACTTCTACAGATACAGTAGGAAGTCATACTGACATGCTGTGGTAGCATTTTTGTGCATCCGTCTTAAACACTTGGTTCTGTGGCAAATTCCGTTTTCTATATACTGACCCATAACAATTTGTATGTAAAAAATTCTTAAATACAGTTCCTCTCCTTTCCTCTTTACATTTGTTATGTCTAACTTAAATTATACCTTTTTTTTTTTTCTTTTTCCTTTTCTTTTTTGCCATTTTCTGTGACCTGAACGTATCTGATGAGCATACTACTCCTAACAAAGCCTTTTACAGTGCAGCTGAGACTTGGCAAAAGGAGCTGAGATTGAAGGCAAGGAGAACATCTCATCTGCATTCATTCTGCAAGTTCTAAGTGTATCCACTGGCCGCTAGATACTGACACTGTTCGCATTTCTTTGCGAAGGCTTAAAAAATAGCATAGCTTTGCCATATGCTTTTACAGTGTAAGGAAAAGGAATGAGACATCCTCCTCCAGAAGAACATGTTTTGTTATTTACTGACCTATATTGCAATGCTACAATGACATAAATAATTTACTTTTCTACTTCTTGATATTCAACATGTCCCGTTGTTTAGCTTCATACTTCTGTAGTCTAAAAATTGTAAAACTAGAATATATTTAACATAGTTATTTCCTCAGCATGTTAAAATGGCTTTGTAAAAAGGTGCATACTTGCTTTATACAGTAGGTGTTCTAGGTTTGGTGTTCTATTTTGTTCACTCTAGCAACATGTGACGTGCTCACGTTTTCTTTAGGAAAACTTTAAAGATACTACAGTCATTCCACCACTATTAATGTATGGAAAGCAATTGTTTGAGTTTGGAGTTTGGCTAGAATTTACTTCAAAAAAATGATAGTAATAATTAAAAAATCCTTTTTTGCTTGTCTTCTAGTTTATAGCATTTGATTTTGTAAGTGGCTCCTCTATCAAAACTAGATTGATACAGCAATACAGAATAACTCGATTAAGTGTATTAAATTCTTGTCTTCCCTATAATATTCCTAACACAGGAAGACTTAAGAAGATTGTGCCTGTCTTCACTTGACAATTTGCCTCTTCCAGAAAAATTAATGGACAGCTGTGCTTGTTCACAAAAGCAAAAACATGTCTGCTTAGCAGGCTTGTATTGATTAGTCTTTTATGTAGCTGTTCAGGAGAAAGAATTTCTCATCAGCAAGAAGGAAACAGTAGCTGATTGGGGAAAACATACCAGTCTTCTGGTTGCAAAACTTTTCTTAAGCAGTCTTTTATCTGTCTGTTGATTGAAATTCCTTTGTTCCTCTGCTGGTATTCTGTTTCTTTGCTATGTAACCTTTTGTTCATGCAACTGGAAAAATTCAGATGTAACACAAGTAAGTTCTTTCAATCCCTCCTGCTCTGATTGATTTCTTTTTTTGGCAATACAAGTCTGCAATTAAAAGTGACAATGTGTGACCTTGTCTGTTCAACAGGGAACAGATTCCATGTGGTATCTGATAACGTTACTGCTGTTGTAAAGTATTAGCATACAAGTAAAAGGTGTCAGTAGAGCAGCTTTCCTCTTACTAGGTCCATATATCAAAATTGCAGCATCAGGGAACTGTATTAATTGACAACGTGCATACCTATATGTCTAGTTGGTAAAACTAGTTTTTTTAGAGTTTTAGAAGTCACTTGTCTGAGTGGGTTTGGTATTGCTGACACGAGGCGTCAGGGTTAGCTCTCATGTACTGTGAGACAGACCAAGAAGGGAAGTGCTAATTAACCAGTGTAATGTGGAATGTAATTGTAACTCAAGTAATAAGGTGCATGAGGAAAGCATTCAGTGAGATGACGTGAGATTTATTTGAACTTCTGGGAGGGAGGAAACACATTCCAATAGAAAAGAGCACAAAAAAACAGGACAAAAGTGGCTTTGATTTATTCTTTTTTTTTTTTTATTTTTAAGCTTACCATAGTTGCAAAAAATACCAAAGATCAGCTGTAAGTAAGTGGTTTGGTCTGATGGCAGTGCATGAAAAGAGATCACCCCATGGCCCTTTGGTCTGTTGCCTCAGATCTTTATTCTGTCTTTATCAGAAGTGCTGAATAATTTTATTTTGGTGAGTGTGGATGGGGTTTTATGCCATCCTAGAATGCAGTTTTAAAGTTAGCACAGTAGGCATTTAAGGCCTCACAAATAAAACAGAATTTTGCCACTTTATGTAATTGGAACACAGCCTCATGAGTCCTGCGAGCGCAGAGGTCCAATGCAACCTGGCACTGAGTTCACGTGAGTGTGAGATGCCATGAAGTTCAGCTCACACATGGGCTGGTGTGGGAAGCTGGAAGGAAGGAGGAGCTGCTCTGTGGGTCTGCAGGCTGCCATAGAACATGGCCTGTATGCACACACGTGTCCCTTCCTATAACTGTGCTAATGGACACATGCACCTTGCTAGCATCAGCTGTAACAGCAGCCACAAGTTGGGAAAAGCAGGTCAATTCACATCAGTACCTACAGTGCCAGGCAGGCACTAATGAGAAGAAAACTGTGCAAAGAGGTGTCCCGCATCTGTGTGTACTGAGAAATAAAAATGTAGTGAATATGTCAGGAATCTGTTCTTAAAAAGTTATTTTATGTAGTCCTGAGAAAGGCGTAAAGCAGACTTCTCATTATTCGATTTCCATTTCTTGGTACTGAATAAACATAGAATATCTGGCTCTGAAGCACTCCAGTATGAATAAGTGCGAAAAATATTTGCAGAGTGTAATTATCTAAATGGTGTGGGTTTTTTGTACAAGAAACTGACCTGTGTGAGCAGGGTTTGAGTAAAGCATCTCCAAACAACATTACCAAGTGGTCACTGACAGCTGGGTGAGATCAGCGGGTGGCTCCACCTGGCCAGGCTCCTACAATGAGTGAGAGATAAAGCAGAGGAAAACAAGGGCTTTATGAGGCAGTGGCAATCAGCTTTAAGACTTAAAAATAGACGGGAAGTGGAACTGAAGAGAGAAAATTATGCTAGCTGTTACGGCTAACCAATAGTCATAGGTGACTTAGACATCCATGAAAGTGAAAATAAAGGTATTGTTAAGATTTTTGATAATGTGCACCCATCTTATACCATTCAATTCTGTGGTTCCTCCTTATGCTTATCTACCATCAGGTCCCAGTCCGTTGTGCTCCAGCCTTCATCATTTTGCCTTCTGGCTTGGGCCACACTATCTAAGAAATCAGTTGAGGATTGAAGGTGATATTGCTCTTGGGACAGAGTTGCTAAAATCTCTTAGCAGTGAGGTGATACTTAGGGTGGTGCTGGTTTGTTTTACTCATCTTTTAGCCTGAAGCGTTTAGGTTACAGAAACATATCTCGCTCTTATACAAAGGAAAAGAGCTGCCTGTTGGTATTGAATATAACTGAAAAATTCAAATTCTAAAAAAAAATAAGAAAAATCACATACAACCTATGAAAGTGAATTGAATTTAGGTTCTTGAGTAGTCTCGTGATTTTGTTTTGCGTACTGTTTTGGTAAAATATACTTGCACTGGATTTCAAACATATCAGGCACAGCTTAACTCTCAAGAAAGCACTCAAAGATAAATAACAAACCTTACCTTTCTCAGAAGTGTTACTGCCCAAATCAGCAGGGAGGATTGCTGGACTACAAAAATCTGGAAATGATGGGGAGGTGAAAGAACAAAAGGAGATGCTGAATTTGCTAGTCGTTTTCTGGTGCTGTTGTTTAAAGATTACTTTATTCTGAATTATACATTTCATCTTTGCAAGACAGCTTCTCCTGCTCAATCATGCTGTGAAATCGCATTCTAATGTTGTTTTTTTTTAACATCCTTTGCACAGATAGCAAAAGTACATTCTAGCATGACCATGTTGTAAGATTGGATGCCTAAGGTGATGAGGTATAAAAGTGGAAGCCTTTATTTAAATGCATGCATATCTTCATAATGAGCAGAATTAACAAGGAAAATTATATAAAATGAATAAAAGTTAAAAAGATTTTTGTTCAAGTCTGATAAATTATTTCCCAATTGCAACAGTCCTCCTTTTAACCAAAGCA
The DNA here is from genome assembly GCF_951394365.1 of Tetrao urogallus. NCBI lineage: Eukaryota > Metazoa > Chordata > Aves > Galliformes > Phasianidae > Tetrao > Tetrao urogallus. The sequence continues at coordinate 62,808,232 of NC_136817.1, forward strand.
TATTATACTTGGAATTTGTTTTCAAATTGGCAATCAGAAATGAAGTACATGAAGGGGTCCATTTTGCAAGTGATTAGTGGGAGGTATGCAAACAAATCCTATTATTCCATAGAGGGATTAGAGCACATACCTTCTGTATGCTGCTTTGAAGAATTCCTTTCAAGCATTCTTCCAGACTTTTAGCTGCAAAAACAGCTACAATAGTAAATTTGGTAGAAGAAAAGAATTTGGAACGCAACTGGTTTGAACATGTAGCCCACATGCTCCTACAATTCAGTCAAGCCTAAGAAATCTGATAGTTGTGGAGGAGGAGCGAGGTAAAAGAATTGTGATCTATTTGATTCTTTCTTTTAACTACAGATATTTCTTACGTCTCTCTCTCTGTGTTTTCCAAATATTTCTTTTGGCTGAATTTTTGAGTTCAGCAGCCTTGAGTGATTCTTCTGCGCTGCCTAGAGCTAGTACGGCTTTGATACATTTGCTCAAGATTACATATTTTCTTATCTTGTGTAATTTAATTTTCCTCTGCTTAGTGCACTTTTCAGTAGCTGAGCACTAAATTGTTATTGAAACAAAAAATTGGTCTTTTCAATTGAAAACTGGTTTTTAAGACCAGTTATGAAACTACTTTTAACCTCCTAATCCCAGTCTGTGTTGATAATGTGACATGAGATCTGAAGCAACATACCATTTAAAGGTTTTTCATCAGTCCCGAGATGACAGAAGCAAGTTATATACCATTAACTGAAGTTATACATGTTCTTTGATTCAGTAGCTAGTAGATTTCCTTTAACAAAGTTTCCATGCTTTGTCATAGGACTTCTACTTTGTGCTCATCTGGTTGATGTAGAGCCACAGGCTAGAGATGAATGCATAGCAAGTCTTCATCTCCTTTACTAAGAGTCAGCTGTCTACTTTCTCATGGACTTTTTCCTTCTCATTCTCATTCTGTGGAAATCTTGACCAAAGCTGTGGTATTTCAGAAGTTCTTGGGTATTATTGATGAAGATGATCTTGCCTTGAAGCATACAGTGACTTTATGGACCTCCAGTGATGTTATGCCTTTGTTATAAGATTTAAAAGAGTGTGGACGCACTGTTCTGTCTATGGCTTATGAAAATGCAAGATCCTTGGTTCTTTCCTGAATGATTGAACTGTATGTCAAAAGCTAAACTGAGGATTTTTATAAAATGTGTGCTCACCAGCTTTGCCAAATTGCCTGTCCCTTTGGGAAGAACCCAAGATAGATATCACAAAGGAACAAAAATACACTTATCAATTTACTTTTAATTCTGTGACAATTTAAATCAATGACAACCCACATGTTACCACACTGCTGTTGTTTTTTTTTTTTTTTTACCTTTGTTCTTTTCAGCAGTTCATTTTGTTTCCATATGTTTTTTCAGTTCTCAGGATGGCTTACGTGATTCCCCCCTCAGCTCCATCTCCAGCAGTGACTATGAGAGTGTTTCTGTCACTACATGTAGTCTCTCCAGCATATACGCTCTGAGGTAATAACTCCCTTCACAGTCAGATTTGACTAATTGTATTGCATTATGGTTGGTTGAAAATTTTCATTGAGTTAACAATCAAGTGACAGCAACACTTCTGAATATTCTTCTTTTTGAACAGCGGATGCTTTTTTTTCCCCAGCAGTTCTCTTTAGCACTGTTGCAAGTAAGAGGCAACTATTTTCAGAAAAGTTTTATGCATGTTTCTTTGAATTATATGCTGTTTCAGTGATCTTCCTCTTATTTGTCCATGTAGAATTTCTTGAGAGTCTGAAGGTTTTGGCTTAAACTGCATCAAATGTCTGTCTTAGGTCTTGCCTTTTTAGAAAGCATGTTGTTTTTTTTTCCATTTAATTTCACTTAGTGAAGAATGCAGTAGTAAAGTGAGACTTGCATGCCAGACAGATAACTATAGTATAACTTCCAATGCTTTTTTTGGCTAAAGTTGTTAAGAATACTAGTTTTACCTTCTCATCTTCTGAGCCTGCATGTGAGGGTTTTAACTTCAGTTTGTTTTGCACAGAACGCCTGCAGCAAATAATAGAGAAATAAAGATTAGGGAAAAAAGTTACTGAAGCCTGATTTATTTGACTGTTTTCAAGGTATGTATGCCATACATGTATGTCATGTATTGCATGCATTCTACTCAATAATACTGTTATTCTGGTACAGGTAGAGAGGATACCACAATTTCAGTCAAGATAAATCTTCCGCTACTCATCTCCTCTTTTTTCATCCATTTATCTCTACAAAGTGCTTCATTTTAACTCCAGGAATTCCTGATTTTTGTATAGAGAAAAAGAAGGCAGTAAAAGTGATACAGGAAATATTACATAAAGTAATAAGTATTTTTAGGATATTCTCACCATCAGGCTCAATATCTTTATATGTCCAAATTTTAAAAGGGCTCATAAGGAAAGGAAGTTGCAGCATATCTGTTTTTCATGGTTGTTTTTTGTTGTTGTTTTTTTTTTGAAATACACTAACTTTTAACTGTTCTTCAAACAAAACACTATTTGCCAACATGAAGTGGTTGCCCTCTGCTAAAGACAGTGGCATGGAACAAACAGTTTGACACAGGACTATTTGAACGGACAACAGAAATAACCTCAATTATTCCTTGGGCATATCTGAAGTAAAATAAATGAGTCTTCCTTCATTATGCACAATGCCTTTTTTTCAAGGCCTTTCTGCCTTTGTATGTTGATATTGTACTTGTCACTGTGTTCAGTTATCCTGATGATTAAATAAACTAGATCTCTCTCTCCTCTTTTTTTTCTCTTTTTTTTTTTTCTTAAGGTTTAATTTACAAGACAATGTTTTTGTATTTGAGCTTTTGCCCAGTGGATTATAGCATTATATCATCCCCAGGTGTCATGTAGTAATTCAAGTTATTAATTTTTCTGTTTCTCATTGATATTGCCAGAAATCTAGCTATTGTAGTTAATGAGCCGATAGAAACAGTTAGGTGCCTGCTTGACTATACAGGTGTGAATTGATTTCTCCTTTTGAAATGCTTACATGGCTTAATTTGGAAAAAAAGGAAAGGGAAGGGAAGGGAAGGGAAGGGAAGGGAAGGGAAGGGAAGGGAAGGGAAGGGAAGGGAAGGGAAGGGAAGGGAAGGGAAGGGAAGGGAAGGGAAGGGAAGGGAAGGGAAGGGAAGGGAAGGGAAGGGAAGGGAAGGGAAGGGAAGGGAAGGGAAGGGAAGGGAAGGAAGGGAAGGGAAGGGAAGGGAAGGGAAGGGAAGGGAAGGGAAGGGAAGGGAAGGGAAGGGAAGGGAAGGGAAGGGAAGGGAAGGGAAGGAGAAGGAAAGGAAAGGAAAGGAAAGGAAAGGAAAGGAAAGGAAAGGAAAGGAAAGGAAAGGAAAGGAAAGGAAAGGAAAGGAAAGGAAAGGAAAGGAAAGGAAAGGAAAGGAAAGGAAAGGAAAGGAAAGGAAAGGAAAGGAAAGGAAAGGAAAGGAAAGGAAAGGAAAGGAAAGGAAAGGAAAGGAAATAAAGCTCCCATGTCTGACTGCTTCAGAGAAGTTCCTACATCTTTGTGCGTAAAAATGGAGTATTCAGCATATCTCTTTATATTACATTTCAGAATTATTTTTACAGGCCTCACTATTATCTTGCATTATATAAAGTGTTCTCTTAAGCTATGGAACAACTTATACTGAATTATGTTATCTGTCTACCACAAAAAGAATGCTCTTTGCAAAGACTATCCAAATGTTCTTTTCTGAAATAACCAAACTCCCCCTGATGTCATATGCCTGCTCAAAATAATACCTAAAATATTTTTTTCTTTTTTGGTTAGCGGAAGAGTTAACATACAGCGTTGAATGAACTAGTTTATTAAATAGCATAAATATGATGGATTTGAAACAGTGAAGTATGGTAGGTATGAAATTCCACTTATCTGTGCATGCATTGTTTTCCAAGCAGAGAACCAAAGAGAAAATTCCCACTCCATACTCCCTAGAGCACAGTTTGACTCATGCTTCATTGTTTGCTGTTTTATTTATAATTGGGAAGAAAAAGCAACAGAGACTGTAGGATCCAATTGGGATCCTATAAAGGAGGCACCTTCAAATCTTCTCCATCTTCGATCAGTGCTGTGTAGTTTTCTGAGCTAGATTCATCCCTCCCAACTTTATGCACCAGACCAATAGACCTCAATCAGAAGTTTTGTTGCTCTAGGTTCCCTGTTTTATCAAGGGAGAAAAACAATTCTTAGATGTGTTTTATTCAAATGCATCTACAGTACAAAGTTTGAGGCTTAAACCAGAACTGTAATTATTTATTTTTATTACTGACTGTCCTGATGAAACATTTGCCTGTAGAGCATGAGTTGAGGGGCAAAAAAAAGAAAGTACAGAGGATTCCTGAAGAGGTTTTGTTAATGAAGTTTGATTTGTTTATTTCACTTGTAGCAGATCTGGTTAGATGGTTAAACTAGAGGTTAAAATAAAACTTTCAGAAGTTAAACTGTCCCTGATCAGAAAATATGTTGCAAAATGTATACAGATCTGAGATCCCTATATGTAAGTATCCAACTTTCTTAGTGAAGAGTAAATATACTCTATGTATTTCAGAAAGTCCCAGAGAAACCACATTTTTATGCAGACTCATGTGGGTTTTCATCATCTTTCTCTTACATCAACGTGAATGTGGAGTAATACAGCCTACTTAAGTGCAAATTAGATGTTTGTAACTACAGCAGGGAAACGGCAATTGCTCCATTGTTTATATTAGCTCTGTGAAATGGTGCATCCTGGTTCTCCTTTTTACTGGTATCTGTTTCCTGGATGTAATTTTTAGAGCAATTTTTGATATAACTTATTGTAGATAGACAGCTATTGCTTCAGTACAATGCTGGGAGCTTATCCATTTCATTGTTAGGAGTACTAAAGCCAGTGGCTTTTAAAAATAAACTGTTTGTAGAAATTTGTTTGTCTGTCAGTTTCCTTCAACATGCATTAAAATTATCAGGCAGGATCCTGAGGGAGCCATTAATTTGAGTGGAAACAGAAGTGAAGGCTATTTGTGTGCTAACTGAATGAGATAACTTGATATGCTTAAAGCCAAGAATGAACCAAAGTTCTTTGAAAGACTGGAACTGAAAATGGCCATGACACACAACTTTTTGGAATAGTGAAGGGGGGGGGGGGAGGGGGGGGGCGGGAATGAGGCAGAAGAAAAACAAGTAGCTATAATTATTTGACTTCAAACCTTCTTGGAGCTTGTTGTCAAAAATGAAGCAAAGGAAGAAGAAACACCAACAAATCTGCTTTCAAGTAATTTGTCTGCCTAAAGAACATGGTAAAGCCTACTTCTTCATTTTGGGGTTATGATAAGTATGATAAGTCAGTAAATGGTAACTTTAAAAAGTAACTTTTCAAAGCAACCTTAATGATGTAATAGATACCTTCACTGGTCACTTTTTTCTTTTTTTTTAGGTATATCCCTATGTCCTAAATACCAATATTTTGTAGTATTCTTTTTGTGTCATTGCAAGAATTGGTGGTGAATTTTTAGCCTGTTTTATGTACAGTTTATAAGGGAAGTATCTAAAGTGTATTGTGGCTCAAGCCTGTGCCAAAGCAGCGAGACTCTGCCAGCAATTAGAGCAGGATGTTTGTCTGTTTGTTAGAGTATTTGTATCTGCATGCATTGGGTCAAGCCCAAGATTGCTGGATGTAGTTGAAGAATGTCATTTACTGTCTCAAATAATTTCGGTATATCCCTGTTTGAATGAACACGTTCATGTGAAACAGGGTTATCTCAGTATACAAATGAGAAAGATGAGATTTTGGTTATCTGCTTCAAAGCCTGCAAGGAGCTGCCTTGCCAGCCAGCTCCTGTTGGCTGGACCTTTCCTTACAAACACACACATTACACTGTTTTTCTTCAGCAGAACTCAGTGCCTCAGTGGGAACGTGAGAAGTCAACAGAACTTAGTTGTTCAGCTGGACTTGAAGGAGAATTCATTTCCTTCATCTTTTGGTCCAGTGTTAACCATTAATCTGTCCTATGAAAACTACAGCACAGATTATTTGCCCACAAGAGATGGCAACTGCTCCTGGGGTTGGTCAAGGAGGTAATAGTGTGGAGGACAACAAATGTGCCACCAATCTGTTTCTGTTGGTCCGTCACAGTCAACTGGATAATCTGTGTCTCCAAATCTTCCCTCTTGCAGTTTTATAATCGCACTTGTTTAAGCTGTGCAGAATAACAGATGAATTCAGAATTCACTTTAGTGGGCATTTTTGATTTGATCAATTTCTTTAGATTTTCTTTCCTCCTTTTCCCCTCCTTGTGGAAAGGCTGCTCATTGACAGTTGGACTAGGTGATCTTAGTGATCTTTTCCAACCTTAATGCTTCTACAACTGGCAGAAGATTGATGAGAATTGCAGTATACTGTACTGGAATCACAGAAATAAAAAGCTCAGTGGGAAATGTTGTAGGACAGGAAAGGGTTCTGTACCTTAAGAAAATTAAAATGACTTCTGAAATAGATGCTATTGCTTCCTAATGGTTTTGAGCTACAAATTTTCAGTCCATGTTTCAAACACTGTGAGTCCGTGCTGCTTTGTATAGCTCTGTCATTCAAGCGGTGTGAGGGCAATTAATATGCATATTAATACCATCATAAGCAGACTGCTGTGGGGACTCTCTTTGCTTTGCAGCTAAATCCCTTGCCTCAACAACCAGCTGAGCAGTATCAGCAAAACAAACCCGTCGGCGCTGATGAGGTCTGTCAGCTTTTGCTTGATTTCAGTCAGTAGTGAGGCATATATGAGTGCAGCAGATGTCTCTGGTTTCTCACTGCCAGCATCCTTCTTGATGTGTTTCATGCCATTTTGTTCTTCATCCTGCAAGACAAAAATTAAATCTCCAAACAGTGCAGCATTTTCTAAAGTTGGTGTTCCCTTACATAGGAAATTTTGTAAATATTTCTGGGTAAATTATATGTATAGCTTTGTCTTCAGTAAGAAGAAGTTGGTGCAGATTTTTTCTCCAGGAGTGAACCAGGCATCTTGTGTGAGCAACTTGTTAACAAGTGCTTGCTACAGTGAGAAGTGAAAAACACAGTTGGCAGTTGTTTGTTGGTGAGGTTTTGTTTTGTTTTGTTCTTTCATTACTGAAATGGTAAGGTTCATATTTTAAAGACGTTAAAATGCCCAATATGCTTGAAGTGATTTAAATATAAAATGTGTTACTCTCTGTGTAAAAGAAGTGAAATAAAGGCAATATTTTAACCTGAGTAGCATCAGTGGTAGAGGCAAGCAGTCTGTTCGAGCAAAATTGCTAAATACCCCCACACTTGCCATTGTGGGGCTGTATTCCAGCCAGCATGTTTGGCTGGAGGCAGGCACAAAGTGATCATAAAGGGTTAGTATTTGTGTTCCTACATAGCTCAATTGTCATTTCCATTTTTAGTAATTTGGCCACATTTAAAATTATGTTCATTTTAATGACGTGTAAAATCTGCTGTTGAATGTCACTTGGTGTTCTCTGTGCTTCTAATGGAACAAAGATTGTTGCCTCGCAGAAATTAGATTCTCTTTCACAGATTTTTTTTTAAATGCCCCCAAAAAAACTTAGAAAAGCATGTTTGGGAGTTTTGAGACTGTGTAATTAACCAAAATCACTATAGCAACTGCAGGTTTCCAGGTTGTTGAATTTTTTAGCAATGAGTAAAACCAAGGTTATATTGAAAGAAAAAATACAGCAGCGTTGAAGCTGAAAAATGAAGAGAGAGAGATTTTCTAATTACGATTTTAAAGCTCCACCTAATACTGTGATTAGATTTTCTCAGCTTTGATTCCCGTGACTGGATACAGAATTCCTGTGGGATTTGCATGCTTTAATGCTTCACCTCTATGTTTTCTATAACCTTTTGTGAGAACTGAAGGAGGTGATAGGAAAACCTTCTGCTGATAAGCTTCTCCATCACTAAGATTTCTTTGTGCTGCAAACTGTTTTCCAGTGCCTCTTCTCCATCTCTGTGTCTGCCACACACAGCAGTTGTAACTAGTTTCTGCTGGAGTTGGATGCTAAATTACTTCACTTTAAGTTAAACTATACAGTATAATTGCTTACGTATTACAGAGGACTGCAATACTATCAAAACTGCTGAAGAGCTCTATGATATGACTTTGCCACTGGAAATGTTTGTCTGTGACATCAAGTATCCAGGGCAATATGTTCCTGGATAAGACAATAAGTTCTGGATAAGACATGAAAAGCTGGGACTGCTGCTTTTCTACCATCATAATAGATACCAGAGCTGGTATTACAAACCATTTCTTCGTAAGCACTTAACTATTTCTATTTTTCACTCTCAGATTTTTCAGTCCAGGATTATTTTTGAAGTTTAAGTATTTCTAATCTCCAATCTCATTATTTTTCATTTGCAACATGAGTGAATGTTTGAGAGCTTTAAATGCATGTTTGATTACAGGGAAGCATTAGAAACAAAACATCATGGTGGAACTGGGAAAATCTTAGTAGAACCTAAGCAGTTCTAACTTCTTATGTTTTCATTTCTATTTTTTTCTTGAATGTTCTTATCTTGCAGATCTCATCCTTTTTTTGGTTTGAATTTTAAGAAAAGTGCTAATTATAGTACTTTGCATGTACCTGATATTTAATTTGATAGTAAGAAAGCAGCTGCATTAATAGTACTCTAAGCAATATGTTCTTATTCCTATAGACATTTCATCCATAACAAATAAAAAAATGTGCTTTGGAAGACTGCAGTATCCAAGACGTAACTCCTGGGCTGGCCATGGCATTCATTTTAATTCCCACTTGGTGTACAGTGTCACGGCATCCTTCTGAAAACCTCGGCTGGAGCGGTAATGGGTTTTGAATAAGGCAGTTGTGTAGGTAGAGTTTCTTGCAATGGATCTGCTTAGCAACATGGTGCTTCAACAGGTGTGCCTTTTCAGAAGTCTAACATGGCATGCAGAACAACAGTGCTCTTCGGTTTGAGAAACTAAAGGAAGGATTGAAGATGACTTTCCAATGGAGCAGGTAGCTGTTGAGGCTGCCAGGTTGTGGGTAGAGGTTGTCCTTATTGACTTCAAATTCAGTTTCCTCTGGTTGAAGATATCAGTTGGAACACTGAATCACTCTGTTTGTCAAATTATTTATTTTAGTTTGGTCACCTCAGCAGGGGCAAAAAAAGGCTAAGAAAGAGCTTCTGCAAGTCTTGCAGTTATAGAAAAATACTTCTACTGTGGACTTCAAAAGGCAGACAGCAGATAAGGCTTAGAGCATGTGTCCTGGTATGTATAGAGCTGGTCACAGGTGGTACATGTGTTAATACTGCAGTGCAGTTGGGTTGCCAAGCTAATTGCTCGAGGTGTTTGCATGCTGTTGTACTAGTCATTTCTCAAGGCAGTAAAGTTTTGAAGACTTGGGAACACTTTCAGGTATTTTTTTCCCTCCTCTTTTGTCTTCTTTCTTAAAATAGAGAGAAAATACATAAGAAATTGCATACAAGAGCTCTCTTGCCTAAGTATAATACTAGAGTAGAAAGTCAAGAAATAGAGTTCTGAATTAAAGCTTTTTTAGTCTGCTTTAAATGTAGTTTCTGAGATCATTGATTAAAATACGTGTATGCTATTAGGCGAATAATGAGACATGTTCTGAATTTGGTTTAAATGACTCTACAATTGAGTGTGTAGCCACCCACTTCACTTAAAATAAATGTAACAAGCCATTAATCTCATCATAGGTTCCCTCCCAATCATATCAAAACTAGTAGTTACTAGAAACAAAAAAGTTTTTGCCTACTGTTTATTGTAATTTCCTTTTTTTTTTTTCTTTTTTTTTCTTTTTTTTGTGAAAAAGAAATGCCAGAGCAAAACGCAGGATAGGAACTGGTAATTTTTTTTTTTCTTTCTTACATGAAGTCACACTTTTCTTCTTCAAACCCCTATCATTTTCCTGTTGTCATTCCTCGCATATACAACCTTTACCTTTCCCCAGCTATTGTGTGTGATCTTTCAGATGGTCTTTGGAGCAGTCGTCTCTTCTTTTTGCAGAATGGAACATGATGCTGACGGCAGCCTTCAGGCACTTACAAAGTGCACAAGCGAGTAAGAGTAATAGCTTAGGAGAGGTAATTGCAGCTCAGTGTATGGGGTTTCCAGTTACAGCCTACGCAAGCATCAGTGGGATGGATGCAGCAGCTGCCCAAGTAGTTCTATCAGCTCTCTTCAGACAATAGCAGACTTGCCGGCAAAAAGGGATTTTTCTTTTACTTAAAATATAAGAGAATTTGGATGAGAGAGAAAAAAAGCTTAAATACTGCAGGTTGGAGAAGTGTGTGTTATTGATATTAGACACAGAGCACAAAGTGAATGTTTTAATAAATTCTGTATGATCAAAAATGAAAGCGAGGGAGCTCATGAGGAAATTATTTGAGGAAATAGTATGTAAGTATTTCAGACCAAGTATTTGAAAAATGCATATAGGGAACTTTTTGTACGTAGTACAGCTCTATGTTTATAAGATGTTAAAAAAAATAAGCATTTTGAACAGTGAACATGAGAGGACAGTCACTGAATTGTGTGTTAACACTTTTCAGCTAGGCATTTGTAGTGTTGCTCATAAAACTTCTAAATGTTTGAGTTGGGTTGAGTTTGTCTTTCTAGAACTTGATCCCTCCTGAATTAAAGGCACTGCTGACAATCCTCTGAAATCTGAAAAGTAGTTGTTTAAAATCTTGCATGAGGTCAGAAGCATAGGGGATGGTCTTACTTTCCTTTAAAAACTGCTGATGTAATTGTGCTGTGTTTAGTAGAATAGATACACTGGATTTTCTTTCTCTGCAAGGAGTGACCACCTGGTGCTTATCTACTCTGGTGTGTATTTAATGGGTATTTAAGGTACTCAGCGATTTGAAGAGTAAGGCAGAATTCTTTGAGAGATTCTTTTATGTTCTGCATTCAATACAGAACAGATTTTAGGTTTTGTGAACCAAGTACTTGTAAATTTGAAAGGAAGCATCTATGACATGTTATAGACTTCTACTGCCACGGCCTGTTTTTTTGAATATGAAGTATTTAATTTTAGACTGACTTTGAATCTTGTTGGGTTTGACTGCTCAGTTTTAGGCTTTGCTGCTTTTACTGTTTCTGGATGAGGGTCAGCACTCAGCAAATGGAGCACAAGGCATGCTGGATCACAGCTGGTACCTAAGACGACTGGTCCCTTCTGAAGATATCGGTCATAACTTCTTCTGTTCCGCAGCTCTGCTCCCCACTCTGTGTATTATTACTGGTTAACTTCGCTTTGGAATTTAAAAGCTGTGAAGCGTATTGGTTCCATGGGTGAAAGGTGATTTTGTGCACAACAAATTGCTGGGTTTTGTTTGCTTGTACGTATTTGACTAAATTTCACAATCAAGTGTTGAGACCAGGCAGCCGTTCTAGAGAGAAAGCTGTGGTGTGCTGAGACAGTCCTGCTGCTTTTACAATGTGATTAATGGAGAGTCATTTAAAATTGCTGTGTAAACGTAAGTCAGGTGAAAAGCTGCTTTTTTCTATCTACCAGTTCCTTCATATCTTATAAGCAGATTTATTGTTTGGAATCAACTTTTGACATAATGTCTCCTTTCTTCAGGCATGTTATCTTTGCAGTGTTTTCTCAGAATGAAAAATAAATACATGATGAGCATTTTTAGAATAAGCATTTCACAGAGGGAATTCTATGCCTGTTGTATCTCTTTATACACTAACTCCTTGGTTAGTGCAGGAGGTTACCTTGAACTGAGAAGGTAGAAAAATAGACAACACATCGCTAGCCACTTGGTACTTAAATATGTTTGTTTGTGCTCTGCAGTGATATATATTTCTGCAGATCCTGATGGTAAAACATTCTAAATCTGAGCACAGCCTGACGTTAATGAAATGCTTCCTACACACTTGGTATCACATGAGAGTTTTTATCCAAATTATGCATGTTAGATAAGCCTGGTAGGAATGGCATTCCTCTTAAAGCTATAAAAATAGCGTGAATGAATAATATGGACAAAAGGTAAGCAAAACTCTATAGATCAGAATTTAGGTTTGCTTTCCAAATTGTCAGTTTAAAAATCCAGAGATCTCAAACATTTGCATAGATACAATTACTGCTGTTTGGAATACTTGGTTGCAAGAGAAGCTGTGTATCTGAAGCAGTTATGTTTCTGCTCTTCCTGTGTTTCTGACTGTGTCTAAAATATTTTCTGACTACTTTATATATCTTTAGGAGTAAGATATATTTTCAAGTAAAGAACAGATGGTCATTAGTCACTCTTTGAGAGTCATTTTTGATCTAAATCTGACTGTGTTGTATTGGTAAAAGCAGAGTGAACATTTCTTTCTAATTGTAATGATACTTAGGTCTAGTTTTAAATTATTCTTGAATGTTCACTTTTCACTTGGCAGTGGCACAAGCAATCAAAATATTTTTTTTCCTGAACCTTTTGTGTACAGAAATCATACTTAGGTATGGTATAGGTCTGTGCATATGAATGTATTTTGTGAATGCAAGTATACGTTCATACTGACCTTCATTCCACAGTGCCACAGCAATTCTTATGTGCTCTGTGCTGGGGAGTTTTAGGGTGAATCCAAAACAGTCTTGTGATCATAGAATCATAGAATGGCCTGGGCTGAAAAGGACCACGGGACATAGCCAGCCTTAATGAGGCATCATGCAACACTTGGAGGGAGTCATCCCTGAAGAACCACGTCTGTGCCCTGCACTTTGGGTTTGGCTTAGAGTGGGACTTCCAGGGACACTGCTGTGCTGAGATTAAATATGAGGGCTGCTCCGAAAGTAATGCCTCCTATGTTGTTATGCTGGCCTACGACAGCAGAGATGATGTTGGTGATATCGCAGTAGAGCTTGTACTTACGCACCAATATTCCATTGCCATACAACAGGTATAAGACTGATTCTTTAAAAAAAATCATAATAATTAAAAAATGGGTAGGCCTTATCTGTCCGTGTTAAGAGGCAGACAGAAACCCTTTTGTCTGTTTATGTGAGCATTCCTGCAAACAGAAAATCCTCCAACTCCACTCCGTTGTGAAGCAAGGGTATCATCCTGGTGCTTAGTAAATTTCAGTTCACTCCTTCGTAAGCCACATTTTTCCATGACCTTTTCATCATCTTCAACGCAGATCCTTCCACGCTGACAGACTTGCTATTGAATATATATATATACACATATATATGGATACACATACATATACAGACCCACTTATGGTATATATCATTTATCCTCTACAGAAAAGCAAAGGGAAAATTGAGAGGGAGAACTCTTAATATTCTCAGTATTTTCAATAAATCTAGTCACTCAACCTGCTGAGGGAGCTTTAAACATAAAGCACAACATCTTTTTACAGGAATTTGCAATTGTTAATAGCAATGGAGACATAAACAGAAATTACTTTCTTTTAAATGTACTCCTTACTCAGTATTTGAAAGAATGGGAAGCCAGCTAAAGTACTCGCACTGCACATTTTCCACTGATATTTCTATCAATAACTGATCTCTAGGCTTTATGTGTTTTCGTTTCTGTTTTTACTAGGACTTTTGAGATGCATGGCCTAATAAATTCATTTCTACATTTTAAGGATTATCTATGTGGCTCATGGAGAGAAATTTCAAAATGATACTCCATAAATTTTTTTTCATAATTATTTTTTTTTCTAAATGCTGCCTATGTCTTATCCTGCAATAACTGTTTGTTACAGGGATGGGATCTGTTACTTGGTGAATGTTACTTGGCTTCAACACTTCATAAAATTTACAGGTTGAGCTCAAAATGCATTAGCAACTACATCCTTCCTCTTACATGCTATTTATATAGTCAATAATTTTTTTCTATGGTTTTTTTTTTTTTTTTTCATAGTGGATGTCTGTATAGTAAGGAGTGCTTGAGTTCTGGATAGCTAAGTATGGTTTCAAGTAAAGCATTTTCGTTTTCTTTAGTCATTGATGAGATTACTTTATCTCCAGTATGTGGGGAAATTTGTTTTGTGTTCTTCTGTCTTTCATTGTAATAGAGTGAGAGGGCAGTGTCTCCTTCTGGTCAGCAAAGTGAATCCTTAAGACTCCGGTGTGATTGCATTCCATGCTATACTCCCAATTCAGGGTTTTTTGTTGGCAAAGCGCTACATTTTTCCTAAGTATTTCCTTCTTTAATGTGTTTTGATTTACAAGCAGTTTAGGCAATTCCTGATATTTGAAGAATCTGGATTCCTCCCAGAGGTTTCCTGAAGCCTCAGGTCGTTTCAAGCTTTCTTTTCTTAAGAGGGGTAGTGATGGAAATTGCTAGCAACCCTGCATCTGGTTTTGAAAAAGAAGGGTTAAGCCTCTAGTAGACACCTGATGACACATATTAATCTCTTTGGAGTTGATGAGCCATTCTCTTGCTGTAGTTTGACATTTAAGCAATTTCTACGCCTAGGTATGTAAAGAGACTAATCTCTACTGTTGAAATAGTATTTTGTCACCCATTCCATTTTTTATGTAAGGTTATATTTGGATTGTCTTCTCACTATTCTGAGGTAACATAATTCAGAAATCTTTTTTTCAAATTAACTCCCACATTAATAAATTTCTCATCTGACTTCAGAGCTGACCTTCTTATTTTTAGGCTGACATTCTCCTCTTGCATTTTTGGTAGAGTTATGGTCTCAGGACAGAGCTTTTAGTGGGAGTTAATGTGAAAAATAGTCCTGTGCTTTGAAATAGCTAAGGGAAATGCAATAAAATACAGACAAATGATTTTCTGCTTTAAAGTTTTTTTGCAACTATGCCACAGAGTGAAAATCAAACATGATGGTGATTGATTGCATGTTGATTACCTTCAGCAAGAATTTACAGCAATTAGTTCTTGTTTGCTATAGAGTATTGCCTGAGTAATAAATCTCTTAGGATTTGCTAAACATTCTGATCAACCAAGTGAGGACTTACATTAGTCTTCTTTTTTATGCCTTTTTTCTCCAACAGCAGTTTAATGACTAGTTCTTGTTCATCCGATGACATTGATCAGGAAGAAATCCAGCTTGCTTTGCAGGCTGCTAAAATAGCCACCCGAGAAAAGATCAGATCCAGATTCCATGGCAGCAATGATCTTATTCACCGCCTTTTTGTCTGTATCTCAGGTATGAGAATCACAGAGGGTATCCTTTAGTTTTGAATGTAAAAAACACTATTTATTATTGTTATTATTTAAGGTTTATAAAAATATGTTAGAACAGACTAGAGATTGAAACAACAGAATGTTGTATTGTGGATCTTAAGTCTCATAAAAACCTGTGAAGTCATGAAGACCAGTGTACGCAGAGATGCAGACCTATTAGACCTATAATGATGAAGGTTTAGGGCGTGCAACGGATTTGCCTTTGTATAGCTTCCTTTCTCTTTATGATGCCCTATGTCTTTGGGAGAAGAAATAAGATGCAGCTGTTTTATTTTGACACAGGAGGAGTGTCCCCTTTCTGCCAAAAAGACAAGGAAGATGTGTTTCAAATTGCAGCTAACATAAAGGCCAGAACATGGCTTGGCCATTACGAGAAATGAATTTAATTAAATCATCAGTTTTTATTACTGATACGAGCTAATGATCTTTCAAATATAAATACCAGGCCATTACTGGTATCAACAAATGTAGTTTTTTAAGGAGGTTGTAATAGTCTAGTGATGTTTTGTCTTTTTCCTCAAACCCCCAGGAGTTGCTGACCAGCTGCAGACAAACTATGCTAGTGATCTTCGAAGTATCTTGAAGACCTTGTTTGAAGTGATGGCAACCAAACCTGAAACAGAAGACAAGGAAAAGCAGAAGAAAGGTAATAACCAGATTAAAGCAGCCTCCGTAGTGAATTTCTGCTGGTGGCCCCGTGTGAAAATAGGAACTGTTTGACAAGAATTTCCTTAAAGCCACGCTGAATTTGGACTCTGTACAATGTTTTTTACCTGAGTTTAAAACAAGTCATGAAAATGGACTTTAAGCAGGATGAAATCACTGGAATTCTGTGTATTGGGAGTATGTCTTAAAGCAAATGTTCAAAGCGGTCAGAATGGATCTGCTTTTTTCCATATCTCTGTGTATAACAGAACAGTGTTTTTAGCCTATTTGGTCATAATGTGATGTAGGCAATGTTTGGAGTTCACAGATTCAATTTTTATTTTTATTTTTCCTTGTTCTATTTCACAGTGGATGCATTTTATGTTAGCAAGACAGGTGTCTGTTTGTTTGGTGTTTTTGTTTGTTTGTTTTTGCTTCTGGATTTTGAATAGCCATACATGAAAAGCAGACTATAAGATATGAGAATGCCAGTATGATGCTGGGATCTGGCTTGTCTTATATAAATCACAGGATGCTGAGTTTGTTTTCAAAATAGAAAAAAATAGCCTTTTTTGAATTCTAGATAATTCAGATAAAGCAGCCAGAACTGAATTATCAGCCACTGCAACGCTTTTTTTTATTCTGTTCATTTTTCCTCTATCACCATTTGGATTATTTCTATTTGAAAGATTCAAGTCTGCTAATTTACCTAAAAATAACCATGCCATCTCAGTAAAACTGCAATAACCATTGTCCTTGTTGTGATTATACCTGTCAGCATCTACAGGTAATCAGAGCTCCTTTCTTTCCTTTCTTTCCTCAGGACTGAAAAGTTTTTCTAGCCCCTTCTCCACTTCTCCATGTTTCAATGAGGATTTCTGGTGTTTTGGGTTTTTTTATTTTTTTTTTCCCCTGGAGATTTTATGTAGAACATTGTGTTAAAAGTTGGTTAAATTTATCAGAAACAACTCCAATGCAACTCAACTATGCAGTGGAGTAGTGCACAACATGCATGGAAGTCTTCAGTTACTTGCAGCTGAAACTTCCCTGGCGTTTGGTGGTGGCAGGATGTACTGATGTGAAAAGAGACTGACTTTTCACTGGCAAGAAAGAAAAGGGGGTAGACAGAGGTAGGACAAAAATGAAAGAGGGGAATCAGAGACTACTGAATATTCAAATGAAAATAATGAAGAAACTGAAGGTTTACAGAATTACCACTAGGAAATAAATGGTCGGCAGTGGTACTTAGTTACAATAATTTCCAGTAAATGAACTGTTAGGTTAAAAAAGAAAGCATGTGAACAAAGGTAAGTATAAACGAAATAAGTGAATGAAAGCCAGGAACTCCTGAGGTGATGTTGCTCTTTGTGATCTGTGTGATACACCTACGGATTCTCTGTTTTTATCTACTTTGTGAAGTATGCAAAGTTAAAAGTTGAGAAATATAGGATGCAGCTAAGCTGCTGAAAGTAACAGGACTGTATGTCTTGTAACAATATCTTTAATTGCTCTTGTTGTTTCAAAGAAGGATTCAGGAGATTTTTTAAGTGTGTCAGGGTAAAGAAAGAGCAAGAAATATAAGAAGCCACATATTGATTCTACCGGTATCTAATCCTTGAAGTCCTAACTTTGGTCTTACAAATTGGAAAAATGTGAATTCAGGTACTTTTTGCTTTGTTTTACAGTTAATCAGGGCTTAAGAAGCGCAGCACTGGAAGACTGTGCTTTATGTCAAGAAAGTATATCATCCTCAGAACTTGCAGCAAAAGCCAGAGATGGGGATTTCGAAGGTACTTTTTTTTTTTTTGTAATTAAAATGAGACAATACTGACATTAAAAAAAAAGTAAAAATCCATGTTGAAATAGAAAACAAAAACTAAAACAAAAAAGTCTTTTCAAGTTTGGTTCTGGGAAGGGAATATAAAATGTTGTCATTATACAGTCTAGAGACAAACTGTATGTATATATGTCTTCAAGAATTTTTTCTAACTTCCTCATGAAACTCTGTGATGTACAGATTGTCACAGCCATTATGACTGCTTCTGTATCAGTGAAAGAAGGTTCTCCATAGTAAAGACTTTAATACAGCAAGTGACACTACACGTGACAGCTCTCAAACAGCTGTGTAAGTTGTACTGCTGTAAGTAAGGTGGTGCAGCCAAATCGAAGGGCAGCTCTTATGTCCTTAGCTAGAAGTGGAGGTTCTATTTTTTTCCCCAGTAGAAATACTTCTCATATTTTATACACATCTGTGTCTGACGGAAATGATCAAAATATTATGGTTACTGTTTTCAAACCCTTCGCCATATTACTTCAAAGTAAGGAAAAGTCAGTTCTAGTAAATATTCTGAGAGTACTTAAATCTCACTGACTGTAAGTTTAAGAGTGAAGGGAAATGCATAATAACTGAAATTTGAGACAGGATTCAAGCATTATGAGAGCTCAGAAGTTTCTAGTTTGTGTTTTGAATCGGAGCTGAAGGAGTGCTTAGGAGTCAGTTATGACTGCAGCCTTAGTATGGTAAACACTGTATAAAAAATGAATTGAAAGAAATCAAAGCACTTGCAGTCAAAATATAAGAGAAAAAAAATAGATGTATGAGATGGAGCAAGCAGGAAAGCAGCTGGCTTTGATCGTCAGGGCTGAATGATGATTTCATCACTCCAGGAGCTCTGTTATTGGAGAGGTGTTGTCTCTGGACAACAGAAATTGTGAAAATATATTTAAACTTCCCTGAAGTTTAGGTATGCAGTAACTTTGCTGTGCTTTGTTCTGTTGTTGTCCATTTGCCCATGTACATCTTTGTTCCTCCAGTCAGTTTTTGATGGATCCTTTTTTCCAGGATGATGTGAGTGATAAGCAACATACATCTCAGCTTGTATGCAGAAGGGGATGACCAACAGTCTAGAAATGTTAGTTCATGTCGTTTGTAATAAAGATCAGAAATCACAGGAAAACAACAACCTTAAAGATTAGATTTGAAAGAAATTATGTATTTATAAGTTATTTTGTGCTTATATAAAACTCACGGATAGCTTGCTAGCCCTTCTTCTGTAGCTACAGGCTAAAGGATTTCAAATCTAATCTATTTATTTAGAGCAGCAGGGCTAATTTATGTAAAATGTACTGTAGAAAAATTATCGCTTCTGGAGAAAGATGATTTGGGGACAGATAAAGTAAAGAACTATTCAGAATAATTTTAATTGATTATTCTATTGTGCCATAATTGAGAAAGTGACAGAAGGCACAGTGAAGAACAAATCTTTAAGCAAAATATCTGCCATATACAGGCTGACGTGGAAAAGAATGCAAGAGATGATTCACTCCCTACCATTTCGGTTCATTTTCTTTTGTTTTGAATCGATGCCTGATGCTGTCAGTGTATTTGACTTCCAGAACTGAATGCAAGTTTTTCTGAACTGCAGGGTGCTGAATAACCTTCTCACAGTGGATGTGTATTTCCTCAAAGCAAATTCACTTCCTTCCTATGGCACGTTATTCAGCTTTTAAGACCTTTAGCTTATCATGATAAGGTTTTGTGTATGGAGAAGCACGGCTTCTGAACTCAGATGCTGTTTCCAGGAACAGAGAGCATCAGTCTTGATGTTATGACTGGCTGTCTTGGAGGGTGGGAAGGGGGAATCTTCGATGATCCCAGTAATCCCAGTTATGTACTGGGAGCTCCAATAGCCCTGCAGCATCCAGACAGTGTAAATCAGGTGTGTCCCTGCCCTATGAGAGTGGTAAAACCCACCCTGTAGTTTCAGTAGCATATGAAGATAACTACCGTGGAACTGTAGTAACTGCCAGCAGCTTAGTTTGTAAATAGGATGTGTTTCATGTATGTCTGTGGGACAGAAGCAGAGCCTTGTGGGATAGTCCAAGCCCCTTTTGAAAAAGTAAATTTGAATCCCAGAATCAGCTTGGCTGTCTTGGCACCATGTTTTGCCATGTTGGCACCTTCTTTGAGTGGGATCTATAGTCTTGCAGTTACTCTGCTTTTGATACCTGTCCTCGTTCGCCAGGAAGGCTTGGGTGAGTGTGAATCCATGTCCTTGCAGCATTCTCTGGGAGTCTTACTTGGCTGGTGTGTAAATGCTCGTGCTATTAATAGCTATTAACAGCTACTCTGTGTAAACTAACTTCTTCAGTCTGCTTTGTGATTTAGCGTTCAGGTGGGCCAATGGGCAGAACTTTGTCAGAAAGAGGCACATATGCAATTACAGAATCACAGAATGATTGAGCTTGGCAAGGACCTCAGGTCCCTCTGATTCCACCCCTGCTCCAGGAGGGCTGCCCTGAGCAGGGTGCCTAGGCTCATGTCCTGGCTGCTTTTGGAGATCCCCAAGTAAGTGGACCTATAATGTCTTTGAGTCCCTGTGCTAGAGCTCCATCACTCACATAATAAATGTTTCCTGATGTTTTGATGGAACCTCCTGTGTTTCAGCTTGTGCCTATTGCCTCCTTTCCCAGCATGCAGCACAACTGACAGGAGCCTGGCTTGGTCTTTTTTGCAGCCTCCCTTGAGGTATTTGTGGACATTGGCAAGATTCCACCTGAGCCTCCTCTTCTCCAGGCTGAAGAGCCCCAGCTCCCTCAGGCTCTTCTCATACGGAGAGGTGCTTAGTCTCTTCATCATCTTGGTGGTCACCAAGCTGTTCATTCTGGACTATTTCCAGTATGACCAAATCCTTCTTATACTGGGAGGCATTACAAAATGATAGAGGGTGCAAGGAAGCATGGAGATGAGCTCTCTGACTTCCAAACCAGAACAAACCAAGATCTACAAAAAGTGGCACCTGAAGTGAATTGTTTTGTTGCATTTGTGGAAACTGTTAGAAACATCCATCTTGTCCCCTTTCCAGTACATTCCAGACTCCTGTCCTTTCAGGCACAGGTCACACGGCGTCATTGCTGGCAAAGCTCTTCAGGTTTGTATCTACTACCTATTACTGAGATATTTAGTGATAGCTAATGGGATACAATCTTTGCTGTCTCTAATGCATCCTCCTTGAGATGGATAATTGCAGCAATATTTTAACCTCAGCAGATACCTGCTTTCCTCCCCACCTTGTAACACCTTCCCACTTACATAATTGTTGCAGGTCACTGTGGAAGCAATAGCCCCTGACATTGTGCTGGGTGATGTTTGGATACATATGAAGTTGTCTGGTGGTTTGGACAACCTTCGCTGCATTATCAGTGTTCCTTATTTGTTGCAGCAAGCCTGTTGGCTGCATCCTTCAGGCTAAAACTGGGCAGTAGGCCACCAACAGGAATACACTGCAGTTGTCATGTAAATGGTTCAGTGCAAAGTCTGTGATCATTGCACCAATCTATTGACATTACTGCACCAAAATTAATTACATCCATTTTTTTACATAATTTCTACACTTAAAATCTTAATGATTTCAGCAAAAAGTGAAGCAGTTTAGAGCAGATGAGCACATAGGTAAGCTCCTCCCTTCTACCATACTGGCATAATACAAGCATAGGTCAAATTGAGAAAGTCCAGCAAGCTACCTGCCAGGAAAACTCTTTCCAACTATCAAATAAAACTCTTTTACCACAAGTACCAAATGCTTAAGTTTGTATTCAAATAATGTTAATTAATAATAAGCAACAACAAAGCCTAGCAGCCCAAACAAACAAACAAACAAACAAAAAATTGTTAAGACTTTCCTGAAGGTTCCAGCCTCTACTTAGATTATAAAAATGAATCGGTTGTTGTTTTTGTCATATTTCTCATTCTTACCCTATATAAAACCCACCAGCTGGTCTGGGTCATAAAACAAATATGAATGCTTATTATGAGCCAACTGACATTGGCAAGAGTATAAGAACTGGATCCTGTGACCTCCTGAAGGCTGAAATACAATATACTACAGATTAATTGGCATCCCAAAACAAAAGCATTTTCATTTTCAAAAGTCCAGATGAGCCTGTGGTGTATATATCCATCTTTGCCTTCCTAATGCTCTAGGGTTGTTTTTGTTGTTGTTTTTGTTTGTTTTGTTTTTTGTTTTGAGGAAGCATATTTATTTATAATTTATAGTTGTAAAAAGCATTCTGTTTTTAAAGAGGGAGAATGCAATATATTTTCCTAGAATATAAGATGAATTCATGCAGTATTCCATAAATGAGTTTTTAATGTAATAAAATATGCTGCGATCATATGATGGAGAAGGTGGCCAGTGGGTACAATGTGTGTTATACACAGATCAAATGGTGGTGGCAGCTGCTCAGAAACAAGCAGGTTGGATTCTTTGCTAGTAGAAAGGACACCAGGGTGCTTGCTCTGAAGTGATAACAGAAGGGCTGTGTGTCCTGGGGCCTTTTATGGTACTACCTTTATCCCTCTGCCAGTGGTGACCTTGCAGTCTGCACAGGGAGAAGGTTATTGGGAAGTTCTCAAGCTCTGGTGTGGGTCCATCCAGTCAGATAATAAAATGACCAAGGCGTTTGGGACTGGGTGTGGGCAGCATGAGTCATATAGGGATTAAACATTTGTATTTGAAAATAGAAGAAAATTACCTTTCATTTAACCTACTTAAAGCGTATCCCAACTAGGTCAGGGCCATGTTGCTCCCAGAGACTTAATTTGAAACATAGAAATGTGATATCTTTATGCAGTTTGTGTGTCTGGGATCTTGCTTCCAGTCCCATTTAGTACATTAAGTTTGTATTTGCCAGCAGTTTCCCAGATATACACAGTAAATTGTCTTCTTTGTTTTGATAAGGATTTGTGTGTGTTCCTGTATTTATCAGTATATAAATGTGATGGAACATAAGTCCCTGCTTTCCCTGAAGAAAGGTGAATATTTTAATGTGTCAGTGTCCTGAAGTTTTACAGGCAAGCTAACAAAACAGGTTGTATTCCTGTTATAGGAACAAGCATGACGCATTCAGAAATCAAAAGGTTTTCTCAAGGAAAATCAGAAAACACTAGGAAGCTGTTCTCTAGGAAAATACTTTCTGTAGCATCCCACTGCTCTCTGCAGCCATACATTCATTTTCACTCCCCATTCCTCTCCTGATCATACAGAACTGCCCTGCTCACAGCCACCTGCTTATAACTCCAGCCATAATCCATGTGCTGTGCCTGCCAGTACAAGTAACTGCTGGTGCCAAATGCTGTTAGCATCTGTTTGCTGCACAACAACACGGTCTTAATCCTCGATCCCTTCCCATCCCATAACTTTCTAGCCTGCCCACTTCTGTCTATGAGCAGCTCCTTGCTGCTCTCCAACCAGCAGCACGAGCACAGTTCAGTAATTTATGGTCCCGAAGCTTGAGTTCTTGTTCACGTTGCTGTATGAAGTCACAGAGTCAAGAAAACCTGCCCGTGCTACAGTGTGTGCAGAACCTAATCACCATCAGCCCAGAATTAGCTGTCAACCCTAGCTGAATGCTTCCATTTTTCTTTTGTCCTCTGCATGCCTGTGGCTATGCTATTATTTATAGTGATGACCAGCAACACTTGCTAAATGAAAGAAGTTAAATTGTTGCACAGTTCAGTGGCCAAACAAGTTCTGTCTATATAACTTCTCACTTTTTCCTTTTTTAGCATCCCTGCTTCCATTGCATGAGAGAAGAATTTAGTGTAAAGTTTTCTAAAATAAGGCACTGTTTTATAATCAGCTGAGCACATTCTGTTATGCATGCAACACTACGAGATTTCCAATTGTACAGTTTTGAGGTAGCATTGCAGTAATTCAGTGTGACTTCTGTTTTAAAAACTTGCCCGTGATCTCTTATCTTTTCGAATACCATCTCTCTCTGTCAGCACAGTGTGGAACTTGAGACTTCATTGCAGAGGAGATAACACCCCATAACTACCGTGCAGCACCAGCTCATTTGTCTCCGCAGTGACATAATTGAGATTTCGATTAGGTTTGAATTTTCTTCACCCTCAAAATACGCATTTTAGTGTTCTGCTGGCATGTGGTATAGATCTACAGTGTCAACTTGATTCTAGTTTTTAGAATCTATGTCAAGAATGTTATTAGAGAAATACTTGCTCTAAATGTGTGTTATTATAATACGTAATTTTTACATAATTGCAATCTTTAGGCTTCAGAATATGTTTTATTCTCTGTTCTGAAGACTGGATTAAAAAAAGAAAAAAAGAAAAAGAGGGGAGGGGTGCAAAGGAAGATCAGAACATTCTGGGAGAAATCCAGAAGTTGGCTGTTCTGGTTGTTGGTAGCTGTTGCAAAGGACTCCCAGTGATGGTTAGTTAGCCCACGGAATGAGTTGCTGATCACACACCTGTCCAGAGAAGATACAGCATTTTGTGGTCAGGATTGTGTTCTATCAGAGCTCTGCAGGGACAAAGTGCCAAGCTGTGCCCACAGCTCCCTCGCTTTGTGCAGAGTTTCCATCCTAAGGAAGCCGTTTGAGAAAGCTGCTCTTGAAGCTAGCCAGCCTGTACCTCTGTTTTCTCCCTCACCTCCCCCCGCCCCAATTTTCATCAAATAATGTTCTTGAAGCAGAAAATTATTTTTAATTGAAAAATTTCAAGCCAGCTGTAATCAACACTGAATCTACTGAGCAAGGGAAAAGATTTCTGTGGTACAATTGCCTCCAAGGAATCTTACATAAAAGTTGGAGTCTACCCAGAATGATATGTGGAAAATTGAATGTCATAAGGGACAAAAAGGTTTGTTTCACCATGGAAGCTGAAGTGAGAGGTGAAGTCATGTCACCCCAAATCTTAGCTTTTTGTACTTAAAACTGAATTTACCATGGACCACAATTCCTGCATTCATTGAGAGAACTGCAGCAAGGCAGCCTGACCTTTCTTGCAGCTGTGAGGACAATGCATGTTGATGGCTACAGAGGTATGACTTTCACAGGCTGCAGGAACAGCCCTCCTAAGGATGGTTGGTAAACGTGTACTCAGGGTTATGCATGATGTGCTCTAAAATCTATTATGCATCAATCTGGAAGGAACTTCCAGATGGAGTTCTGCATGAGGGGTATTTGGTAAAAACAGAAGATGAGGGATCCTCTGAGCTGTCAGGCACTGCAGTAAGCTTATGGCTCTGCAGGGAGTCAGGGTATGCTTACTTTCTAATGTGTTTGTTTTCTTTCAGTCTACAGATTTGATAGATAAAGGCAACTTGCAGGCTCCAACACCTCTGGGGATATTTTCTGCCCACCTCACCCAGTCTCTTGTGTCTCAGTATCACAGTGCACTTGTGCTTTCTGTAAGAGCTCAGTGTCACTTCTGAGCTGTGGCTCTACGGTGTCAGAACTTGAATTTGGATAGTATAAGCTCATAGAGAGTTAGGTTCAGTTTTTAATTCTATCTTTCAGTCTTCAGAGTTGCTGCTGCCAAAATGCACTGAGCTCTCACTGAGGCATGCACTGCAGTGCATCCTGATGCTGCTTCAATCAGCGCTGCTGATGGATCCAGGTGCAGGCTCTCTTCACCTGCTTTGAGACACAAACGTTACCCTTCTTTTGGTCAGATTACATATAGCTGCAGCAGTTTTGTAGCAGGCATTTAAGCAAAATAAATTCATGTGGGCTTTTTGACACTGTTTCTAGTGTCTGAATTTTGTCATGATCGTGTTTTTCTTTTTAAAGTTCCACCGCTTTGGATTTATATCAGATTTTAACTTCTGTAGCATAGAATGAACTTTTTTAGCCACTGAGGTTGCAGAGACATGTAAAGGTGAATTCTGAAAACTACAGTACAAAATGAAACAAAAGACCATGAAGTTTCTCACTTTATTGGCTGTCATAATTGAAAGAGTTCTGAATAGTTTGGAGTTGGAAATGCCATTTCTCTTTTTCTTGAAATGTCTTCTTTAGTTTTCACACCATTTCATCTTGAGTTGTTTTTTTCCTTTCTCTAAACTTACTCTTCTTCATTAAAATACTCATTTCACTTCTTTTCTCTGCCTTTTTCCTGTACATGCTTTTCATGTTTTCTTCTAAAATTCATTTCTCTACTCTGTCTCGTTAATCCCTTCCCTCCCTCCCTCCTCCTCTTTGATGTTTCTGCCTTGGTCTTTAGCTGTTTCCCAACAGATTTCTTAGCTCTTATTGCCTGATAAAGCAGAGGGCCAATTAGCCCACAAGCGAACCTTTCCTCCAAGCCTGCTGCAAGTCCCCAAAGCACAGGCAGGCAGGGCTTCTGAGACTGGATGCTTCCATCTGCTGCTGTGTGCAGAGCAGCAGAGCTCGAAGAAGGACTGTAATGGTAAAAGCCTTTGGGTGCGTTGCTGCTGCCCTGCTCCCGGCCTGTCTGTGGGATAATGCTGGAGGTTTAAGCTACTCACACTGAAGCTTCATACCCTTGTGAGGCTGCTCTTCTGAGAATATTTCCAAAACCTGTTCTATAAAAAGCCTGATGACTCAGTCCTTAATGTATATAAGTCAGAATGCTGCTCCCAAGGTTGAGTGAGATAAAGCTTGTGACAGGACCTAGGGATGTGGGTTCCGTCACCACTGGGGCTTGTGTGATCTTTTCCAGCCTCATCTTCCTGTGAGCGCTGGAAGGTCCACGCTGGGCTTCATTCCTGAGCAAGGGCAGTACCTCAAAATGAAGCTTCTGTCTCTATCCAGCATAAAGAGCATTCCATTCTTTATATTGAATGGAAGTCACGTGTGGAAGCAAAAGCACAGGTCTGATGACCCCCAGAGGTTCCTATTTCACCATGGCATGAGTGTATGATTTGGGTGAGGCATTTTTGTACTGATTTCTCCACACACAGAGTGGTGACTGAAAGCAGACAACGCATGCATGGCATTTTAAATGTTACATGCCTTTACGTAACAAAGTGTTACTATTTGGGGTGTGCTGCAGTGCGGCTGACTTTGGTGCAAGTAATTTGGGTATTAGGAGGGCATTGGAACCCAGAAGCAAAGGGGCACAGTGCTGGTTGCATGGTTCTAAGTGCTTTGGTGTGCAGAGTCTCTGTCTGGGGGCAGGTGTCTCAGGCTGCCTAAGAGTTGTGGGTGCCCCATCCCTGGACGTGGCTCAAGGCTGGGTTGGATGGGCCCTGGGCAGCCTGAGCTGATGAGGGTAGCCAGCCCATGGCATTGGTTGGGTCTGGGTGGGTTTTAAGGCTCCTTCCAACCCAAACCATGCTATGACAGTATGTCCTTGGACTGTTCTGCTGGTGCATTCATTCTGGAGAGGTGAGTTGGCCAAACTGAGACCAGTTTGAAAGTAAAAGGTGTTTCCCTAGTCTGGGAGAACATGCTGCAGGGAGGGTTATATCTTTCTGTACACTGAGTGCCAGTAACATGTGATTTTTAATATTTTATGTTACGCAGTTATTAAAACAAGGTATTCAGATGAATTCATCCGACAGTCAAGTAATTGTGTAACTATGGATTATGTGACTATTGTGAGTTTATAAGGTCACTATTTACCAAAAAACTTCTGTTTCTGATATGTCTTTTTTGGCGATTTTCCCTTTTATGTAGCCCTGGGGATAGTTGAATCCATGTAAAGTCACTTAAAACAACTTTTTCACCAGTGCATATCAGAGGCAGCAACAGAACAAAGCAAACAACACAAAACCTGAATGGTCAGCTCCTCCTGATAGGAAAGCTGGTTTCTGCTGATGAGCTCCAGAGTTGCATTAGTTTGATCTGGGAAAAGGAGGAGTTATGAGAGAGGATGCTCCATACTGTCCTGATGCAACCTATACAAAAAGGATCTGTTTTTTGTGGTTTTTCCAATGTAAGTGATAGGAAGTTTTCAAAGTCGGCATCACAGACTGATTTCAGGGGTGGTTTTCACTGGGTGAGTTATGTGCAGTAGCTGGGCAAGCTGCAGAGAGAAGAGGGAAATCCTTTGGTTTCACTGACATCACTGCTTCGACTTAAGCTGGCAGTGCCACCTCTTCCTGCTGCCGTGGGAAGGCATGGCTTTTAAAAGGGATTTTGTGACCTTACTTCCCCACAGAACTGCTCTGGTGTTCCAGGGATAAGGTGAAGGCTGTTATATGCAGTCCTCAAAATCCTTCAGAATCTGAAGTTGTGTTCAGATGTCTTTCTGCCTGTTTTTTTGAACATTTTTCCGCATTGGTATGCTTATCTTTTAATTATCTTTAGTTTTAATTTCACACGTGTTGCTATATGACAAAGACTGGTCAGTTACATTTGGCCGATGGAAATAGTGGAATGAGCTGAATTTTCATGTAATCATCTTCCTTCTTCCTGTAGCCACCGTCCACTTGATCTCCGCATTAAGTGCACCGTATAGTTTGTTGTTTGATTATGTGCTCCTCGGGGCAGGGATTTTGCTTGTCAGCATATAAATCAGCAGTCACTTGGGCCGCATACTGTAAATAGTGTTTGGGGGGAAGTTCCAGGTGGGTAAATACGCCCAGCAGTTTGCATTCCACTGTGCCCATGGATTCCTTCTGGATAGAACTTGGCTTGCCCTTGATTAGACTTTTATTAACCTAATTAAGCAATCAGCTCCATCATTTCTACACTCATAATTTTAGTCTCCCAGAGGTCACGTCAGCCTGTCACAGACAGAAGCAGCTCAACAGAAGCAAGCCCAATACTTTCTGCTTTGCCAAAAACAAATCATTTCGCTGCTTGGCTTCTGTGAGAGGTTATAGAGCTCCCAGGAAAAATAAACAATCGAGACATGCTGTTAGGGATAATGCTTGAGTTCTTTTTCTGGTGTCTTGTATGTGTGATTTTCAGTATTTGCTTCATTGCTGGTAAGGCAACCAGCCAGAAGGAGTTCTGATAATTTACCAGCAAATAACTGGGCTCTGAGCTGATTATCTGCTTGCCTAATTGTAGGAAGAGCAGCCAGCTTTCCTGTCGCAGTGGCTGAAGGGGCTGGGGATGGTCAGAGCCCTCAGCATGTTTTGCTCATCCTGGAGGTGACCGCCTCAGAGCAGCCCTCCCTGATTCCTCAGCCTACCCACCTGCCTGCTCACACAGTGCTTGGAGAGACCTAGATGAAAGCTGCTGTCTTTATGTTTTTATCCTCCCCGCTCCCTGGAGGACCTGGCAGCCGCATGCTTGGTGCTATTCCCTTTTGATTTATTTCCCCTTCTGTTGCTGTGCTTCTGACAGATCCTCCTGACTGGGTTCCAGATGAAGTCTGCAGTTACTGCACTGCCTGCAAGGCTCCATTCACGGTCATCCGCAGGAAGCACCACTGCAGGAGCTGTGGCAAGGTAATGACTGTCAGATGTAGGGGAACGCACTGAGAGCCACATGCTCACACCCAAGAATTTCAAGCAATGAGTGTTTGCGTTTGTTGACTGTTCAGCTACGTGGGATGGCTGCTGTGTGTAGGTGAGGTCAGCTTTTCCTCACTCCATTCTCCAAGGAACTCAAGTGCAATCTCCTCTTGTTTTCCAGATCTTCTGTTCCCGCTGCTCCTCCCACTCTGCGCCATTACCTCGTTATGGTCAGATGAAGCCTGTCCGCGTTTGCACTCACTGTTACATGTTCCATGTCACTCCTTTCTACAGTGACAAAGCCGGTATCTGACGTATTAAAGTACTGCTGTGTCCATGGAGTCTGACACGGACCGATGCATTTGAGCTAAGCCAAGAGTTAATGTGAAAGAGGGACCGGGTGAGGGTGTGTAAGCTTTGACATCCATTGTTATAAATTTTGTACAGACAGTTTTTACTGCATTTTACTAAGCTGCTAAAGGGAAGGATGAAGCGTCTGTAGCTCTAAGGCTGCAGTACAGTCTTCCATAAATTTATAACATTAATGTTACGATGCCATATGCAGAACAAATGCACTGCGTGGAAAGAAATAGGGCTCAGAGAACCGAACAAGCGTTGCTGCTTATCTGTCATGCTAAGCTCAGAGCAGGTAGTTAACTAGTTCCTCACAGCAGAGCAGCCCCAGAGCTTGGACATGGAATGTGCTCACTAACTCCAGCATGGCTGTGGGCATCAGCCCTCTCCCTCCCGTTGTGGTTTAACTTTCCCAGCACTGGGGGTTTTGTACCTATGACAGGATTCATTAAAGCAAAATACTTTGAATCCATTTTCAGTGTTTCTAAAAGCAAAACTTTCTTTGAATCACAGGATTCACACTGGAGATCCCGAGGCAATACATTTCTGTTGCCTTTCACTTACTGAGCAGAGTAATAACTCCAAGTTGTCTTCTAAAAATTAGGATTTACGACTCCTAGTTCCATATTGTTTATAATCAGCATCACTTATGCTAAATTCTGGTAACAGAATTATGACAGAGCTTTGATTTCTGTATCAGCACCTAAAACTTAACGAAACAAACTTCAGAGGAAATGATTACCAAGTGCATGAATTAATATTGAAATGCATACTTTGGGAAGAGCTTAGCAGCAGAATTCAGTATTGTGACAAATGATTTATCCCATGCAAGTTTTTAAAATGATTTTTAAAGGCAAACTTGATATATTGGAAAGGTCCTACAATGGTCAACCAGAGAAGGGTTCATGTTGTCCATATTTGGCAGAGTAACCATGTAAAATACTGCATACTGCTACTTCACTCATGCTAACAAATTGGAAGTTGTTTGTATTTGTTTGAAACACCAGGAATTCATTCCTGTTTGCACTTGGAAAGAAGTAAGATTCACATGGATTCCTGCTATGATCTTGCACAAACTATTACAGTGGGAGCTCCCTGAGCGCTGAGTTTCAAAGCCGTCTGGACAAGCTTTGAGTTAGCCACATTAAAAGCAAGGCTCTGTGTGCTGTGGTTACAGAGGAAGGGAGATCAAGAGCTCTTTGCTTATCCCCTTTCCTGACATGCAGTGTTACACGGTGTGTTTCATAACGATAACATCAACAAAGAGATGAGGGAAGTTGTTTGCAGTGTCATGCTCAAGAACTTATCATTCCAAGTGACAAAACAAAACTGGCCGGAGTGATTTTCTTTGGTTTTAGTTTACCTTGTGGACATTCCCTTTGTTACGTCGTTTTATGTTAAGCATTAATGAGCCATTGAAAGCTATCACAGTTTGGCACTGCTGTCATTTTAAATCAGGTGAAGCAGCTTCACCTGGCTGATGTGTCACACACAAGCTATAAGATGCTGTTTGTAACCAATGCCAGCTGTAATCTGTTATCCTCACCTTATTTATATTTTTCCTGTTTTTTTTCCCCTGAAATTCCTCCAATGGAATCCTCGAGTGGGAGTGTCAGCACTTAGCAGGGCTGCAGCAGTGCGGGGTGGGTGGGCGCGCGGTGCAAGCAATGGTACTTATTCAGGCTTAAATCTCAGGCTTCACATTGCAATGATTATTGCAGTTTTATTTTTAGAAAGAAAAAAAAACCAACAAATTTAATGCTTCTTTTTTAGGATAAAAATACAAAAACTTCAGTTGTGTAATAAATATGCACAAAAAGTTGCTTCTGTGAGAACAAAAATCTTATTTAATGGACTGGATATTTATTCAAGCTTGTTTTTATTTTGTAAATGCTGTAATTCAGAATCATTTCCATAAATATGATATTTAAAGATCTCAGACACTATAGTTTCTTATGTAAATACAGACTCCTATTTCTCTTACTGAAAAGCACAATGACTATATCAATACTAATATACATTTGCCTCAAGGAAGACTTTCATCTTGTAATCTCTTCAGATAATTAAAATGTCAGGACTTTCTACTTCCCTGTGCTGGATTGCGCTTTCATTTCTGGGTCTGTTGGTGTGCAGTGACAGCTGCCAGACTGTCGAGGAAACTGTCCTTAATTATTTCTCACTTTGCCCACTTTGCAAATACCATGAAGGAAAAGAGCTGATGCAGAGGGATGGCAGTGCCAGCACCAGCCTGTCCACCTGCCTGATGGAACTGCACTGGGTTTGGGATTCTTTTCTTTTCCCATAAGATTCAGTGCGAGGCTTTGGGATGCCATTTCCCTGCAGAAATGTTACAGCTCTGTACTGTTGGGATGTTTGCTTCAGTGCTGCTACAGCAGGAAAAATGAATGGGATGTCTGCACGCAGGCTTAGGATTGCAGTTGAATTAATGTGTATATATTTATGGACAAATAATGCTTTATAAATAAGTGAAGAGTAGAGCTTCCTCAAAGGAAATTCATGAAATTCATGTTGCTGCAGTACTAGTCATAAGAAAAGACCCAGCACTGTGTTGCACTGTGGTTTTCCCTTCCTGTTGGGGTGCTACATAGGCAGAGATACAAGGTAAGGTGTGAGCGACGTGGCCACCATTCACCTGCTGGCTGCCCTGGCCATGAGAGGAGCTTTGGCAGAGAGTCTCTGCTTTGTGTGGGAGATGAAGGACTGAAGAGGTCACAAGGCAGTACAGGGAGGAGGGAGCTGGGGGAAGCGATGTGTGAGGGAAACAACCTCTCAGCTTTGGCTGATCTGGAAGGAGAAGGATCAGAGCTGGGGTGTGTGCACAGTGGGGAACACAAAGCCTTGGCTGTAGGAGTGGAGGGGGCAGAGGACGTGGCCATAGGGATTCAGAACACAGCCCCACCGCGCCTGTTCCTGGAGCTGGAGGAAAGCAGCAGCGCTCTCAGTGCCTCGTCCCCAGCTGAACCCGCTGTCGGTTTATGCAAAGTCAAAGCTGCTGGTGCTGCATCCTCCCGTTGCCATGGTAACCCCGATAGCATCTCATCAGCAGGCACCAGGACTGCAGCGCTCCATCCCCGCACAGGCTGCAGCTTTCTGCTTCGTCAGAGGGATTGCGATGGCTCCAGCATCCTCATTTGTGCTGGAGATCACAGCGCTTGCTGTCAGCCTTTTTCTGATAGTAACACCTTACTGAAATGTATTGTGCTGTATTTATTATGCTTGTCTGGAAGAGCTCTCCTCAATGGGCACAGTTCAGAGTATTTTAGGATCCTTCAGCATTTTCCCTTCTTCACCCTTCCCCCATGCTGCCATCCACCTTCTCTTTCCTGCTGCATGGGAATCGGCCTCGCAGCAAAGAGCAGAGCCTGCACTTAACAGCTCAGCAGCTTTTAGCTCTGTGGCTTCCCCCCAGGTTCCAGACACGGGCTCATTTCAAACCTCTAATTGATGTCTTTGGCCCTGCAAGAGCATCCCCTTCTCGAGTCCTTCCTGTTGTCCCGCAGTGCCCCTTGGCTTTGAAGAAGAAGAAGGGACAGGTCTTTGGTTTGAAGTTTTAATAGCTGTTGGGGTGATAGATGTTATAGAGGCTGTGATTTTATATCTGGCTTTCTCTTCCATGGTCTCAAACCAAGAAATGGCAAAGCATTGAGCTGGAAGGATGAAGCGAAGACTTGTTACAGTAAATCTGGAAATGTGGAGGTAATGTTTTAATGAAATAATTGGTCTGAAAACAAGCTGTAACTGCAGGTACCGGGGCCACACTTGTGCACAGAACAAACCAGGCAATTAGTGCTTCATGAGCTCATTTCTTGTGCTCGCTAACCATGAAAGCTCTGAAGTCTGAGGCGTGGGCCCAGATGTTCCCTTCTGTTTCACTCAGCTGTATGGCGTCGAGTTGTTGCTTTCTGCATGGTATTTTTCTGCACACCACCACCACAGGGTTGCTGTTTGGGATCTGACTGAGCTGGTCAACAGGAAAGACCATGGAATGCACCCATGGCTGCCAGGACCTGGGGCTGCTGCCATCCCCTCCTTCCTGCAGGCTGGTGAGAAGTACAGAGATTTTATTTCCTGTGCATAACCATTGCCAAGCATTTATACCACCTGAACAAGCACTAAGCCAGTGTGTTGTTTCACAAAGTCTTATTTACATATTTTTACCGTTTTCCATAGTGCTTTACAGGGCAATGAAATGTTACTGCCACAACTTTTTTATTCTCCGAATTAATAATAAAAAAGGAAAGAAAGAAAACTGCAGTAGGGAGGGTGTTTGAGGTGACTACTTTCTAGGCAATATTTCAGCAGTGCCCAGCTTTCAGGCTCTACCTGGAATTAGGCTGTGATATTGCTGAGTTTGTCAGCATGGGGGAAGATGCTTTGAAGAAGTAGCCTTGAGCAGAGCTAGTGCTGAGAAGTGCTGTGAGGACCTCCCACAGGGCATGCTATGCCTGGAGAGCTGCAGGTGCCCCAGCCCACTGTGGGGAGTTGGAATTGGATGCACTGCAAGGTCCCTTCCACCCCAAACTGTTCTGTGATTGGAGGACAAGATGTCTGAGGAGCAGCTGCAGCCCTTCGTTTTGTACAGCCAAGAGCAGAGGGGGCTGACCAGAAGCTTCGTGGCAGATGACCAGTAATAGAATGAGACATAATGGCCTTAAGTTGCACCTGGAGAGGTTCAGGTTGGTTATTAGGGAAAATTTATTCTCTAAAAGAGTAATTAGTATGGGCTGTCCATGGAGGTGGTTGAAATATTGCCCCTGGAGGTGTTCAAGAAACATATAGATGTAGTGCTGAGGGACATGTTAGCGGGCACGGGGAGGACAGGTCAACGGGTTGGATTAGATGACCTTACGGGTGTTTCCAACCTTAATGATTTCATGACCGGGCAGGCTGAGAGAGCTGGGGCTCTTCAGCCTGCAGAAGCCTCTGGAGCTACATTATAGCAGCCTTCTAGTACCTGAAGAGTGCCTACAGGAAAGCTGGGGAAAGACTTTTTATAAGGGCAGGTAGTGACAGGATAAGGGGAGATGGCCTTAAACTGGAAGAGAGTAGATTTAGACCAGATATTAGAAAGAAATTCTTTACTGTGAGGATGATGAGGCACTGGTACAGGTTGTCCAGAGAGGCCGTGGATGCCCTCTCCCTGGAGGAGTTCAAGGCCAGGCTGCATGGTGCTGTGAACAACCTGGTCTAGAGGGAGGTGCCCCTCTGCTACAGGGGGTTTGGAACTAGACGTACTTATAGGTCCCTTCCAACCCAAACCATTCTATGGTTCTATGATTTTTCAGCACCTTCTCTTCCCATGCCACCCTGGGAATGGTCCTGTGCCAGCGCTGGTGTCATACTGGTGTATGGCTGCAGACAGCAGGGAAGAAATACGTAACACAGATCAAACACAGTGGAGGAGGAAGCTGGGAAAAGCGTGCTGCTGTCTGAGAATCCAGGGTCTAAAAGAAGGGAGGGAAAGTCTGGAACTGCAAAGCTCTCACTGTGTGCAGTTGCCATCGGCAGGAAAGCAGGGAGGATAACCCTGCTGGGGAGCAGGGCATAGATTAAAGCAGCTGCACCTGCCCAAACATTACTGTGACACATAGAAGAAGACACACAAATGCCATACCTCAATCTTCTCAGTACACTGTAAGACTGAGATGGTGAAGTTCCCAGGCTCTGATGCTTAAACTTTGAAGCTTAGCCTTTCCCCACAGCCTGAGTTCCTCTTTCCTGAAAAGGCCCCTTTTACTCTGTGCCTGTCACTGGGACTCTTCTCTAGAGATGTGAGAAAGAGTGTGTGTAGAAAACATCTAAGCCAATCCATATAAATAGGTGCCTGTGGTGGCTTTGGTTTTCAGCTCTAAAATGTCAGTTTCTCCTTAAAAGGGTTGGTGTGCCATAGGCTCCATGCTCTTTGACAGGCTGCCCTCATCCTAAAAGCAGACTCTGGCTTTCGTTTGATTTGTTAAAAATCTCCAGTCCTGCTGAACACTTCAAGCACAGGTCAAGGTCAACTTCCGAAGAATCAATTCAGCTTTCATTTCCATTGCCTCCTTGGGGCTTGTGGGGGCAGCTCTGTCTCAGTTGTTGTTCCCTGACATCCTGAGAATGTTCAGCATATAAGGGGATATAGCAGTGGCTCTCTGGTGCAAATATAAGCACCTGAGGAAATTTGGAATATGTTCCTGGTGACTGCACTGGGAATAAGAGAGCAATGCGGTGCTGCAGGATGTCAGCAGCACTGCAGTGTAGGAGCTGCAGTCTGGGGGTCGCAGCACTGATATCTTCTCTGGCTAAGTGTAGCACAGAACGAACAGTTTGTTTTGCTTAGATGGTAACAATGCAGTTAATTACATTTGGAAGTGACTGACTGCCTGTCTGCTTGGAGGAGCATCTCAGCCACGTCTGTGCATCCTATGTTGCATAACCACAAGGAAGACATCTCCTATCTGCCTGCCTCTCTGATTGTCCTCTTCCCATGCCCCTGTCCCACAGTGCTGGACCTGATGTCCTTCTGCTCTCACCTTACTCCCAGCAGCCAGCTGGATTTGTTCCTGCTTTTTTTTTTTTTTTTTTTTTTTTTTTCGTGCCAAGCCTTTTGGCTTAATCATAGTTTCTCCTCTTTTAATGGACCGGCATCTGTGGTGGCAATAGGCAGTGCTCTCACAACACTCCTGCTCTACCTGCTGACACAGCACTGCACTGTGCAATTGCACTTTTAGGTCAAGAGCTCAGACATAGCATGGGAACTGATGGTGAGCACAGAGTGCTCCTGCTCAGCTTAGCACACAGTGGCACTGCTCCAACACAAAGCACAACGTTTGGGTGAGTTGCAGGTGGTTTAGTCCTCCCAAAGCTTTCCCATCACAGATGTTATCAGAGGTCCCACTGGTCTCAGGGGGCTCTCAAGAGCCTGGCACAAGCATGGCAGTGGGATAAAAGCAGCAAATCTCATTGCAACTTCCAACCCCCCGGGACAATTCTCATCCCCTCTCCCATCCCTGCTGCCACCGTCCTGGCCCCAGTGTCCTCTCTGGGGCTGGAAATGGCTGGTTGTCCCTATAAATAGCAGCTGGTGACGGAGCGTGGAACAGCAGCACGGCAGTGTGGAGCTGGTGTGACACCATGTGGCAGCCACAGAGGTTGTTGAGATTGAAAGGGAAAAAAAAAAAAGAAAAAAAGGCTTTTTGTGGCCTCCTGTGCTGCTTGTTTGTTAATTGGTGTTGGCAAGCACTCACAAACCAGAGAGCTGAGCTGGGAGCAGAGCCAGACTGCTCCACAGCCCCAGTCCCACACTGAAAGACCTTGGTCCATCCCCTTTGCTTGGAAGTCTCCCCGTGCCCCGACTTACAGCCTCCCTGTGGGTTTGCAAACTTGAAGAATGTTTTTTTTTCCTTTTTTTTTTTCCTACAGAGATGACTTCTCATTGCCAAGAAGGTTTTAATAACTCACCATGAAATTTATAGCATTTAAATTTAAACCACACGTGGGAAAGCTTAGCTGTAACAGTTTAATCCAATTTAACCTTGAGCGATCCATTCTGCAGCGCTCCAGCAGACAGTTCGCACCGCATGTGGAATGGCTCTGTGGCATGGCAGGCTGCGGCTGTCCCACCAGGCCCGCGTCCTTCCTATGGGCAGAGGAACAGGGCTGCACAGCTATGTCCCCTTGACCAGACATCAGATGTTTTCACCTTTCTGCTGTGCTCTCCATGTGAAATATCAAGTACCTGTCATAGGTTGCAACCAGGGCATACCCAGCAGGAGGCTGAGGTGAGCTTAGTGCTTATGTTTTCCTCTCGGCCTTAAGTATACTTTTTCCAAACCCCAGTCCCATACAGTCCCAACCTTTCCTATTCCCACCACTGAGCAAGGCACATTACATGGTGGAGTCCCTGGAGGTGTTCAAGAACCATGTAGATGTGGCACTGAGGGACGTGTTTAGTGGACGTGGTGGGATGGCTTGGGGTTGGACGAGATGATGTTAGAGGTCTTCTTCAACCTTAATGATTCTATGACTCCCCAGGGAAGACATCCCTGATACCCTTCCAGGAGAGGAGGTGGGAAAGTCTTATTGCCAAGTACATGCCATAAGATAGGAATACATGTTGAGATACATTGCAGCACAAAGAAAAGAGCTGGGCTGCTTCTGGGCACTTCTGAACACTTAATGATGCTTAAAGAGTATTTTAAGTGTCCCTTGGCAGCCAGCATAGCACTCAGGTTTGTGTCATCAATGAAGCATAGTAACATGTACAACACTCTGATGACTATCTGCACATCTGCTGAATAAATGGTCCCCTGATCTTGGTAGAGCTTCAGAGTTCTCCACAGCCAGAAACCACATCATGGCATAAAACTCAGCTATGAGCTTGAAGTTTTTTCTCTCTGAATGCAATGCCCAGGGGATCACCATCACCATTGAAGAACTCCTTGGAGATCCCCAGAAGTCACCTTCACTAAGACGTGGTCAGCCTGCTGTAAGTGGCCCAGTCTGAGCAGGAGTTGGACAAGATGGACCCGGAGGTGCCTTCCAAACCCAATCATTCTATGATTCTGGGTCACCTCTGAAATAACGCTGCATTGAAGTCTTACAGCTGTGAGCTTTGCAGCCATCCACCATTAGAGGGAGTCAGCTGTACGTATCCCAGTTCTGTGCTCAGTGGTCCAACATGGGGTGATGAGCTGAGCTAGGAAAGCACTGAAGTGTTGGGCTTCCCTGCCTTGTGATGGGTTTGTGTGCCTGCCTGTGCGCTTTGGTACTCACCTAAGCAGCTCCACTGGAAATCAGAAGCCTCGTTATTAAGGAAACAGATGCTCACTAGATGTCTCAAGGAAACTAAAGCAGCAGTTGTGCTGATGGGCTCCTCTCCTGTTCAAAAGGTAAAGGTTAAATCCCTTGATTCACAGAAACACAGTGGTTACAAACCATCATTAGCATGACTTCAGCAAGTAAGTACTAAAAGTTTTATTTCTACTGACCTGTTTTGACTTTTGTAGTGAAGTTAGTTTTATATCAACACTTTTTTTAAAAGTTGAGACTTGAAATAACAAATGTGCATTGGTAGCCCAAGCAGGATATAGAGTTGGCAAGGGTGTGAAATTTTTGCTCTCGTGTGGATTCTCCAGCTCATGGAGAATGCACTGCCTGCATACAAAGGTGTGTCAGTGGCTTAAACCTGGGAAGGACGAATATCTTGCATACTGCTTGGCTAAGGCAAGAAAAGCCAATGCTAAACAGATGCAATTCTAAATTGCTTCTACGTACTTTGTATATATATAGCAGTTATGGTTGTTCTGTTAACAGGAATCGTGCTGTTTAGCTTTCTGCAGCAGTCCATAGGATGCTGTGCCAGCTGGAAACAGGAGATCCCATGACCTTCTGAGATGGCCAGGTGCAGAATGAAAATCCAGACTGGCCTTGACATGTCTTACTTGAAGCTTGGAGAACAACGTGAACGGCAATGCTGTCCTGATCAACGTTTGGCTGAACCAATGCTGCTTATGTTTGGTGTGATTGAGTTCAATTGGACTTTATGCTGCTCTTCTTGGAGATGTATCAGGAAATTCTACTTTTTGATTTTTTTTCCTTATTCTTTGGGTTTTGTGCTTTTAACAAAGCTCATTAAGTAGCTTGCTTTAGTAAGACTTGCTTCCTTGTATGTTGTTTTGCTGGAGAGAGGGAACTTGACGGCCAGATGTTCTTTAGACACGTTAGATGTGAATTGGTGAGATCAGAAATTGATTTCACGTCATGTTCCCTGCCAAATGATTTCCCAAGGAGGCTGACTGCTGCCTGTGCTTCTCAAGTTAGAACTGCAAGGTGGTGGAACAAGACAAAGGCATCTTCCTTTCCAGCTTGCAAGGTATGCCAGGCTCCTGGGCTGACTCACCAAGGTGGAGGCTTCCAGGGTGATTAATGGCCAAGCAGGCATTGATTTCTGCCTGTCTAATGGGACATGTCTTTCAGTCTCCAGCTTCCAGACTGGGTGGGGTGCTTGCCCTTTGAACATCTGATCCATGTACTGTGTCTTGAGTTAGGTGCTCCAAAAAAGAAGCTGTAACCTTGAGATCGGGTAAGTGTGTCAGCAGCAGGCTCCAGGCTGCCAAAGCTCATGCAAAGTGCTGAGGCAGCTCCTGAAGCTGCCCTCGTGTGCTCCCATTCTTCACCAGTGATGTGAGCAGGGCCTGCATTGCACAGTATACTTTTCAAAGCCTTCTGTCTTCAGGTAAGGGGTTGATACACTCCCCTGAATGGGGTTTCCTTTCATTTTCCGTTCTTTGAGAATAATACGGGCTCTCCCACCGCCACCTTTCTGCTCTCGAGAGCACAAAGCATGTCTACATGTTTAGGTCCAGCTGTGCAGTGAGGCTTGAAGCTGTTCCTGATCAGCAGTGATGTGCCAGCTCCACAGGAGATCTGAGCAGATCCAAAACAAAGAGCATAGCAAGTTATTTCTCATCATGGCCATGACTTTATTCTTTACTCCTTGTCACAGAAATAATACAGAAGTTAATTAGACATCTTCTGGTGTAGGCCTCACCGTTGAGCATGCAGCTTCAAGGTATGACTTCACACCTGATCCAGACTGAGGTCTTCAGCTGATGTGGGACTTGGTGAAGTCCAGCTTTGGCTTGTGAAGCAAACAGGTATGTCCTGTGCAATGCACAAAGTGAGTTACCTCTCTGCAGGGCACCTGCTAAGTATGAGGAGACACTGATTTTGGTTGTATTTTCTTTCTTGTATTCTGCTACATCATGAAATACTTTCTGAAATAAAGCCTGTGGATGCCCTGCACCATGCACTTGTCCTTTCCCTGCCTTTTGGTAACAGCCACCAGCATGGCTACCCCGTGTCACCCCTGCTGCACTCCATTCCAGAGGCTGCTGGACCTGGAGGGTGACCTCCTGGGAGACATGATGCTTCTCAAGCCAGTGCAGGACTATTTGCCTGTGGAGAAGAAGTGAGGGCTGCTCCTACTGCAAAGGGAAGGGGCTTTCTTCCTCCAGACTCACAGCTAGTTCTGCATCTTGACATCCTTTAGACTCTTGGGTGAAATCCTGTAGGAGTGGGGTATCTCTCACTAGTGATGAAAAAGGCATCTGAGCAGCCATGACAAAGATGACAATGACCCAACCAAGCAGTGCCGTGTTTGTGCTACACTGACTCCATGCACATCCCTCACTGAGCTCGCCTTTTCCTAGAGAAAAACCCCAGTCTCAGGCAACAGAGGATAGAGAGCATTACATTTTTAAGAAGCAGACTTCAGAGACTGCGTCCTGAATTTTTCTGCTATTTAAAATATTTCCCTAAGGTTTTGCCACATGTAAATGAAACGATAATTACAATATTTTAATCCAATTAGCTCCCTTCATGATCTGGCAGGTGCAAATTGGAGATGGATCAAACTTAGTCTTGCTCCGGATTGTGCCTGGAGCCTCCTTAAAGCTTCCTCCTGGCCTTGTGTGTACACACCATGCAGCTTGTGTTACGGGGGGACTGTGGCGAGCGCCTAAATTATGTATAGCGTATGAATTATTGCTGAAATGCATCACCAAGACTTCACTCATCAAACATTTCCAGCTCCCTGCGAGCTGCATGGGAAAAGCAAAGAATGTGCCTGTGGCGTGGGCAAGGTTTTCATTTGTGCGGATTTAAATGGTGTGTGTCACCGACAAAGTCACAGGTCACCCGGAGTTAAATTCATGCATGCCCCCAGATCTTGAAGGAACTGTATTTTGCAAGTTTTCATCTGATTAGCATGGATATTACGCTGGGGCTTCATTTTAAAAAGGGGACTGAGTTGAAAAAAATATACATTTTGATTCGTTACTTCGGAAAAAAGAAAATTCCTTGAAGCCCACTGCAGCTGCC
The DNA here is from genome assembly GCF_951394365.1 of Tetrao urogallus. NCBI lineage: Eukaryota > Metazoa > Chordata > Aves > Galliformes > Phasianidae > Tetrao > Tetrao urogallus. The sequence continues at coordinate 62,849,502 of NC_136817.1, forward strand.
CTTCCTCAGGCTGACCTCCAGTTCACTCCTGGGAGAACATCTCCTCTCCCACCAAAGCCTGGAGCCATGAGCCCACCGTGAACAAGGAAGTCTCAAGAAAACTACAGCAGGAGCAACCAGTGGTTGCACGTCTGGGCCAATCTCAGGCCTTTTTTTTTTTTTTTTCTTTGACGAGTACAGCTGGGCTACAAATGGTGGAAAACTGCAAGGTAACATCCTAGAAGTTCCCCAGTCCTTTTCCAAAGTGTGACACCTCTCCTCTAAGGCACTGGGGCAGAAATGGGAGGTTTTTAAGCAAGTCGACAGCTGCTAAGCCTTGGTAGAAGGGCATCCATGGGGGAAAACAGAAGAGAGGAGATATTCAGAATCTTAGAACATCTTAGATCGGAAGAGATCTTAAAGATCACCATGTTCCAGCCCCCTGTCATGGGCAAGGTTGCCAACCATTAAATCAGGCACTAGGTAGGGCCCAGTACCCCATCCAACCTGGCCTTGAATACCCCCAGGGGTGGGGATTTAGGCTGGTTTCTGACACAAACAGTGTTTAGAGAGGCAAAGGCCTGCAGACATAAAAAAAAAAAGGAAGCAAAAATTACTCTTCCTCTACTCCAGCTTTGAGTTTCACCATCTGTAGGTGAGTTCCAGAGGGAATTCACGCCATACCAAGGAAAGACCCACCATGTCGCTCTATTTCCCAAGGTTACTGTTACATGCTGAATGGTTATGGTTTGTCTCAATCTGTCTGGACACTGTATTTGCATAGCAATAGGGTTTTCCTGAAGAAATTGCCTCTTGATGAAAACCACGAGGAGCTAAGAACTGCTCTGTAATGTTTTGACAACTCTTATGGGAGAACGTGCTATTGAAAAGCTGCATTTCCCATCCCTAATGTCTAAGAAATGAATGAACCTTCTGATCATCCAAGCACGAAAGGCCCTTGGACGTACAGGAAAGGGAAATCTTCACTCCTTTCAAAAGAAGGACTCAGTAAATACATTTCTGAAGAATGTTTCCTTCAATACATGCATTTGAAATCACTGCATGCTGATTGTATTACATTCTATTTATGTTTCTGTGCCTCCGCCTTTACAACCAAGTTTTATCAACAGCTGTCAGAGGAAGAGGTCTCCTGTCTTCAGGACAGATGGAAAGGGGATTTAAAATTGGCTGTCTTTTAGCATGAGCACCAAAATCCTGGCTGCAAAGACAGCACTCAGTGATGGAGGGAATGAAGCCAGCCCCAGCAACACACCAGAGCTGAACTGTTCAGAGTGAGCCACAAATCACACAAAATAAATATACGTATAGAAGGTACTGAATGTTTTTAAACTGACTGGAGATTAATAATCTGTGATTGTAAGGTGGCAAAATTCTGCCAGCAGTGGTTTGCTCCAGACAAACAGCTGCTGGTATGACTGGACTGCGATGGCATCAAGACAAGGGAGCAGAGGGTGTCTGAGCAGGAGCAGCACCACCAGCACCAGCACTGGGAATGCTGCTGAGAAGAGTGAGGTTATATTGCTGAATAGAGTTGTGCATGTGTGAATGTGCATTAAAAGGAGAGCAAAAAAGAACAACATTTGGAAAGGAACTTCTGGGGGGCAAGCCAGCTGTTCAGTGTTCTGTGGCACTATGTTGTTCTGCCTTTCATTTCCAGAAGATGGAGAAGTGTCACCCTGAGCTTAGATCAAGGTTGGGCTCAGCACTGCTCTGAGCTTGTGATTCAGCTGAGCTTCAGCTCCAGTTCCCCCAGTTAATGTGTAGGAACAGACTGAGTCCTGTCGTGACAGCTCTGTTTCTCCACATGAAGCCATTAATCACGAAGGCAAAGAGCGCTAGAAGCCCAAGCCCTGGGAAACTGAAGAAACTCAGCTAGTGGGAGGTAGAAAACTTCCCTTGCTGCAAATGGTTGGTGAAACTGGAGCCAGCAGAAAGCTAGGAGCAAAGCAAGGAGCAGGTGAGACAAAAGGTAAGATTTGTTCTGGAACTAATACAGGGAATTTACTATAGCTAATTTAGTGAATTCTTAGATTGTTGCCTAGGAATTCAATACCCTTCAAGATTTCTATTGAAAAATGAAACTGAGGCAGATTTAGAAAACACTCTTTTCTCTCTTTCCTCTTTTTCTTTTTTTCTTTCTGTTTTTTGCTGACACTGTGTGATGATTCATCCCAAGCTTCCTACTGAAGGGCCTCCTGCTGCAGGGATAGGAGGAGATGGGTTTAAACAGCCTCTTCTCTAGAAATAAGTCTGTGTTGAGTCATGTTAACTGTGAGATTTTGGGGAAACCTTTAGCTCATCCAGTACTTCTGGGCCAAGGAAGTAGATCTGTTCTATGGGCAAATCATAGAATAGTAGTCATAGAAAGTTGGAAGGGACCCACAGGCATTGCTGAGTCCAACCTGTTGCCCAGACTATAGCCCATAAAATCTGCTCTGTGCGCAGCAAAACTCAGCAACCTACAGCCCAAGCAGAAGCGAGGTGGCTGGGCTGAAGATAGCTGTACGCTGATGGGGGAACTGCTGGGTCCTCAGTTGCATCCCTTGTTTCTGCCTAGGCACTGACTTCTCAATAAATGTGCAGCAATTTACTGTTTTTGAGGTTGCTTCCCCTTTGTCACACTGTCGGATGTGGGTCAGTGTGGGCTCTGACATCCCACCATGCCAAAAAGCGTGTTGCAACTCTGCTGTTCTCACTGCTGGGCCTCACAGCATCACCATGCGTTGGGCAATCTGAGCCTTCTGCCAGGCTCAGTTTTCTGCAGGTGCTGGAGAATAAACCCGAGGTTGGTACAGACTAGAGTTGGTTAAAGATGTGTCTTCAAGAAAGTTTGTGAGGTGCCTGTGCTCACAGGGGAATGAAGGTCCACATTTATTTAACAGTGTTAAATCAGTAGGAAGACAGGAGGTAGGGTCTTACCTGAACCTGGGTCTTGGAGGGAAACTCCATGCATGCTTCAGCTCAGCCTTGCAGGAAATAGCATGGAGGCTCTACTTAGTTGAGTTCCGAAACTGTCATCTCCTGACACTGGCAGAGGGAGAAAGCCGCCGTAAACAAATCCCTGTGCAACTCAGACTCTCTGGACCCTGAAGTCTGACCCTCTGGCTATGCTTGGAAAAGTGGGGTGCCTCCAGGTGGCAGCCCTGTCCACTGAAAACAAGGGGCTGGTTTTCCCTTGAGATGATGAGATTTCAGTGGTGGAATTAAACTAGGATTCAGCCCACTTTAGTGCCACTATTGGTAGGATGGTGTTTTATGTCCGGTGAATAGAAACAATGCAGAGATGTAGGCTCTGGGCCCACAAACCTGTGGACAGGATTGGAGGATCACAAGACTGATCCCACAACCTCCACAGCAGCTTCAGTCCTGCCCAGGATCAGGCTTGTAAGAGTTATGGAGACAGAAGGTAGAGCATGGAACACAGAGCCCAGGGCTTAGTGATTGTGGCATTCAGTAGGCTGATTATAGACAGGAACGTGAGAAAATAATATATCAACAATACAACAACATAAAAGCAACAAACAAAGGAATTAGTCCCTGTAGACTTGAGCCTTACACAGATGTGATCAGCAAAATGGCTTCTTCTGGTGTTGGGTGATGAAGTCACCCTGTTCCTTCTCTTGCTCTTAGAAGCACCTGGCAGTTGTTGGGAAGTGGGATGGAAAGCTCAGGGCCAGGCAGCTCAGCACTGCCAGGACTTAGGTTATCCAGTGCCCTCAAGCAAGTTCTTGGTGAGAAGTAAAAAACATGTGGGGAGCTGAGAGGCTCTTCGCAAAACTTGGGCTTGATCCTTTTGTGGACCCAACAGAAAACACCTTGAAGGACTGCTTGACAGAGTTCAAAATAGTTATAAAGTATTCACAGTTGATGGGGTAATGCAAATAGGGTGTTCCCAAAATTTGCAGCTCAGTTAATATTCCCAAAAGAAGAATCAATAATTATTTTTTTCCTGGATCCAGCCAGCCCATTGCTCGCAGGCATTCTGGAAAATGTCTTAGTTTTCTACCAGAAAGGAGACTTACTAGGCTGATCATGCAGAATACAAAAACTTGCTGTAATGTGGTGCAAAAACAATGCAAAGAGCTGGTATCTGAATTCTGGTTCACTTAAAGATATAAACCTTTATATATATATAAACCTATATTATAAACCTATATTTTAATTAACTGAGTTTTTCCTTCTGTCACAATGCACAAAACCATTTCCAAATCATATTTGAGACTTCCAGCAGAAGAGGTTAACTAATACTGTGAACTCATCCACCCAAGAGAGCTCTGAATTAATGTGGTATTTAAGTCAGGAGAGCAAAGCACTGATACCAGATGAAAAGCCATTAACACTTTCTTACAAGCAAAAAATTATCAAGAAATTTCAGGCTTTGGAACAGAGGATTGGCAGTGGACAGTGGATAGGGATAAGGTGGCTCCATTCTAGTGCTGACTATTTGACTGTCACAAAGCAGGGGCTGAGAGGAGCAAATCTTTCACCAACAGATGCGGATGCGCTGGCCAAGGCCGAGGATATCACGTACTTCCTGAGAAGCTGAAGGGTAAAAGCAGTGGTAGAACTCCTGTATCCTGTACTGTCTTCTCACCAAGTGCCCTGCCAAAGATGAGGGCTGTACTGTGCTGCTGTGTTTTGGAGAAATAGGCATCCTAAGCGGACAATGCTATCCGCTTGTTTTCCCACATCATACTCTACTGACTGGGACATGATTTGGTGGGCATGGTGGTAATTGGCCAATAGTTGGATTAGATGTTCTCAGTGATCTTTTTCAACCTAAATAGTTCTATGGTTCTAAGTAGTTCAGGAAGCTGCTCCATCCAGTGACATTCCAGTTTACTCTTTCAGCTAGAACTGCAGCCCAATTCCCAGTTTCCATAAGGACTGCAGTTCTGTTGCTGGCAGCAAAAAGACAAATTATTTGAATAAACCAGAATTTGGTTGCACTTGTTCCTTGATAAAAACAAAATAATATTGTGGAGAGCCTCTGCATTTTTCAAAGCCTTCATTATAATTCTTACAGCATTGTTTTTTAACATGCCAGTGATCAAGTCAACAACTTATAAAGGCAGGGTCAGGCTGCTAATTAAGCAAGAACTGTTGGAAAAAATCAAGTAGAATCTGCGGGCCTGACCTTTTTCAATATCAGGTTCATATATGTGGCTGTGCACTTCAAATGGGTCAAGAGAGCTCAATTGTAAGCACCTAAAACACTGCTGTGAATTAATATTTAGTAAGATGGATAGCACAGAGCTGGATATTGAAGCCTATCTTTGATATTGACTTCCATGATTTTCTTGGGTTTGTAAACCCCTCTGAAAATACTTTGGCATTTCATAATAGTGTTACTCATGCTATGTGTCTTAGCCATGATTAAAGCTATTGAGAATGTAAATCTACAAGGGAAATCTAAGCATGACCTCATCAACATATAGCATTTGGGAGACTAATTTAGTTACATCCCTATTGGTAATGACAAATCAAATTGTTCCTCCGGTTAAATCACTAATACAGCAAGATTTTGCAACTCAGCGCATAGCATGCACGATAAATCAGTTCAGTCTGTACACAAGTACTGATGGCTGCCTTAAATCTGAGTTAATTTCTGGCTCTGTATTCTATGCTATTGAGCTGAGCCATCTCAGGTCTCTTAATACATGGAAAAAAAAAAAAGTTATCTGTGCTTCCAGGTATTAAGCATTGCACATTTATAACCCTGTAGCCGATCGCTTAGCAACGTCTGGGCTCACCTGATGGCGATCGGGCTGACGGCACAGCTAGGGCAGGGTGCAGGTGGAACAAGGTCAGGCAGCGCTGTGCCGAGCACACTCGCTCCTCTCTGTAATGAAATTAATCAAGGTCGTTCATTTGATCCTGTTTTATAGTTATAACACGAGGCTGTAATTTGAGGTGGCTCAAAGAGGCACAGTCTTATCTGTAATTATACGTTTATAATTACATTTATATTTTAAAGTAAACATTTTCATGTATTACTGTAAATAGATCATGTCTCATACTGCTCTGCGGCCCAAACTGCCATATTGAAAACATGGGCTGTAAATAGGGAGCTATTGAAATCAGTCAGTTATGGGCTAGAATCATAGAATCATAGAATGGTTTGGGTTGGAAGGGGCCTTAAAGCCCATCCATTTCAGCACCCTTCTGGGTACCCCCCACCAGCTCAGGCTGCCCAGAGCCCATCCAACCCAGCCTTGAGCACCTCCAGGACAGGACATCACTGCCCTCTGAGTAGAGAACTTCTTCCTGGTATCTAACCTAAATCTCCCCTCTTTTAGTTCAAATCCATTCTCCCTTGTCCTATCACTATCTGCCCATGTAAAAAGTTGTTCCCCTTTAGACACTAAAACAAAGCCTAAAACCCTATTCAGGCCCCAGATTAAAGGCTAGGGCAATTGAGATAGAGAAGCATCGTTTTTCAGTTGTATTCACTTCTAAAAGTAACTAGAATGCTCCAGGACACGAGGACTGTCTTCATCTGGAGGACCTCCAGTGCAGGAAGAGCACCAAGTGAGGGGCAACCAGGTACCAGAGACACCTCAGCACGACTCCTGTGACAACACCAGGAGGCAGCAGGGACCAGCAGCACTGATCCGCAGTTACTGGGTGAAGGGAGATGGCATCGCTTGGTGTCACCAGGCGGGATGCGAACGCACCTTGGTCTGCCCAGCCCATTTGGCTGCCTGCGCTCCCCCCAGGGCTCTGCTCACCGGCTGTCTCCACAGCATGCATATGAGCTCCCTCCTGTCTCTGCTCTGGAGCAAACCAACTGGTTTATCCCAAGGAGAAGCCTCACCACGACTGGCAGGCTGCTGCTTTTTCCAGTGTTACGCAGATGGAAAAACCTGTTGTGGGCTGCACCAGGCTCTGCCAAGGACGGTTCTCCAAGCATTTCAGGAGAGGCCATGCCCAGACCTTTGTGCCATGCTGTGAAACACAAGACACCTTCTGCACCTCTGCAGACACATAGTTCTGGTTGTGGCCCCCAGCCCTTTCATTATTAGATGAATTTCAAAACAAAAAAAAAAAAGAAAGAAAAAAAGTCTATGTTATAGTAATTATTGACCCAAGGTCTATGAGGCTGTGCAGGGAGCTCAGAGGAGTCCAGTGCAACCATGGCAGTGCCCTTCAGAAGATACTTGGTGAAGTGAATGCAAGCCAGTCTGTAGCAATGAGCCACATTACTGTGACCTCCCAGCACTATACAGAGCCTTTGCCAGCTGGCCAGCAGTCAGCATGTTCCTTTCCTCTCCCTAGAATTGTTTCTGGGCTCTGCAACCCTCTGCTTTTCTGTGGCTTAGTGGTCCACCTGGCAGCAAGGTGGTGGGGACCTCCTGAGTGGCAGAGCAAGGTGACACAAAAATGAGCGACACAGAAGAGGATGACACGGAAAGTTCTGTGGTGCCAGGATGGGACTCCAGTAGCAGAAGGAGGATGCTGAGCACCTCCAGGGATGGGGCACCCACAGTTCTCCAGGCAGCCTGTGCTAGTCTCATCACCCTCATCTGAGTAAAGAATTTCCTCCTAACATCTAACCTAAAACTCACCTCTTTTAGTTTAAAGCCATTCCCCCCCTGTCCTTTCACTATTAGACAATGTAAAAAAGTTGGTCTTTCTCCAGTATATAAGCTCCCTTCAGGCACTGGAGGGAATGTCAACTTCTGCAGGTGCTAATCCTGAGATCCTGAATGCAGGATTTTACTTGCATTTAAAACTACTCAAATAACATAAAAGATTTTGTCTTAAGGGAAAAAGGGTTGCCCCTGGAAGCTGAGGCCTGGGGGCTGTGAAAAGCAGGAGGCTGCTGCTGTTTGGCCTTGACACACAGTCACTGGGTAACATGGAGCCATGACACCTTGGCACACCAAAGCCAGAACTGGGAGCTGGATGCCAAAGTGCACAGGCTGCATTGCTCTCAGGTACCCGGTTCTTCTCTCAGAATACCAGGTCTGCATTTCTATGTCCCATCCATATTTACTTTTCAGTATCAATAATATGTTTGCAACCAAGTATCTGTCTACACTTGGCTTATTTCATTCTCTGTTTAAGCGTACACCTGAGAATAGTCATAAACAATTTGCAGCGAAGCCTGCCTTCCCTTACGAGCAATAAAAGTCCTTATAAAAAATGTTCCACTATGTCTCTGCAAAATGAGGATGTGAATATGGATTTATAAAAGCAGAGTGAGAATTGGCTAAAAAGGAACTGGCAGACACTGCATGAATAACCTATACCAGAAATCTCAAGGCAAAGCAAATCAGGTCAACTGGCTTTATTTCAGCTTGACACAGTTTTGGGGCTGGTGTGTCCCTATAAGGAGTCAAGCATGGAGCCAAGTGGTGGGAGCACCATCAGACAAAGCTGAAATGGCTGGAAAAGATTTTGTGCATCATTTAGCACATCTGGGGTGATATCAGTGGATCCAACACCACCACATTGAAAACTGGATACCCCATGATTTCCTGGTCATTCTTATCCTTTTTGGGCATCTCCAGTAGCAACACATCAGCAGTTCCCTTGGTTGTTTGAACAGAACTCCCCCTGTGCAGGCTGTTATTAACTTCTCTTACATCTTTATTAGACATCAGATGTGATGAAAGGTGACATCTCCAGGGAAATATTGCACAGGGTGTGGGGATGGGATGTTAATGTACTGAGGTGACAGAGCATCTGCAAATGTAATCATCTCCCAATGTCCTTGTGAAAGAACTGAGATCCAGCTCTCTTTTTTTTTTTCTCTGAAAAGCGAAGGATATTGAGGACTGCATAGCATAAGGCACTTACCTCTTCCCTCTTGCCTAACTCTGTTTTCTCTCTGTCTACTTCTCCGTTTTGTTTGAAGAATGTTCTTGGTGGCATTGCTTTTTATTATTTTGCCACTTTTCAATCTTCATCCTTTTTTGTTTTAGCTGTTGGTACAGCTGATGAGTTCTGCTTTCCCTCTGACAGATTCATTTCAAAGGAAAATGGCAAAATCATTGCAGAATCAACACTTCTAAAAACTTTTTGTTTAAAACCCATTGCTTATATCATAAATAGTGCAACCAGCAGGAGCAGTGAGATTATCATCCCCCTGTACTCAGCTCTGGTAAGGCCATGTCCTGAGAACTGTGTTCAGTTTTGGGCCCCTCACTACAAGAAAGATATTGAGGCCCTGGAGTGTGTCCAGAGAAGAGCAGTGAAGCTGTGAGGGGTCTGGAACACAGGCTTTACGAGGAGCAGCTGAAGGGACTGGGATTGTTCAGTCTGGAGAAGAGGAGGCTCAGGAGAGATCCCACTGCCCTCTACAACTTCCTGGAAGGAGGCTGTGGTGAGGTGAGGGTTGGCCTCTTCTCCCAGATAACAGCAATATGGTGAGAGGCAATGGCCTCAAGTTGCACCAGGGGAGGTTCAGGTTGGATATTTGAAAAAATTTCTTCTCAAAAAGAGTGGTCAAGCACTGGAATGGGCTGCCCATAGAGGTTGACTGAGTCACTGTCCCTGGAGGTGTTCAAGAAATGTGTAGATTAGGTACAAAAGAACATGGTTTAGTAGAGGAATATTAGTGGTAGGTGGATGGTTGGACTGGATGATCTTGGAGGCTTTTTCCAACTTTAATGATCTTATGATTCTAAAAAAGAAGAGAGGAAGATGGATGCAGCCTACAGAGCTGCTGCTTGAGTTTTGCACAAGGTAGCTGGTAACTGCAGCTGGGGTATATTGGGCTGTGCTCAGAGCTCGCCAGCATGGGCTTGGCTATTCAAGCTGACCTTGCCCTGTCAAGGAGGTAAATCCCTGTTGGCAGTGATTCACTGTCCCATCTCCCCCACACAATGGGAGCCTGCCTTGTGCTCTTGAGTGTGAACTCAGTCTCCTGGGGAGCCAGCCAGCAGCCACAGAAATGTGAGAGCAAATGCTTGTGCTTCATATTTTCAGCTGGTACCATGGCTCCTGACCTGCTGTGTTGAAATTGTGCATTGCTTAGCATATGGTCCCCAATGTAATGCTGAGACTCCCTCCAGCAAGGAGAACCTGAGGACGCAGAAAGCACTACTGATGGGGCAGCATCCACCAGAGTCCTTCCAGGGTGCAATGGGCACCAATGGGCTGCAGAGGAGGTGAGCCTTGGGCCAGAGTAAAGGAAAGCATCGATCTGAGTATTGCGCAGTGCTAGAGAGGGAAAGAGCGGCCACTCTTTAGGAGGGCAAGTTCTATAAGCCTATCTGTCACCAACCACTGCATTTTGCAGTTTGGACTGTGAGGTGCCTTGCAGTCACACACAGCTGCTCATTAACTGCACAGACATCACACTGTAATGAGGCTGTGATTCTTGGATTGCCTTGAGAATAGTTCTTGCCTTAGAAGACCTGAGAGGCTGTGGGTCTTAGCATTTGCTCTAATTGCTGTTAACTTCAGATCTGTTTTAATGAGCATGGCAGTAGTAGCTACAAAGAAAACCCTCTACCAAAATGTCAGTAATTGAAAAAAATCATAAGTCTTCATCTATGCGAGAGACTTGAACATGTGTGGAGCTTTTAGGTTCTTGGTTTAAAAAAATGTAATCCCAGAGAGAAGGTGTTCTGTAAAACAGCAAGCAGACTGTGCAAATCGCTTTCTGATGGATTTCTGAAGGTCCTAAATGATTGTTAGTCTAATCTGGTTTAATTCTTAGAGTTATAGAATCATTAAGGGTGGCAAAGACCACCAAGATCATCAAGTCCAACCCATCCCCACCATGCCCACTAAACCATGCCCCTCAGTGCCACATCTCCATGTTTCTTTAACACCTCCAGGAATGGAGGGATGATTCCACCATTTCTTTGGGCAGCCTATTCCAGTGTCTTATTCCAGTTCCTGTTTAGTTCCAGTTTGTTAATGAGGTGGTCAGGGACTGATATTAGATGCAGATATCCTCATGGCCTGTCCAAGCTTAAGGTGAGACAATGATGAAAATCCAGCTGATATATAGCTGCAAATTTAGGAATTTGTCTTTAGGAAACCAAGATAACCAGACTGTAGGCTGGGGAAAAAATAAAATAAATTAACTACAAATGTCATACGTTCTCCCCAGTGATATAACTGAGTGACTTAGCAACGTGGTTCCAGAGGGGAATAAGGAATGCAAACAGCTGAGGCAGCAACTGGTTGCTGCAAACACTGGCGTAGGTAAAGAGGGAAGCACAATCCTGAAATGAGTCCTTGGCACTGCCAAGCGTGAACACAGCTCTCTGCTTTTAGGAAAGCATGCTGGTGTTGCTTCAAAGCCCTGCCCTGCTCCTAACACCTTCCCAGGCAATGCCAGGCAATGAGTGGGGCGTTTCTGTGCATGGGCATTTCTGAGCATTGGCCTGTTGTGGTTCTGCACCTACAGTCAGCAGTGGGTTTGGTCAGAGGGAGCTTGGCTTGCATCCCTCTGCACTACCAACTCTCTGTGTTGGAATCTTATGTACTCAGAGGTCTACAAAAAGACAAAACAAACCCCTTTCTCTTCTCTGGGTGTCTTTTATAAAACACTGAAGAATAGTGTTAAATAAACACATACCCAGTAATTACATGCCACAAACATTCCCTTGCAGTAATATCATGGTAAAGGGCACGCGAGTCCTGCAAACATCATTATTAGCAGAGACTCTCCTCATTGGCATGACCCCTTGCAATACCGCACATGAGCCAAATTAATGCTCTCAGGATGGCAGGGAACACTTTTTCCTCCGAGTATTTGCATGAACAAGCTTGAGGTGCTAAGACTTGGGCAGCACGAAACAGAACAATTGCTTCTTTAGTGAAGACTTGCCGTATGTGATAGCGATCTCAGCTTCTGAGTTCCCTTCTGTTCTGACAGGCTTTTCAGTGTCTTGAGATGCGTATCTTTTTTGCAAATTATTTTCACTAAGAAGTAACTGAGGGCCTATGAATACAGCTGCTCTTTAAAATCAATGGCACTTCTGAGCCACCAACACCTCCATCCTCACAGCAGCTCAGCTGTGCTGCAGCAGTTTCACAAGGCCAGGAATTAAAATAATGGGGTTTGCAGTGCCTTTTGTTTGTGTTATCGATGGATCGATTGATCGATTGATTTTTTTGTTGGTTTTCTTTTCTTCCCTCAGACTGCAAAGTACTGGCACTCTAAGCCTTTCTGAGTTCAGACTCAAAAAAAAAAAAAAAAGATTGCACCCACCCATTGGGCCATTGTGTGGCTGCTGGAGCTGTGTGCTGCTGGCTTATTTCCTTTGCTTGGCGGTCATTAATGCCTTCTTCATTAGCAATTTCACAATGCAAAATGAAAACTATTTGCATCATCCACAGACTCACTGGAGCTGATAAACTTGTGAATGTGAGACCCTGTCCTGCCATGAATGAGAGCAGGAAGAAACATACCCCCAGGAGCAGAGCATCCCATATCCAGAGGTGAACCACAGCAGTGCAATCCAGCTGTGCCCCTTCCCCTGCTGCCCAGAAAAGCGGCAGCACTGGGGTGCTGCTCAGGAAGGGAGCAAACCGGAGCTCAACTCCTCACCAAAGGGAAAGGCAGTGAGTTTTTGTGGCACTGTATTTATGGGACACTGCAGGGCAGAGTGTCTCTCGTGAGTTGCTCTGATGTATTTCCATCAGAGCCTGTGGCACCCATGTGAGCACACATATCTCTCAGTAGAGGAGTTTTGTTGGCATTGCTCAGGTTGAGAGGGGAAAGTAAGGCAGCCTTTTGCTTGGGAACCATAGAAAAAGTTTGAGGGCTGTGCAAGCTGAGAACTGTGTAAACAGAGTGGATAAATTACCTCCTAAGTTACGAATGTGCTCAGAAGCAGAACTACAGCCAACCTTTGCATTAGATGGGAGCAGCTGCATACACCATAGCCTCCAAATTTCCATAGAAACTTGGATCAGCCATAGATTATCTTCATTTTGTAAATGTTTTAATTATTATGCTATAATATAGTTCTGTGGGGATGGAAATGTCAAGCCAAGGCTCTGTGGAAGCCACATTGTAAAAGCAGATTCTCCAGGCCGTATTTTACAAAAAGCAAAGCCCATTTCAGGATTAAGACTTATGGTTTCTGATAGATTTGCTTTTTTCCATGCTACTGCATGCACTGCTTTAAATAAATAAACTCCCACTGAGCTTGCTACTCCAGCGGGACTGGATTGCACTTTCCAGGCATGCATGAATTATAAAGTCAGCTCCATGTTCCCGCGGAAGGAGAATTGCTGGCAAAAATCAGCCGACGCACGTAGGCTCTCTCAAACCCCGGCTGCACACGGACGGGCTTTCACCAGCCCACGGGGTCGCAGGGTGCAAAACGCTGACCCCTCGCCCTGACGGAACCGCTGCTGCTTGCAGCACGCAGACGAGTGTCGCAACTCCTCCACGTCCTGGCCACCGAGATGGCCCCGCCGATTGCCGAGCGGGTGACAGGATGTGGTTTCTGCGTGCGCGGCGGCCGCGCCATCGCTGATGTTTACGAGATCAGGTACCGGGGTGGAAACGCGGCCCCGGAGCTCTGGTTACATCAAAGGCTTTCCCACGGCGAGGGCTGCCGGCGCGGTGAGGATGGTGCCTGGTATGGCTGCATCCCCGCCACAGCCACCGCGCTGACGCCATCCCCTGGATGCTGCACGGCCGGAGATCCCTGCTTTGGTTTAATACCGGTAAACACAGCTACAGGAGCCCAGCCAGGCCAATTGCTTTTGCTGAGCACCACCACGGGGCACCTTTAGGTGTGGTTAGTTGCAGAGCCAAGGGCCTTAAGAAAGCCACTCTGTGCTTGCTGAAATACTCCTTAAATAATGCATCCGCTCATGATGTCCACTCATGCTGTGCAGACGATGTGAAACTGTTTGTTTTGTTTTGTTTTTCCTTGCAGGAGAAGTGTTGTCTGTGTTCCCTTCTGCCTGCTCACAGCGGTGGGGAGGTGAGGGAGAGCTGAGCACCCATACCCACAAGAAAACCCCCACCTTCTTACAGCTGTGGGATTTTCATATCCTTTGTGGGGTGTCCCACTTGCTCTGCCTGATAACAAGTGAGGCAAGATGCAGCCCAGCACCTGCACCAGCATTAAGGCAACAGATTGTATTTGCTCAGACACAACCTGTGAGTCAGAGCACAGCTCCTGATGAAGGGAAGTCCTCCCAGCCAGTGCCATGCTTGTCGTTGACTGAGGCAGTGGTACAGCAGCAGCTGGTTCTCCTCACCCCTATCAGTGGTTAGTTTTTAGGCTGCCTTTTAGCATCTCATTGTCAGCTGCAGCTGCAGGCTGGGCTTTTGCCACCAGCTCCCCGTGCAAATGCTGACCCTGCTGGGACAAGCTTCTAGCAGCAGTGTAGTCACATCAGTGGGGATGGGTCACCCCGTGACTGGTGTCCTCTGTGGAAAAGCCAGTGCGCTGAGAAATTAATCCTCTTGGAAAACTAGAGAATTTCATTTCCATGGAGAAACTGAAAGAAAAACAAGAAAGAACAATTTTAATTTTCATCCTGAAATGTTTGGGTTGAATTTCTTTCAGTCTCACACAAAAGTTTAATAGATATAACGTATGATTTTCAAGGCTGATTTCATGGAAACCAAGTATTTTGATCTGGCTGAAATTAAGCAATTTTAGAATTGCAATGCATGACAAATTTATTACCTGCCTCAGAGTAGAAAACAAATTCCAAAATTGCTGGGTTTTCCCATTAAAAAAAGTACATAAACCAAATGCAACAACAAGAACCAGGTCCCTCCTGGCTCAGTTCTAAATGTAATACATAGCCTGGTTCCCTGCAAAACTGCAGTGCTTTATTTATTGCCTGGATGGTCCCTTTTGTCCCAGGCCTTAGGCTGCTCTGTTTCCATGTGAGATTTCTCAGCTGTGTGCTAGGCAGATGGCTTGGAGTTGGGCCATAAATCAGAGGGTTTCAGTATACATCCAACTTTCTGTGTGTGCCCTTAGCACCTATGCAGCCTGTTGCCAGCACAGCCTTGTCCCAGGCTTGGTGGTTTTATGTGTGTTGGCCATGCTGCAATTTTTGTCACTGCTTTGGAGCATTTCAAGGCCTCCTCCAGCCTGTAGACATCCCACAGAAACACAGAATGACCTCAAAATCCACCCAGACTTCCCCAACAGAAGAAAACAGGGATGTCTTTGGCAATACCTTGAAGATATTTAGTCACAGCATCTTCATTAAGCATGGGCAAGGACAGCAAGTGTACCTTGTTGTGAAACGCTCATGTTTTCTCAGGCTGAAAGATCTGGGGCTCTTCAACCTGGAGGAGAGAAGGTTCCAGGGACACCTGACAGCAGCCCTTCAGTATGTAGTGGGGCTTTAAGAAGGAAGGGGACAGACTGTTTAGCAGTGTCTGTTGTGATAGAACAAGGAGAAATGATTTCAGATACAAGAGACGTGATTTAGATAGGATATACGGAAAAAGTTTTTTACTATAAGGGTGGTGAGGCACTGGCACAGGTTGCCCAGAGAGATGGTGGATGCCCCAACCCTGCAGACACTCAAGGTCAGGCTGGATGGGGCTCTGAGCACCTGATAGAGCTGTAGGTGTCCCTGTTCATTGCAGGGGAGCAGGACAAGTTGACCTTTAGGGGTACCTTCTAACTCAAGCTATTCTCTGATTCCCCCAAGATCTCTTCCCTCTTCTCCCTCTATAGACAATCTTCTTGCACCCTCTTTATGCCAGTAATTAGACAGCAGACTATAAAACTGCTCGTGGCAGGGCTCTTGGCTGCCTTACTGCATGCTGCTCACAATGGGAATTATGCTCATGGTTATAGTTATTATTATTATTATGGTAGCATCTCAAGAGCTTGGGCACTGTGGCAGGCATTTTGCAGACACATAGGAAAATGTAAGTCTTTCCCTAAAGATTTTGCAGTTGCAGGCAAGATTCAACAAGCAGGATGCAAAATTAGAAATACAGGTTCATGCTATGGATGAGTGGCCAGCCTGACTCCCACCACATGCGCTATGAAGCTGATAAATGAAAATGTGTTCCATAAAAAGTCACTCAATGTTTTTAAAAATCTTAGGCCAACACCAATTGCAGCTTTTGCTTATTTATTTTCCTCAATGATAACTTTGTGAAAGGCTTTGCAGTCCCAACATCGCAAAGCATCGCAAAGCTCCATCCCAGTCATGTTCAGGGAGACAGCAACATTTCTGAAGTCACTGCTTCATAAAGATTTCTGAATGCTGTCTGCAGGGTCAAACATTTTTGAATCACAACAGAGAGAGGGAGATGTATTTAGAAAAAAATTCACAAACTTTATTTACAATTGTTTGTTCATAAAGTATTGATGCCTTTCTCTTGTTACTATTTTTCCCCATAGGTGATGCTGCTAATACACAGGTAATGCTTCATGCTTCATACACAGGTAAAATGTGAGTTTATGTGGATTTTGACACTAGCAAAACATTCCAGTGTGGATAGGCATCAGTTCATGTATTTGTAGGTACTTGGGGGAAAAGTGGCCACTTTTGGAACAACTGCTCATTCACACAATGGTTGCCCTTGGGGAAGATGTTGCAGCCGTGTGACAGACACGATGCTGTGATGTTGCTGTGCCTGACACAGTGGGGTTTGGGGGCAGAGATAAGTAGCCCAGCCCACTGTCAGATGCGCCTAGCTAGAGGGAGCAGCACTGCAAAATCACGAGCACAGAAATGAGCTGAGTTTAGCATGCCAGCATCCTCTCACACAGCTCTCAGGATGCACGAGAGCTGTGCGGAATCGCAGTCCTGACAAAGCCTGACTTCTCCGATTCAGAGGAAATGAAAAGGACTTTGTGACTCTGTTGTGACCGCTGATAGAGGGTTGGTGTGCCCAGGGGACAGCCAGCCAAGGGAGAGGGAGGAGCGCTGGAAAATTTGGCTTCACTGAACAGTTCCTTAAATTCAATGAGTCATGATTTTCTTTCAGCGCACGCGGCGCTCTTTGTATAAACTCCAGCCCAGAGAGAAAAATATCCTCTGGTCATTGGTGAGAGCGGGTAATGGTTTGGTTTCCTAACTATTAATTCCTCCTAAAAGATATCGTCTGCATTTCTTTGGAAGATGCCCTCCCACAGGCCCTCTCTCACATAGCCACACCAAAAATAGTGCTGAGCACTTCCTGATGGCAGTGCTGTGTTTCTCTGGAAGGTAGGTGAAGTTGACGGAGTACAATGCACTTAAATTTGCCTGATAATGTTGTTAATTATCAATAGATTCCAAACAGAGTGATTTCACAGAAAGACAAGGTGGAGACCTATTTTTCATTCTTTATATGAGAAAAATGTGCATGTGGTTTGCATAACTAAAATGCACTTTCTCCCTATCCATTGCAAGTTGAGGTGGAAGCTCCGCCATCATCCAGCTGCTCACTCAGCATGCACATTTCTGTAGATCCAGATCGTGGTAACTGTCTCAGTGCTGCCCAAATGCAACTGCTGAGAACGTGCATTCAGTCCAGGTTAATAATCAGTGGAAAAGGCCATGTAAGATGAGCTGCCATCCTGCTTCTCTGCGGCTTTGCAGTGGGATGGGCTGTGGGGCTGTTTGTGAAGGGCAGCAGCCAACTCTTATCTCTGTGCAGATAAAGCAGATAAAGCGAAGCATGCTTCCTTGTGAGCAAATTCACTTGATCTCTGCAGCACATTTAGTCCTTCACTTTCCTGTAAAGGTGGCAAGTAAGTCCTGGCAACATCATTTTCTCCTAGAGAGCCCTCAAGCCCTTCCTGACCCAAGAGACTTCCCACAAAATAAACAAAGGTATCTCTCCACTTGCCTTTTCTTATCTTGCTTTCTCAGCTTCAGAGATGCATGTCTCACTGTCTCTTCTCAGTGTCCAAAGCAGTTCTTTTTCTCCACTTAAAAAATGTCACTTTGGAAATGGGAGTATGTCCCTGGATTTGTATCATCTGGCTTTTTCTGAAGGACTCCTCTTGTCTGTTCTCCGAGAACAAGACGAAGTGGCTCAGGATGGAGGAGTGCTCCCATACCTGTGGGAGAGCTGGAGGGTGCCTGCTCTGGATGCCACTGATGACATTGGGGAACTGAAACTACAGCCCTGGAGAGGAAACGAGATCATTTCTGCTGCTCCCTTCACACTCTTGACTTTGCTTTGTGTGACTGCTTTCTAGCTGAATAAAAAAAATCTCCTGGCCCTTTGAGATTAGGAAAATCATCCAGTAACAAAAGGAAGTTCTGAGGGGCTTAAGATGTGTCCTTCCCCTGGGAAAGAGAAAGGATGCCCCCGTGGTACCTGATGTAACTGGGACTTGCAAAGCTCTCTCTGCTAGTTTATAAACATATACTCATTAAAGCATTTTAATTAGGATGTTTTGAGAACTGTGTGTTCGTCTGTGCATGCCCTTTGTGAAATATTAAACACTCTTGCCCATTCAGTGCTGTTCTCCCCAGATTTTTCTGCTCATGGGGTTTGACGTCCCTGACTATTCTGGAGTTAAATAATCTTCTACAAAAATATCATAATGAGATCTTTGATGTTGCAGTCAAAGGAGCACATGCCAGAAAAGGTTTTGCTCTCTCCATCCTCTAGTTGTGTTTGTTGATATTTTCCCATCAGGCCTGACAACAAACAGCTGATTAACCTGTTAGCCAAGCGCATCAAAGAACAGGGAGAGAGCACAAAATCTCCTGCTGTGTCCTGCAGCCAGTCTTTGCACGCAGAGGTTTCTGCAGGGCCTGTCTTTGTGCAAGCTGTCTGTCCTGCTCAATTGGCCATCTCAACGACACACAGGCAGAAGCGTGACTTCCAGCTCTTCACCCAAGTGCTGCAGGCTCAGAGATACGGCTCTACCAGTGCCAGGAGCTCCTCTGGGGGAAGTGGAGGGACCCCTGTGGAGAATCACAGCTCAAGGATCACCAGCAGAAGCCCAGCAGGTACCTCATGTGTCTCTTCCCTTCCACTTCCTCTCATTCCTCCACCCCTAGGGCCTCCTGCCCTTTCTCCTCTTCCTCTCCAGCAGGCTCCCCACACAGCCTGCTGACCTCACTCACCTCCTTGCTTCCACCCCCTGCACCTTGGTCCTTGATGCATGGGGCAGCTCAGAGCCCAGCAGGACCAAGCTGCCTCTGCCCTTCTGAGACGGTGAAGTGTCTCTTTATTGGCAGTGCTGATTTCAGGTCCATTTATGTGTGGCACCCTTCAAACAGGAAAATAGCAAATGTTGTACTTGCAAAGAAAGAGTACTTACAGGTGAGCTTGTTTTTCTCCCATAGTGAAGATCTTTGCAGGGAGGCTGCTTATGCCAGCAGCACCAGGGCATCAGAGCTCCTGGAGAACTTGTCAGAAAGGCTGATGGCTTGGTAACTAATGGCAAGATGAGGGAAGGAAGATGGGCAAAGCTAATGCATTTTTTCATCACTGAATCTCATGAGTTCAGTCTTGGCAGCAGTACTGCTGCTGAGCTCCTGCTTCTCTTGTGCTCCCCTCTCCTGCAGTCTCTGCATCTGTCCTTCAGTCAGCATCAGCTGACAAATCAGACACTCTGGGCCTTGGTTTTGCAAACCAGCAACACAAGCAGGCATGTTTGCAAAGATGGTGCACACTCACACACCTGACAGCACCTGGAACCCTCCCGACACAGCACTCCGCTAACAGAGATGTAAGAAGGCATAATTCCAAGTGAAGCTATGCAAGGAAATTGTTATATATATATATATATTTACCTTTGCATAAAGAGACAGTGCACCTGAGAAATAGAGACCCAGCAGCTAGCTGCAGGCAGTGTGAGATGACAGATAAATGTTTAAATAATGTCTTTATTTCAGTTCAGCTGAAAAAAATAATCACTGAATGTGGGTCTTCAGCCAAGAAGTTCCTTTGTTTCTGAGCTCTCACTGATTAAAATATCTTGTGCTTTCAGCTGGATTATAATAAAGACACTACATTACCCTTCACACAGAGTATTAAAAGAATATCTTTATTTGGGAGAATAGAGGATTTAGATGGTGACCTTAGTGTTTCTTGAAATTTGAAGAATTTCACCAAGCCTGGAGAAACTCCTAAATGGAGGATTTCTGCTAGAACAGGAAGTTTCTCTCGCATTGTTATCCACCAAAATGAGCCCTGGATTATATTTAGTCCCATTCATTCCACACAATGAAAAGTAAGACTCCAGCCAATTTCCTTAAGCGAGGTTATTAATAAGCACCAGTGCTAGGTGGCTGATCATTTCTAGGAGGCTGGGAAAGGCAATGGATGCAGCACAAACACCCACTCTCCTCTGACCAAGGTTCCAGTGGATTCAACCCTTCAGAGCACTTTATAACCTGAGTTCCTGTGCCTAAACATTGTTCCAGACACAGCTTCCAGCCCTGCCCTGACTCTTCATGCCTATTGGCCCATGCTCCAGTGGAGTTGCAAACAGACCATCCAGGGCAGCTTAGTACATTTTAAGCTGCAGCTAAATAATCTTTCAGAGGCTCCTACATGCTAAAAGCAGCTCTGTGCAAAACTGCTGCTGAGCAGCAGATACTGCAATAACAGCAGACTCCCATTATACAGGAGCTTGTGCTGAAGTCATATGGGTGCACATGGAGAAAGCTGTACATGAGTTAGGAGGGTCAACAAGGGCAGCTGTAGACTGACTGTAATTTCTGGTTTCATGCATTGCTTCCTGGGTATTTAAAAACAAATAATTTGAGCTGTGTCTGTTCTGAGGTCTGGAAGACAGACTTTAGGTAGTGTTATGCATGGTCTTCATGACTTGTAAGTTTTCTTCCGTCTTGCTGGCTATCACTTGATGTTGAAGTGTCTGAGCTCAAAATACCTCTTGCCCGTATTTGGCTAACTAATATGAAATAACTGGAAGTTTGAGTTTGCCCCGTAGGAGCAAGCTCCCTACCACCACATCCGTTTGTAGTCATCAGTGGGAGAAGTTTGGAGTTTTGCAACAATTTCTGCAGTGGTATATATTCCCCTTCCGACCCCAAGCAAAATTCACACAGTGTGATGTCTTGCCCTTGCCCAGATAGGAAAAACTAGTTGCTTCCCTCCCACTGGGTGCAATGGTGGGGAAGGAGTGGAGGTGTTCTCTACTGTGCTTCTACAGAAGTGAAGTACAGAAATGTGTGGCTGTCCTTTTGCCATCTAGGGATGTTTTAACATGTTATGGGTACAAGGGGAGAAAGGACATGGGAAGCAATATGTTTCAACCACAAACATCTGGGATTCAAATACAGATGATGGAGTAATGTTAGTCTAACTCCTTCCTGCACACTGCCCATGTACAAAAAAAAAATATCTTGTGCTCTGAAAACCAAACACTGCTCCTGGGAAGGCACAGGATTGGACAAGGGAGAGTGATAGGACAAGGGAAGATGGATTTAAATTGAAAGAGAGGAGATTTAGGTGAGATGTTTGGAAGAAATTCTTCACTCAGAGAGTGGTGAGTCACTGGAACAGGTTGCCCAGAGAAGTTGTGGATGTCCCATCTCTGGAGGAGTTCAAGACCAGGCTTCATGGGTTCTTGGCTGTCTGACTTAATGTTGCAACCCTGACCACAGCATGGGGTTTGGAACTCGATGATCTTTGAGGTCCCTTCAACCCAAGCCATTCTATGATTCTGTGATTCCATGAAGGAGATGAGCATGATTGTGATTTCTTGACTGGAACGGTTGGAGCAGTTGTTTCTTCACACTGGTGCCTGTTACTTCAGCAGTTACAGCACTGAGACCTTCCGAAGCTCAGCAGCTGGCACCTTTCAGCCTTTGTGCAAACTCAGGTACCACTGCAAGGCACTTGTTTAACTCAGATTTGGAAGATCTCAGCCATGAGGACTGTAAATGGACTTACATTTTGAAGAACAATAGAAGTTGTGAGCCATCAGAGCATGGAATCTTCAAAACCAACACAAAACAGGCAAGTGAGACCACATACACCAGCCAAACACACTACAAAATCAAGTTATAGAAGTAATGAAATACTAAGCCAAAGAATTTTTTCAAATTTTAGTGATTTGTATGTATGCACGTGGTTGGCTCTGCTCTGTTATTCCTGCCAAGCACTCAATTAGCACTTGAGTTAATAAGATGTTTTAATGGCTGTTAAATTAATCAACAACTCTGACACCGCTTCTCTTTTTTCCAAAGGAAAGACATTCTTTCAGCCCAATTCCTATGTTATCAGTGTCACTAATTATTTGTTTATTCTCTTTACTGCACTTATTTGACTTCATTTGGAATTAGATGCAGTGATAGGGGATGTAATTTAGTATTTTTTCTGTAATGTGCTGAATAGAGGAGGATTAGAGCTCACAGCTATGAGAAAATGAGTACTCACAAGCAGTTGTTCAAACAGAAAACACAGAGCCTTTCTGACAACTGTCATATTCCCTTTGATTTGCTCTTCATCGGCGCTTTTGTGAGTTTGTTCACAGAAAGGTTTGCCAAAATGAAAGTACTGCTAATAGAGATGAAAACGTGTAACAGCCCTCATGAAAATGTTTGGGCTGACCTGTGCCACAGCTATTTCTTTCTGATTCTCTGACAGCAATCCAGGCAGGAAAAAAAAATCAATAGTTTGGGATTGAGCTCATCAGCCCCTCAAAACAGCTAGTGTACTAAAAATAGAAAGAAAACATCAAGTCAAAGAATTCTAAAATAGCTGAAATATGTCCCCAAACCCATGGATTTAGAAAGTTTAGTTATGAAGAATTTAAAGAACAAAAGAAAGCACATGACCTGCGGGCAGTGCACAGCTCTGCACCGGATGGGGCAGAGAGGATGATGGTTTCCCATCCGGCTAGGAGTGGAGTTGGTGCACATGGGGGTTGTTGTAGGTCTCAGGCTGAGTTATCTCCTTGAGTTTATTCAAACCTATGCTTCTGCTGTGAGTGAAATAGCCTAGGGCTGGAGCTGTGCTGAGAGAAACGAAAAGCTTTCATAAAATTCTGTCATGTGCTGAATGTGGCAGCCTGTCGTGTAATAATAGCTAAAACTTTCTGTAATTAAAACAAGTAGCTAGTTATGGTGTCTGACTATGATCAAAGCTCTTTTGTCTGCCCTGACAGTTGGCACATGTGAAAGATTTTGGCTTTATATACTGTTGTGGTTTTTCTCTTGGTTTTAAATGGCAAGAACCATACATCTCGGATTATCCCTAAACTGAAAGAAAACAGTAACAGGAAACTAAGAACCAGAATTCGCATGACGTAAAACGTCTAGGATTTCTGGCAGAAGCAGCTCCTGCGCCCAGTGGTCATGCCTTCAGAGCAGTTGACCCGATCTGCAATGCAAACAGTTGATTTGGGTCATTTTGTTTTTCCAAAGAGACAGGAATACAGCTTGTGGGAGCAGTCCCAAAGGTACTGTGCTGCCTTGTTAAATTAAGAATTGTTTTTGCATAACAAATATTTGTCTGAATTGTGACAAACCAATTGTCTCCCAGTAAAGGATGTTTTTTCATTACTCGGACTGTGAATAATTTTTTTGATATATTTAACGGATTTTTAATGGATAGAAGGTACCTTTCTGTTCATGAAATCTCCATCACTTTCCTCTTTCATGTCTGGTATCCATATTACAAAATACAGGGCTTGGTATTATAAACTGCTCTTGCCCTCAAATTCCTCTTCATCTCCAAAAAACCCCAAACTAATCCAGAATTCCTTTTGCATCTCTGAAAACATGTACTTCCGCTTAGAGGTCTCTGGGAGGATAAATATGAAGAAGTTGAAAAAAACAGATGTGAACTGATTGGCTGAGGAACATCAGCCAATAATATAATGTTTTAAACATTATTCTAAGCAACAAAACATAATCTGAGGGAAATGACCATCAGAGTGTGCTGCTGAGCACCAGCATTTTTCCTTCCCTTCTCCTCAAGTTCTGATGTACGTTGTGTACAGATTTGCTTTTCTGCATCTTATGAGCAGTCATGTCTTCACATGTTGCTTGTAATTTTTTCCTATTTAGCGGTATGGGCACCACAGTATAAGGACATAAAACTATTAGAATGCATCCAAAGGAGGGCTACAAAGGTGGGTAAGGCTCTGGAGGGCAAGGTTTATGAGGGGCAGCTGAGGTCCTTTGGTTTGTTCAGGTCAGAGCAGAGGAGCTGAGGGGAGGCCTGATGGCAGCTACAGCTCCTCACAGGGAGTGGAGGGCAGCGCTGAGCTCTGCTCTGTGTGACAGCAACAGGGCCTGAGGGAACGGCATGGAGCTGTGTCAGGGGAGGGCAGCTGGGGGTGAGGGAAAGGGTCTGCACTGAGGGCGGTGGGCATGGAACGGGCTGCCCAGGGCAGTGGGCACAGCCCTGAGCTGCCGGAGCTCAAGGAGTGTTGGGACAGCACTCTGACATTGCGTTTGGGTTTTGGGTGGTGCTGTGCAGAGCTAGGAGCTGGACTCAATCATCTTTTTGGGTCCCTTCCGTCTTGTCCTTTCCATCTTCCATTCTATGATCCTGGGCCACCTTTGCTTTAGAGGGCAGGACTTCACTGCGAATGGCTGGGAGCTCACCACTTTGGTCTGTGTTTCCCTTGGAGAAATACACTTGACTTTGGACTCCACTGCCGGTGCTCTGGACCTGGAACAAATTACTGAGCATGTGGGACCTCCTCATCCCTGGTGCCTTGGCTGATAACTACTGCCAAATGCTGCTGACACCTGCGAGGATCTCCTATGGCTTATATCTGTGCCATGCCCCACGCTGACTGCACTTCATCTGCTTGCAGTCTTGACTCCACATAGTACTGCTTGCACACAGAACCAGACTTACCTCCTCTTGGGCATGTGACAATAGTTCTTCAAGTGCAGGAGGCAGAGCTGCTTCCCAAGCGCAGACAGCCCGTGCAGGCTGCAGGCAATGGTGTCATTAACATTGCTTCCAGGTGATGACTGACAGTATTACCATCATGTGCGATCCCAGCAAACAGTGTGCTGTGACATTCCCGTCCCTGACAGGGAACTGATGACCTATGGAGCTTTCCTAGTATATTAATTTATCCACTGCTCACCTTCAGTGAATGCTTTTAATTGACAGCCTGACTGATCTACTTCTGATGGAATACGAGTGCTGCCATCTTGTAGGCTGGCTTCTCAGGCAAGAGACACTTGGAACAAAACATCTTTACTGCAGATGTCAACACAGAAGGATAAAATCTGTCCTCAAAAAGAAGGGAGTCAGACTATGGTGGGACCTGTTTCTGCTCCTATACTTCAGCTGACTGTCTGAAATACTATGAATGGTGACAGATATTAGTCCTTGGTCCCCCAGAATGGGCAAGAGAGAAGTGTCCCTCACCAAAACCCCCATCACACTTGAGTGTTTGTGCACTCCTTGTGTGAACGTGCATGCTGACAACACATCAGTAAGAACCCTGCTTAACGTAAGTAACCTCTCTTTTTGCTTATATAGGCTTCTCTGAAGTTCTCTCAAGTCCTCAGGGATTCTTTCCACTTGATAATAAAACAAAAGAACTGTTTTGCTACTATTGTAGTTTGAAGTGTTTCTCCATACAGTATTGTCTCACACTAGGATACACTTAAGGAGGAGAAAGATGGATGTTATATTTCAAGCTGGGCATGGGAAAATTATACTGCAATTTGCACAGCTGCCCTAAATACAGGAATTTTCTATGTACAGCTTTGCACTTCCTCAAGCTGAGAAACTCCAGAGCAGAAAGGCTCCCTGAAAACCAGCAGCTGAAAAATATATTGCTATTTTGCACCATTTAAAACCTTGAGTAATGTGGGCACTGTGTATATGGGTAGGGTAACACAGTTCCTGTTGGTGAGACTAGGAAAATGGTGTCTTCTGTGAGGGTAACTGGATGTTTTCTACACTACTGAATACATTGACTATTGACTTTCTGTGATACAGCTTTATTAACACCTTTTTTGTCAGAATGTAGTTTGGGTTTTTTATTCAGTTGTGTCTGTGTGTGTATTAATGTAGTCATACATATGTAAATACATGTTTATGCACACATGGCCTGAGGAATTCTCTTATGTATGTACAAATTCCATTTGAATTCTAAAGATTATATGAACTTTAACTCTCAGTGCCAATTAAAATGTCTGTTTTATGCAGACAGCATAAGTGATCATAGCTCCAAATCAAAGTACCAAGAACCATCAGCACTGCCCTGAGAGACCTTGGCTTTCCAGGGGTCTCTTCTAAAATGCTACTGGAAAAAAAAGAACAGAAATTCAAAATTTGAGCATTATAAAGACACCACATAGATCAAATCCCAATATAAACAGACAGCCTAAAAAAAAACAAAAAAAAACAAACAAAAAAAAAAGCAAAACAAAACAAAAAATCCCAACACCTTTGTCTAGAAACAAAAGACTAAGCAAAGGGTGGTGTGTCATTTTATGCCATTTTTTGAAACACACCAGTGACACCTCAAAGGACTGGAGAAGCAGTAAGTACTCCCAGACAGGGAAAGGCATTCTGGTATTTATTGTTTTTCAGAGATGCTTTTATCATTTGCTAGAGTTTCTAAGCATAAAGCAAACGTAACTTTAATCAGTTCCTCCACAGAATCTTCTTGTACATTAATCTGTCAGACACATGAGCTGCCAGGAGTAAAGAACTGGAAGAATGGAAAGTTAGAGTGGAGTCCTGGATGAAATACTGAGCTCAGGTCAGCCGAGTATGAGCTTCTTTACCCTTAAGGAGTATCATTTCAGAAGCTGTAGTATTGGAGCAGCAGGTTGAGAGCAATATGGGGGCTTAAATCCAGATGTTTGAAAGCCTGTTGGTTCAGTTATAGCTGCTGCTGGTAACATCCACCACCCAAAAGTTAGATGGGACTGTAATAAGAACCCAGTAAACAAAGTATTTCTGAAACAAGTAACATCACTTTTAAACAAAACCAGATATATAAATTTAGGATGTATATAATACATAATACGTATAAATAAAAGATTAACCTGCAAACCTCTAGAGCTTGTTACGTGGCAGTCACTAAAGTGAGTGCGAGGTAAAATCCCAATACAGTACAATAAACATAAAGAATTCCTGGAGCGACAGATCTTGAGATGATTTGCAATTGTAAAATGATACAGAAAAGACTAACTGTAAACAGTGTGCTGCTAGCTGGAGTCTCATCTCTTGGAGTCACCTGCAGAGAGTGACCCTGATGAGAGGAACTGGTGTGTGTGCATTTTTGGCCCTTTGGGGATGGACTTGAACCACATTACATCAAGTATATTGCCAGACAGAACTGCTAAAGGGAGCGAGGAGCACAGAGGTTGCACATGGCAGGTGAACTGAGCCAGAGTGTGAATGGATGCAAAATCAGGGAAGATGTGAGGCTGGAAAAGATTTGTTGGGTCAAATGCTGTTTTGTTTCCTTTTAAGTAGACTGCAAATTAACTTCAAAGAAAGTAAGCAATATTAGTTCTTAAAATCTGTGAAAGCTTCTCCTTGTTGTCCGAATCTTCAAATGATAGTCCTTCTTTCTTTCTCCCTATCTACATATTTTCATCTCAAATTGCACTGGGTCAAACCCATGAAGTCCTGCGCAGCTGATGACTACACTGGTATAGCTGGGAAATGCAAATTTCCCCACAGTCAGCCCTGTGGTTCAGTGTAGAAGCAGAGAGTGGGCCTGCATTGCTCAGCCCCATTCTGGAGCTCTGTGTGGGCTGGGAATTGGTGGGAAAGCTCAGCTGCAGAGTTAGCCTTGCTACTCATCCAAATCCCTGATCAGAATGCATCCTGAACCCCCAAAAGCTGAACTCTGAGCAGGTGCAAGCCTGAAGCTGGGTTGATTTTGCGCTTCAGATGTAGAAGGAATTTCTTCTGCGTTTAGCTCAGAGGTGGAGAAATGCATCTGCCATGAGGAGGGGACTTTTGGCTCTTACAGATTTAATTCAGTTGATCCAATGAAATACACATACTCACCTTAAACAACTGAAGGAGGTATTAACTGCCTGTGGTTTAACAAGTGTACTACGTCAAAGGGACCAGTCAGCTAAAGCCTTCTAATTCTTTTCTAAAGAAAGGATAAGAGAAGAGAAAGAGATGACAATGCAGTATTTATAATAAAGATGAAACGAGTGGAACTCAGTGGCGCCAGCTACTCCAGAGCTCCTGCAGCTCAGGCTAATGCATTTTGCATTAGCACGTCTGGATATCTGGCACTGGAAGGTCCTGACAAAGCTTTACAAAACAGTGCCATTCTTACAGTGGTGGCATTTCTTATGAGCACCACCAACTGGTGCAGCTGGGATGGGCAGCCCCTCCAGCTGGTAAATCACCAGAAATGTGCCAGGCAAATGAGACCTGCTTTCTACTTGCCACGTGCAACTGGGCTGCTTTTTGCTCTGCTCACCTCTGCATAATGAGATGAAGCTGCATGGAAAGGACTGTCACCCTCCTGGCAACTCAGGAACTTCGTGCTGCAAGGGTGGGACATCCATCCTGTCTGGAGCTGGAGAATGTCCCACCACTTACTGCCTCACCAGGACCATGGCTTCCTCAGGTTATTATAGGGGCTACTGGGTGGCTGGACTTCACAGTTGGCCTGAGAATACGAAATTTAATCTGTAAGTAGTTTTGCTCTGTGTTGGCTTAAAAAAAAAAAAAAAAACATCTGTTTTACAAGAACCCTGGAATCTGTATCCCATTCTACTCCACCACTCCAACTGCTAATCCTGTATTTGCTTTGGAAGCACTACAAAATCCTCAAAGGAATTAACAGCCGGCAACTGCATGTCACCAGAACAATTTATTTTTCATTCTTTCCCCCACCAGATGTATGCCTCTTATTTCTTCCTGAAACCTGGATTTGCAAACTTTTCTGTTGCTTTATCTTCCCGTAACCCTGGGGAGTGATAACAGCAGCAGTAATGAGCAAAGAGCAGCAGCACTGCAGGGCAAACTCTGGGGCAGGAGGAAAAGCTACCTGGGTGTCAGTGTCCTCAGAGGCAGATGGCAAATGTCACCTTCTTCTTAACAACTGTGATAATAGAAAGGGGAAATGCAGCACTTTCCAGTTTTCTTTTACTTTTGACTTCTTGTTCTAAAAAATAAGTGATACCAGGATCTATTTCAGTAATTCTTAAAATATGGTCCTCAGATGCTGCTTTCCTTCCTTTGGCCCAACTCCCTCTTAAATGAGCTCCTTTCTGCACAGCAGCACATCAGTCTGAGGGGGAAATGGAAACAGTGCCACAAAGTGTGGGAACAAGTCAAAGAGGAGAGAGGCAGGGAGAAGAAAATAAATTCCTTAACTTGTTGTCCTGGTTGTGTTCCTTCCTAAAATAAAGCTGATCTCCCTCTCTGACCCCAAATGCAGGAGGAGCAGAACTGGGACAGCAGCTCTGAATCTTGTGTTTACAGGCAAATGGCTTTTGGCTTGACATTTCAGCAACTCCTTTTATTCTCAGTAGGACATGCTGGTGCTGAGCTCTTCAAAATCTGAACCTCATACATGAGAAATACTTATTAGACTCATGGGATGTAGGCAGGGTTGTTCAGTTATCACAGTACAGTATATAGAAGCCATAAAGAAGGGAAAAGCCCAAGCTATGCTGCCTTTCACTACTAATCCACTTGCCTACCAGTATACTGAAGGAGAATGGTCATGGCAGCTTCACCCAAAAAGAAGGGTAAAAAGAAAACAACACCTACCCATGTTTTTAGGTGATAGGATTAGCAATCAGAGACAAATGTCTTATACTGAATGACCTCTCTGTTAGGTCTGTAGTGCTTCTTGATGTCCCAGCAAGAGTCCAGGAGGAATGTGAAGCGTTCAGCAGCACAGACATTGCCTGCTTCCAGGAGGATGTGCTGCTGGCCTCTCTCCACCAGTTCCTTGTGAGAGGAACTCCCCATGCTTGGGGATGGACTGAGCCCAAACAGAAAGCTGCTCAAGGTTTGGCAGACTTTTTTAAAGGAAGACTGAATGTTCTGGATCTGCAGAAGGTGTATGTCAGGGCAGAGGCCTCCATTTCTTCATGCAGAAAAGAATGAAGAAGAGCTGAAGAGCAGTCCCATATTGCTTGAGAAAAAAACCAGTCCTCCATAGCCCCTTGGTATTAAACCAGTCTCAAGATCAGTACAGCGGAGATCTGGTGGCATGGTGGATAGTCAGTGCCTCAGCAATGACTTGTGCGGATCCCAAAGGGAAGGAATGTTGCCACATGCACTGCAGATGCCGTGCAGAGGACACACAGGCTTGTGGCTGCAAGACAGCTTGGGACTTGCACTGCTTTGGAGATTGTCACCGGTACCTGATGTTTCTCTTCAGGTGTTTTTTTATCATGTATTTTGATCAGGATGTGCTTTGCTAATGCAGTCCCATGTAAAAAGCAGTCAGGATATACTACATAAAAACAGGAAAGATCTTTAATCTTAGGGTCACGAGAATGACACTTGACCTAGCAAAGCTACATTTGCAATCACTCTACTTTTAATGTACTTGTTTTCCTTTAGTACCAGCGGTGCTTCCAGCCTCTAGATTTCACCCCTGTCTCCAGCTGTGAAGTGTTAGGTGAGTGATGGGTCAACGCAGATCTTTAGAGCACTGCAATGGACTACAAGCAGTACTATCCCAGAAGAACTGCGGACTTGCTCTCTCTCCATCCACTTTTTCTTTCACCATTAAATACATCCAAGAGTCTCTTAAAAGAGATTTTTTTTGATTCATTGCTTGATTTTCTTCAGCTAGTGAATATTGATTCCCCTTTTGGGGAAAATAATTGGAACAGTGAAAGTAGATCCAATCAAAAGCTGAAAACTAAATGATGTTCTATGGATCTAAATATATTTTAAATGAAATCTGAAATAAATTCATTTTAACACCTGAATTCTTTATATGAGCAGAACTGAGAGGATGAAGACCAGAAAGAATGTCAAAAGTTGCAGTGACCCTGAAGTTGGTTCAAACAATTTGAGCTCTGCCATTGTAAAACTTTACTGCAGATTCATGTTGCTTTTTTAAAGACAGTGATGACCCTGCAATGAAAGCTCAAAGCTCAACTTCCTAAAAATCACATGGTAAAGCCTGTGACAAAAATATACCATGTCAGAGCACAGATAGAAGGCACAAACATCATGTCTTGAAGTTTCCATACCAAGGCTGAGCTTTACAATAGGATCTTGTCTTTATGATCACTTTCACTTTGAGTTTCGAGGATGGTATCACTCTTGCACAGGGTTACTCACCCCAGATTGGCAGTGGAATAAGCCAGCTTGCTTTTTGCATGAACAGCGAACTGATATAGAAGAAGAACAGTGCCCAAGCTCTTTCACTGTCTCCTGACTCAACAAGCTCCAGGAACATCACTTTGCGAGACCCTGTATGTGGAGCTTATCTAAATCTGTGTTGCAGGCAAGGAGCAGAGAGCCCTTGTCTCAAACTCCAGCACTATCAGAAAACTACAGTTTCTCAGGTGTTTGTTGCAACACCACAGTCTGTCCTTTGGAACGAGAACGCCTGCAGCAGGATCAGGTTTTATCCAGCACCAGGTATGCTGATAATGCCAAAGCCCTCCCTGCTGTATTTCCACCAGAGCTATTTTTAAATGACAGTGTAATATATTCTTTTCTTTCGCTCATTTGTCAAAGGAAGAACTGGCTGTGCCGTGCGTGTGCTGCGACAAGAAACTTCCAGTTATTTTTCAGCCCATTCCAGCTGGGACGGAGGCAGGGCTGGAGAAAGTGCTGACTGTGGGCAGGGTGAGCCCTGCAGGAGCAGTGGCCCCACAGCCCTCCCTCTTCCTGCCAGGGTTCCCCGGAGTCCAGCTGTGGGAAAAGCCTTCAAGGTTTTGTGTGACCCTGGTGCTGATATTGCTCTGGGCTGGGTTTTGTAGCTGGGGCTGGTTTATGTGTAGCTGAGCTCCTGCCTGCAGAAAGGTGGGTGAGTTTAAGTTTGTTTCTGGTTTTGTTTCAATTTGCATCAGATTTTCAAGGACCTACAGTTTAGGTTCTGGATGGCCTCAAGGCAAGAAATGTCTAAAAGTAAGAATTTAAGAACTGTAATGTCCAAATGGCAAGTGCCACTGCACGGACAACAGCTTTCCCCAGAAGAGGCTCAGTTGGCCCCAGTTCTCCGCTGAAGTGTATGGATACAGCCATGTGCTCCCAAAAAGGCTTTACCTTCAAATTTTTTTCTCAATAATACACTGCAGAGTAACACCAGCCACTTTCCATCCCCTGGGGATTTCTTGTGGATGAAGGAAATCCCAAATTCCTCCTGGAATGGTGCCAGTGTTCGTACAGCTTTACACCAAGATTTCCTTGCCCATCCAATTCAGACACAAATGGCTCACAGTAGATAAAACCCTACTGAGAAATATGGATTGCCTGTGTTTGCAGCGTTTGGATTTAAATCACGCCTAATTAAATCCTGGAAGATTATATTCGCCAGTTTTATGTGCTCTGTTTATACACGGGCCCAAGATTCCTGTTTTTACGCCTGTGAGTAATCTGAGCTCACACAGGTTTCGTTCCACAGCCTTCTTATGCATCATACATCAAATACTGCCCCACTACAGACTTAATCCCACAGAGTTCAGCCAGATTGCTGCTCAGGTAGCCTGAACACTTCTCACTTGAAGAAATGGAGCTGGAGCCCATCTCTGGGGCCTGTGCTCAGAGCACAACCAGAGCTCTCCTCACATGTTCTGTCCTGACCTGGCAGCCCCAGCACTGGAGCAGGAGGGAGAATTGAATCTGGGCCTTGCCTGAGTGCTGCCAATTCTCATCAGTTATTGAGGCCGGGTGCTTTTTAATTGCAAAATCCAGTAGGACTGGATTGAAACCAATGTGCTTATTTTTCCATTGAGAATCCAACTGACACCATAAAATCTCTTAAATTTTGTAGCTGATGTTATTGATCTAGAAGCCAATGCAAAGACCAGAAATGGATGGGCTAGGTATTAAAGATATGTTGTACCCTAGTAATTTCTGCTGGCTTTGGTTAAAATTCCTAAAGCAATAATAATGGAAGCTGTAAAAATATGTCCCTTATTCATCATGGCTTTACGTCAAGAGTTTACTGATCTAATCATTAACTAGCCTGCTGCATTATCTATGAAAATGGCTCTGCAATATTCATGAAATGTGACCTTTGTTAATTCAGTGTTACAAAGTGTTAGATTCATTCTGTTTGCAAGTGGAACAGATTTCAAAAGCACTGTGCAATTAGTACAGTTTGATCTTACCAGCCTATCTCTGCATGGGGTAGCCTCCCACTGAAACAGCAAGATTTCTGTCAGAAATAAAATGTGTTTTCCATGTATTACAGCTAAAAGTAAGTCTGCAACACCTGCTTGCAATACATCATCTTTGGCAAAGGTAATTGCTGACTGAATATTCCCAGTAAGGGAAAGAAGTAAGACCAGGCTTAGAAATCTTTTTGTTATGAGAAATACCCAAACTACAAAAAAGAGTGCATGTCGCCAAAAACGTCTGCTGTGTGTAATACCATAAGGGGAATACAAAAGGAAGCGGGACAGTCTCAGGCTGAAACGTGCACTCTGTGCAATTCTGCAATAGCTACGGATAAAACAATTGCAAGTGAGAACAGGAAGATCTGGAAGGAGCCCAATTGAGTTGAGATCCTTTGGTGTGTGATTCTCCGACTGTTCCCCAGGGCCCCTGTTAGGAGGGGATAGTAAGGACCTCACCTTCTAAAGAGCTCATCTTCCTGATCCAGCTCGTGCTACTATCCATTTCTGACTCCCAGGGGACAACACGTACCACTTCAGTGTATGCGGTGCTTTGGAGGAATTAAGTTTCTTCAGAGTGTCAGATATGCTGGACAAGCATCATTCAGAAATGTCATGTGGCATCACCAGAAAAATACAGCATCTGTAGCACTAATATCCTATTTTCCCCACCCCTAGAGCTCTACATGGTCAGCATAGAATGGCTTAATCATAGAATGGCTTGAATTGGAAGGGACCTTACACCCATCCTGTTCCAAACCCGTGCCATGGGCTGGTTGCCCCCATCAGCTCAGGCTGCCCAGGACACCATCCAACCTGGCCTTGAGCACCTCCAGGAATGGAGCATCCACAGCTCTGTCAGCAGTTTGTGCCAGTGCCTTATCACCCTTATAGTGAAGAATTTTTTCCTGACATCTAATGTAAATCTTCCCCCCTTTTAGTTTAAAACCATTCCCTCTTGTCCCATCCACATCAGTGCTCTGGTTTTATACAGGGAAAACAAATCCCACTCGCTCCACATCAAGAACAAAACTGAGGAGTTTGCTTGTCCCTGTGTCTTCAGCCTTAGCCCCTGGGCTTGTTCGCTACTGCTGGACAAAATTGGAGTTTGCACTGATGAGGCAAGTTAATCCGTGATGGAAGCTCTATATAGAGCCATAAAATGTACCACTTTGGTCCTCTTTAGATCTGTTTTATTTTCCTCTAGCGTGACACATGCCTGTACTTTTCTTTAACGGGAATCAAATATCCATACTGGTTCCTGATCTTCTCCTAAAATGCAAAGCTGCCTGCAAGCCTGGCCAACAGTGCTTGGCAGACCTCCCATCTCCTTCTGGTCCAGATGCGCAGGTGAGTAAAGGAACTGCTAAGGAAGCAAATGTGAGTTGTGCCTGTGAACAAGGGTTTCTTGGCACTTGGCCGAAAACAGCAGCACTTGTTCCCCAAATTCAGCAGAGCAGGAGAATCCTGCTTCCTGCATGTCACCGTGCTGTTCTCCAAGGGAAGGGGGAAAGCAGAGGGCTTAGCAGTGAAAGAGCAAGAGAGAAGCTCAAGTGGTAGCAGAGATGAACGGACATCCACAGGTAGGGTCCAGTCCCACCAACCTGGCCCACAGCTGCATCCCAGTGGATGACTTTCCTGTTCCCCAGAATTGGTTCAAAGTGAAGGAACATTTGGAAGGGATTAATTCATGCACCACAAACCAATGTTGAGAAGGAAGAAATGGGAGAGTGAATGTGTAAGACCACAGAGCAGCTGGGTGAGCTCAGGTTCTCCAGGTGACCAAGGACCATGAAAACACTGGAGGGCACAGCTGCCCTCCATCTTCTCTCTGGGGCTCCATCATCTGCATTTATTGCCATCACATATGCCCTATGGATGAAGACTGGGGGAATTCCTGGGGGTTCTGGCCATCCCACAGCTTTGAGGCAAGATCCAAGGAATGAGAGAAACTGAGAGATAAATAGTTCAGGGAGAAACGTGTCTAGAAAGCCCCAAGGTCCTGTTGGAGAACAATGTCAGAGCCAGCTTCCTCCCCACTGTGCTGAGCAAATTCCTCTCGGCAGCGATTCAAGGCAAAGCTTTCTCTTTTCAGGATCACGGATTATTCTGTCAGATAAAAGTGTTTTCTGCTACTGCATCCTTCTCCAACATACAGCTCTCTCCACCACATGCTTTTGGCCTTTTCTGGCAAATATAACCATGAACAAGAGTTTGGCAATGTCTGCAAGATCCCAGCATCAGCAATGTGAAATTCCCATTTGCTTTTCGGTCTTCCCTTTGCCTATTTATTTTTTCCAACTACTTCAGCCTTCCTGAGCCTCTGAACATTTAGGAGCTTTTTCTTTTTTTTTTCTTCTTTTTTTCAGTAACTAGGAAATTGCTCCATTGCTGGAGGTGTTCAAGACCAGGCTGGATGAGGCCCTGGCAACCTGATCTAGTGCCTGACTTAGTGGTTGGCAGCCCAGTCCACAGCAGGGGGTTTGGAAACAGACGATCTTTGAGATCCCTTCCAACCCAAGCTATTCTGTGATTCTATGAAATTTAAAGCAGTGATTTATCTGCTGGTTTCCTGTTAAACACGAAGTGAAAGACTGGTGAGCAAAGAGGTGATGGGGAACAGGCATGAGACATGCAATGATTCAGCAGTGCTGATTTTTTTAAGTAGCTTCCAAGCTGCTGGGAAAAGGTCAGGACCCAGTATGAAAATGCTTTCAGTTGAATAAATCATGAAAAAATAATAATAGATATTTCATGACAGAAACAGTAGGTAATTCCTCCAGAGAAAAATCACGATTACAGATTTCGCGTAGCTGTTTACTAACATGCAACATAACTGCAGGGATCAAAAGTGGAATAAAGAAACTGGTTTAAAGGACTTTTTTAACATGAAGTGTTCTCCATAAAACTATTATGCTGAGAGGATGACTAATGTAACCAGTGTGTTTTGAAGCGTGTCATGAACACTTTTTATGCTTTCTGAGCACACAAAGAGAAACCCCAGGAGAGAATTAATTTACAAATCTGATTAAGCGGAGTGCCTAAGTGGCAAAAACCATCATGCAGTAAATAGTAGGCTCCACAGGTAACTAAAGGCCTAACAAAACCACCAAGCACTCAACACAAAAATCCCAGATGTGTGCATTTGGGGTGGTTTGATGTGTTTTATGAGATGTCAAAGGCACAAACAAACAATGAAAGCAGAGGTCACACTCAAATGTTACCTTCTACCTCTTCATTAAACCATCATACTCTCTGCCTTTAGGTGTAAAGCATCTATCATTCTTTGGGAAGCAGAGGCAAGCTTGTAAGCAGAGATGATCCATCAGATAGGGTTCTTCTACCTGATGTCAGGACAGACACACAACATGCTCCTCTGCTAATGGCAGCAGCTCCGTGCAATAAGTCCTGCAACATGGTGTGCATGAACAAACCTCCATCTCTTGGGATGGACACCCCTCCATGCACAAACCAGTGCTCTGCAGGACCAAAGCATCCAGCACTGACTCTTTCTTTGTGGGCTGGAGATCTGCACTGCTTTGCACAAGGCCACGACCATCCCTTGGTCCCGCCCCAGTCACGACAAAAGCTGCCTCTTGTATGGGCCTTGTTCACTCATTCATATTTGGAATAGCCTGTGACAGCATTTCAGAAGTGAACAGTACTGCTGCTCAGCAATCAGATTTTATTGCCTCTGGGGACTTTCTGAGCTCACAGGAGTCTGGATTTTAATTACAATCCCTCATAGCTGTAGATGAGGGGTTACCTCAAATGCCGGAGAGATGTTCATTAGAAGTTAAAGCTTTAAGTCCCATCAGTGCACCTGTGAATATTAGAGCTACCTTTTCTATTCAGGCATGTACTTTTACTAATTTTCACGCCCTCTGGGATAACTGTGAATATACATGACATTTTAAAATGATCCTCATAATTTCATTCAAAAATGTATATGTGACAGAGTCACTTGGCATGACTAGAACTTATCACAGAATCATAGAATCACAGAATGGTTTGGGTTGAAAGGGACCTTACAGCTCACCACCTGTAACCCCTGCTGTTGGCTGGGTGCCCTCCATCATCTTAGGCTGCCCAGGGCCCATCCAACCTGGCCTTGAGCATTTCCAGGGATGGGGCACCCACAGCTCTCTGTGCCAGAGCATCACTGCCCTCTGAATAAAGAATTTCCTCTGAATATCTAATATCTTCCCCCTTTTTTAGTGTAAAATCATTCCCCTTTGTCCTGTCACCATCCAACCATGCATTGCTTTCAGCAATTTTGTGTCTCTTGGAGGCCATGCCTTTTACTCTCCACCCCAGTCACAGAAATGTCATGGGATTGTTGAGCAAAGATCTTCCTTTTGCTGGAGTTCGGTGTGTCTACTAAAGCTCTAAAGTACTAAAGCCAGCTCTCAGCTTGGAAGCTCAGCTGTGAAGCAGCACAGGAAAGCACCACACTCTATCATTGCTGCCCAGAGCTCTGCAGCTTCCCACCCACAACCTCTGAAAGAAGCGTTCACTAAATCACTTCCATCTACACAGTAATGTTTAGAGCCTGCCAACGTTTACGTACCCATTAGCATGATTGATTTCCCATTATCTAATTAATTACTGCAGATTCCACACTTTCATGTTACCTGCTATACCCCTTGCGTAAGAATAGCAGACACCCTGTCACCACAATGTGGTGATGGGTCTGAATTTCTCATGGTGAGGTACAAAACTCCATCCAGTCCCAGGCAAGAGTGGCCCAGGAGGTCTTTGCAGACCTTCTGTCTGACTGTTCACCCAGTTTCTATATTTTTACCCATAAAAGAGAGTAGGAGATTGCACTTGCTTTATGTGGCATAAGAGACTACATAAGACAGTGAGAAATGAAGTCTATAATTTTTTATTTAAAGCGTATGTTACAGATATGGTGCCTCATTTAGCATTCAGTTTCATTCCTCTATTGGGTTAATTAGCTTCCGATGAGGAAAATCATTTAATTAGGCCCACAGCTGATCAGAGCCTGGTGCACAGCCTAACATAACAGAGAAGATGCAAATTGATTTCAATATGTTTTGGGTCAGACCCAAATATCCAAAGCAAATAGAGAGATAAGACAGCATCTGCTGACTATTCACCTGCCAAGTCTTTACACTGCTCTGTAATTGTAGGTGCTGCAGGCAATTGTCCAGGTTATTTACCACCTGGGCCATTTTGATCTCCTCCTGACCATGGGTATTGATGCACCAGCTCTTTTATCTCTACTGCAGTAGTACAGGCCCAACTGTACCAGCAGTATGAGGTTTAGAATCAATACTGATTCCTCTCTCGTTCAGTTGAACTGCATTTTACTTACCTAATTACTAATATCTATAAAAGGCCTGAACTGGCAAAGCTTAACTGAGCAGTCTCAGTTGTTGGATGTGCTGCAGAAACACACAGCATTATCACTATTACACAGCACAGGATACACCTACACTCTTCCAGACTCGTCTGGATCCAGTCATGGCTAACACAAGTGGCAGAACCTTGCACCCAGTCACAGATCTGCATCAGCCACATCAGGCATTATTTTCTTCCTACTGGGAATAAAACTTATTGATTTGCTTACAAACTTACTGCAGGCCTGTAAATATGTCACAGACATCAATCCTTTATGAACGAAAATATGTTCTCCCACATATGTTAGCACATAGCTTGGCTCCTGAGGAAAGGCTGTATGTGAAACATTAGGAGTCCACCTGAAATTCCTTCTTATCTCAAAATCTGATTCCCCTAGTGTACAGTTCAATTGATCTTGGATGTCCGAACATCCAGGTGAGAGATTTCTATGCTCAGATATGTAAGGCTACTTCTCCAATATTTTTCTCTTTGTTCCTTACCTGTAATAAATATTCTAGACTCAAATGGCATCTAACAGCTCTGTTTGTGAACAGGAAATGAGCTCATTCTTCCAAATCTAGATGGATTTTCAGACTGAACAACAATACAATTTTTTTTAGAGATTCTTCCTGCAAACTCAATAGACAAGATTTGCTTCACAGACCCACAGAGGACAGGTATCTTGGGTGAGAAAATGTTTCATTTTTTTAAAATGTTCAAAGGTTCCATAATGCTCAGTGATGCTATCGAGGCTGTGTTACAGCTGACTGATTTTATTTATGAAGTTTCATCTCCATTTGTTAACATGTACTTGGCCCTGCTCTCTTTCTCTCTCTGGACTGCAAAAGTGGTGCTAAGCACCAAGACAGCTTACATGATCATGTCAGCATGTTGGAATATGCTTTTAGTGCTATATGACATGCTTATATCAAAGTATCCTATTAAGAAGGCCCGACTGCAAACGTTATGGGTTAAAGCAGAAATGTTTAATTCAGCAGCTCCTTCAGGCAGCTCCTTCAGGCAGATGCCCATGCCACCCAAAAAGCACTCTAACACAAAGTGGGTCTGACTCATAGTTTCTTCAAAGCCTTTTTGCACTGCACTAGGCTATAGATTTTGTGGAACTTTAATGCGATACAAATGAACACAAGGTCCCCTTCCTGTGCCAGAGGAATATAATAAAGCTATGACACATCTGTGATTTGGAATCAAAATCAAATAATAAATCCTGCTTTCGGAGTATAACATAACGCCCAACATGTTGTACTGGGAACTGGGTACCCAGTCCTCTCTCCAGCTTTTCCACAGCTCAGTGACACTGAGTTGTTTTGTCAACGTCTCCATTTCATTTTTGTCTTTTCAAATGAAGGCAGCAGTACCGCTGCCTTCCATAAAGCGCTTTGAGAGTGGCAGCATCAGTGAAGATTTTTTTTAGGAAGATGCTATCCAAAATTGTCAGGCATGGCTTAGGTAAAATGGGGTTTGACATGGAGCAAGCTGATGGAGTAAATCGGTGTCTCTCAAGCTTTTCAATCTATGCCTCCCTTCAATCAGTTAAGCATAATTTCATGCCTCATCACAGAAATGGCTGCAGGGCCTGAAGCAGGGTACCGCATGTCCCACGCTCCATGCAACTCGCCAGCCAGGAACTGCTGGCACAGGGGGCATTCAAGGTCCTCAGCCAAACCCTTGAGGATGCCAAAAAACAAATATTGCCTTTCATACTGTTGCAGTTAACAAGGAAAGGATGTTCTAAGGGGCTGGCATTTCAAATTTGACTTACAGTCAAAATAGCATTTCATAAACCCTCACTAGATGGCAAACAAAAACATGGCAAATTCAACTGGTTTTGAAAAGCCATAAATTCAAACAGTGCAGGAAATAACTGATCCAGAGCAGGCGGTAAGCTAGGCCGGTGATCATTGCATACAGAACCCATCACCTTAGTAGACAGGGGTGACTCAGGTCAGTAGGGATTGACCTGTTGTCACGGCTCTGAGTCCAGTGAGTATCTGATGTTTGAGATCAGGGCTGGAGAGTTATCTTCAGCCCTGCTCTATTTAGTTGAATAGGTGCAGTTAAAGCATCTCAGATCAGGCTTAGGCACTGCCAAAATTACTGCTTCTGAACTTCCTTCACTCACCTTTCAGGTGTTTTGGTTTCTGCATTTAGGAAACGAGAATTAATGATCTGAATCACAGGTGAGATGAGAGAGTAAATGGGATGTGAGGTGCTGAGACAAGGAGATGGAGTTTGTTAGTGCCAGTTCTGAGTGCAGATCTCCTTCTGCGTGGGAAGACAACTAAAGCTCTTTGTTAATTAATTAAGCCTTGCAATACTCAAGGAAGCATGGGGATGGATTCCAAGGCACAGTGAATGAGACCAAGCATTTGGACACAGGAATAAGATACAAAAGGGAACTTAAAAAGCTGAAAGAAAGGAAGAGGTGGTAGCTGTAATGAGACAAATCTGAAAAGCATGTAAGAACTAATTATTTCTATAAGAGTAGATGTGGTGAGTATGCAAGTAAGAATGGATTCTCATTAGAACTCTGCCCCTATTGCACTGCAGGACAGGAAGCAGCCTCATGTGCCATGTCACACCACTGATGGATTTTGGAAAGGAAAGGCATGACAGCATTTAAAAATGTAAGTACTGGCACTCCTATCATAAAGCACAGGCTGTGAGTGAACTACAGAGAGCAGGAGGTTGTGGGGTGTGGCTACTGATGGCTCTCCCTTCTGTTTCTAAATATAAAGGTCTGCAAACTTCACCATGAAGTGACAGCCACCCTCTATCACTGGAGGCCAGCTGTTTCTTTAGCACTCAGCTGTTCCTACTGCTTGCTTGTAGAAATGGAAAAAGGCTATTTAGAGATGCAAATCTGCAAAGCCCTTGAGCACATGTGCATCTTAGAGCGTGTCCTTCGGTTCTCACAGTAGTTCAGTTTCACATCCACCTGTGCCTCTATGCTGACCTCCCTAAAGCTCATCCTGGACCAGGGGTACAAAGAAAACCAGATCCAGTCCAATTCATTCTATGTGTTTTGGAAGTTTTAATGATACCTCATGAGAAGAACTTACTTGAGGAAATATCTCGCTAAACCTGCTTTAAGTTCTCTAGTGCACTGTTGCATGTTGTACAGAAAGCTCCTTCACTGCAGCTATAGGTTAATGTGTGCATTTGCAGAATGTATGCAACATACAGCATTTGTTTGGTATGAGCTAATTCATTCACTCCTACCTAAATGCATGTGGATTTACTCTGGATGTCATCTGTAGGGGCTATGTCTGTGTGTGGTTACATGTGC
The DNA here is from genome assembly GCF_951394365.1 of Tetrao urogallus. NCBI lineage: Eukaryota > Metazoa > Chordata > Aves > Galliformes > Phasianidae > Tetrao > Tetrao urogallus. The sequence goes on from NC_136817.1 coordinate 62,891,299, forward strand.
ACTAACTGCTCAAGCAAAAAATAGAGTTTAGAACTCAGACTGAGAGCCATCATGAACAGAAATCAGCTATTTTCAGAATTCCAGGGAGGCCTATTTTGAAGCCCTTATCACCATTGCATAACAGTTAATCATGCACAAGCTTCAGAGGTGAACATTATGGGTCAAGAGTGGTGGGGAGGAGCAGGAGAAGCTTCAAGCCCTCAAAGCCTTGGCAAAACAATAGCTGAATCCCTGCTTTAGGGATGAGTGCATCCTGATTTCACCCAGATACATTTGTACACACCAATTGCATTTATCTTCCCTTCTGGCTGTGTGACTGCCCAGCATGGATATAAAAGACTATAAGATGCATTTAGACACACATACTAAGAAATACAGATGCTCTGCAGATCTGAGGTCCCACTAGTCCACTGGCTACAGGAGCAAACAGCATTGCCTTATCTGTGTATCTTTCTCTTTTCTTTACTACATGCCCTAATGCATGCGGTCAGACAAATGGAACTTCCTTCCCTATGTAGATACTGCAGACCTATTCATACACAGTTTTGTGTCATTTTATAAAAGAAAGAAATGTGAAATAGTTTCTAAATGTACTCCAAGTGGAGACAACAGCAAAACGACCATTAATTTTTATGGTACAGTGAACACCTTACTGTCTCATCCTCATGCAGAATTTCAACAGTTCAGGCAACAAGTAAATCTTAGAGCAATTTTTTTTTTTTTTTTAAAGTATGGATGCCAACAGTTTGAATTCTCCTCTGCTGTGTAATTTACAGAGTCGCACTTTTTTTTGCAAGCAGATATAACTTTCTCTTAAATTACAGCCACAAGGCTGCCTTCTTTACAATACTTCTTTACAATACTGCCTTGTATTTTGTCCCATCCTGGGAAACTGGGCCAAATAGGATGAGAGGTAATGGCCTTAAATTGTGCCAAAGGAGGTTCAAGTTGGATATTAGGAACAATTTCTCCTCAGAAAGAGTTGTGGGGCAATCGAACGGGTTGCCCATGGAAGTGACTGTCTGTGGAGGTGTTCAAAAAATGCAGAGATTGGCACTGAGGTTTGTGGGCATGGTGGGATGGGCTGATGGTTGGACTTGATGATCTCAGTGGTCTTTTCCAGCTTTAATGATCCTATGCGACCAGCAGTGTTCACCAGCCATATCACATTCACTTATCTGAGGGAAAGATACAGACTAGTGAAATACCAGCTGAAATGTATGAGGGTTGCTCTGAAAGTAATGCCTCCTGCCTTATGTTGGCCCATGACATCAGAGGTAGATGTTGGTGGTATGGCAGTAGAGGTTGAACCTTCCCACCAATGTACTATTACACGTTGTTGCTGTGTGACAGATGGCAGCAGAGGGGCAGTCTTACAAAATGGCATCTAACACGGAAGTGTGTATGAAGGTTTGAAACTGAATTCCTCCGTGTGAGAAAAAACTGCAGCCGCTGACATTCATAGATGCTTGCTGAACGTTTCTGGAGACCAAACAGTGGATGTGAGCACAGTGAGGCAGTGGGCACTGCACTTCAACAGCAGCGACAGTGGTCACCTCCGCTGGTGCAGCCTGAGTGCAGCATGCAGGCTCTTGTTTATTGCTGCTGAAAATGCACAGCTAATGGTGGTGACTGTGTTGGGAAAAAAAAGTGTTTTGCAGCTGAGAGTTTGCTCTATTCAATAACGCTGCTGTGTTCTACCTGTTGTCGTTTCCACGGAAATAAACAGCAGGCACTACTTTATGAGAAACCTACCTAAGCGAAGTCTTACTACACTCCTGTTTAAAAAAAGAAAAAAAAAAAAAAGGTAAAGCACGATTTTTATTTTAAACCTGAACTGCTGTTCTTCTCTTAAAACGAACCTGTAACTGAAACCACGGGAGCTGACGTCTTCTGCTAAAGAATAAAAGCGGAGCACAACGTTCCGCAGCGCTCCTCATCAGCTCCCATTCAAAAAGCTCAACCGAAATCTACGGGACCGCTTGTGCGCCCCCGTGCCGGCCGGCAGGACGGCTGCTGACAGCCCGCAGCGCTTCTGGACGGAAGACGCAGCAACGCGCGCTGGCAGCACCGCTTAAAACCCATCTATTTTAAAACTTCTTCCTCACGCGAAAGCCAACACGTCTTCAGGCAGCAGCTGTGCAGCAGCAAGCCGAGATAAAGAGGCCGAGTCGCAGCGCCAATGGGACAGCGCGGACGGGGAAGCGGCGAGCGGCTTCCTGCCCAGCACCGCAGCAGCGGGAGGAGCAGCGGGAGGAAAAGGGGCAGCAGCAACATGAGGAGGCGGCTGTGCCCGGGGTGGCGGAAGGCGGCCGCACGTGCTGGCAGGAGCCGTGGAGCCAGCGGGCGGTGCTGCTGCGTTTCTGACGGGTTTCGCTTTTTTTTTTTTTTTTTCCCCGCAGGATGCTTTTTTAACTCTATTTCTGCAGGGATCACCGATACGCGCGCCAAGCTTTTTTTTTTTTTTTTTTTTTTTCCAGCAGATCCCTGATATCTAATCGGTAGCATCTTTTTCATCCCAATCCGCTTCTTTCTGAACGCTTCCTAAGAGCAGCTCCGGGCCGAAAACCGCCTGGCGCTGAGCTGACAGGGCACAGCGCGCGCCGCGTCCCACGCGGCCCCACCGCCCCCCTGCGCCGCACAGCACATGCGCGCCCCGCCCCGCGCACGCGCAGTGCATTCGCTGCGCGCGGCCTGCCGCTTCTCCGCGGTCCCGCAGTTCGCACCGCGGCCCCCAGCCCCCGCGGGGAGGAGAGGCTGCGCGGAAGAGCTGTGGGAGCGCTCAGCCTCCTCTGCCCCGCTTCGTTTTAGCTTTTCTTGGTCCCTTCCTCCCTTTTCTCACAGCTTTCCTGAGGTGCGCTGCCTGCCTACAGGTTTGTTTTTAACGGCAGGCGCTGCGAGGCCCCGCCCCGCCTGCCTCTTCCTCACGGCAACGCCGCGCCTCCTCCACGCCCAGTGGCCGTCCTCGCCCTCCGCCCCTCCCCCGGCTGTGTGCCACGCCCCTCCCGCACCATTGGCTTCTTCCTTGCTCTCATTTGCATAGTGGCCATGAGGCCAATCGGCGCCAGCTAGCTGCTTAACATGCAAGAAGCGAGCCAATCGGCGCGCGAGGGGGCCGGGCCACCACGTGCTGTTGCTAAGCTTCGGCTTCTAAATTGTTACTATAGTGGCCAGCCAATGGGAGGCGAGATGGGGATCTGTCAACATTCCCTGCCCCAGCCAGAGGAAAAAGGAGGGGGGCTCTGGCCGCCGGTTGGCCCCGTGGAAGCACCTCGTCCCGCCCCCTCACCGAACCCCGTTTTCCTATTGGCCGCGAGCGCTGCCTGTCGGCTGTGTGTCAAATGTAGGTTGAGAGAGGTGCCTTATAACTGGGGACTTGGAAGTCCCCCGCGCGTGAACTCGGCGCGGGGCGCGGCGCGGAGCGGCCGGGCTGCGGGGGGGCTCGGCTCGGCATAGCTCGGCTCGGCTTGGCTTGGCTTGGCTTGGTTCGGCTCTCCTCTCCTCTCACACGCAGCCATGGAGTTGAACTCTCTGTTAATTCTCCTGGAGGCGGCCGAGTACTTGGAGAGAAGAGACCGAGGTACTGAGCGCCGCGAGCCGCTCTCCCTTTGTTGTGAGGCGATCGCGGCCGGGCCGGGCCCCGCGCACCACCTGCCCACGGCCGGGCACGGCGCTTGCCTTTCCGCTCTGTTCCTTACTTTTAGTTTATTTTTCACATATATATCATTTTTATTTTTTCTGGTTTTCACCCGTGGATGGGGGGGCATCCTCCGGCGGTGGCACTTGGGGTGGTGGTGCGCTTTTGTGTGGTGTGTGTGTGTGTGTGTGATCGGTGTATGTCTGTGTGTCTGTGTTGCGTGTCGCTGCTTTTAGAGATGCCAGAATGAAATCCCAACAAATCAACCGCAAACAAATTCTGTTCTTTACCCCTAGCGTTCCTGCAAAGGAGGAAAAAAATGCATGGAAAAAATATATTGCCACTAATGCTGACTTTGTCCCTAGAAGCAGAACATGGCTATGCATCAGTGTTACCCTTCGATAGTGACTATTCCAGAAAGAAAACAAAGGCAGGCTCCATGGCCAGAAAGTCCCCGAATAACAGGTAACCGCCGCAGCGCATCCCGCAATGCCCGTGCCGTGTCCCATCCATCCCGCCAGCAGCCAACCCCGCGGCTCGGCTCCCCCATCCCGGGAGTCGCCATTTTTCCCTGGATGGGCTTGGCTCTGTTTTGATCTCTCATATAAACACTGCCACGCGTACAGCATCTCCTCCCGGCCGGCCGCCCCCACGGCTCTGCTCTGCTCCGCTCTCGCTGCCGGCGCCTTGCCCGGGCCCCGCGCAGCCCTTTCTTTGCATGGCACCAATTCAACCCCTCCCTCCCCCCCCCCCCCCCCCTCCCCCCCAGCATTTATTTATAACCTTCCCCCCCCCCCCTTGGGGCCTCAGGATCACCGCGTGCACGGGACGGTCCCGACCCCATGCTTGAACTTCTCCCGTAGGTACGGCAGCGAGACGGTACCGAAGCGGGCTCGACCCGATGCTGGAGCACGGCCAACACGTGCCGCTGTCACACCGCGTGGCCCGTCGTGGTCGTCGCCTGCCTCGTCGTGCCGTCGCCTGGTTTTTGTTGTTTTTTTTTTTTTTTTTTTTTTTTTTGTCCCCGCAGCGCTACCTGCGCTGCGATGGCATTAGAGAAGGGCGGCTGCGCGCAGGCTCTCTGCAGCTTTGTTTGCTGCTCCGGCAGTGGCTGTGTACGTGCGGGAGGCTGTCTTACGGGGACGGTGCCGGCCCCCGCCTGGGAACTCCTCCAGCCCTCGCTCTGCTGCTCTGCTCCGCGCTGCTCGGCTCTTCCAGGGCTGTTCCGGAGTCGCCGTGCCCGGCTGGGCCTGGCCCCACCGCCGGCTTCGCTGGGCACGGTGCTTCCTCTGGAATAGCCTAACGTGAACTCGGCTTGCACGTGACTTGTTTTGCAAAGCGGCCGTGAGCTCGGTGGGCCCGCGCTGCTCTCGCTCCCCCAGCAGGGATTCTGCAGGGTGCCCGAGATGCACACTGAAATCAGAAGCAGGCAGAGCTGGCACCCCGCTCCTGCCCACCTCAGAGAGCTGCTGGGGGAGACTGCTTGTTCACTGTCCCCTGCTGTAAGTCAGGCACATGCTGCTGCCTTCTCACTGCAGTTCTCGGACGTGGTTTTGGATTCAGTTGAATTCTTTGTCTCATTTCAGAGTATGGAGATGTCAGTTCATTTTAGAGAGTCATCAGGAGTGGGAGAAGCTTCCTGAGATTTCTAGCTATTTACTCACAAAAGATGCTGAGTGCCTTTTGAAACAAATTCACCCTTAATCTAAACAGGGCTCCTAGGATTTCCCACTGCAAAGCGCTCATTGCACCTTACGGACTATTTGTGTCTCATGAGTTTGGGAAAGCTGTATTACTTAGAAAGCTATTATTCTATCGTTTCCTTTCTTAGGTCTCTTGTCATCCTTGCAAAATAGTTATCTGTCTGAACTGTAAGCTGCTTTCCAGAGTTTTTAAGAGAGGATTTGTAACCTATCGAATACAGCAGAATTAAAAGATTTCTGGTCACAGATTTGCTCATGTTATGGAAGCTGAGACATGCATGCCTGCTTGCAGTTACCATCCTGCATCCTGTATTTGCTTGGACTTTCGTTCTGATGCTCACCATGCAGCAGTGCCAGCCTCCAACGTGCAATCCTGTGACATACGACCTATACATTTCCTTGTGCTTTCTTTCCTCCTCGCTGCAGTGATTAGATCAGCAATGAGTTTGTGTTAGGGGACGAAGTGGTGCTTCCCAAACTGAGCCCTGAGGCGGCACTGCTAGGTTTGTTTTGCGTGGCGTGGATGCTGTCAGGTTGTGAGTGAAGACGCATTGCTGAAATGCAGCATCCTGCTGTGTTAGGAGCGAGTGCGCCTGCAGAGCTGTGTGGGCACCTCTGCATCCCTCATGCCTCCTGCCCCCATTCCCACTTGGAGCTGTTGCTGCTCAGCTTTGCATCTGAGTATGAATTCCAGGAGGGAAAGTGATCTTTACATTAGAACATCCAGCCTAAACCCCATGAAGTACACCAGCATCACTGTTTATTATTATTATTTGGAGCTGATAGGCTGCAGGGTCTGAACCCCAGACTAGAGTTTGGGTAATGCCGTTAAGTCTCCCTAAGCGACTTGGAGATTACCAGGGGCAGACGACTGGTCAAAGTTCAGAGGATCTGGAGTGGTCGTGGTGATGTGAAGCATTGGGCAAAGTGTTTGTCGTTATTGTTCTGCTTCAACCCTTTTCCAGGCTTGGAACATCACATTCAGGCAGAGTGCATACATGTCTGAAGTGTATTCCTAATGACTGCATTTTTCTTCTTAGATACAAAAATACGTGCTTAAGGTTGGAGGGGAAGGAAAGGAGCAGAGAACTGCACGTTTCGAAACTGCAGGGGTTTGGTTGTTTTCGTCATCTGTTTTTATGTCCTGCTGCTTGCAGCATCCTTAGCTCCCTTTGTTTATACTGTCTGATCAGATTAAAAACATATATATATATATGTATGTTTTGCACGCTTCATGAGCTAAATATATATGTGTATATATATATGTATATTATATATATATATATATATATGTATAAAAGTATGAAAAACGTCTTCCTCCTCATTTTGGGAAAATGAGGAAAGGGAAGGAGGGGAGAAGTATCAGCAGCAGGAGGCTGTGCCACGCACTGCTCTGCTCTGCAGTTCCTCCCCACGCTGCCTGCCTGTGGGGGCTCAGAGCACCCCTGCAGCTGCTCCAGATTTTCTGGAGGACTGGGGCAGAAGGGCCTCGTTTCTCATCAAGGTGCTGCTTCCCCTACTGATATAGTGTTGTCATGATACCTGGAGCCTCCAGCCGAATGGGGTGCATCTTGCTTGGGACTCTTGTGAGCAGAAGGGGAGGAAGGGTGCTGACCCTTGGGACTGGGCAGTGGAGTCTGCGCTGAAGCGCTGCCTGCTTCCCTAAGGGAATTAAAGGACAGATTTGGATTCATAGCAGGAAAGATAGCAGCAAAACTGCATTTAATCAATCAAAAGCTGTAAGACTACTGTCCACTGCAGGAATTTCACATTTTTGCTTTGCCTACTGATACTTTTGGATCAAAACTGAAAGTGTTCTTTAGCAGCTTGTTGCTCAGCAGGATATTTGCAGGGTGGTTATTTAGCCATCTTCTTCTCTTCTATATGAAAATTACCTGTTTTTATGTGATTTCTTCTGGCCACGTTTCCTGCAGTGTGCTCATTACTGTGTGTTCCATGAACCAGGCTGCTCCATTTTCTCTCTGATGTCCGTTGCTGAGATTCAGAGTTGTGCTCCTCCAATAGTTCTGACCCAAATCCTGCGGTCAGCAAATCTGCGTGTTTGTTGTGCAAGGAGAACAGCTCTGAGAGAGGCAATTGACTTTTGAGGGGAAGAAAGGTAAACCCAGCTCGCATCTTCTTGTTGCACAAATGCTTATCATGTACTTGACTGCAGGATAATAAATGTCTCCTCTTCACCGACCAATAACTGTAACTCCTAAATCAGTGCAGTGCAGTCCGATAACTCTGGTTAATGTCTGTCTGGAATTACAGAAAGGGCATAAAGCAAGCAGCTGGGTTTAGCGGGGTTGTGCCTTGGAAATTCTAATAAACCTTTGGATGTCTTTCTGAGGTTGCTGTGAAATGGAGAGATAATGTGTGCAGTGTGCCAAGGAAGAGCACGACACAGATTGGAAATTTGGTGACGTTTGCTAGCAAGGCTCAGGTAGGAACCCAGCTTGGCCTGCAGGTAGCTGGATTTCCTTGTGTCCTGTCCTCGTGATACCTGAAAGCCCAAACGTTTCTGTGCTTCTATTAAAAAAAAGGAAGAGGAGACAATGGGAAAGGGCTTGATGCTGGAATCCTGTACTCTCATCCTGAGTGAGGTGGATTTGCACCGCCATGCAGCTGGTGGCACAGCATAGTACCAGCCCAGGGACAGCAGTGTCCCTGACGCGAAAGGGTCAGAAATAAGGTAAAATGAGAACTGAAATCAGTGTGTTGGATGCCAGTCCACTGAGGTCACGGTTACATTGAGTCGTGGAGAAAGGAATTGGACGTCAGTGGTGCAGTGTTTGGCCTGCTCCTTCAGGAGTTGCGTTATGGAAGGGGGGGGGAACGAAAGCAAAATAAAGGCCCGTTCATAAATATATCTCCTCTATCTATTAAAGTCAGTATTTTGGTCGGAGCGTTATATAAATAGGGCTGTACTTTTTGCTGCGCTCTGGTGAAGGGTTATGTGTAAAAAGGGGTGAAAGCTGCATTTGGTGTTTCAAATAAAAACAGAGCTCCGTATCCGGGTTCCTCTGTTCGTGTTGGCTCACGGCGAGAGGCAGCACGTGCCCTGCAGAGCGAGCCCCTGGCTCTGCACAGATGTCGCTCCGTGCCCACGCCGCGTGGGGATCAGAGCTGACTTTTATTTTTCTGTTCTTTTTTGTTTTGCGGAAGGCTGAGCAGAAAGCACTGAAGCAGGCTGTGGGGACGACGACTCTGCTTTCTGAATTTGATGGATCCCTCTGAGTCTGCTTTCCTAAAACAGTCTGCAGAGGGACAGCAATCAATATCCCTCAGCTTGTTTTTAATGCTGATGCTTTTGGTCCTAATGTGATGAATCTTACCAGCTGCTCCTTCCCCAGTGATGAGCTGCGCTGAGCCTGCAGTGCCTGGAAGCTGCAGTGTTGGTGTCAGTGGGAAGGAAACAATCTTGACCATCATCTAGCAGCATGAGCTTGGATCCAGGGGCCCGAGCTGTGTGTAAGGAAGTGCCCAGCCCAATCTGCAAGGCTGTGAGGAGAATGCAGAAGTTGTTTCTGGTGGATGAATTCCACACCAGCACACTGTAAGTGGTGTGTCCAATTTAAAGTAACTGGGAAAGTGCCCCCAGAACAGTCGGTACAGAGCAGGATGTGCATGTACACAGGCTCAGCATTACACTCGTCGTGCAGGGCAGTGCAGGTGATGGGCTGCAGTATTTCCACGTGTGTTTCATGGCAGCTCAGGTATGGACGTAGGTTTCCCTGGCTTTACTGGCTCCTCCTCCCTATTCCATACCTTCTTTGGACAATGCATTCACTAAGAAAACTGCTACTTTGTTGTTGGCTGATTGCTCGCTCTTTACTGCATGGTGTTAGGGCTGTCCTGGGCCACCATGCCTGCAAACAGCACTCTGGATCTCCTCCTGGATCTGGATCATTATTTGTTGATGGTGTTTGTTGGTGTCTCTCTCCTATTTTCAGCTGAGGCTTTTTACTGACTCCTTTACCAGTATTACCCCCAGCTCCCTGAAGTTGTGTGTGGAGATGCACAACCCAGCACAGAGGACTTAAGTTTGATGCCAGAAGTCTTCCTTCTCTTACAGGCACTTTCAAAGGCCTCCACAGACCATTGGTCTGAAAATTGCTGCATAGGCCTGGTTCTTCTACATAAATACATACATGTGTTCTTTTATAAACACTCATATCCATCTATCATCTTATTCCTGGCCCACTCCCTATATCAGTGAAATAATGAAAGCCTCCATTCTGAAATCATGGTAGCATTTGGAGTGCTGGTTTGTGTGCAGAGCCGTTCTAACTTTTCTCTCACTTCAGGTTGCAGTAGGAGCATAAGCAGATGGATATTCTTGTAATATGCTATAGTGTAGAAGGAGAAAGTAAATAGTATTTAGAAGCTCATCTCTCCCAAAGAAACCAAATGAATGAAAACTATTGTGCTTTTTGATTAATCCTTCCAGAGCTGTCAGATTGCAGGGCATTTCATAGTATCACTGAGGCTGAAAAAGACCACTAAGATTACCCAGTCCTACTGTCAACCCATCCCCACCATGCCCACTAACCCATGCCACTCAGCACCAGATCTCCATGTTTCTTGAACACCTCTAGGGACAGTGTCTTCCCCACCATCTGGGCAGCCTGTTCCAGTACCTCACCACTCTTTGAGAAGTAACTTTTCCTAATATCCAACTGGAGTCTCCCCTGGTGCAATTTAAGGCTGTCTCCTCCCATCCAATCATTGCTTACATGGGAGAAGAGGCTTTGCTGTGACCACCTTTCAGACAGCTATAGAGAGCAATATGGTCTCCCCTGAGCCTCCTCTTCTCCAAAGGCTGCTCCAAGGGCAGGTGGTACAATGGTCAGGTGGATGTCAGCTGCCCAGGTTTGGTTCCCAGGCTGTCCCCAAGGGCTCAGTGTTGCTCAGCATGCTCAGTTCCTGCTGGTGCCAGTTCTCTCATGCTGCAGGTATTGAGGTGGGTTCTGTGTCCCAAGAAGGCAGGTGTTGGAGCAATTTGTTTTAGGTAATGGGAGTGTGGTCCAGAGCTGGCCTGGCTGCATTTGTCAGTGTTACTTCTTCAGAGTCCTCCACGACTGCCCCTGTGACTGTCCCCAGCCTGCCCAGTCTTTGTGAAGAATGGTTCCAGACTGAGCATTTGTTTTCTGTGTGTTTCTGTGAGCACTGGCTGGTTGGACGTGGTGGTCTTTGCTTCTTGTGGAGCTAAAGCTTGATTTATCTAAGTGTATATGGGAATAGGGACCTTACTGGGGTCAAATGGCAACGATGTAAAAATGCAGTAACCACAACTTGATATGCCAGCATAGCACAGAGTATCTTTATAAACCATTCTCAGTCTGGGTGTGTCGGTCGGGAGAGCACTTGTGTGGTGTTGGAAGAGTACCTGTATTGTCTGGGTGTGGCTCACTTGATGTAATGAGTTATAAAACTAATGCATAGGCTATTCAGCAGATGATAGCAGGTAATGGTTGCTTAGTTGATGTCTCAGTAGCAACATTGGGATGCTCTCAGTCAAAAGCGGATCAGCACCACTGCTGAATGTTGTGTGTGCCTGGGCTGTCCTTAACACACACAGGGCTGGGTTCACTTAATTCATTATGGGATCAGTAGCTGTGCTGGCCTGAAATAAATTGCTTGTGGCTTTCTTCAATGGTTATTCCTTTGCATGAGCTCTCTCTTTTCCTCTCTGAGGCCAGAGAGGTAATGTTTATGGTGTGGCTCTCATCAAGGTACTGTGGGTGCAAGTGGGCACAGACAGAGCAGTTCCTGCTGTATGGGGCACATGTCGGTCAGGGGGATGTTGCTCTTGAGATGTCCACGCTTGCCCCATAGTGATCCTTAACGTTCTGCGCATGGTGCTGCTTGGACAGAAGCAATACCCCAGGAAGTTGCCGGGTTCAAAGTGGTGACAGTAACTTTGTTTTGGGAATGTCTTTAGTCTGAGCTGTACAAATAAATAAAATCGGTATTTCCAGCTGAATCAATTGGAAAAAAAAACAAATCCCCAAGAAGTTAGGGCTGCCTTCTGATGGCAGAAACCTGAGGCATCAGCTGGGGGAAAAAAATTAATCTCGAAGCCTGTTAGTTTGGAAGAGAATAGCATACTGGTGTGGCCAGCTCAGGGACTGGGCTTTTTTTTTCCTGTTTGTAGGCTCATAAGAATTCAGAGCATTCCTTTATTTTGCCACTAAGACGTCAACAGCGGTGCTCGGCTGCTGATTTCTTCCTCTGCTTCTCCTGGGCTCCAATGCCAGCTTGCTGGTGCTTTCTCCCTTATCATCGGCACTCAGATCTCCTAACACTGCTGCTCCCTCACAGCTTTTCTTTGCAGATAAAAATCTCGTGGGCTGCTTTTAATACTAACCTGATCATATTTTTTTCATATGCAATCCAGTCACGGAATCTATTGAAAACTTTATTAATGCAAATTTATTATAATTCCTCCCAACCCACCGTTTGCTCATGGAGATTAACTTGGCACCTTGAAATATTTAAGAGATGTAAAAGTGATTTGAAAGCAAAGTTGTTTCATAATACATAGAAGTATATATTTTAGAGAGCTCTTATGCAGGTGTTGGTTTTTAAGTGTTCCAAATCCTGGTGTTTACCTTGTTCTCTAATATTACTTCTCCTTTTTTTTTTTTAAATAGGTCCTCACACAACGAACTAGAAAAACATAGGTAAGTCCTGAAAAAAGCAAATTGAAGGATGTGTGGCTGATGTCTGAGTGACTGTGCTTAGTTCAGAATATTCTGTTGGAAATTTTTTGGTTCTGCACCAGATCTTTTAAGTGTTGTTTTTTACCAACTAAAATTTAATAGGTATCGTGTTGCTTTTCTCTTGGCTTCTTTTTTATGTTGTTCAGTGTGCTATTTTTGAATCACCTCTGATAATTAGCTTTTGCCTAATTAAAGCTGTAACTGGTTAACTGCACTGTTACTAATAAAGAATCCAACTGCAGCAACTATTTGCTGGAGGTATATTGTGATTAAGGCGGGTTATTTTGGGGGAGCAATATGTCACACAGAAGTATTTATTGTTTTAAAAGCATGCCTGAAGTACAGTTAATTTTGCTCTTGCAACTTGCACTGCATGTTGGTACATACAGAGATGTTTTTGCCGTTGCACTGGTACAGAGCTGCAAGTGGGCTCCTGAGCTGCAGCCCTGATGTGGGGCAGTCGATGCTGGGAAACTGCAGTTACTGTGGGCATTCATTGGACCCCAAAGACGTGGTTTGTAAAGGCCCCATATTTGCACGGTTCTGGAAACTGTTGTGCTTTGCTGGGATTTGCTGGCAAGTGAGGTCTGGCTGCAGTGTGCAGTGCTTGAAGATGCACTCAGGTGACTGCAGCGTGCTGAAGGTGCCCAGCCCCACACTGTGGGATCACTGCCTTGTGTGCACCATACAGGAAAATCTTTGGGGTCGTTTTTATCCACATCCTTTGGGATGCGTTTGTCCTTTTTCATCAGTTTGTGGTATTTTGGGATTCACGGATCAAAGAAGTGTGTTGCATGAGTGTGGATGAGCTACGCCTAGCTGCCTGCTTCTGAATGTGTGAGAGGTGGCTGATGGCTGGTTTTGATGGCACTGCCAGATTGAGCTCACTGGGGGTTTTCGCATGTTTTTTTCTCTTCTTTTTTTCAATCTGTTCTGTGGCCACAGTGACGTAGCAACTCGGTCATCACTTCCCTCGCATGCCAACATGCTTTCCTGTAGTTTAATTGTAATATGAGTAAATGTGGCCCTGCCTAACAGCCACGTGGTCATCCTGGGAATGGGAGGAACTCAGGCCTGGGCTGCAGAGGGCAGTGGCTCAAGCAGTGAGATCAGTCCTCAAGAAAAAAGCTTCATGCAGATTTCTGCCCTTTGGTTTCAGTTTTTTTAAAAAACAAAAACTACCTTTGCCCCCAGCTATGCTTCTTTCTCACTCTCTTTTCCACCCTCTTTCTGGATGCTCACTTCTGTTCCTCCTTTCTCCCTGTTCTGCCATTACTGACTTGTCACCATTGAAGGGTCCGTCCCTCCTTTTTCCCCCGATCATTTCTCCACCCTGAGCCTCCACTTCCCCCTGCCCCACCACGCTGTGTTGCAGCAGTGTGCTGCAACACCACCACTTGCAGGAGATGCAGGGGCAGTAGTGGGATCTGCTCGTTGTTCAAGCTCTTTTCTAGCTTTCAGTTCTGCACTATATCTCTGTAGTGGTGCACTGGGTAGTATTTGTCACGTTAAATCTCTTTTCTATGCCATCTCAAGGTCAAAATAGGTGAACTGCGAGGTGTGCTTGTGGTTACACAACTAACACTTGTAGCTGCTTCTGCTTGCTGCACCTCCTCAGGTTTTACTGCACTTAAAGCCAGATTTTATTATTCCTGGTGATTTTATTATTAATGGTGATTGGTGTGATGGCAAATCAGTGCAAGTACACTGTATGTGCAAACTGGTGTTCCCAAAGCACGTGAGATGTGCCTAATTCCAGTTACCTAATGGATTGGCATGAAGGACTCTTGTAAAATCTGTTTTTTAACAGCCCCCTCCTCCAGCACAGTGGGTTTATGAGCTGATAATACCGACCGTACTGTTCTTCACTCTGCTTTACTAAAATGGCACTAAAATCCATCAGGCGTCTTGTAAAGTTTAATGGCTCCCAGCCGCGGCCAGGCCCTGGGGCAGCAGTGGCTGCTTTCCTCCCCTGCTCCCAGAGGCCTGAACACCGCGTGGCCGCTCAGCAGTGTGCTGTGCTGTGCTGCTCTGTGCCCTGCGCTCGTGTGGCACGTGTGGGGCATGAGCTCCGACTTTGACATCAGTGGGGAGGGCAGTGCCTGGTCCCTCAGTGTGTGCATGTGCTGAGTTGGTTTTTGGTGTGCTCTTGAGGGGATGTTGAGAGGAAGAGAAATGGAAACAGGGATATAATTCCACCAAAATTCTTCTTGTAGGATAGACTTGAGGTCAAAGCTATAGTAACGTGTTTGTCAGCACTTTACTCATCAAATTCCTTTCTCTCTGATGCAAGCCTCAGTAGGATGCCCTGCTCAACTTGAACGTGGTCCATCTTGGTGAAATTCTGTAAGGACTCATTCATCTGATGACTTGCCCACTCTGGTGCCATGTGGTTAAGGTTCATACCTCAGGGCCACAAAGCAAGAAATATCCAAGTAAAAAGCAGGGAGGAAAGAAATCTGTCCTAAGGACAGATGACAGAATCATAGAATGGCCTGGGTTGAAAAGGACCACAATGATCATCCAGTTCCAACCCCCCGCTATGTGCAGGGTCACCTACCACCAGACCAGGCTGCCCAGAGCCACATCCAGCCTGGCCTTGAATGCCTGCAGGGATGGGGCATCCACAGCCTCCTTAGGCAACCTGTTCCAGTGCGTCACCACCCTCTGAGTGAAAAACTTCCTCCTAAAAGATGTTCTAGATGGGACTGTAATAGCTGACGGCATGTCAGTCAGAATGGTACTCAAAAGTAACTAGTTTCCAACAATACAGTGGATAATATACAAATAATATACATGTATATATTGTTTGTTAGTGTTTCTAGAGCGTTGTATCCCTAGGCTTTCACTGAGCAGCCTAAATAGAAAGTAAATTGGCACTTATGACCTCTTGCAAGGAAATTTTGAAATGGCCCTAACCTGACACCTGTATGAAGGAATTTAGCTTTCCCTGTGCAAAAACTGAAAATCAACGAGAGATTCAAGTGGCTTAACCTCATTCCTTTGCATTATTTTAAGCTAATTCTGTACTACAGCATGAAAAAGCAAGGTATATCCTTCTCAAGACTGCATTGGGATCTTAGTATCTTAGGGTACTCATGCTGGACTCTGCCCTGCTCCTGGTGCAGTGCTGCAGGAGGAAGTGGCCTCACAATGGTGCGTCCCTTCTGCAAAGCACGTGCAGCCCTGGGCACCCATATTGGTATGGCCCTCCTGGAGGTTTCACTCCTTTTGCATGGCTGCGCAGGGCTCTGTGAGGTTGAGATCTCACTCTTTGGATGGCAGAGCCTTTCAAAATTGAACAATTTTGAAGCACAGCTTCTAAGAATTAGTAAGGAAATGAAGAAAAAGCTTCTGTTTCAGTGTTCTCGAAATGGACAGGGAACGTGTTGCTGTTCCCATCTTGTAAGCTGAGCAAGTGCTTTGGCTTGATGTAGGCAGACAGTTATCTCCTGCCTCTGCCAGGTCTCTTGGATTTTTCCCTGTGTGTTTTGTTTGTTTGTTAATCAAGAATTTGGGAAGAAGTGAATTAGCAGCAGCAAAACTTGTCTTTTGTGCATTCCTCAAACAAGCATGCCCCTGTGAGGCACTCGGGAATATAACTAAGAGGGGGCTGTGTCATGTCTCTGAGCAAATGGACCGCAGGTCTCCGACAGGCAGTGCCCAGCCCTGCAGCATCCCTGCAAGTGCTCTGCTGCAGGAATCAGCACATCCCATCCAGTGAAAAGCAGGCATGGTCCCTGGGAGAGGGCTGCTCTGGGGATGTTGCCCTGCTTCCTGGGGAATGTTGCTCTGAAAGGGGGAAGAGTAGAGGTATTCAACTGTACTCTGGGTCTCATGTGGGACAAGAAACAGTTTGCTTGAGCTCAAAACATGCTATGTTTCATACTGCTAGAAGCTGTGATGCTGCATAAACCTTTGTAGGTTGTGGGAGACAGTCTGAGATTTTTAAAAGTGCAAGGTCAGGATGGGAAATATATGAGATGCAGTGACTTGCAGAGCATTTTAGTAGAAGAAAAACTTTGACTTTTCTAAATGAGCTTCACCTGTAGTGTTTTACAGCACTAATCGGGGGAAGCTGAAAGTGTTCCTGTGTGTGCTGAAGGTAACATGGTCCTTGGGTGTGTGCCATGCTTTGGGTAGTCCTTAAGCCTAAAGTCTTGCCAGGCAAGCATCATTATGTGTTTGAAGCAGATATTTATATATAAATACGAGTTTTGATTAAATATATATGTTTTAATGGAAGCACTGTGATGTACAGCATTAACCGATAAATAAGAGTTCGTGTCTGTGAAGTTAAATTCTAATAGATCATCTGTTATATCATGAAAGAAGTGCAGCTGAGCTTGCCAGGAGCACTGTCACATTCATTGTTATATTAATTTCCTACGTAAAGGGTTACTTGTTGTTTGGAGAGTGCACAGTGGTCTTTAAGTTCTGTCTGTGCTTCTCTGTGTTAGTAAATTGCAGGGTTAATAAAAAGTGTGCGTTCATCAGTTGCTGATAAACTTAGAACTAAAAGGTCATTGAAATAACAGTATACCAAAACAATACTTAATGTTTATTTTCACTATGAGCTGCTTTTTCAAAACCCAAATTACCATTGCAGTTAGTATGTTGTGCCGCAGAAAGATCCAACTGCGTTGATCCATCACATTTAAAAGTTACAGTGCAGCTCAGGAAATCCCCCAAGGGTCTGCTGGAAGCTGAGGACATAGGATGCTTCCATAGAAGGATCATCCATGTGTGTCCTCCTGCTGGGCATCATCATGAGTGCAGCCCAGCCTGGCTGCTGCCCTGTGCAGAAGGTTTGGGAGGCTTGCTGCTTCTCTCAGTTTGTTTTCCTGACCCAGCTGATTGTCACTGGCACACCCTACTGCCAGCTTCAGGACAGGGTGGAATCAGTTCTGCAAATGGCGGTATTAATTTGCAGTACAGGACAGTACACTTCACTCCTTTGTCAGTTTAGTGTTTCTCCTTAGCATCCAGATCTGGCTGCTATTGCCTACAGATTGCTGAAGTGGTTGGGTCTTGCTGACCTGGTGCAGATATTGTTGTAATGGGTCTGTGAAATCTGCCATTGCTAGGACATGTGCAGACTGCACATAAACCATCTAGATAGTGAGTCTTGGGAACCACATAGTCTTACAAGCAGAACAGAACCTCTATGCTGTTACCCATTTCTTGTCAACTGAAGGGTTTTCTACACCCTCTTGGTGTTTTGCAGGTGGTTTGCAGATGAACTGCAGTAAACATACCTTTGCACTGCTTAAACAGGATATGTATAAGAGTCTGACTTGCCTCTGTGGGCAGGCAGGCACATGGCTCAAATACCTGCTCCCTCATGGCTAGTTCTGCCTCTTGGAGGATCTTGAAAGGTGTGGCCTCAGCCAGCTCAAACCCCTTCTTGCCTGTACTTTAACCTCAGGCTTCCAGCTGAGGAGGAAAGCGTACGTTGGGGTTCGTGTCTTAAAATGCCTTAAGAAGTATTTTCTGGAGTTCGTTGGGCAAAGTCTTTAAAACACTGAACCCCCAGAACTGAAAGCTTAATCCTCTGGTTTTGCTGAATTGTCCAATGTTTTTCAGTCTAGGAATCCGTGGAGAATCGATGAAACCAGAATGTTCAGAGCTTTGCATAGCACTGTTCTTTCCTCACCTTTCCTCAACCTCAGCTATTCAGCAGATGTCAAACCTGTGGCTTGCCGTGCACGACGTGCTGCAGTAGCCATTGTAAATTCCAGTGTGCTGAAGTGTTGTCTTTTTAGTGCCCACAGCAACATGACACTGGCCACTCACTCCCAACAAAAGTCTTTTCCCATCTAGACTGCTGTTCTGACAAGCAGGGGTGCATTAATCAGATGAAGCTTAGGAATTAATCTGCAAAGAACGCTGTACTCCAGGTGTCACAGATGTACACTTCCTCATGCATTGGACAGAACTTTTACTTAGTGATGAAAAATTGACTGAAACAATCTTTTGACTAAATTGTCATGTCATTTTTCCTGCTGAACTGCAGGGCCTCAGTATGGGTTCAGGCTCCTGCACTTCTTGGCTGGACAGACAGTGAGCAGAGGGGAGATGACTGAGAAACCTAGTGCATGCTTTTTTTTTTTCCTCTGAGCCTCTAATGGACTATGTGGAAGGTGGTTTATGCTCTCAGCGTCTGCTAATTGACCAGACCAGTTCTTAGCCACCATGGTAAGAAGAGCGGGCTGCTCTTGTACAAATCAGAGGTCAGTGGACACCTTCAACCATGCAGACAACAGCTTGGTGCTTGCCCTCTGCAAACAGGAGAAGAGATGCTCACTGGTGGCCTCTCTGTTGATTGGAGAAGCAAGAAATTTGCTGAATTAAATATGGAAAAGACAGTCACAGTGTCACAGAATGGATTGGGTTGGAGTGGACCTTAAATATCATCTACTTCCAGCCAACCTCCTGCCATGGGCTGGTTGTCACCCACTAGATCAGGCTGCCTAGGGCTTCATTCAGCCTGGCCTTGAGCTCCTCCAGGGATGGGGCTCCCATAACTTCTCTGGGCAACCTCTGCAAGCGCAGTGTGCCTTTAAAGCTTAGCAAGTAAGGTGGATCTTGATTATTTATTTTTTAATGTACTTAGTCAGCAATGGGCTTTAAGGAGCTGTCTCTGAAGCTAGGCCTGCGTAACACAATGGGAATCCTTGAGTGAATCCCAACCTGACATCTCTGTGGAAGCCCTCAGATGAGCACTGGGATCAGTGATGCCTAACACAGTGTGCAGAGCTCATGAATACACCAGTAGCATGGCTCTGCTGTTTAGGGCCAGATGGGCGCTGAGCTCAGGCCTTGCACCGGCTTTGCCTGAGAATGGATTGATGTCTTCCAGACATGTTCTGAGCACAAAGTGTGTGGCGACCCAGTGTCCCTGGTGGGGGTTGACACTGAGGTACCAGCTTAGTCTGCAGGAGGTGATGCTCTTCTGTGGGGTTCTGGTTCTATCCTCTCCTCTGCATGCTGTGTTGGCACCTCCAGCTCTATTTTAGTCCCCTTTCCATGGGATGTTTATGCTGTTGGAGTGTTGAGTACAGTGTGGTCAGGTCCCAGATTAAAAGCAGTGCTTTCTGAATTGAGCAGCATGCACTTTGCTGTTGCAGATAATGCCACCTTCCCCTTTTGGTGTCTGTTTTCAAACACTTGGGCATAACAGCCCATGGCTTAGAATTGGCTGCGCAGAATTCCTTCACAGATCAATTAATTCCCAGTCTGTTTCTCTTCTCAGCACACGTGGTAGTGCAGCGTGCCGTGGAGCATGCAGCTGTGGTTCTGGAAGCTCTGCTCAGACACTGGATCATAACCATAAAAAAAGCATAATGCTCTTCCTTCACAGCAGTTTAATTTGAGCCTGTTTTTGAAAAACAAACAAACAAACACCAAATATCCCACACATGTGATCTGGTTAGAACTGACTTTTCTTGTCCTAAAAAGTGCATCTCACAAGAACGGATGAGATTTTCCCTTTTTTGTCTCTCTTTGCCTATTTTTGGAAGGAGAGGGTTGTTCTGGGGTTTCGTGGAGTGCTGTGTTCTGAGATGGAAACTGCATCTGTGGAGCTGCGTGCATCCTGCTAGATCAGAGCAGGGTGGCTTAGTGGCTAGTTTTACTTGTTAAGCCTAGCTTATGTTACACAATTTTTTTTCTATATAAATTAGTGTAACTAATTATGTAGCGTGTGGAGATCGACGTAGCTGATACAGAAGAGGTGTGGGCTTGGATGCATGTACATGAGGTCATCTGTTGCAATATTTCTAACATTAATAATTCCAGTCACAAGCTGCCTGCCCTACATTAAGAAAACCTGAGCAAAGCTTTACCTGACAGCAAGAAAGCAGAAGGCTCAGAAGAAAGATCACCTCTAGTGTGGTGAAAAGTCTCTAAAAGCCTGGAGAAATGCTTGAGTCCTGTCCTCCCAATGGGCACCTTGGGATTAATGCCTAACAAATTTACCTGCCTTTGTTTGTGGATGCTTCCGTTCAGATAACTAAATGAAGATACAGGATGCTAAAAGAGGGGCCTGCATGGCATGTAGTTGCTGTCAGAACTCAGCAGTTGCTGTTAAAGTCAGGAGGACCGACAGTGTTTGCAGGTATCAGTTGTACAGACACTGTGTGTCATACATACCACGGTAGCTGGTATTTGCAAAGCATGAAGGAAGCAAACCCTCTAATTCCCCTAAGAAAGCTGCCTTCATCCCAATAGGTAAGTGCTGTTGTGTTGACTGCTGAAATGAACAGTGTGGGTGGAGCAAATAATTTCTCGTAGGGAAATTTGGGAGCTGGTTGTGTATGTTTGGCTAGAAGCACCTATTGGGTTTAGGTGCTGACAGGTATTTGAAATAAGCTGTCAGGTGTCTTGGTTCCCATTGCATGGATTTACATATTCAAATGGCAAATGGGTCCAAGCTTCAAGTTTTTTGTTTTTTTTTTTCTATTACCAGATAATTTCAGAACACTGTTTTTAAGAAATTAGGGCTGAATCTTGTGAGGAAGGAAGAAGCAGGAAAGAGGGAGAGTTGTGAAGAGCCATTCCAAACCTTGCCATCTCAAAATGGATCACTTTCATATTCTGCACAACTGCACCCTGTCTGGCAGAGACAGTCAGCTTTGTGCCATTCAATGGAAAAGGAAATGGAACGGAAATTGTATTATAAACAAGGCACTACATGTGCTGTGGCAAGCTACATCTAAGCTTTTAGGCAGGGCTGTCAGATATCTGCAACTCTGCACTGTCCCATGGCACCAGATTGGGTCATTGTTTTGGGGGAGAAATATTACAAAAGTGTTGCTGAACTCTGAATTCATTGTAGTCTTGGAATAGACTATATTTAATTACAGCTGGTGTATTTAATTCTTCCCCTGTATTTGTTTATGTATGCACCTACACTCTGTCTTTTCTGTCCACCTCTAATTACAGGGTTTCAGTAGCAGAGTTTGGGACGTTCAACAGGACATATGGGGACGTGTGTTCTTAATTAGTTCAGGGTTCTTTCTTTTGTTCTTCTCCTTTGGTGTTTTCACTTGGGACCAGAGCCAGTCTTAGGCTGGCTAGAGCAGGCACCCTGCTGTCTCTGACAGGGACAAGAAGCACCCAGCTGCCTTGCTGGAGGCATCTCAAGTGTCTGCACTAATAAAGACAGCAAAGCCCACCACGTCTTTCCCCTAAAAGCCAATTAGCTTTGCTCATGCATGCGCAAGCTGCCACCATTAGCAACTCTAGGATGGCCATGAAGCTTTGGTACGTTCAGGTTGGACATTAGGAAAAATTTGTTCTCAGAAAGAATTGTGAGGCATAGGAACAGGCTGCCCAGGGAAATAGGGGAATCACCATCCCTGGGAGGTATTCAGGGAAAGGGTAGAGGTGGCACTTGAGGAACTTGGGTTAGTGGGCATGGTAGGGATGGTTCGATGGTTGGACTAGATGATCTTGGAGGTTTTTTTTTTCTACCTTAGTGCTTCTATGATACAGGTCAGGAAGTATCAGCAGAAGCAAAGACAGGAGTAAGAAGTAGCATTGAACATGCATTTCTAGTACTTAAATTCCCATTCAGAGCTTCCTACCTCTGAGACTGAGAAGGTGGTTGATAGGTGCCCAAATGGAGATATGGTTGCTTCAGAAGTGTGGTGGGAGGTAGTTTCCTGTGGTGGGTGTTTCATGCCTGTGATGCCTGGTGGAGTTCCTATGGTGTTTATTAGGCTAAAGGTGGCCTTTAGGGTTAAACTGGGTACCTGATCTTCCCTTTTCATTTGAATGTAGAAGTACAGCAGACAGTTAAGTGACAGCCACAGGTATCTGTTATGTGCGTTGTTCCTCACACTCTGCATTTATCTTCATAGAGGAAAAAAGGCCATTTAGTTCTTCTGTCTGCCACATGAAGACCTCACACTCAGTGTGTGAAGCCAATGCACGGTTTCAGTTTAGCTAAAGTAATTCAGCTTGACTTGCCTCTCGATTAATTTGCATCATACAGCAATGTAAAAAAATATATAAATCTTGAACACATTTCTCCCTGCATTTGGCATGTGTATAAAATAACCAGGTCTGCAGGGAGGTATAAAGTGAGGCAGGAGAAGCTTACTGGACCTTGTGCTCCCTTCACTAAGTGCTGTGCTACAGCTCAACTCCTCTGTGCCTCTCTGAGCACTGTACCCCCCACCCTTCCCTTTTTATTTCTTTAATTTTTTTGAAGATCCTTCCTGTTGGCAGCTGTCCTGAGACATGATGTTCTTGCTTAGCATTTTGATGTGGGGAAACAGTCTGATAATTGAAGAACAACTCCCCGGTCATAACAGAGATTTTCCTCATTTTGGTAAATGCAGTTCTCTTCGCCCTATGCTCTGCAGTTCCTCAATGAATTCCTTACAAGAGCACGGGGAAAGGCAGCAAATGAAAGCAGAACTGCAAACCTGTGGCAGGAGGATTTGCTGAACAGGAGGGAATATTGTGTTCCACTGCTGCCAAAGACCAAAGAGCATTGCCCTTGTGTACAGATGGAGTTGTCATCCACTCTTGGGGTTTCTGAGGGAGTGTGTGTGTGTGTGTGCGCGCGCGCGTGCGTGCAGCTCATGTCACTTCAAGTGGGAATTAAAGCCACTCAATACTGGGATTGGCTGATCTTGCAGTGACACTGCCTTACCTAATTTGGTCTACCGCTGTTCTGAGGCAACAGACAAACTCCAAATCTTAAGTCTCCCTGCAGAATAATCTAAGAAACACGAGTGCCAATAAGACAGATGGATTGGAGAGGTCTCATTTAGGAGGACCGCTCAGTTGCAATGTCTGCATTTTAATGCAGAAACAAAGAAGTGTGAGGCTGGAGGAACAAAGCAGTTAATTAATTTAGTGCAAACACAGTCAACTATTTTTTGTAGACTCTACTTTCAGGTATTTACAGATGTTTTTCCACCACTTGTGTGTTTCCCCACAAGCACTGTTTGTCTGCCTGTGTTAGATAGGTGCAGCGTGACGCTGCCTGTTGTGCTGTGCAGCATCTCCTGCTACTGCTCAAAAGTGTTTGGAAGGTAAATGTTAAAAGATAATCAGTAGATAACAGAGCTAAAAATAGGAGACATTTGAAACAGAAATTCTTCTTCTGTAGGTGTAAGGATTACTCACACTTGCTTGACATTGAGTTTGAAGGTTTAAAATGCAGAAAGCTGTTTTCTGTAGATGAGCAAAACCTGAAGGTTACAATACTAAATCTAGGTTGAAATCACTCCTGTTTTGTTTACAGAGGAAAAAACAAATCTCTGCAAGGGTGAAGCCTTTCAGCAGTTACCATAATGGTAGATTTCTGTTGCCTCACACTCTTGCAAGGTCAGAGATTTTACTGCCTGTGGTCAGAGGATGGGGAATCCTATGTCTGTGACTCTGAGATGGTCACCATCCAGGAAAGACAAATGGTATCCAGCTGCCATTGTTAGCTTGTGATGCTTTTGGGAGTCCCTCTAGAGCTTGTAAATTTCAGTTGACTTTTTCTAAGAAGCACATCTCAGATTTCTGCATGCTTCAGTTACTTATCTCCAAGACCTGAGACAGTGAAGGGCTGTTAAACCCTGTGGCTGCCATTCACTAACAGCAACATAAAACAGAGGTGAGACCCAGCTGCAGGTCCTCAGGTCCTGAGGCTGAGCCTGGGGCTGTGTTTCCCTTGTGGCCATGGCTGGCACCAGGCAGAGCTGCTGTGTCCTGCCTGCCCCTAGGCCTTGCTCTCACTGCTTACTGTTGTGCACGACTGCATGCTGCTCGCCCTGTCCGTAGGAGGAACAGTCCTAGTTGGAAATCAGGCAGTCCATTTGGATGTTGTCCTCTGTGGGGCTGGTCTGCAGGCAAACGACAGAGCATTGGAGGGCAGACAGCAGTGTCGCATCTCACACACTTCCCTGACACCTCACAGTGGCAGGAGGAGGACTTGCGTGGGAGGAGATGGAGGAATTAGATGGTAACAGGCACTAACTGCACCATAGGGATTTTGTCTTCTGCTGTGCCTCTGGGGCCCTCAGCAGTCTGTCTGCTGCCATGAGAGATGCTCTGGCCTCCCCAGCCCACCCTCCAGCGATAACCAGAGTGCAGAGAGCTTTGGAAGTTTGCTTGTGGTCACCCTGAGAGATGAAGGAACATTGATGTAGCTTGATGCTCATAAGTCAGAACAAGGAGAGGCTGGAGGGACAGGCAAAGGAGAAAGAGGGGAAGAGGGCAAGGTGGACAGCAGGGCCTGCCAGGTATCCTCTCATCAGCAGCCAGAGTCTCCTGCTCCCAAAGCAGCCGGGTTCACCTGTCCCCAGCTAGCCTCTTGCACACTGCTGCCAACATGTGTGCCTGGCCAAAAATTTATATATCTGTGGTATTGCAGGTATTTCCTTCAACTTACGTTTGCTAAATGATGTAGGAATAGGCCTGGTACATGAACGTACTCCAAAACATGAACGAGCTGCGACTTTTGGAAGGTAAAAAGCAAAGTTAAAGGCGTGGGGTCTTGGCTCAGCAAGTGGGCTGAAGTGGCAGTAAGTGAAAGTAAACAGAATACACTATGAATGCTGCAGTGTGCATCGGTGTAGAGGGACGTAGAGAACGTAAATATTTTTCAGAGTGAAAATGTGCAGAAGACATTGAGTTGGGAAGCGGTAAGCGTTACGACAGGCAGCAGATGTTTTCTTCTGTCTTCTGTGGTGTAAGAGTTAGAACCATCACCACTCATTTCTGACAGCTGCTCACATGAAAACATGTGGATGGCCAAGCTCAGAGCTCTTTTAAAGGTAATGATTACAAGATAGACTTGCAGACATTGCCTTTGTAGGGAAGTGATGTCCCTGTTCATTGCAGGGGAATTAGAGGAGATGACCTTTAAAGGTCCTCTCCAACTCAGATGGTTGTATGATTCTATTCAGACACTACAGAAGCACCCAAAGACCACTGACCTCACTGCTGGAGCTGTCTGGCCAGTTTCGATTTAGAGAAACAAAGACACAAAAATATTCAGGACACTGAAAATGCAGGTGGAGCACTGAAACTCCTGGTACTTGCTAAAGTAGGCTGTTGTGCTGATTCATAGAATGGCCTGAGTTGAGAAGGACCACAACGATCATCGAGTTTCAACCCCCTGCTACACGCAGGGTTGCCAGCCAGCAGACCAGGCTGCCCAGAGCCACATTCAGCCTGGCCTTGAATGCCTCCAGGGATGGGGCATCCACAACCTCCTTGGGTAACCTGTTCCAGTGTGTCACCACTGTGTGAAGAACTTCCTTCTACTATCTAACCTAAACCTCCCCTGTGTCAGTTTCAGACCATTCCCCCTTGTCCTATCACTATCCACCTTGGTAGACAGCTGTTGCCCCTCCTGTTTGTATGCTCCCTTCCAGTACTGGAAGGCCACAATGAGGTCCCCCAGAGCCTTCTCTTCTCTAAGAGCCCAGTTCCCTCAACCTTTCTTCATAGGACAGGTGCTCCAGCCCTCTGATCATCTTAGTGGCCCTCCTCTGGACTCATTCCAAGAGCTCTGTGTCTTTCTTGTTCTGGGGGCCCAGGCCAGGACGCAGTACTCCAGATGGGGCCTCACAAGAGCTGAGTAGACAGGGACAATCACCTCCCTCTCCTTGCTGGCCAACCTTTTTCAATGCAGCCCAGAACACAGTTGGCCTTCCAGGCTGGAAGTGCACACTGCTGGCTCACGTCCAGCTTCTCATCCACCAGGACCCAAAGTCCTTCTCTGCAGGGCTGCTCTCAACAGGTTCTTCTCCCAGTCTGTATAAACACCTGGGATTGCCCCGACCCAAGTCAGCACCCTGCACTTGGCCTTACTGAACCTAATTATTTTCATGTGGGCCCACTTCTCCAGCCTGTCCAGGTCCCTCTGGATGGCTTTCCTTCCCTCCAATGTATCGACTGCACTGCTCAGCTTGGTATTGTCCACAAACTTGCTGAGGGTGCACTTGATGCCATCGTCTGTGTCGTTGGTGAAGATCCTGAAGAGCACCAGTCCCAAGACCGACCCCTGAAGGACACCGCTTGTGAGCAGCCTCCACCCTGACACAGAACCATTGATCACAACCCTCTGGCTGCAAGCAGCCAGCCAGTTCTTAATCCACAGCCATCCTTCAAATCCACAGCTCTCCAGTTTAGAGAGATTGTCTGATCAGGCACTTGCAGGTTTTTCCATCTGTTACCTCTGTACCTTCCAGTGCTTCTATGCTGAATTTAGATACAGAGACCTGTGGGGGTATTAGACAAAGGCAAAAAAATACGATTTGGAACAAACCTATGAATCTTCACCTGCAGCACAAATTTCAGCATTTTGTTCATAGCTCAAAGAGAAGTACATCTACAGAAAGCTGATTTGCTTGATTTATTTTTTCCTTGTATAATAAAAACTAAAAGAGTTTGCTGTAAGGGCTCTGCTGAATTTTCTGTTTTTGACTCTGAGGCACTCAGCTGTGAGCAAATATTTCACACATCTCGAAGCAATCAGAATGTCCAAGTGCGGCACACTGGGTGCCTCGCCATGGTACAGTGCTTTAATACTAAGAGGTTTTCTTTCCTTTTCACTAAAGTAAATTTGTTGTGTAGATGAAGTAGATTGTGCAGCGTGAATATGAGCCTCTATTGAAAAACTGGGAATATGTTCGAGGTATCCTTTGTAGAGTGGAAAAAAGTATTGAAAGTGTTTCTGGCTGAAAGAAATATGGAAAATACGGGAGAGACAAGATTTTATACTTCAGTGGAGAGCTGTTATCTTGCATTGCATTTGATCTTTTTTCTGAAGGTACTCTAAATCCTGCCTGGACCATTAATAGAAAGGTTTCTTCAGAAGCATTTTGCTATAATGGAGTTTCTTTAATTTCTTAAGATGGAAGTTGTAGATACCATCTCTCTAAATGCCTGTGTAAACAAATGCATTTTAATTGGTGCAGGATCATCTTTGATGGCTTATTAAAAGCGTTGCAGAGCTGTAAATACATCATTCCTGGCAGTTCAGGAAAAGTGTTATCTTATGGAGGAGTAAGGCAGGTGTGCCTGAATACCAGCTCCTGCTACACAGTGGGGTATATAATTATGTCTGTATGTACATTGTATGTATGTACAGGGGTACCCAGGAATATAGAAAATAACATGCAAACATTTTGTTTCCAGCATCATAAAGCTATCCGTAGCAAAATTCTGTCACCAATCAGATGTGATTATGCATAAAAATAAAAAGAGATGGAGCTCTTGTAGGAGCTTTTAAGCAGGAGGGGGACGGACTCTTAAAACTAAAAGGGGGTTACTAAACTAAACTAAAATTTGGGTTAGATGTTAGGAAGAAGATTTTTACTTAGAGGACGTGAGGCCCTGGCACAGGCAGCCTGGAGAGCTGAGAGTGCCCCGTGCCTGGAGCTGGCTTGAACAGGCCCTGGCAGCCTTAGCTGGGGGGGTTCCCAGCCTATGGCAGGGGGTGGGACTGGGCAAGCTGAGAGGTTGGCATCTTTAGAAGCAGCTAGTGATAAGGGTTTGGACAGTAATGCTATCTGCAGTCATGGCCAGAATGGGTCATGAAAGATCCTCATTTGCTGATTCTCTCTAAAACTTTACTGCTCCCCATACAGGTGGTGGCTCTTCGTAAATAAAACTGTGAAGAGTCTTCCTGTAAAACACAGTATTTTGTGATTGCAGTTAGCTAGCTCACTTCTGTATTTTATGCCGAATTTGTTGTCTGGTGACAGATAGAATCACTTTTCTTAAGGAAGCAAACCCCATGGTTCACTGCAGCGGTTTCTGAGCTGAAGTTGTTGGCTCAACCCAAACCCCTTTGATTCACGAAGTACCTGGACTCCAGAGTCTGTGTATGTGACTCCAGATGTGAATTTTTGGTGCAGGGATCCTTCTCTGACTTTATCCTATGTATGTTATTAATCCAGTTTACTTAGTCATTGTGCAGCAATGAAAAATTTAGAAACTGCTCTATATTTAAACTTGTGTATATTAACTTCATTGCACAGCACAGGACCAGGTTTAAATGTGGAAAAAAATGTGAAACACGAAAGGAGGAATTTGAAATGCTTCAGTGACTCTGTCCAGTTTGTACGAATATTGCTTCTCCTTGATTTATTTCAGAATTTTTATTCAGGTTACCTGTAATAGTTGTGTTTGTTTTTTTTTTTTTTGAAGTGTGGAGGCTGTTTGTATTAAGAACTCTGGGGCTTTCCTTGTGAGCTAGGACGGGACTTACATTGTGGCAGGCTCTGAAGCTGTCTGTTTCTTGGATTGAAATAGATGAAGTGCAGAAATGATGATTTTCTTTAAATTTTTGCACCTATTTCAAATGTATCTATTGTTTTCAGAGGTGCAACTTTTAATGACTGCATTTTCATTGTCATTTGAGTGTTTGATCTGTAGTTCTTTTATTTGCAAAACATCTCCAAGTAAATATATTTAGCAATTGGTTTAAGAGTGTGTCAACCTCCTGTAGACACAGCTAGTTTAGTAGACTAAATTTGGGACTTCTGAAATACAGACACATGTTCAGCCATGCAAGCATTTTTAGCACTGAAAACATATTGCAGAAAGCACAGCTCGGGCCTTCTTGTGAAGCAGGCAGTGTTTCATGTCCATACATGCTTTCAGATCCTTGCTGCACACACCTCAGTATGGCCAGGACAACAGGGTGTCCTGACTGGGCAATCTGCTGGTAGGGCTCAGTAGGTATGGAGAAGTCAGGGCTGTTCTGGGACTTCCCATGGGACATCAGGCTTTGCTGGCAGAGTTGGCCCTTTCCTATTACAGCCAGCATTGAGTCAACACAAGAATGCGTACGTGTGAGAGAGTCACTCTTCTAACTTGGAGAGGCTGTGGACTGAGGTCTTGACGCACAAGGTGGATCCGTCAGGAATGTGACCTGTGTCTGTTGAGCTCTGTGCTCTTGTCTGTGACTGCTGAGGAATCCATGGATGAGCATTGCCATTTTGATGCTTTCCGCAGGCAGTGAGCAGCACAATGTCAGCAGTGGGAACTGCTGCTGCTGTCTTCAAGTGTAGCCTGGAGCACATGCCTGCCCCGTGCTTCCTATCACAGATGTGAGGAGGGCTGTCAGCAGCTCTGTCTTGTGTGGGTTTCCCTGCCAGGGCGGTGTGATACATGCATGTTTGGACATGGCAGCATTTTTCACTGCCACCCTGTAAGCTGTCATGAATGTCTGTGCCATGTAATTTCACTTAGGCCTGGCTGAGGCATGCCACAGGGAGGGTAAAGCAGCTTGCTTTGGACATGCATTGCCAAAGGAAAGCGTTGCCTTTCCTGTTGACTTGGTGCAGATCAAAGGGTTAAACAACAGACCCCAGTTTAGGTCTCTTGATTTGTACTTGTGTGGTTTAGGAAACGTACTTTCACTGCCACCAGAGAGCTGTGCAGCTGCTGCCTGAGCAGTAGCTTTTTGCTTTTTGCTGCCTACTTTTTAACTGTCTGCAGGTTATTTCTATCTGCCACGCTGTGTCTAAAAAAGCTACGGAGAGCTCCCATGGAAAGCCTGTAGGTGGATCAGGTCACTCCACAAACCTACAGCACTGTATTGGATAAGACTGGCAGTTTGAACTGCACTGTTTTTTTCTTTTCTTTTTTTTTTTTTTTTGCTGCTATGTGAGTCAAATGCTATGGTTTTCCAAGCAGTCTGATTTATACAGTCACAGCAGTGTTGATTGGAAGGACCTCTGAAACACTGTGGTTTTGTCAAGATGAATTTTGAAAAACCTCCAGCAGCAGCACTTGTGCAGCTTTTCTGGGCAACCTATTCTGCATATGCACTGCTTTCGTAATAAATTTGTTTCCTAATGCCCATCCTGTACCTCACAGCCATTGCCTCTTATTTCATTATTTGGCCTTACCAAGGAGTATTTTGTTCCCATTGCAACCACCCGTCAAGAAGTTGTAGGAATTTCTTGGAATTGTTGCAGTTTTCTTGGAATTAAGATTATCCAGTGCAAACAATAGGCTTTTTGTTCTTTTTCTTTCCCCCTCTGCAACATAGCATTCCATTTCTTGGTGTAAAATATATTTGCATCCAGAATTTCATACCTATGGGGAAGCTTCCTGACTGCTATTTAATAGATTAATTTATGCAATTTTGAGACAGGTTTGAGTCAGAGATCTTCATGTGCTTTTGTACAGCAGCCTGTCTTAAAAGAGTGGTAAATCCGAGCTCCTCCAGCCAGCATGGCTCCTTGCCTTTCTGTGGAATCTATGGACTGCAGAGCGTGGCCTTCAAGTGAACTTCTTATGGAAGTGCTGTGGGGGAATCTCCAGCACAGCTGGGCATGGCATCCTGTCCGGACTTGGTGCCTTGAGGCAGGCCCCTCACATGGCCCTTTGGCCTGGCAGGTTCGTTTGGCTGAAGTACTTAGCAAGTGTTGCCCCGTGCTGCTTTCACAGTTTCAGTGTGAGTTCAGGGAGTCCCAGTCAATAGCTGTTATGGTGGCTGTCAAAAAGTGATTGTCGTTTCTATGAAAGTGGTGAACCACCCACCTGCTGTAGGACAGCTGCCCCAGGGGAGCCTTGACTGACGCAGAGGGGCTATAGCTCCTTTTTATTAAGCATTAGTAGAGCATTACAGGACCATGTGATAGGCTCACTCATGAGGAAAAGACTGAAGTTGCTCAGAGAGCTGTAGCACCTCTGCTATGAAGAAAGGCTGAGGGAGTTGGGCTTTTTCAGGCTGGAGAAGGGGAGACCACTGCGGCCTTCCAGTACTTAATGGGAGCTTATGAACAGGAGGGAGACCGATTTTTCATGCAGTCTGATAGTGATAGAACCATAGAATCATTGAGGTTGGAAAAGACCTCCAAGGTCATTTAGTTCAACTGTGAACCCATCCTCTCCATGTCCACTGACCATGTCCCTCAGTGCCTTCTCTACCCTTTTCTTGAGTACCATCAGGGACAGTGACTCCAGCACCTCCCTGAGAGGCCTGTTCCATTGCCTCACCACTCTGAGAAGAAATTAGGAGGAATTTCTTTACTAAGAATGTAGTGAGGCTGTGGCACAGGCTGCCCAGTGAGCTGCGGGTGCCCCATACCTGGAGGTGCTCAAGGCCAGGTTGGCCCTGTGCAGTCTGAGCTGGTGTGGGGCAACCAGCCTACAGCAAGGGGTTGGGAATGGATAGGCTTTGAGTTCACAGCCCAACCCGGCCCATGCCATTCTGTGATGTTCTATGGAGTCTTGACCATCTGACATCTTCGTCTTCAGGCAGAAAAACACATGCAGTGTCTGAGGTGGGTCACTTGGCTTCTCTCTCAACACCTCACTCCATCCACACAGCTCAAGTATGTGAATTTTTGGAGGCTTGTTACAGGTCCTTAACTTCTCGGCTAAATTCAAGAGCAGCGATGAAGGGAATATTTCTGTGCATCCACATGGGAGCGGAAAAGCGTGTGCTTTTCTAGGCACCGGCTTACTCGCCTGACATCATGCGTGGTGTGGGCGAAGGTGTCATGTTTTGGAGCTGGAGCAGTGTAATTACTGCACTGAGCCGCATCGCGGGCACAGAGACTGTTCCCCAGCTCTTCTCGGACCAGACAGCTTTTTGCTTATTTTCTAGGTAGAGTATGTGGCCTGATGTACAGAACACAAAGGGCTCAGGCTGTGATTACCTCTGCGGCTGCCTTCTGGGTGGCTCCCATTGGCCGAGGAGGAAAAGCTGTCGGTTCCCTGCAGCCAGGGAGAAGTTAGTGCTGACAGATCCCGCGCGTGACAATTTATCTGCTGTGAAGTCGGAGTCCCTTGCTGCTGCTGTGATCGGTTACTGCAGCATGCCAGCAATGCTCTCTTACATTCTTAGAGGGTTTTTTTCCAAGATTTGTAAACTGAAAACTGTGGGGTATTTACTCTAGTAATTGTGGCAGGGTGGAGTTTCCGTGTTCATAATTCAGGCCATTGATGATGCTCTTGTGTTACAATACATGAATTAGCAACATAAACATTTATGTAAAGACATGAGTAAAAGAATGAAAGAAAATATCCCCTTGTTTACACTCACAAAAAAAGATGAAGTTCCCGTGGGTGTTTCAGCAAGGTGTGTTTATTACACTGTGCTGTCTGTTGTTAGAGAATGTTTTAAGGCATTATTAGTATTTTAATATCGCGCTCCTTTTAATTATTCTCATTGATCAGTTAAAATATTCTTATTAACTTCAGTTGTATACTCTTTGTGGCACTGCTGCCAAATCCTGCTTTGCCTGCTTTGCGTAGGACATAAAAGAGCAGTGCTTCAGCCAGGCTCACAGCCTCGCCCACTGGATGTATCTCTGCTCGTTGCCCCAGCGGGTGCTAAGGAAGTGCACCAAACCCTTATTGTGACCCTGCAGTAAGCAGACTTTCTTCAAATACCAGCAGAGGCAGATAAGCTGGGTATGGAGCCTGGCTTCCACTGATGTATTTCAACATGAATATTAAGTAGACTTTAGATTAACAGTTCAGTGTATTCGTTATAATACTTCTAATTACTGCAAGCAGTCATTCTGGTCCATGTGTTTAACTCTCTGTTTGCCACGTGGGTACTCTTCTTGTCCCCTCTCTTGCCACATCCTCCTTTATCCTCAGTCCCCACTTCTCTGTCAGCTGTCTAAATAGAGTTGCATCCAAGTTGTACCGAGTGACGCAATGGCTGCATGCATGCTTAGAGGCCAGTTAGAAATCAAAAAGATGGATTGAATTCAGTGCTCGAAGCAAGATTTTAGTTAATACACACATAAAAAAAACCAGGTAGCTATTAAAGGCTATAGAAAGAGAAATAAAGCGTTACCTGTGTTCCCAGTATAGCTCCCAGTAGCCCCTGATGGTGGCACTTCATCCTTTGCATCTGCTGTAAAGGTCGGCATCGTGGCTCAGCTCAGCAGTCCCAGGGCTGCTCCCACCTACGAGGCTGTGCATGAAATAAAAGCGGTTTGGTTGTTAGGTGCAGAGCCTTGAATACCAAATAAACCAATAAACCAAACCCCAGCCCTAAACAAAGAGTATGGCATCTGTTCTCTCTTGAATCATACTTCCACCAATAACCTCTTTCTCCTAAATGACTTGAAGAAAGAATTAACAGTTCTACAGAATGCTCTTTGAATTCATACCTAATGCACCACTAATTTACAGGCAGCCAGAACTACAAGTCAGTGTGTCGTCATTACAGCACTGAATTTTCATTAGGTTTTATTTTGCGTTTTTCTCCCCCATTCATTCTCAGGTTTTTGCATTACAGTACTCAGTCCAGATACGATGTTACCTGTCATTCAGTTTACACTGAATCCTCTTAAGTTGCATTTCAGATACTGATGCTGAATTCTTGTTCTGAATGTCCTGACCAGGAGCATTACATTTCCCGCACAGTTTGTTTCCTTCATGCAGCATACAGCAGATTGGAAACAGATAATTATTCATGTCACACTTGTGATCCGCTTCGCTTATTATTAGTGCTGTGTGGGGGCTGTAGGCATGCTCCAGATCATTGCTTTGTTCAGTCTGGGCTGGTGGAAAGAAAATGGTACAGATGTTGCTCATGTAAGTGCTGCATCTATTTCCATTGTGTAAAACTGAAAGGTGCGATGTTCTTTGGTTTGCTCTGCTTTGCTTTGGCAGTTACAGTAGAGTTGCATGGAGTGTTGTACTGCCAGTGCCTCCTTAAAGAAATACAAAAAGTTTGGAAATCAGCTAGCTGTAGAAATGCCATTTTGCTTATCCTCATTCTTTACCAATGGATTTGATGCCATTAGTATAGGAGAAAAGTTGCTGGGAGTGGTAATGGTATCACTTGAATGAGAGCAATGGACCTGACACTGCTGGAGCTCATTGGTGTTGCTCCAAGTGTTGTTCTGGCTCCCTCACAGTGGGCTGTGGGTTCGTACATGGGCAGGAGCAAAAAGGGTCCATGGTGAGGGCTGAGAGGTACAGCTGGAAGCAGCCGTGCCTTGCAGGAGCACAACCATCACATCGGGCAGCGGGGAGCTGCAGTGTGCAGGCTCTGCTCCCTCCCACGGGCTGGAAAGCCATCCAGGTTGGGGTGAAGTCTCCACTTTTCTTCTTTATTCAACCACACATTCAATGTGCAGCCTCGGTTGAGTTACTTTCTCTGGATGTACTTCCCCTTCCTTAAGTTGGGAATAACCAGACAGAGCAAACTGCTTTCAAATATAGGTATGAAAATAGTGTACGAGTGTGCCAAGTAGCATTACTACATTTCAAGTGACCTTTCGGTCTGAAACTTTGCCAAAGGAAGGGGAGAGGAAGCCACTGTTGAATTGAGTTTTGCAGAGAGATCCTGCAAACAGATGGTGTTTGCATATAGGATGTGCAATTCAAGTGCAACTTTACTACAACACTCTTCATTTTTAATAATTGCAGACGGGCGAAACTCCGGCTATATTTGGAACAGCTAAAACAGCTCGTGCCTCTTGGGCCGGACAGCACCAGACATACCACTCTAAGTCTGTTGAAAAGAGCTAAGATGCATATCAAGGTAAAAACATTCATCTGTATTTTTACATTTTTAAAGCATAATCTTCCAGAATGTGTATCCATAAAGAGGAGTTTAATTTTCACACAAGATCTGTATCCATATGTCTGATCTTCTGGCTCTATTGGTCTGTATTAGAAGCAGGGTTTTCACTCAGGTTATCAAGTTTTTTATGTGCTTTGCAGTATCAGATATATAAAATGGTGGTTTTGTGATTATTAACGGTTTACATTGTATTAAAATATATGTATATCATGGGTGTTATTTGATTAATGTACTTATTTTAAGGACTGAAAAAAGTAGCAATGTACTGCACTTGATGTCAGTGTGAAAATACCAATAACTGGTAATGAAATAACTAACGGAGTCAAAGGGATTATAGCTCCTAACGAGTCTCACCCTCATCCCATACTCCAGCAACCAGATCCTGGAGCATGTGCCAATCACTTAAAAGAAACCAAAAATAAAATCTCATCTCCTGTTAGCTGCCACTCCCTTTGCACGCTTTGTGTGAGCAACACCTGAGCCACCAGCTGAAAACCAAAACGAAACCTCACCTGTGCTTTAGCAACAGTGCAGGTTAGACATGTGCACAGACAACACAAAGGAGATCCCTCCTGAGCCCTGCTCTTTCCTAAGACTGCGTAGTTTCACTCTCGTCATTTTCAGGGGAATGGAAGCACAGATAGATGATAATATTTAAATGCAGAAGGTTAAAGAACAGGTTTCTGATGCCGTCTCCAGGACTGTAATTATTTGTCTGGCATTTTTTTCAATGTAAAAGGGGAAAAGAGAGAAAAGCAAAAAGTGTCGTGAGAGGCTGAATGCTGCCAGTGGTCTGGGAATATTTTGGAGAACAGCCTGCTGCTGTACAGCAGTGACATTCAGTGCAATTGCAGAAATGGCTGTAATTCGTAGGAAGCATTAAGGATGAATTCAAGCAAAGCCATTCTTGTAAACAAGGTTACTCAGCTCCTTCTTCAGCTCTTGTAAGCACGTTTACTCCAGCTGAGCAACCCCTGTTTTGACCATTGGAGATTTTGGCTGCTTGTTTATAATTCAGGCTAACATGCATGAAAGGCACTGCGTGTGGTTTTTGTCTCGGGCTGCCCCCCTATCATGGGCTTATGCATACAAATTGAAAAACTGTTTTTACAAGTGGCAAGTGTGAGAGATTAGCCATGCAGTTAACATTTCAGCTGCTGATAACAAAGCTAGGAACGGATTCTTTCCCAGTCTGTCGTGCACGGTACCATGTACTCCTTTTCTCAAAAGTGAAACTGAAGTTTTGTTTTCTTTTTGAGATTCTAACTGAACCCACCTCCACTGTTCTGATGCCTGACTGCTCCCCTCCAACAGATCTGCAGGCTTTCGGACAGCCACCTCTCAGCTGCACTGTCAGAGCAGGCACTGCCCCGGCCTTTCCAACACAGCAATTAGTTCTGAACTTTTCACACGCATGCCCATACACTGAAACTTACCCTGAGAGATCGGACAGTTTTGGGTCTCCTAGATACAAATCACCGAGTTCATTCCTGAAAGAGTTGTTGGAGTTTGGGACCACAGCCAGGAAGATAGAGGAAAAGGAAATGTGATCAGTTGGGCACATTTGGTGTGCTGTGCACATGGATGTACTCCCCATTTGTTTATTGTAACATCGTGTTCCTATGTATGATGCATATCTGAGTAATGTGTGGCCTGGGCTCACAGTGAGGCTACAGAAATTAGGTTTCATTCAGGTGGGAAGCTGCTGAGTTGAGTAACATCAATTATGTTTTCAAAGATAAAAACATTTGCTTTGGGGTTGGCATTAGAACAGCAGAATCCTTGCAGTCACTTGGCTCGTGGTTTGTTGTGTGCTGTCCCACCCCACTCTCCTCTAGAAACCCACACATAGGTTCATTCACATGGTAGGGAAAAGTCAGCAGCAGCTGTATTCACTCCCAATACATCTCCTACATCTCAGTGGTCATGTAAACACTGCTCAAAGAGAAATTTGGTCTAGCTTATAAGTGCTTTTTCTGCCAGAACCTGTAATTTACTTCATCACTTAGATTAAAAGAATTGCCTTTTGTGTGTGTGTGTGTTTTGTTTGTAGCTCCTGCTTTTGATCCAATCATATCCATTCTACTTCTTCTTTAGTTATGCAGTCCGTTTTTGAAAATAGCTATCAGTGATTGGAAAAGCATTCAGCTGAGATCTGAGAGTATCCCTGCTATTACCTTTCTACCAACAGTGCATTGTGTTCTACGCAGTGTGAGGCATTCTTTTTCGTTCCAAAATGAACACCTTATTTTATTCAAGTAACTGGAAAGATCTGGGGCTGATTCATGAAAGGACTCATTCACAGGTTGTTTGCTGAGAAGTATTGGATTAATAGTGCTGATTTTGTTAGGGGGTTATCATAGAGTTATCAGAGAAGTGCTAGGAAAAAGAAATGCAAGAATGAAGGGAATTGTTGGTAAATTCCTCCTACTTCATATATAAAGTAATACTGGAGTATTGATAATGAAGCACTCTTAAATGGTAACTATTTCCATAGCCTCTGGTAGTACAGGGAGCACAGAGGAGCCTGTAATGGTTCCTTTACGGCGATAACTCTCTTGTTTCACCTAAAGAGCCATAAAACTCTGCTTGAAACCGGAGCCGTGCTTTAGTTACCAAAGATGGTGACAGTTTTGCCCGACAAAATGATTTAAATATTCCCCAGAACCAAGGCAACAATCATTCAGTCTTAGCTGAGAAGCTTTTGCTAGTGGCAAAAGGGTCCCTAAGGAATACTTTTCTTTTACTGTATCCATGTATTTTACTGTGAAACCAATTCGCTTCCGGACTGGCCAGCTGAAGTTGCACGGAGCTCTACAGGGTGGTAACAGAAATAATTGTGTCTGATCATCAATTCACGCTCTAAAAGAACTGATTGGAGAAGATCCAAAGTTATGATGCTTTAACACAAGTACGATCTGTTGGCTTACTGATACTCTCTCTCTTTAAGAAATTGGAAGAACAGGACCGAAAAGCTCTGAATATTAAAGAACAATTACAGCGGGAACACCGCTACCTCAAACGCAGGTTGGAGCAGCTATCCGTGCAGGGCATGGAGCGCATCCGCACTGACAGTATGGGATCAACAATATCCACTGACTCTGAACAAGGTAAGTGCGTGGGG
The DNA here is from genome assembly GCF_951394365.1 of Tetrao urogallus. NCBI lineage: Eukaryota > Metazoa > Chordata > Aves > Galliformes > Phasianidae > Tetrao > Tetrao urogallus. The sequence continues at coordinate 62,929,025 of NC_136817.1, forward strand.
GCTGCCCAGAGGGGCCTGCAGCTGTGGGAAAGAGGGGGAAGCAGGGAAGCAAAAAAAATCAATTTTTCGATACACAATCTAGAACTAAGATCAAGTTTTCAACAAAACCCAGACAAAACTGTCCGTTACGCAATCTACAGAACGAAAAGCACGGCATCTTTTGTATATTCTTTGCAAAACAGTTATTTGCCTTAATTCGTTTGCGTGAGTAAATCGATTTCACATCATTTCTTGTGAAATGTTACAATATTTTCTGTGCAGTGATCACCAAGTGTTTCCTACATTTGGTTTTCATTTAAGAGTGAGCTGTCGGAGCTCCCCATCACCTTTTGTCATCTTCTGGTTAGCAGTGTGTCTGTCAGTGGGGACTCACACACACAGCCCTTTCCAGGGCCCGTGGGAGACGGAGCTGTTGGTCACAGTGCAGCTCTTGGAGGACAGATGGCTGCACCGCAGTCACTGCGAGCTGACACCTGCAGGTTGAGCTGCCGCGTGTGGTGCTACAGCTCAGAGCCCAGAGGGTTTGGGTTTTCTTCGTGTGTTTTTTAAGATCAGCATCTCTGAACAGGTTGGAACTGTTCTGGGACAGCATTTGGTGCTGATGTCTTGCTGTGTATTTATGTAGGCGAGGACAGGAGGGATTTTAATTCTCAGGTGGACAAGATGCTACTTACCTCAGGAGCTACCGTTGCAGGCTTCTTTTAATTACAGAAAATGAATGATTCAGGTTCCACCTGCACGTTGGTTACGCAGGCAGCGCTGGCCCCTGTTTACTTGTTAGAGAAGCTGCGTTTCTGAAAATACACTTCTTACGTTTTCTTTAGAAGTAGACATTGAAGGAATGGAGTTTACACCCGGGGAAATGGACAGTGTTGGAAGTGCCAGTGATGCTGAAGACCACTACAGTTTGCAAAGCGGCTCGAGCGATGGAGGTTACACACATTCCCGCAGACTGAATGCCAGGCTCTCATAGTGCCTGAGTTACCAGTTCAACTCAGGACCATCTGACTGAAGCACTTATATATGAATATTCCAGAGGTGTCAACTGCCACTCTTCCGGGAAACCCCAACCACAGTACTCTGACATGGAGGTTTCTTACCCACGGTTCCCTGCACTGTAACCACAATATTAGATATTGTAAATCATGGGTTTGTTGCAGAGAACTGTGGTTAGGTACAGTTGTGACTTAAAGCTAGCTTGATGTAGCTCTACTGCAAATTAAAGAAAAGAAATTGTCATTCCATTCAAGAGGTATTAAATTCAAACTGTTGGAAGCATGGCATAAGGAAGTTTGACAGTTATTTTGATTTTGCAGAAATCATTTTCAAACATGGAAGAATGAACAGAAACTACCATGCGTTAGTGATTCGGAGATACAAAAACCTAAAACTACTCTTTGTGGTATTTTTACATGGAAAAAAAGAAAATGGAACCCTGTATAGCAGGCTCTGTTGTATCAATTCTTTCAGCAGTTGTTTGGGTAAAGCAGGCGGATAAACCTTCAAATTACAGATGATCTTTAGAAAAGGTCATATTTACAAGTCACTACTGTACTTCAAAATGGGGGAAAAGCCAGCTCTAGTAATGACTTCATGTGGGATGATCTCAACTTTCTTCTGCTTTTTTGTATTCAGTATCCAACCAGCAGCAAATCATTCCATCCATGTTAACAGGAGGAGTAGAATGCAGCACTGCAGTTTGGACCTGTTACTGTGGAATGGATGACATTGAAGCATTTCAGTGTTTTTGGTGGTGTTTTTTTTTTCATTTCTTTGTCTGAAAAATACAGAACTCAAGCGATCCAGATTGTGATAGCTAATCTTTCCTTGCAGGGAAATGAAATTTCTGTTTGCTTGTATTTTTTTTTTCTTTTTACACATGTCAATACATTTTTATGGAAGGCATGGCTTAAAAATACAGTATTCAGCTAGAAGATAATTAATCCTTTTTTCTTTTGCACACTATAATTGCATTTTCTATTCTTAAAAAAGTGCAAAAAATTTAAATGTATGCTGTAAAACAGCAAAGTTTATTTAGTACTCATCAAGCTGTTCAGAACATATTTACCCAAATTATAGCAATACTATGAAGATGTATTTTAATACAACTTCTGCTTAGTGAAGTCATTAGAGCTTGGCTTGCCGGGTAAGAAAAAATGGACCAGTCTTTGCATTACCTGTTTAAAGAAGGTCTTTTAAAAAAAAAAAAAAAAAAAAAAAAAAGAAAGAAAAAAAAAAAGAAAGAAAAAAAGAAAAAAAAAAGAGAAAAAAGCTATAAACACTTTTAGGGAAGTGATTTTAGCAAGTGTAGTCTATATTTCCTGTAAGAGATTTTGTATTATATTTTCCTAAATGTTCTCATTTACTTGTATAGGGAGGGGAATGGTACAGACCCAGACCAGAGTCTCAGGGACTCTTCACCTTTGTCATATTGTGCCTTGGTGACCATTTATGTATGCCTCTCCTTTTCATTGTTTAAAGGACAACTAAGCTTTGTTTCCAGACCCTCCATTTGAATGGTCAGTTGTCCACCTTCCTACCGATGAAGTAGAGAGGTGTGTTTATATCTTTACCCTCTCACAACTGATTCAGTGTGGCTTTAAGTAAAATCCTAAATTTAGGTTTCGGTGCGAGGGTTAATTGTATAAGCCCTCCTTTTGATTCTTCAGCACCCAAATCTATATTTTGTTAGCTTATAAAGTCAGGGTCTCTGTGAGACCAGTGCTCAGTGGCTAGGGAAACACAAATGTACTGTGTAAGGCTATGGGATGTCCAAGTGTGGTGCCATTTTTAGCATTCAGATACAAGACCTCATGACATGCTGACCATAATGATCAAAAACAAAGATTCAGTTGTTCTTTCAACATCTGACATACGTGTCCTCCCTTTGGCTCTTACAACACCGAGTAGAAATACGAATACATTTTGTGGCAGCTTACAGATCCTTGTTTGCACTCTCGCTTACTGCTTGGAACTTGCCAACAAGGAAAATGTATATGTTTAATGTACATAACCTAACAGATTGCCACCCCTACTTTGGCTCTGGGGAGGGGCATAAGGTTATCAACTCTGGCAGCTGAATAAGAAAACAATTAACCTTTTCTGTGATGCAGGTTTTGGTATTATGTTGTATACACCTTGCATTTTACTAAAATCCTCGTTGTTGGGGAAAGCACACAGCAATATACTCATTGTGTGTAGCTGACAAGCAGCAGAAATTACTAGCTCCTTTGGTGCATATGAAACTAATTTCCAAATCATGGAAAAAACAAAACAAAACAAAACTAAGAGTTTACTTTAACATACGACTGTTAACAGGAAAAAAAAACAGGCTAGTATATTGTTGCTGTTCATTTATTCTATAATGAACACGTTCATGAATTGTAAAGTGTTTCTTTTCGTGACAAGCAGCTCTTGCACAGAACCTCCTAATGAAAAGAGATTTGAAACTTACAGAAGGAAAGACAAGATTTTAAATTGAACATTATTGTACCTTAGGTCAACCTGAAATTTTCCTTTTAAAGATGAATGTGCTAACTTAATGAGTTCTTCCACGCTGGGTATCCATGGCTTTGTAGATCTTATATTTTCAATAAAAATTACTCGAATAATCTTGAGTGGAAACAAAAAGGGTTCATTTGTTTTTACTTTTCCAGTTGTTACAGTGGGGGCTGCTATTCCAGTGAAAAGATCCTCTTGATGCGCTCTTCTCCCCATTGTAAAGCAGTGCTTCCTCCAGATGCAGCCCCTTGTCTGCAGGCAGTTCAGGACAGCAGCCGGAAGCCCCACAGCTGCTCCAGGTGCCGGGCTTCCCAGCTGGCATCTCAGCACCACGCTGCCATTCAGGCTGGCAGTTTCTTCCAGAGCACATCTTACTGCGCTGTGTGTGGCGGTGGCACCCCGGGATGTGTCACCTAGGGGTGGGCAGGGCGTCCTGGTTTTGCTCATTTTCAAGCTGAATCTTTGTGTGCATGTTCGTGTGTGTACACGCATGCAGGGATTGGTGTGCGCACAGCTACCTGTAACCACAGCATTCATGGAAACAAATGCTGTTTGTTTTTTTCCAAGATGAAACGCAGCAACCGTGCTGGCAGATCTGCCGCTCTGTGTCATGACTGTGCTTTGGGCAGGTGAGGTCCCACTTCTATCTTCATCTTTCTTCCTTCACGTTACCCTGTGTGGGCAGGGCTCTGCAGAGACGCCGCCATCGCAAAGGACTTTATGCAGAGTGCGAAGGCCTGGCCTCGGGGCTGGCCCTTCCCTGCTCCTGGGGCAGCGCTGTGAGTGGGTCTGTGCCATCACAGGGGAGAGCCATAAATCCAACCCCAAATGGTTAACTTTTCTGCAAATTCTCAGCTGCAATTAGGATGAATATGCCTTCACTCCCATCCCAGCTCTGACTAACTTGTATCCCATGGAGGCTGGCTTACTTATCTTTCTAAAAGAGTGGGGCTTGACCAGTGGAAGTTGCAGCATGTTGTTGCCTGGGACTGAATCCTGTGGGCTTTTTTGTACGAAACTCAATCTAGGCTCAGAGTGAGTTTCATTAGAATACCACAGACATAAATTGTCCCCCAAAAATCAACAAGAACGACAGAGTTCTTCATCTGATGGGTTTCATATCATGAATGATTCTTTCTTAGTTAACATCTGGGATGGAAAAAAAAAATGCTGATAAAACCTTCATAAAATTTAAAGAATTATCGCTTTTCCTGACCCTCCACAATATTTTTTATTGACACAGAACCATGGAATCATTCAGATTGGAAAAGACTCCTAAGATCACCTAGTCCAACTGGCAGCCCATCCCCACCATACCCTCTACTTCTACCGATGTACAGTTAATAAAAGCCACGAACATCAGAATTTGGAGCATCCTACTGTACATCAGGTGGGGCCAGTTTTGGTGAATTGAGTGCCAAAAGCACAGAACTGGAACAGGAGGATGCAGAGCTGTGTGCCAGCCCAGGCTGCAGCAGTGCTCCACGCGGTGCCCCAGGGCGTCATTCTGCTCTTCTTGGAGGCCTTTACTGCAGCCTCCGCTCCCCAGAGAGGTGATTACTGCACCACGTTGCCACCATCCTCGCTCAGTGGCAACTACCTGAGAGTGGTTTTGTCCCTGCAGATGAGCACTGTGGAAACAAGCGTCACGGCTTTTAACCTAGGAATAGTAATTTTAGTCTTAGAAAGCTGTTAATTTCTGTTACTGCTGCAGGCCATTGGTCTTGTACATGGTAAGAGTCAGGAACGAGGCGGTTGTTTCAGCCACTAAACTGCACATCCCAGCACTGGGGGAAGGAGAACTGACTGCCTTTAGATGCTCTTAAAGATCTGTACTCCCCACAGACACGAATGGGGTGAACACATCAGAAACCAAATGAAGTTTCACCAAAAGCAAAATGAGCCAAATTGCCAAAGTGACCAACTAAATGTAGTACTGTTAATTGGCAGCTGCCAAAGAAACATCCGAGTATTACGTTACTACCTAGAATTGCAATGGAGGGGAAATACTGAACAGAATATGTGAGAATTTGGTCATCTTGGCCCTTCTTTCTATCTCAACTATTGCAAATCCCAGCAAAAGACTGCAGTGGAGGGAAATCCACTCCGAGTCATAGAATCATAGAATCATAGAATCGTTAGAGTTGGAAGGGACCTCTGAAGACCATCTAGTCCAACTCGCCTGCAGTGAGCAGGGACATGCTCAGCTACATCAGGTTGCCCAGGGCCTGATCCAGCCTCAACTTGAGAGTCTCCAGGGACGGGGCATCAACCACATCACTAGGAAGCCTGTGCCAGTGTGCAAGTGCCTCACCACTCGCACTGTAAAAGACTTTCCTTTTATCCAATTTAAATCTTCCCTCTTTAAGCTTGAAGCCATTTCCCCTCGTTCTATTACCACAGACCCTGCTAAAGAGTCTGTCCCCTTCTTTCCTGACGTTCCACATTGAAAAGGTTCTGTGTGCACACCTGTGTGGTGCTCGCTACATTCAGTAGCGCGTGGAATGGTGTGTTGTATTGTTATTTTGTGAGAATATAAACACAAATCTTTTCTACCTTTTTGTTGTGTTTCATTTTTTCTTTTTAAATTGTCATCTCTATTTGCATGCAGCGTTTCTTCTCTTTGCAAATCTTTTCATATAGCTTTAATGACTACTTAATGAGGAGCTCATGGAGTTTTAGCAATTCAAATTAATCCTATGGCATTCAGGCTGGAGTGCAATTTAAATTAAATTTCTTTTACACATGTTGGCCCAATGTAACCCTAACAGTCATTAACGTTATTTGTTATAACCATGGGTGCCGTATAAATTTCCACTATTAAATTCTGAAGACAAACCGGCCTGTAAAACAAAGTGCAAATTGAAATGCATTAGTATTAAATGTTTGAAATAATTGTACCTGAAATCACTCTGGCTCTGTACAAGGGAGAAAAAATGTGTACGAGGCGACCTGCAGGTTCTGCATGTGTGCTGTGCTGAATGGGAAATCCACAGCCAGACGAAGGTGTGCATTTCAGTTTGTTACTGGGGGAGATGAGAGGGAGACAGAACTGAAATGCTTTTGCAAATGGTGGTGTTGTATTTTCAAGCACAGCGTGAGACATTCTTTCGTTTCAATTTGTCAACAGTGTTGCGCTGTAAATTTAGATTTCTTCAAAATACAGAAATGGGAGTTTTAGTCTGAAATCATGGCATGTAGATTGTCAGGAAGCTGAGCCACTGAAAAGACTCATGCCAAAGGAGACCATCTTTTTAGCAGAGCTTTCTTTGAAAGCCCCCCTACTATATATATAACAAGTGCCAAAGGACATCCAGGTGCTGCTGAAATCTGCAACAGAAAGAGAGGGGCAGCAAACTTTTGGCGGTGTGTCTTGTGTGCAAGACAGAACCACATGGGAGCAGCATTCTGAGTGATGTTGTGGCGCGGTTTTGATGAGCCTTGCACAGTTTAAGACCCGTGCAGTTTCTTTCATGACATTTGTAATGCCTTGTCAGCTGTTTATAAGAAAAGTAAGTTTCCTCATTTTGCTAATGATGGAAATTTAATAAGTCCAGAAGCTTGACTATCAGTAAGAAAATGGTTTTGGTTCTTTTTCTTCTGCATCCGATTTAAATGGAAAAGAGCCTTAAATTATAAATAAAATAAATAAAATTATAAATAAAATGATGGCCATCGCCTTGCTCTAAAAGAGGTTGTTTAAAGCAGTTTCAGTGGCAAAGTTTTCAGTTATTACTGTTATTACACATCCAGGCATTGTGATCAACTCGGTGCTTTCATGGACCTCAGCATGGCAAGAATGGTATGATTACGATGGATGGACAGGCAAGGAATGGAGGGTTGAAATTACTAGTGCCAGAAAGGACTGGGCCTGTGATAGCAGAGACTGCCACGGCTATGGGGTCCATTTCCTTTTGCTCACTAAGGTGTCAGCTCCCCAGGCTGAGGGAGCAGCTCTCCGCAAGCCTCCAGAAGCTCCTGCTCCTTTGTGTTGCTGCTGTGCAGAGCAGCCACTGCCCTGGTGTGCAGAAGCTGGAATGCGATGGCAGAGGCAGAGCAGCGTGAGGTGGTGGCAGGAGCAGGCTGGTGCTTTCCCATCCTGCTGGACTTTTAATCCAAAACAGGGCCAGAAGAGTAAACAGTTTTTTTAGAAAATAATAACTTTGTGCATTGTATGTCTAAATAACATCAGCGGTGTCAGTCCAATCGTATAGGTGCTTTTTTCTACTTATGGCATCGTATCCAATAAAGCCTGAAGAAAGCTAATCACTGTGACCTGCTTTTCTGGGAACACAAGGTTTCGGAATGAAATCTGTTCCTCCAGAGACAATACAGGTGCCTGTGAGAGCCAGCGAGCTGGTGCCAAATTTCTGTATTCTGGCTTTATTATCATAACAGTTCACACGGCACTTCAAAAGCTGTGCTTAATTCAGAGCCTTAGTTTGCTTAAAGCAATGATCTTCTTTTAACAGAGTGCTTCCAAAGAGTGGCTGGCACTCCTGCAATCTGCATTGGGCCCCTCTAAAATCCTGCTGCTACTGGCTAAAAACCTGCATGCTGCATAAAGCTTCCACACTGCTACACCACCTAAAAACTTATTTCTACATCTTCGCTGTTATTTAGCCAAACCAAACCCCAAACCTAAAACAATAATAAGCAAAATACTTTTATGTGAGCTCTTCACGACAGATGTATCTCAGTGGGAGGGTTTATATTCACCAGCTGTGAAGCCTATGTATGTGTTTCACAGCCTGGGCCAGTGGGTAATCGATAGCTTCTCAAGTGAGCACCAGACACAACTACATCATGTTTTGCAGTGAAACAAATGCAACATGGCACGGGTGGGATAGTGCAGAGCTTGCAGACATCCTTCCAGAAAAGTCTCTGTCTTAATCTGTTGGAATCCACCATAAAATGGCTTGTAAATACAACACGCTATCTAAGCAGCCTCTCTGGTGCTCGGACACAGATGCAAAACAACTGCTCCTGGAATGGAAAAAAAGGGTAAGGTAAGCCTTTAATTATGTTTTGACTGAACACAACCGAGAAAAAAATGAATCAGAGAAAAACATTCTTGACCCATAAGGAGCTGCAGAAAGAAACACTGAAGCATATGGGGCTGTGGCTGGATGGGAAAAAGGACTGTAAGAAAAGTCAAAGATACGATTGTAACATGTTTGTAGGGAAAGGCTGTTGTTTAATCTCTGCCCCTAAAAGCCGGTCTATGGTCTAACAAATGAAAATTTGTTTCACATTAGAAGCTTGTTCTTTCAAAATGAGAAGTTTAAGTGCACAGTGTTCTGACCTAAAATATTTCAATTCTAGCCTGAATTCCTATGCCAGCGGGGATTATGAGATCATGCTGTCTGTCAATTCCTCTTTCATCCATCTGTTCCCCCCCTCTTTCCTTGATAACTTTTGAACCTTCAGGCTAATTCTGACCAAATTTGACAAAGCAGAGATAGGATGGAGGCTGCAATGATAATCAGTGGTGAAAAATTCCATGAAAATTTCATGTCTGGGAAGAAAGAGAACCAAATTGCTTCCTGAGCTCGAAGGCTGGCATGACTGAGGCAACTGTTCCACGAGGTGGCTGCTGCCCAGCACCTGTGCAGCTCCAGACCAGCTCAGAATTGCAGTACGTTCCTGGTCGCCCAGCTAAGCAGATGCGGATGGTGTTTTGTGTAAGGACAGGAGGGAGTGCTTGAGTCTGGAGGGAGCAAGTAATGAGAGAAGCTGCTCACACAGGGATCTGAAGGTAGAGCTGCAGAAGTCCAGGAACTGTATGAAATCCTCTTCTTTCAGATACATCCATCTTCTTGCGTCTAGGATGTGGCCTTCCATTACAGAGCTTGATTGCTCTCAGGTCAGAGGAATTTTAGGAAAGTTTCTAGATGAAAAAAATACAAAATTTGCTTTTGCTTTCATATTTTTTATACGAGAAACAATGATATGTATGTTATTGAACAGACTAAGCAGTGCAGTAGTGTGAAGCACGAGCCTCCAAAACACAGCCATAGGATCATTTTAGTGCAAGTAACTGAACTGAAACAGCACTGTCTCTTGAAGTATACTAGTGAATGCTTTTGCTCCTTCCCCATCAGAAAGACACAACACACTCTATGCATAAGACAATATGAAAACTTCAGCTAGCCTAATTGCACCTGTGTATCAAGCTGAATCTGATGGCAAAGAATTCACTACTACAGCTGTTTTTACCCATCTCTGCCAGGTCAGGGTTTAATGCACGAATGTGTCTTGCACAGGTCACACTAAGCTTTCAATCACCATACTGCACTTTGCAGGCGACTCAGGTGCTGATTTTGATCTTGAAAAACTCATGCAAATCAGCCTGAGCTGTGCTGAGAGGTTGCTCATTTCCCCACATTGATTCATTTCAACAGCTGCATTAAGTGAGATTAGAGGAGCTGCACATTTAGGACACGTACTGGGAGGGCTCAACCACCCACATACAGACTGGGTCAGTGCCTCACCAGGGTGAAATGTAGAGATAGAATTTCTGGATGCAACTTATTTCTAGAATAACTGGCCCTGGAAGCCACAAGGAAAAACACAGCTCTGAATTTAGTCTTCAGAAGGATCTGATTTGAGAGCTATTAGTGGGAGAGGTGCTCTCTGATGTTAACCACAACATAATTAAGCTGCATGGTGTAACAACAGAAAGCAAGGCAAATAAAGCAAACAAATGCTGAATTTTAAGAAAACAAACTACATAAAAATGGGGAAGAAGTTGTCAAAAAAACCCCAACCCTGCAACCACCTAAAAAGTAGTACAAAAGGAAGTAGCCTAAAGGCACCAAGAAGGCTTAAAAATCTTGCATTAGAAGCCCAGGTAAAACGCCTGACACAAATAGGAAACGCTGTTTCAAACCCTCCTGCATGACTCAGTGAGAGAGTAAAGGAGGCTACGGTGAGGCAAATAGGAAAGACCAGAAAAACGTGGCATGTGAAACATAAACAGGAAATGAAAGCAGCTAAATTTAAGGATTGTCTAACAAAAGGTGCTCCAGTTGTTAGTAAAAACTTTACTTGATTCTAAACTCAGAAAAAGCCCTCACAAAAGGTCCTGCAATCATTGCTAAGAGGTGTTTGTTGCCTCAACAGGCAGAGTAAGCCAAAAAGCTTAAAAGAAAACTGCAAGTGTCATAAGGAAGTGCACGGGAACCAGAGCAGAAGGTAGGGTTTTGCTGCTACAAAATCTCTTGGCGCATCCATGCCCTGAGGCCTGTGTGCATCCTGTCTCTTCATCTCAAGAAATGAGAGGGGAAAACAACATTTGCAGGAGGAAAATCAACTTTTTACACAAGTTGATGGTGACAGGACAAGGGGGAATGGTTCTGTACTGAAAGAGGAGAGATTTAGATTGCACATCAGCAGGAATTTTTTTCGCTCAGAGTGTGGTGATGCCCTGGCACAGGCTGCCCAGAGAGCTGTGGGTTCCCTATCCCTGGAGTTGCTCAAGGCCAAGTTGGATGGGCCCTGGGCAGCCTGATGTGGTGGGACAACCAGCCCATAGCAGAGGGTTGGGGCTGGGTGAGCTTTGAGGTCCCTTCCAAACCAAGCCATGCTATGATCCTATGAAGAAATGCACAGCAACAGTGTGGAAGGTGCAGAAAAAAGACAATTGAAGTAATCAAGCACTTCCTTGCAAAGGTCAAATTTTGCAATTTTTCATATTGCAGAGGACAAACCTGATGGAATGTTTACTTGTGATTTCTCAATTTTTAGGAAGACAAGAGGCAAGATAAATGCAGAGCTGATGTTCACCAAATCCTGCAGTGCTAGAGCCAACAGTCATTTGATGAAATGAAGGAGGCAATAGTTTTTAAAAAAAAAAAAACACCAAAGAAAGTGTATTTTTAAAGCAGCAGCTAGTGAAGTTCTGGCATTCGTTGGCCTGCAAAGCTTTGGATGGCATCAGTACATTCAAAAAGGGATTAGACAAATTGGTGGTCAAGACCATGAAAAGATGAAAGCAGCAGGCATGAGGAAAGCACCAACACAGTGCCTATGGGCTCTACAGGTGTCCAGGTTTGTGCTGACCAATCCTCTGCTGCCACAGAGGACCGACCAGTCAGCAGCACCGCTGACCCAGCCAGGCATTTCCAGTGTTCTCCCACCCAGCATTTACTGCCTGTTCACATCACCAGCTGCCTCAGTATAATTTTCCCTATTAAAAACACTACAAAAGTATAAAAAATTAGTTGCAGGGTTTTTTGTTTGTTTGTTTGTTTTCTGAGAGCAGCTTCACAGGCCAATTCCACTGCAAGCACGACGGCTCTACAGGCAAACGCCAAGCCCTCCTCTGCACTGCTCAGCTTCAGGCTGCGCCCCGAACACCGCAGTCCGGTGCCGTTTGCTCAGCACCGAGCCGTGTTAATTGGCAGACACCGCTACCCTCCTTTTACGCTGGGGGACAGCAGGAAAGCCACAGGCTGCGGTACAGGGCTGCACACGAGCGGCCACAACGAGAACCGAGGCCGAAACCCACGCTGACAGAACGCCACAGCGCACACCTAACGGCCGCCGCGCGCGGGCAACCCGCCCGCATGACGTCACGGCGGCTTCCGGCCAAGCCCCGCGTAGGGCTGCCCCGTAGGAGCGGCGCGGCGCGCACGCGCCTCTGCGGCAGGCAGACGGCTCGCGAGGAGGAGATGCGCGCGTGCGCAGTGGGCTTCAGCGGATGGAGGCTGCGCGAGAGTGGCGCGCGGCGGGCGTTTTGACCGTTGGCGCCATAACGGCCGCCCGCCCCTCCCTCTTCTCGCAGCCCGCCGCCGTTTCCTCGCCTCGCGGAGGGTTGCCCGAGCGCTTCTCAGTGCTGCGGCCCATCCCGCCCGCCCGCCCGCGCTGGGGCACCGCGCCGTGGTACCGCGCCGTGGTGAGTAACGCTGCCTGCTCCTCGTCCTGAGGGAAGCGGCCCCCGGCGTCCCGTCGGGGCTGTTGGTCTGAAGGCTGCCCTTCGGTGCCTGGTTGCACCACAGAGTGCGTGCTCCGAGGGACCTTCTTGTAATTGCTTTGGTATTTGTATGGTAAAGGACTTCTTGCTCTATTTTCAGAGGGAAATATAAAGACGAAGCCTTAGAGGACAAGATTCTGTTCGCTGCTGAAGTAAAAGATACAAACGAGAGTTTGAGTTTTTGTTTGGTGTCTTCTAGCTTTATTTTTAGGGCAGACTGAAAGCTTCCCTCGTTTTGGAGGAGTTAAAAAGACTTAAATTAAGGGTGTGGGAAGCTATCAAAGTGAGACACTCCAGCAGGGCAACGATGTGCTCGCTATTTGCGTGGATCTGTTAGTTTAGAATTAATGGTGAAATTCGATTTTAGTCTTAAAGTCACCTTCGCTGTGCAAAACGATATATTTTTGCAAATATTTGGGATGTAATTGTTGTCAAGAAACGTCTTGGTTATCAGATCAGGACAGGAATGCCCTAAGACATCCTTGAAATAAAAATTGCTTTCTGGTCTTACTAACAATTGTAGCCCATGGTAGAGTTCAGTTCTGTGGTGTGATATGCTACTTTCACTTTCCTATGCACACACTTCTGTGTTAAAATACTGAGTATTCCCTTAAAATGACCAAAAAAAGCCCACGCTAGAATAATCCCCTAGAAATTTTCCACATATTTGAATCTTTTCTGCTTTCAAAAATACTTAAATCATGAGCTGTGGGAAGGAGTTTGTGGAAATTCTTAAGAAAATTGGATATCCAAAAGCCATTGAGCTCAATGGAGAGGATTTTGACTGGCTGTTTGAGTCTTCAGAAGACAAATCATTTCTGGAGTGGTTTTGTGGAACTGTAAATGAGCAGCATGTGTTATCTGAAAAAGAACTGCAAGATTTTAATAGTCTTCTCGAGTCTGGAAAGCCCATTTTAGAAGGAAATGCATTGGATGAAGCCCTTAAAACCTGTAAGCCAGCAGATTCAGGCAACAGACAAGAGAAGGAAGAGGATCTTAAGAAATTAGAGGATGAGTTTCAAGCTCTTCAGAAAGTGAAAAGTCTTACAATCCATCGGCATAATAAGCTTCAGATGATGATTTCTGAAAACAGCAGCATGTTACAGACACTAAAAATCAAAGAGGAAGAAACACAGAGAGATTTGAAAGAAGGTCTGGAACTGTTTACTGCAGCAAATAATAAGCTTAATAATGAACTGCAGTCTCTTGTGGATAGAGTCAAGAAATTGGCCTCTTTCTTCACTGCTTCGGCTTCAGAACAAGGATCAGGTTTGCATCCAGTGTTTTTTTCCCAGCTTTCCTTGGACAAGTATTTGTCTCAGGAAGAGCACTGCACTGCAGCACTTGCCTCATATGCAAAAAAGCATTTTTATCAGGGCATGTCAGAATTGGCTGAAAATTTGCACGAAGACAACTTTGAGCTTGCAGATACTAGCAAACGTGTCACTTGTGCTGAGACTACTGAAGCTTGTGGAAAGAGTCAGGAGATTGCCAGCCTCCAGGCAGCGTACATTTGTGCTCAGCATCAGCTAATTGAGTTGCAAGCTGAAGAAGAGAGCTTAAATTCAGCTATAGAGTGTGCAGAGAGCATGCTGCAGTCCTCAAAGAGCAAGGTAAGTGGCAAATGGCTTTATAAGGCTGTAGAGTTTTAAAGAGAGAGAGGCATGCTTTTGAATTATTAGTTCTACTGTTTTTACATAGTGGAATTGCACTTATTGAGGTTTTAGTTTTGTACTTGTGAAGTGGCTCCAGTGACTAGGAGCTAGCTTAGGAGTTTTTTCAGTATGACAGAGTACCTTGAATTCTACATTCTGGAGTTTATTACATTAAAAAAACCTGATTCTTAGTAGTACCTTTCTAATTTTGTTAAACTCTACAATTTCAAGTTGTAACTGTCTCCATTGTTTTGTACAGTAATCAAAACCTTAACTTTAAATTTTGCCTATGGAGGCTACTGTGATATATATTCTTGTTAATATTTCCTATAGGGGAAAAAAAACCTCCAGGTTTTAGTTCAGTGACTTGGGAATTTATAACGTGGAGACATAACGTTGATATATTTTAGATACCAAAACAATGAGTTGTGTCGTTGAAATCCCACAGGTGTCCCATCGAGTGATGGGCAGATGTGATATTTACGAATGTGAGGGATTTGTAACAGAAGGAGGAAAATTAGCTTATACTGCAGTCATGGACTAACTTGAGGCATTATGTTGGTATGTTCTCATTTGTGGACAGGCATATTGTGCTTGATTGATTAGAGTCATTTGAAAAAGGTTCTGATGGGCAGTATTGATAGTCATCTGGCTGAATGTAAACTTTTTTGCATGTGACATTTCAGTTAGATCTGATTGAAATCTAGGTGTGAACTAAAATACAGATGCAGTTTTTCTGTGATGAAGTGTTTCATGGCTCTGCAGTAGAGCAGATTTAATTATTTCTCAAAATATATACGATGCCTACCATCTTAAATCTGTATTTGCCTTGTATATTGTGAAGTAAGTCTGTAAAGCTGCTTGCAGAGTTCTCATTTAATTGTGATGATGCTTTGATCTTCATGTGAGTGCATGATTCTTGTGTGACCTGAGGAAATGTGTTAGGAAAGCAGAATGAAGAAAGGTGAACAAAAATCTGAGGGAACTGTGAAGGGATTGATATGTTTTGCTTTATGCAGGGTATTGAAAAGCAAGAAAATGTCGAGGCCAAAATATCTAGCTTAAATGATGAAATCTCTACGATTAAGCAACAGATAGCTGAAATAAACAGCAAAGATCTGCCTTCCCTTCTGAAAGAGCATGCACAGCTGTTCACTGCGCCAGTGGTAATGGCTGCCCTGGATCGTGAGATTTCTCAGCAGGACCATTTCGCTTCTAAACAGGATGAGATCTGCAGCCATCTGATAAGACAGAAAGCGTCACTTGAACTTATTCAGCTAGCCTATGACACTGAATTGAAGAAACACAAAGACATCCACTGTCAACTTGAGAATCTGATAGAATCTCTGAAACAGAGCAGTAATGAGATGCAGCAGAGACTAGAGGTGTTATCTAAGCAAACTGAACTTGCAAAGCCAAGGAACGCTATTGGTTCAAAGGATGATTTCTCTTGTAGGTAAGTGTTAAAGTGAACCTTGATTTTTTTATTTTTTTTTTTAATTAAGTTGGGAAGATGTAGGTAAGCAAAGCATTCTCAATTGTTATTAGTTACTTGCCATAGCTACTTAATGTTTGAAATTCTTCCAGAATTGAAGCTTTCAAGGTATGAGATGTTAACATTGCCAAAGCATTTCTAAGCAATATTGAGAATGTAATGAATGTTTAGCAAAATCAGACATCTTGAAGGCTTTTCCAGAAGTGCAGGTGCAGAGAGCTGTTAGTAGCAGTAATATCCCAGGCAATATCCATGGCCTCATCTGCTCAGCCTACAAAACTCCTTATGTGATGGAGGAGAGGAACAACTCCTGGGATGTAAGAAATGTGTTTAGCTCATTGGTACTGCTTGACTTGCCACCTGCATCCTGTTGCCCATATAGGATTTTTTTCACCATCAAAGTGATTCAGTCTTCCTGTATCTCAGGTGGTACAGCAGGATGTACTGTGTTGTGGTCACTTCGAGGTACCTAAACTTTTTCATTAGGTGTGTTCTATAATTATAGGTGATATTAGGCTTTTACCCCTTCTTTAAACTGTTGAAGTGGTTTTTTTAGTAGCTGACTGATTGATAATTTAGTCTTGAGCAGTGAATGGCAGAATCAGGTAGGATTCATTTTACCCAAGTTGTGTCTGTGTTGAAAAACTGTAACGTTTTATTATTGAGATTCTTTGTGACTAAGTAACAATGTTTATTGACTGCTTGTTTGCTTTTTTATTCTTTAAAAAGGCTGACCTTGTTGCTCATGACAGAGTTGTAAATCCTGAGTGGTTTATGAGCAGTAGATGAAATAAACTCAGTTACCTTTGAAATAGTGCTTCTCTCCCTAAAAGCACTCTGATACCTAATTGGGGCTCAATGATTCTCCAAATTCTGGAGACTTTAATATGCAGAGGTGGCAGTAGCAACTGATCAAGTTAGCAGCAGTGAGAGAAGTGACTGTTCCTGATGTAGTGTTAAGTTATGGTTCTGTTTAGTTATAGCAAAATATTGCTGTCTTTTGCATGACTCATAACCCAGTGTAGAATTCCTTAGTGGTCTTTCCATAGATAGAAAGCAGTAAGCTTTAAAATTTCATAAAGATTTTTTTTTTTAATTTCTCACTGGCCATGGAGTTCTGGCATTTTCTCAGCAATGCTGTCCTTGAAGTGTAGGAAATAGTTTGCAAAAGAGTGTGTTGTCATCCTCTTGAATGAGTTGGCATCGATATTAAAGTCACAGTTAATAAGAACATATTTCACTGCTGTTGCTTGCCATTTGGAATATTTTGGAGTCCTGTGGATCACTCATGACCTATGTACATATCAGTGGCAGATACAGCATTATATCAGCAGTACTCTTACAACTTATGTACTTTGCTGGTCCTCAGTCTAATTTAGAATCACGGAATTATTAAGGTTGGAAAAGACCTCTAAGATCATCTAATCCAGCCATCCACCTACCACCAGTATTGCCCATTAGACCATATTCTGTAATACCATATCTACATATTTCTTGAACTTCTCAACATGAAGATCTTCTCTTGACTGATAATGCCAGGAATGCTTAAGTAACTTAAAAATGCTTGTGTCTAACTTCATTTGTTCCAGGCTCTACCAGCTTTTGGAAGGAGAAAACAAAAAACAACTGTTTAAAACATACAAAAACCTGGAACAGATGGCTCAGAAATTAAATCAGGATTGTGTGACAGCAGAAGAGCAGCTAGCAGTGTCTTCTCAGGAGCAGTCTCTCTTGTTGTCCAAACTGGACAGTGATGTAAATGCCCTTCGTGATGCTCTGTACTGCGGAGGAAATCAGATACTACTCGCCAGTCGGGTATGTCCTCATGTCGTCATTAAATGATTGTATCCGTGCTTGTTGTGCTTTTTTACTGAGACGGGTATAAGGGCTGTAGGCATAAAATGGCCACAACATGTCATCAACAAACTTAGTAGTGTAATGATGATGGGCGGGTGGTGGTGTTCTTAGCAAGTGTGGGATTTTGCATAGGTTGGCAGGGAATAATTTATTGGTTTCAATTGGTGGTAGAAAATACATGAATAATATGTAATTAATAATATTCGACTCTATTCACAACATACAGAACAGTCTTACAAATAAATTATTCTTTGTAATTAGAACAATGCCTTCTTAGGGATTAAAGGTTTTTGCCTCTATCAGCGTACTCTTCATTGCTCCAAGTGACTTAAAACAGTGACACATTTTTCTATTGGTATCAGGAAAAATAGTTCTTATAGGGAAATAATGTGCAAGTAGGTAACTAACCTGCTTACCCTGAACTATCATAAGAATGACAATTAGGAGAACTATATTTTGCAATTATCTCATTAAAATTAAATTGCTTTTCTGTTTGATTTTTTTTCCCTTTTGACTAGTAATGAAGACTTGATAGGCAGTGTTATTCAACCATCTATATAGTTGGAGGACAGGTTCTTACAGTCTTAATTCATCTGTTTTAGTAAGGAAGGAAATTAAATTACATTTTCATAACCTGATGCAGATACATGCAGATCCACAGCTACATATACAGGATTTATCATACAATATTGTTTTTAATGATTTTTCACTTATTTTTTTTTTTAAAAAAAAGGCTTCCAAAAGCAATTGAACTAGAAATATGAAAATCTTTTGGTGTATTAATGATACAAAAATAACATTTTTGTGTTGTGTATCTTTTGTTAGGAACTTACTGAGCAGTTTCATCAACTGGAAGGTGATTTAAATAAACTAAATCAACTAATTATGGATCTTACTGCTGATGTGAAGTCAAAGAGAAACTTCTTAGCGTCCAATAAGCTGCATCAGATGGAAAGAAACTTGTATGTGTATTATTTCAAAGATGAGAACCACTTGAAAGAGATGGTGGAGAAGCTTGAACAGCAGTCAGAGGCTAAAGCCAGTGCTCTGGAACATGAGAATTTCACCACCAGTGAATTCTTTAATACTTAACCTTCAGTGTATTCTGAAGATAAAAAACCATGTTAATGTAAACTGTCTACAAGTTTATGGAATGATAAGTATTAGCTTATCAAGGTGAACGTTTATCTGTCATTGCAGTGTGTGTTTAGCTGCCACAGTTACCATGTTTGGGTTATATGCTGCTTCATGGCTTTGGCATTTGGTCATTCGGTTCAAGTTCTTCAGTATTAATTAACATATTGGTTGCTTGAATGAATTGCATACGTGTCGCTCTTTTGCTAGGCTGCATGTTGATTTCCACTTTTGTGCAGCATAGAGCAAAAGAAAGCTTCAAACCCTTGGGATTAGTTTTCTTGCATGGTAAGAAACTTCCAATACATGAGGTAAAGAGGGATTCCAGATTTTGGAACATAAATGGTAATGTGCTTCCTTCTGTAGAGGAAAGTTCTCCAAGGCAGAAATGATACGATTCTGCTTTACTTAGTTCTCTAAGACTTATTTTCATTATATAGAAATGTACATAAATATGTACCAGAATCTGTTGGCTGTTTGACCACCATGTCATTGCTTCATTTATGCCTTCTCTGTAGAAATTAGTCCCCACTTATAGGAAACTTCTCAAAGAGAGAGCTTTCACCTTTTAGACTTGAACATTTTGGGGATATCTTTACACAGTATTTACTCTCTGATTTGTGTTGCCAGGCATTTGAATGATGTCTTCATACTCCTGCATAGACTGGTATTAAGACTGCTTATCAAATTTTTGTATAGGCTTCCTTTTAGACCAATGGCACTAAATATGATTTTGTAGTATAAAAATACTCCAGGCTCTTGTTTTCTGATCAGCTGTATTTACTTTCAAGTGTTGCACATATTGATGAAGGCTAGTAAATTAGCTTCAACTTCAGTAGTAGTATTTCAAAAAATATTTTGGCTTCAAGCTTTTAATGTCTACTTTTATGTAACTTATTCTTAAATGTATAATTTTTAGCTTATTGGTTTGATGTCTTTATGCCTAGTTTTCATGCTGTTTAGATCCATATGTTGTTTGTTATTAAATTCAGTTCAGTGCTGTCAATATTTGTGGCATATCTGTATGTTAGTATATATTCATGAATGGTGTCTTGTTTATTTTTAATCTTCTGGGTTCTCATTTTGATAGGCTCCAGAGTTTGAATCTGAAGACTACTGCTTCCTTCTATGGGAAGTTAGGAAATATTTTTATCCTTCTGTAAGAAAACAATGATACAAATAATAAAAAACAATTTTTAAAAAAAAAACATTTTTAAAAGTTAGGAGAAGACTATGTTCCTGGCTTGTGGAATGTCTGGAAAAGGAAAATCTTACTGCTATCTTCTTGCTTAGTATCAAATTGCAAACCAGCTTTCACTGTATAGTGCATTATTTTATTTGACAAAATAGTGATTTTTTTTTTTTCTGGTATCTTTTGTTAGATTCCATGAAAGTCAGTTAGATTTTTCTTTTATGGCTTTGCATCATGCAGTGTGGCAGTACATAATTTGCAAGGGTTATGACCAGAAGTATCCTGTGACTTCAAAAATCCCTCACTGTTTTACTCTGCTTAAGGTTCTTGAGCGCTGTGCTAGAGGTTGGTCATGTGGTGTTTTCATTTTTCTTTCTCACAAACGAGTTTGGAGATGCTCTTTGTCTTCTACATCTACAATTCAAGCTATTATGAAAGCTTTAGATTATTGCATACGCAAACTGAAACAGGATTACCTCTTTGGAGCTAGATAGCTACTAGACAAAATTTAATGTGGCTTGATGGCTATTCCTCTTTGATAGTTTTTTGTATTTGTAAGTAATTTCTTGTACAAGTTAGACTGTAAGCAATCTGCTTGTCATCTTGATCTAAGAAAAATATTTCTGTGTAAAGAAAAGGGTGTATTGTTGATAGTCAGACTTGACCTGAAAGGCTGTTTATACACAGAACTTAGTAAAAGAAGATCAGAATAACATATTTGTATAGGAATTAAATTACTTAACAGCAGTTCTTGGTGGAGAATGTACTATCTTGAGTCCTTTGGAAATGTTGCATGCATACCTAGTGTTTGTGGTAAGTTCTGTGCTTTGTACTGATCTAGCTATATGAAGTCAAGCAGTCTGTCAGTATGGGTGCCTTGTCTCTAGTTCTCCCAAATGCTTTTTTGTCTAGTGGCTCCAAGTATTTTTATGTATTGTCTTGTAGCCATACTCTACAAGTGGAAAAGCAGCTGCTTTTGGAGAGGGGAGGAAAGAAAGGGTAAAATTGAGAACGTCAGTAGCTGTGCTTAAAACTTGTAGAGGCTTTAGACATGACTGACTTTACACTGACCAATGTAGTCATGTTAATACTTGACTATGTAAATTATACAGAACTTATTAAATAGAAGGTTTTTTGTATGCATGTTTTCTAAAACTGTATTACTGATCTTTGTGCATGATGATAGTAACTCTTCTTTCATCACAAGTTGGTGCTGTTTTGACAGTTAGATCAAGAAGAACATCCATGAATTAAAACTTGAGGACTAACAACAGTAAAGTTGTACATATGATAGATATAGGTAAAGTTGTGCATATGTTAGATATAGGCTAGATTGAACATATTGGGGGGAGTATTTTCAACAGTAATAACAGAGTAATCCTTGTTTGTCAGTCTCTTATTAGAAGTTAGCTGTACTTAAGACTGCATAATTTTTAGAAGGACAAGGGGAAATGGTTTTAAGTTGAGGGAAGGAAGATGTAGGTTGGATGTCAGAGGGAATTCTTTACAGAGAAGAATGGTGAGATACTGAAACCTCTGGAACCTGATGAGGCTGCCCAGAGGGGCTGTGGATGCCCCGTCCCTGGAGGTGTTCAAGGCCAGGTTGGATGGGGCCCTGGGCAGCCTGGTCTAGTGTCAAATGTGGAGGCTGGTGGCCCTGCATGTGGCAGGGGGGTTGGAGATTCATGATCCTTGAGGCCTCTTCCAACCCTGGCCATTCTGTGATAATTTTTATCAGTGTACTAAAGCACTGTATTTCAAGATGTTTCACTTTGTAGGTTTTGTAATTGCTAATTTTTATTTGCAATACTTCAGAATACTTTAGGCATGTCAGGGAGAAAATCTATTAAGGCAAATGGATGGCTGAACACAGTCATTGTATTTTGTTTTTAACTTAAACAGAATTAAAGTGCAGACTGGTTTCTGACTGATATAATGCATAATTCATATGTGTATTCTGTGTTTAGGCTTAATCATAAAAATGGAGCATTACACATCATACGTAGGATGTGGGATTTCTGAGGTGCCTTTATCTGATACTGCTCAGAGGATTATGTCAGCTTTGCAGTCTATTCCTACAGGAGTTCAGACTAGCAGAAAAAATAATCAGAGTGAGTATTGGCCTTCTTAAGCGTCTCTCTTTTCAGCTGAAAAACTGAAATGCAAGCACACAACACTGAACCTCAGGAATTAAGAAATAACTGTAGTATTTGATGTGTCTTTCCTGGTTAAATATCACTGTGTGAGTGCAAGAAACTGAAAGGTTGCTGTTAGCCTGAATTTTACTGTGTTTTTTTCCTTCCTAACCTGTAGTAATATAGATGAGAATTTCTTAGCATTAATTAACACTGTAAATGTGCATCAGCTTGAAACTCTACTAGATACTTGCAGTACAGGTGCTGAAAAATTGGGAGAAGCCCTGTGAACTCTCCAGGCTCACAGTCTTTTCTTCCCAAACATGCTCATTACCAGCTCGCTCTGTGCAATTCTAGGGGAAAAAGTGAATGTAAATTCCAGAGGTAGAGCGAGGTAGATAATGTTAATGGTGTGTCAGCACTTTTAGACTCCAGCTTTTGCCAAGTTTGAAGGCTAGGATGGCTTTCTACTGCCATCTGGTGATACTTCCTAACATAAGGCAGGAACTGAAAAGTTGTGTAGCCACTTGCGTATGTTTTACTGAATACTGTGTGCTGAAGGAGAGAAAATAAACCTTATTTTCTCAGGAGGATGAACTTGTTAAGAAAAAATATCTAGATACTTTAAGCAGTTCAGAGCACTGAATGCAAAATCATGTTACTATCATTGTAAATTATAATCTTATTATTGTGGAAGAGTGAATTTTAGGTTCGGTTTTCTTGATGCATCCCACCAGTTAGGTATCTTAACTGGAGATAAATAACAAATTATACAGTGTGAGATGCCTATAATATTATAAAGTAATGTGCTTAGTTTCTTCTGGGGAAAGTAGTTGTCTTTTAAAATGCTTTTTTAGTCTTTTAAATACAGGATCCTGGTTTACCTAGTCAAAACGTTATTATAATCAAACAGTTTCAGTGAAAGCAGTATGTTAAGTTCAGAATTTCTTGCTGCTGGTAATGCAAGTTTTGTAGCAGAGATCAGCAGGATTTCTGGACCAGCAGTTAGAAAGGAATATGTGTTTTGCTCATGAGTGTTTTTTGGTTTCTTTTTGAATTGCTAGGCAGTAGAAGGATCTAGAGGTAAGAGTTCTAATTACAGACTGCAGAAGGGCATATTTCACAGAAGTTTTTACTGTGCTCAGTGGAATTTTAAGAGCTGCTTGCCTATTGCCCTTCATTCTTTTATTCCAGCCTTTGCTTACTTCTCTTCTTGGGCTCCTGGGTGGTGTTGAGGGAAGGAAAGGAGAAGGCACATCTTAACTTTTTCATTCATGCTGTGCAAAGTCCTGATGTTACAAAGCCTTCCTTAAACTTTCAGAAGAACTCTAGGCTAAAATATCACTGGTAGTTCAGAGGTGCTCAGGTTAGCAACTATGCTATGGGCTGGGGTTCTGTCTTAAACCCAGCACTGAGAGCCATCCTACTCTGTGCTGTTATGCTGGTTATGACTCACCTTTCTGTCAGTTTGATCAGTCTGAGTTTTCCGTGCTCTCTCTTCTTGTTTGGTCTTAAAATACCCATTCTCTTGCAAGGGTGAGCAATGTGGTAAGAAGTAACTTCTCAACGGAGTGTGGTCAATTTTTTTTTTTCTAGGCCTTATGCAAAGAAAATATTTTATTGAAGAGTATTTGAGAATAGTAGTACCTAACAACACGTTAAACTATTTATAAATATCGTTGTTTGTGAGTATCTGGAGTGTGGAAGTTGAATGGATGGGGCTGGGCTCTTCACAGGTGTTCAGTGTCAGGATAAGGGGCAACAGGCAAACGCTGTGACACAGGAAGTTCCATACAGATATGATGAAGAAACTTCTTCTTCACTGTGAGTGACAGAGCATTTGAACATGCTGTCCAGAGAGGCTGTGGAGTCTCCTTCTCTGGAGATATTCGAGATCTGGATGTCTACCTCTGCAACATGCTTTAGCAGGGTTTTGGACTTGATGATTTCTTGGAGGTCCCTTTCAGCTCCTGTGATTTTGTGTAAACTGTGGTATATAGTGTCTTTTTTGTTGTTTTTATTGTATGTGCCCCTAGCTTTGCTTTGACAAAAATTGAATGTGTTTTGAAGGATGGCAGCGTGTATGCTTACAATATTACAGTAAAGTGCCTTCTGAGTTCCCTACAAAATGTTTTCTTCTTTGTAGAGAAGTCGAATTATTTTTTTTTAAGGGAGATGGAGCATACTTTTGTGTATGCATGTTTCAGAACCTGCAGGGCCATTTTAAACATGAGTTGTGTCGGTCTGAGGAAAACATCTGCCACAGAAAACTTAATAGCAGTTATTTTAACTTTAGTAACAGGGTTGGTAATCTAGCACTCTATAAACCAAATTGTATGCTCTGGTCAGATTCATTTGTGCTATAAAAAATTTTTTTTTTTTTTTTTTAAAGGTAAAGAGAAGACAAAGGAAGATAAACTAGGTGATAAGGATGCAGGTCTGAAAAATGAAAAGGCAAGCACGTTATAAAATACCACTAAAAAAGCGACTGTTTTATAGAAGACTTGAAGTTGTTATTGACTAGTTCTTCCATAACAAACTGTGTTGCAGTACATTGCATACATTTGTGGTTTAGATAACTTTAATCTTATTTTGCACTTGCTATCTATTTGCCTTAGAGAGTCTTGGCCCCCTCTTGCTCTGGTTGTAAAGTCTTCTCTGACAGATTGATCAGAAATAAACGTAGAATGTTGCCAAATTTGGGTAGCTAATGTAATTTTAAAATGTTCTCAAACCTCTATGACTGAATAATTGCTAGCATGTGAAAATACCTTGCAAAATACTGGAAAAAGCTTTTTGTAGCAGTAGTGAAGTGGCTTATGTTTTGTAAATTACCCTCTCATTCATAACTAGCTCATATAATTCCCATGTGGTCCAGAACAGAACCATTAGATATTATATCCTCTCCATAAGCTGTTCTAAATTAATGCATCATTCTGTCTACTGAATGTCCTTAGAGCAGCTGTGTGGGTGAAAATTAAAATATTATTTTAGTATCCATCTCTGGTGCTCCCATAGGCTGCTACTAGGTGTTTCACAATCAAAGTGAGCTGGTTCACAAGAAAAATGTCTGCAAATTGGGAAGCTTAATTTTTCTGTTGAATCATCTCTCTGAATTTATTTAATGTGTGTGCAGGTACACATAAGGAAGAAATCTTTTACAGTGAGGGTGGTGAAACCCTCGCACAGGTAGCCCAGAGATGCCTGATCCCTGGAGACTTGCAGGGCCGGGCTGCACCAGGCTTTGAGCAACCTGATGTAGCTGTGGATGTCCCTGTTCATTGCAGGGGAGTGGGACTAGATGGCCTTTAGAAGTCCCTTCCAACTCTGATTCTAAGTGCTAATCCAAGAATGGAAATGGCTAACTGGAACAGTCGCAACTTGGGCTGAGGTTGAGGTCTACTGAGTTGGTCAAATGATTTGCAGGTATTAAAACTGAAGCCCTATCCCAGCTGCAAACCCTACAGCCTTCCTTACTCCAACTCTGGTGATTATTGCACTTACTGCAAGTCCATCTAGGAGTTTTGGCATGGGGTAGCTTACTGCAAATTTAATTGGCTCTTAGATGGGCTTGATGAGAATGATTTAAGCCATAGATGAATGTAAATAGTAGTGGAAACCCATCCTGTAATGTTGAGGAGATAAATTTTGACTCACCACATTTAGCAAGATTATTCTACATAAATTATGGAACTACATCTTCTGACTTTGAAAGCCTGTTATTTACTTCCAGCTATGTCATTATTTCTAGTAGATGATTGGTTCTTCCCAGAAGCTGCTGCTGCTGCTTTGTGGTTAATCATTGTTCACCTCTATTATTCTGACTTGATAATTAAATTTGTTTTGTTCCTATTTTTGAAGTTTTAAAAGATAATTACTTACTGCTGATTCTATAATTACTTCAGTGTCCTAATTCAAATTCTGCTATGTGTTAAACAGTAAAAACTTGTTGCAGTTTGACTGGAGAATACACTTTTAGTGCGTTAGCTGTCTGTCTACAGTTCTTATACATTCATATATTTATATGAATATATATATATATATATATATATTTATATTATATATATATATATATATATATATATATATATATATATATATATATGCATGCTCTTTGGGCCTAAAGTTTCCTTAAATCTGCTCTTCTTTGATGTTATCACTAACATTTTTTTCTGTAGAGCATCACATCCTGAAAATCTAAGCTAAATGAACTCATGTTTATTTTTGTGTCTCCTAATAAATTGAACAATTGGTTCACTGAACATTTTCTGATTTTTCCAGGAGATCAGTGATTCCACAGTTGCCTTATTAAAATCATCTGCCAGCTCTGAAAAAAGTACTGCTGGTGAGACAGTCAGGATGGCACATACCAAAGAAATCCCGAGCTTCTACTGGGAATTAGGCTCTACTGAATGGGGATATAGAGAAAGAAACCTTACAGCAGAAGAAAGAAACATGGCAGATGGTGAAAAGAATTTAGTTACCCCCCTTAAAAGAAAGCAAGAGGTACCTACGTATTGTTTGGGGAAAAAAAGATTACTTGTTAAGAAATGCATTTCACATGAAAGGAGATATAACTGGACTTCCAGACAAGCAGAGCATTCTGAAAATGATTTTTGTGATATCAGGAGTTTAGGATATGAAGAAAAAAGAGAATTGATTGCAAATATAAAAGAAGCAGTGGCTTTTGTAACTACCATGATATTTCTAGATGGTTCTTCACAGCTCAACTCAGAGCAGGTTAGTGAACTGTGGGTTTTTGGTGACTGTTTTGCTGAATTATTTGAACTGTGCACGTGGCTGGTTAACATAAAGCCATGTTCATTGGGAGGGTGGAATCTGGAGCAGTTTAAAATATTCTTGCTTACCAAAATACTAATTTATAATGAGATAAATCTTCATACTTCTGGCTGCCTTTTATTCTTAGTTACCAAATAAAATCTAAAGAAACTGGAACCTCTTGGGCTAAGCACTCATTAGCATACATCAAGCAAGACTTTAAATATTTTTTTCTTCTTCCTACCATGGCTGTCACAGTAGTTTGTTTTTTTTTTTTTTTTTTTTTTTTTTTTTTTTTTTTTTTTAAGGATGAAGCATTTGCAACCTTCTTTATGATGTCGATGGTGTATACAGTAACTATTGTACCTTGTAGTTTTCATGTTGTAAAATACTTGGGAAATTTTTTTTGGCATTGCATAAAAGATCTCAGAGGAAACACTGTTGTAATTACGCTTAACAGACCACCTTAGCCTCGTCAGTGAAGGGAATTGTTGTATTAGTGAAGAGTCGAACAGATCGCCTTTGCTCTCTCAGTTTCTCTTCAACTGCCAGTACTTGGAGCACTGCTAGTCCAAGCGATAAATTCATTTATTTGGAAACTGAATGCTCTACCCTTTGGGAGCAAGAAGAACAGGCTCACAACAAATTTGCCCGGTAAGAGCATGTAAGAATAAAGCAACATTCTGCTTTTTGGCAGCAGTGATATTGATGACTTGATTTCTTTGCAGGAGGAGGTTGGGATTGTGATAACATTTAATATACTAATACACAGTCTTTAAGTATTACATGAATTTATAGTATTAATATATTTGCCTAGAAATGCTGTATGAATGCCCTACAAAGATATGGCAAAAGATATGGCTCAAAAAACATAAATCTCAAATCTCACAAGATTTTTCTTTTTGTATTTAATCTTCGTTTCCTCCCTGTATTTCTTACATAGTAATCCTAGAACGTGATTATTGTAAATAGCCTTTTTAACCTCTGGTAATATTTTTAATTTCAGAGCACAGAGAGCAGTAGGCTTTTAAGATGACTTTTGAGATGTTGAATGAGATTTTCTTGTGATCCAGTAACAGTGAAACATACAAATTACAAAAGCATTTTTTGTGTCTGTTTAATAGTTGGGCTAAATTTTTCAAGTTGGGTTTTAGTTTGAACTTCCACTTAGCATAACCAAAATCCATTTTTATTCCTTATTGACTTTGAAGTAGTATCCCATTATGGGAGGAAGTAGATTGATTTTTCACTATAATAGTCACATGATAAAACTTTTTCATAATGCTTTATGAATTTCAGTAATAACTGATTTATTGTAAACAACTGAGTTTTAGGATTTAAAGTACTTCAAAACAACAAACACTCAAGAATAAACAAGTTAAGCGTTCTAACTATAGACTTTTTCTAAATGCTTATATCTTCCAAGAATGGTGAGGTTGTTTAATAGTGATTCTATAATATACTCAGAAATACCTTATGACCTAGAAAATTTCAAATAAAATATTTTAAACCTGTCCAAGAACTGTGGTTTCATTTTGTTAACAATAAATCAACATGAAAGCCCAATATGGAATTATCCTTTTTATGCTGTCTAAAATAAAAATGATACATGTGATTAATGAAATGTATTCATAGTTCTATATCAAATGTCGTGGATACAGAAACTATAGGTGCTTTCAAAAAAGAATGGGAAGATATGGAAAAATGAGATAGAGTATAGTAGTTTTAAACAGCCTTTGAACAGTAGGCAATTAGAGCAATTTAGATTGTCTAGTAACTTTAGAAGATTCCGTGATCTCATTTAGGCACAGTAAAGTATTATAGGCATGCAAGTTGCTCTTTTGGATTGTGTTTAATTCTAAGTGTCGAGATTTCTTTATGCATGCAGGTAAGCCATCTGTTAGTGTGTTTAAGTATAGAATGAAGATTCAGGTATTGAATTGAAAAATCAATATTCAAATACAATACTATATTCTTATTAAAATAAATGCCTTTTATTAGCTGTTCAGTTTAGTACAACTTGCTAATTAAAAATTTAAATTAAATGGCTTAACTAAATCTAATAGCAGTATAGTGCATATTCAGAAACTTTCTCTGTGCAGGCAAGTGTTGTTTCAAATACTACGTTGCAAAGTTCCAGTTATCTGCTTCAATGCGAAAGATTTCCTGAAGACAGTACTTCAAATTTATGATAATGGAATTAGCTGGAAACAAGGTAACTGTCTAATCTATGACTTAATCCTGTGAGCTGTGCCTGTGGCGTTAAAATTGCGAGGTGCAGAAGCAATTAGGTTAGTGGTTAGTTAAATACTGGAAAAACAGTTCTAGTACAATGGAAAAGAATATCCTTCTTGGGGAGTTTCTGAAGAGAGAGTTGGTATATTGAGGTGATGTATTTCTTCTTAGAGTAGGAATTGTGAATGGAATGAAACGTTGAGAAGTTTAAGGATGATTTCCAGTGGAAAAAAAAGTGTTCAAAACAATCAAAACAATCCTGTGTGTAGCTGAGCAGGTTAAATTGCCTTGAGTTTCATGTTCCCCATAGAAACTTCCTTAAACTGCCATGTGCCAACCAGTGGAATACATGGTTACGTTAATTCACTCTGGTGAAGTGTAGCATGCTTTGCCACTGTGATTCACTAAGGTTTCTGGAGGAGGTATACAGCACTTGAGTCTTGACTACCATTTCACAATCTGCACATAATTGTGCTTTAATCTGCACCATCTCTTCTGGTTGTTTTTATCTCAGCCTGACTCTGGTTTTGCTGCAGTCCTTTCAGGTTGCTTCTGTCCTAGTTACATATCTTACTCCTAACGCTGCAGATGTCGTACCCTTTCAAGGACTGAGTTGTTGGTTACAACTCTTTACAACTGAGCTGACTTAGTGAAAATCTTACTTGAGAAAGAAAGAGCGAATGGTTGGGATGTTTGATTCTTCATCACTATTAAAGTGGAGACTCTTGTGCACATTGTAAATAGAGATATTGGAGGATCTCTAATAGCTCACAAACACTGTTTGGTAGCAGGATTCTCTT
Organism: Tetrao urogallus; assembly: GCF_951394365.1. Classification (NCBI taxonomy): domain Eukaryota; kingdom Metazoa; phylum Chordata; class Aves; order Galliformes; family Phasianidae; genus Tetrao; species Tetrao urogallus. Next base: position 62,958,785 of record NC_136817.1, read on the forward strand.
TTCCACGTGTTCTGAGTAGAATTCAGATTTTATTTAAAAAAAAAAAAATCAGTGCACATTTCAAGCAGTCATCACACGGACTTGTGGATGTCCAGCATCTCATTGGACAGTGCCTTCCTGCAACCTCTGGACGTCTTTCCAACAACCATCAGCTGCCTGCAGTGTTACTGCACCTCAGTGAGGCTGTGTTGCTTAGTCTGCCTCTTCACAGTGCATCGTCTAAGTTGATGGCAATCCTGTTCTGCACAGTTGTGTACTTTTAATTTAATCACTGTAGAGATTATTTCCTGCTGAAAGAACAGTAAAAGTCCTATGGGCATACCTAAATTTTATTTTCCAAATGAATTCAGGCCTTCGTCTACTTCTTTAAGCTGCATTATTGCAAATCATGATAGTCCCTAAAAAAAGAGAAGGAATGTCTTAGTAGTGCACTCAGCAGGATGTCCTCGAGACAATTTCTGTGGCTGCTCCTTAGCATCTGTTAGCTTCCAAGGTGAAGAACTTGTTAGTATTTGAGGAAAGGGGTGGTGAGCTATGTAAAACCTTCCCATGAAACCATGCAGCTGAAGTATCTTTCATTTATCTAGCTGCTCCAGCACAGGCCAAGCTGTTTCAGGGGAAAAAAAGTCTTGTTCCCTGTCATCTGGTAAGCAGCAACATAAAGTGCTTTTCAGCAGCAGTTAAATCAGCGGAGATGAACAAGCCTGGTTCTCATCAGATTGGTCTTGTAGCTGTCACATATGTAACGGACGTTAAACTGTCTTCCAGCTAATCAAGTCTGAAGGTTGTATATCTGGGAATTGTTTACTTTATATAAGTATGTACCTGTGGGCTGTTGTCTGAACTTAAGGAATCTTTAAGTAATAAGATTCCTTAAGAGGGTGCTTACATCTATCTTTGGCTGTATCTCAAAATTCTACTTATTAGCTTCTCCCCTCTCTTCTTTGTGGTACTACAGTGCATATGACATTAAACAGCACTAGGTTTGTTCAATCCTATGTATTTATGTGGATCTAAGAGAAAGTGCAGCATAAAGACATAAGGTTCTGCAGGACAGAAGTGATTTTTGAGATCAAAGCTTTATGTACTCATGTGAATTCATATATTCATATGTTGCAGATTTTAAAAGTGATTGCTACAAGGTATTTATCATTTTAGGTCTATTCATAATGTGTGTCTACAGGACAGGTGGACAAAATTTTAGAAGTATTTATCTACCCAAGAAGTGACAAATATTTTAACTGTCAGAAATAACTGATTTTTGTAGTTGCAGAGAGCGTTGTGTTGGATCCAAGGATTGCAGCGTGGCTGATAAACTCCAGTGACACAGTTCCCTCTTTTGAATGCCTAATGCAGTATTTTGAAAAATCTTATTCAGTGGAAACAGTAAATACAGATACAGGTGCTTTGAGAAATTCTTTGGTAAGTAGTTTGTTTTAGTTTTTTTTAATGGTTAATTTAAAAGAGGAAGGAGATATTGAAAATGATGCTTGTAAGAATATTGAAAAACTACAGATTATGCCTTTTGAATAGAAAATGATTGTGTTAATGCTGTTTGTCAGAAATCTAATTTTAAAAAGGGGGATGAAAGGGAAGGGTTAACTGAATTCTACTAATATTGCACCTAATTTGCCAGGAACAATTGCAAAATTCTATATCCAAATCCTGAAGTTCAGTAGCAACGTTAATTAGTAGTAAAGTTGGTCTTTTCTTTCAGCTGTCTGCAAACTAATTTCCAGCTTTTATTTCCAGAATGTCTGAAGTCTTGCTCCCTAATTCCTGAGAACTTTTAGCCTGTTTTAGCTAACTGTTATTAATATTGTTGCTGAATCTTACAACTTTCTGGTGAAGGCATCATGTGTTAATAGTGATACTGAGGAATAGTAGGGAGTAAAATATGAACCTTCAAATCGCAAGTATGATGTATGTGAGTTTATATTCTCAATGAGAGTGAATGCTTAATGAATTTCATGAAGTTATTCCCAGTACTATGGAAATGTTTTACTGTCTACTGAGGTTTATTTACAGAGTGTTAAAGATGTGTTTCCATTTTGGGGATCGCATCTATTCTGACTTCTTGTTTCTCAGCTTTATAATCCTGATTGCGGATATCTTAGCAAATAGTTAAGTCAAACCATTTGAAGTTAGTATCCAGAATATTCATGAAGAAGAACATATAGACAAATATGCAGTTGGATATGAATTCTAAAAGAAGCAATAGTCTCTTGCCACAGCCTTGGTCTAGGAAAAGTAAAAGTGGCAGTAAGGTTTGAATAAGTAATGGGATTCCTGTGTAGCTGACATCAAGAAGAATGAAGTAGGGTGAACAAAAAATATCTCAAGCTCTGTAGTAGAGGGATGTACATATTGACAAGTACGTTATGGCAATTCTGTATGTGTGATTTTTCTCTTTACAGTTTCTGTTTTCTGTTTTGCCATCTTTCTGCTAATTGTCTCGCCAGACTCAATTGTTTTTTCTGTTTTTAGAATGAACTAAAACTTCCTGCAACTAAGTGTCTTCCACACTTCTGTTACTCTTGGCACAACACTTTTCTTAAAAATAAGAGTTAGATTGCTGTAATAAAGTCCTTGTGATGGTTCTTTTTTGTCTGTGCCATAATGCTTTCCTCTGCAATTTCTTACAGTTTATTGTAATATAAACTATTTTTGATCAATTCTGACTTCGTTTTTGTGCACCTACAAGTAATTTGGATTCCTTCTTCTTTCTCTTTGGATCAAATAATGGATGAAGCATTGCTGATAGACTGTGTCTGCAGTAATGCCTCAATTCCAGACTTCTCTTTTTCTTCGCATAAAGATAGGGCGCTTTTGCACACAAGAGGCCAAAAAGGGAGTTGTGTAAATGAGGCAGATTTTTATACGCTGTATGGGGAATAGATTGTTTACCTTTTGGTTGACAGCTGACTCTTCCACTGCGAAGACATGGGAACGTGTTTAAATATACTGATATCTAAGTCTGTGTAGAAACATAACCAGGAGTTTCTGAGAGTCCACCTGAACACAGCAAAGTAGTAATATGTACAGCTCATGGAGCAATTCCTGCTAAGGACTGCTCAAAAAGAAAAAGCTATCCAGGGCTACCTTTTCCCAACGTCAGGAAGGCCCTTAGCCTCTTAGAGAGAGCGGAAGAGAGTGGTCCTTCCCCTGCTTCTTTGAAGATCTATTTAGTCAGTACAGATTCTTCTTCAGGAAGATTCTGAAGTTTGCTCAACCACTTTGATTTTTTTAAGCAAAGCAGGCAAGAATAGAATTACATTTCTGGCAGGGCAGGTGAAAAGCCCTACAGAACCACAGTGTTCTGACATCAGACCTGTAAGAAAATATTCTTGGCAACAATCAGTGATAATCTTTCTGTTTTACATCATAATTTGTGGCTCAATTACGTCCAGTTGAGTACCATGTCCAGTGATATTTTATCTGGTTACATTACACATACTCTTGTTTTTATTACTTACTTGAAATATTTCATTCAAACTGAAACATTAATTTCATTTTTTCTGTGCAATCTTAGAGCATAATGTAAATCTGATGGCAAGTAAAATGCTTTTGTATTCTCATCCCAGAGGGACCGAAGGAAATCTTCTGAATACATCAAGTGTAAACCATGGAACTGGAATGAGTAGCACAGTCAGATTTGGTACAATGATTTCTGAGAACTTAGTCTGGTAATAAAAGCATTTTCCTCCTCAGTTTGAGTGGAAAAAGCAGAAGATTTGTTTCCAGATTTTTTCCAACTCTAGTTATTTTACAACAGCAGTAAGGTAATAAGATCACAGACCATCTGCAGGTCTGTAGAGAAATTTCTGCATCTTGTAGTGAAAGAGCCACTCTTAGTGTTCCTCTAGGGATGAAAATAATAGAATGAGCACAGAATAATTTGGAGTCTTCTAATATACACATAGGATGAATGGTGTATCTGAAGATATATTACTTCCAAAATACCCAAGGAGCCCTGTCAGTGCTTTTTTAAGTGTGAAGCCTTCAGATGATTTCATAGCCACTGTCAAACAGTCTACCTACTATTCCTGACGAAAAGATGCCTTTCTCTCACTTTGGAGATGGATTTTAAATTTATTTGGAACACTGACTATGTATATTAATTTAGTAGAAATTACCTTGGAATACCCTGCTCGCAAAAAAACTAGCCACATCTAAGTCAGTCTCCAACTCTGTAGATATAGAGGAGGATGCACTGAATGTGATCTGATTATCTTCTAAAGAAGATAGGGTTCTAATGGTCCCCAAATTCCTTTCTTCTCTAAGTCTTCTATCTGATACGCATTTTATTGATGTTGTTGAACAAGAATTACTAAGGTTGAGCATTCTGCAGTTCTATATACTACAGATTTTTTTCCCAGACTAGCACTGACAAGAATCTGCAGTAAGTACTACACTGTGTCTAGCATAATTATCTTGCATTTTGGATTTCTACACTTGCCCAAAATTCCATAGTCTCATGGGATATAATGTATATATTCCCTTCTGACTTTTCTCAGGCTGTTTTTTCCTTCCTGGGTTATTAACACCTCGTGCCAAGTAATTCTCACATCTACCTTTCTGGATCTTTCTGGATAGCTGGTCTACAGAGGGAAGAGACAGTCAGGAACTGCCCCTGTGCTCTCCTTGTAAGGAGGCTGCAGACCACCATAACCCTGTCTTCTATGGGCTGAACAAACCAAGAGATCTCGGACACTCTGTATGAGTCTTCCCCTCTAGATCCTTCACCATCTTTGTTGCCCTGAGCAGATGAACTTCTATGTAGTTAAATTGTATGCAATGTATCTAGACAAGTTTCAGCTTAGAAAGACATCTTAGAATAATTTTAAAGTTTTCTGTTGGTTCAGCATGTGGCTTTTGATTTCTGATTCCTGATCTAAATGTGTATGTGTATGTGTGTATGTATGTATGTATGTGTATGTTTGGTGGCCCTGCTAGGCAGGGGGGTTGGAACTACATGATCCTTGAGGTCCCTTCCAACCCGGGTGATTCTGTGATTCTGTGATTCTGTGATTGTCTGTGTGCATATCAAAACAATCTTTTAGTCATCTTAGTTTCACTGTGAAACACCCCTGCAGAAGAAGGAGGTGAATAATTTGGCACAGAAGAAAGGCAGTACTGATAACAGTTAAATTTTTTGGAGTTTTGGAAGTTAAAAATAGAATTCTGAATTAACATCACACAGTCTGTACAAAATGTAAGTAAAGGAACAAGTAAAATCTTGAATGCATATTGTCTTTACTCCTGTGCTTGTAATTCTTGTTTTTGGTAGCTCAGAGTCAGGTCGCAACAGTTGGAGGTCTTAAAATGTTCCTATTGTATTTAGCATTACTAAAGGGAAATGCAGGAAATATACTTTAATAGCTTAATCACTTTAAAAATATTGCTCTGAATATTTTAATACTAATATTAAAAGTCTTTTATTTTTTATCAGCATCAAAACTTGGTTATGAATTTGCAAAAACTTTATACTATAATGATGGGCCTCGCTCATGACTTACAGGTAAGAGTTGATAAGTAGTTACTCAGCAATAATTTCTGAGGTGTTATCACAAAGTGGTGTGCTTCTCACTCAAATCAAAATCTCTTATGGAAATAAAATAAAAGGTTTCAAACTTCACTGATTTATAGTACTAGACAACATGTAAGATGAAGTGGTCCATCAAATTTACCATTGTTTTCAGAAGAATGGAACGTTTACTCAAAGCAAATGTTGAAGAAGTTTCCTCTACAAGAGTTAAATATTTAGGTGAAGATCCTAAGAACAGGAAAAAATCAAAAAGTTGTGCTTCTTCATTCTATGTTTTAAAGCTATAAGAACAATCCAAAAACTGTTTAAGAGTTGAAGCAATGTCGTTATTTATCTCGGTAGACACGTTTAGAGATTGTCTTTGTTGAGCACAAAAACTTAGCATGTCTGCTACTGTATGTTGTATTAATCCTTGGTGAAGTTAAGAATACATCTCAAGAGTTTTTAGGAGTTTTTAATGTTCTGTTTTGTTTTCTTGTTATTATATATTTGAAAAGGTTTCAAAATTTAGGGATAGGCTCAGGTTCTGGAGAAAGTTGCATAGCTTCATAGAATGTTTTAGTTGGGAAGAGACCTTAAAGATCACTTAGTTTCAACCTCCCTGACATGACAGGGACACCTCCCACTAGATGAAGCTGCCCAAAGCCCCATGCATCCTGGCCTTGAATGTTTTCAGACATAGGGCATCTGCAGCTTCTCTGACCAACCTCTTCCAGACCCCTACCACTCTCATGGTAGAGAATTTCTTCCTAACTTCTCATCTAAACTTGTCCTGTATAATGAGACACTAGAGGCTTTCCTTGAAACTGATTTAAAATATAGTGTAAGGGTTGAGAAAAGTAGCTGGATTTTTTAAAGTGGCCCAGCAATTGTTCTATCTGTGAATGAAGGCAACAGAAACACCTAAGGTACAGCAACACCAACCAAAAGCCTACAGAAATTCTGAGAGAACTATTGTTGTCTGACTGCTGCAGTGGTCAGAGGAAAAAAACCATCCTATTCTTTGCAACTAAATTGGGTACATAGTCCCACCTTTCTACATCTTCCTAATGAAAATAAAATATTGAATTTTGAGTGGTTGCTTAGTTGCTCAAGTGAATAAGAAAAAAGAATGAAGAAATGTTCTATTATAGTGGACCTTATTCTAAAAATAATGTAGAAAAATGGTGTGCAAATTTCTTAGTTTCCATTACTGTACCTTTCCTTATAAAACAATTTGATAATTGAATATAGTGTTTGGATGCTATAATTTACACTAACTAGTATTTCATGCTTCACCCAGCCTTGTCTTTATAAAAATAAATGATACATAAAGTGAAATACTGCTCACTGAAAAACTGATCTACATAATGATACTATCGTATGGTTTTTAGAATAAGGTTTGCTAATACTGGTGCTGATTTGTATCTTACTTTACAGGTTCAAGGTTTGTGGAAATTATTTTGCACATTAGAGCTTCCACTGATCAAAGTTCTGGCAGGTACGAAAGTTCAGCCCCAAATATGACTTTTTACCATTTTTATGCAGCTGTTTATTGTACTGAAATAAAGGTTATAATAACTAAATATTATGTTATCCTTGTAATGCCCATGAATACCTACGTGAGTTAGAATTGCAATTTTGTAGCATGCAAGATTACACTTGTCAGTTGTAAATGTTCTCAGTATTTAATTTTATTTGCAGTGATGGAAACTCACAAAATACATGTGGACAAACAAGAACTGAAAAAAACATCAGAGATTCTAGGGGTAAATTTTATGTTTATTTTTTTCCACAAATATTAGTGCTTTTTTCTATAGTAAATCCCCTCTCTAATTCACAAAGAAATGTAGATTGAAGGTATACGAGCAATCCATTAAACCAGCTGATAGCCAGTAGTGGGGTATCTCATTTATAAGTAGTAGTCCAGTATACCTAATAATGTAGGAAGTAACAGAATATTGAAGAAAATAGTGTAAAAGGAATAATTCTGATGTTCTGTAATTTACAGTTGAGACTCAAAGAACTTGAAGAGGAAGCCCATCAAATTGCTGGAGAACGATTCCTTTTGACCAGCAGTAGTCAACTTAGAGAAGTATATTCATATTACTGTTATTACTTAAGCTATCTATTCTGTAAACTGTTAATGATGCAGGAGAATTATAAAGCATATAAGTTTGTTCATACAACTTCTGATTCTTTTTCTTCTATGTTCTAATTATATTCTCTGATTATACTGGAAGACATCTCAGTTAACTCATAAATCTGACCATTTGGCTAATCTGTATTTGAATGAAGTTGAATAATGCACTTTATTTTAGCGAGTGCACTATTTTTAGAAATAAGATGTTAAAAGTAAAGATCTGATCTTTTTACTCCTGTGTTATTTTTCTCTTTTCTGCAGCATAACTCTATTTTACTCGGAATCTCTTTCGTAGACTGGAGTTCAGGAATCTAATCATTTTCTTTTCTTTTTCATCACTTGAAGCACTGAAGTCTTTTTCTTAATGTAGGTACTGTTTGAGAAGTTAAAACTGCATACGCTGTGTGAAAAAATTCCCAGAACTGAAAGACAGCAAGTTGCATCCACCTCAGAAGTTGTGGTGAGATGAGATTATTCAACAATCTGCATTATTTAAAAAAACTAAGTTCTATGTCAGTGAAGCTGTAATTTGTCTAGTTTCCTTTCCAATCTTCATTTATTTTTGTTATGTTAATCACACTTGATGTACTTATGCTAGGAATGACAGAGAGCAACCAAGAATGGAAGGAGAATTCTGCTGCTTAAGATAGAAAAAACAACTTTGTATTGAATACACATTTGTCAGAAACAAGGGAAACACTTTGTAGTTTCCTGATCTGAAATTCACAGTACCTTGTAGAACTTCATGTTGACTCTACATGTCAATCTACATAACTATAGGCAGGTTAATAAATCATCTATGCATGATAGTAAGAAAAGAATTACGATAGAAAATCTTTATTCTGATAGAATTGCATAATTTTTTTTAGCCTGAATGTGTAGTTCCAGAAATTTTTGTTGTACTTCTACATATATAATCTCATTTGAGTCTTTTTATTTACAAATTTTTATGTAAATTTATGATCTAAGAAATCTTGAAATCTCCTGGAACTTGTACGATGGGACAAATGGGAGCTCTGCTGTTAGATTTTGATTGTATGAATACACACTTAAATATATGTTTATTATCCATTCATGTATGCATGTATAAATATGTATTGCGTACTTTTCCATGTTCTCTCTTGCTTAGATGCTGTCTTGCACAAAAATGAAACAAAGGACCATAAACAATCCCCTCACTTCATGTGCCTTATTGTTTCCTATGTTCTTGAGGAAAAGTTTCACGTCTACTTGTTGTCTCTCTGAAATGGGAAGGGAAACAAAATGCAAGGGGATAATCTCCAGCCCTCCTGCTGAAGGCAGGGATGAATGAAGGCTCCTTCTGGGCCTGTGATAAGATTGTTTGAAGGACAGAACAGCTTAGCATATATTTCATCCTCTTTCATCTTGACAAGTGTATTTCATCCAGCAGAACTTCTGCTATATTTTACTTGACAGTTAAATATCAAATAGTAATCGTTGTTCAAATGGGGAAGTTAAGATAGTTAAATAACACCACTTAACAGAAAAACATAACAGTAATACAGATTCTTTATCTTACAGCTTAGTAAGTTACAAGATCTTCATCCTTTGCCTAAGCTTATGTTAGAATACCGGCAGGTGAGTTGTTGTTACATGACTGTATGGGAACTGCTGAATCACGGCCTGAACCTCTGATTGATCACCTGAGGCGAGCCATGAGTCAGCCATGGGAGCACAGGTGAAGGCAATTCAACTGTGCTGCCGGAAGGGGTGGAGCCTGGCTGCACCTCTCTTAGACCCATTTAAGAGCTGACTGCCAGTGGGGAAGGATCTCTTCTAGAGATCCCTTCTCTGGAGTTTTGCAGCGAGCCCAGGATGCAGGTAAGCTTTCTATCTATTCTGTTTTTGTTACTATAATCTGCTTTGCCAAACTCTCTTGTTTATTTCATAATTATAACATCTTTATATTCATTGGCTATATACATGATGTAGTTATACTCAAGCAAAATTAGCAAAAAATATAACTTATTAACAACTAAACAAACAAGGTGACAAGAGCCTCCTGAAAATCCAAAATTACCTAGTTAGCTCTTATACTTTGTTTGGGTATTCAGTACATCAGTTTCTAATTTAGGTAAATAAATAAAATCCACTCTTCTATTTTTGTGCTGCTTTTTTGTGTGGTTCATTGATGGGGAGGTATAAGGTATAAGATTCCAATAGGACTTTTGGTGTTGTCTTCATAGACCTGCTTTAGTCTATACGTTAGCACTTCACTAACTTATTTTAGTAGTTCAAAAGTGAGTGTATATATAAAATCTTTTCCTAGGGTAAAACTATCTTTTAAAAGAGTCTATGAAACAAACTCATGCTCTTGAGATTAAGGCTTTTGATGTGTAAATCTTATTGTTATGTATAAACATTTGTTTAATGCTCTTACGTAATTCAGGTTCGTAAGATGAAATCAACCTACGTGGATGGGCTAAGAACATGCATGAGAAAGGTAATATATATTAAAAACAACTCTAAAACTTGGTGTTTAAAGTACATTAGACTTATTAAATGATTGTAGTACTTGCAGTTCAAGAACTTTAATGTATATATAATTAGGAAGTATTTCTTTTTAGATTTGTATTTCTAATTGCAGTGAGTTTTAATTAAGTTTATATTAACTAGAGAAATATGTCCTTTTTAGATGTATGTAATCACCCTCTTTTGGGGGGATGATGAGAGGTATTATTTTATTTGACTGCAGGGATTTATTTGCCCTACATGGAATCAGACAGGAACTGTGACTGGCAGACTTTCATCCAAACGTCCAGTAAGTGAGCCTTTTAAGATTTAAATTAAAATTTTAAAAACAATGTTGTCTATATACCATGCTACATACTTTGACTTAAGAAATGTTCTAGTAAGTCTAGCAATTGCCATATTGTATGTAAATGGGAGACAGAAAAATTTATTAATGAGTAATATTCTCTAGAACAGTTATTTAATGAGTAATTTCCATGATCATTTCATCAGAAACTTTTTTTTTTTTTTTTTAACCTTAAATTGATGTAGGAAGTGAGAACTGTAAGCCATGCATGTACCTTCTAGATTGCCACTGAATAACTTCTTTATAATGAATTTCTGGTGTTCATAAATTCTTCCCTGTAAAGGACTGGTGAACCCTAGTATAAACCCAGGGGATTACAGAGAAGAAGAAAGAGCACAAGAAGCCCTTCTCTTCTGGAATTTGACTTCAGGCCTTTCAATATAGAATCACCCTGTTACACTGGAAGTCTTTCCAGGTCTCTTTATGGCTCTTTGTGCTTTGTTTTGGCTATAATTTTTTCCGTATATACTTGTGGCTGGAGTGACATCCGACATTCTGGACTACTGGAAGCTTTGCTTTTGTGTAAATTCAAATAGAAAAACATCTCTATGCTACATCTCACTTGCAGTTTTGGTTGTTTATGTTCCAAACAAAGGTTTCTTTAGGTGGATATTATTTGTTTTGTAAAGGAAGTGACTACATCTGTCTCCTTCCCTCTTTGACTCCATTTGATGTTTTAGTTTTTATTTGCAGGGGAAATGACCAGACATGAGGCGCAGAACAGGATTTCTTTTTCAAATAAACTCTGTGCTCTTCTTTCAGATGAATCCACATATGGATGTATGGATGATGTATGTTTTTGCCTTTAAGTGGGTTTCTTTCAAAAGATAAGCTTATTCACATGATTATTTTTTTTTAATGTTTCTGTTGCAGCGACTTAGAGAAGGTTTCTTGGTAGAACTTGAATTCAGTGGCTTTCCATGTATGCATCTATTTTAGTTTAACTGCACATTCTTTCCTTTCATCTGATTGCTTCTTCTCATTTGATTCCTCCTCCTTCAGCGTGTTCCATAGCAAAACTTTTGTCGCAAGTGTTATATAATGTATGTATCATGTAATGCAGTACCTCACAAAAGAGACTCGCATTTGATATTGGGGTCTACTGCTGTAGAAGACTGCGTATAATTGTGTGCTGTGATTTGGTTTGAGATATAAACTTCAGTACTAGAATTAGATATTCTGTATTAAGATTTTTCCCTCCAGTCTTCTGCATCAAAGAGAACTGTTACAAATTTACACTTCTATACTTCAGAATATGTTTCTATCTTTTAAATTAAAAAGCATAAAGCAATGGGCTTTGGGGGTGTTTCTTTTCTTTGATTATCAAAAAGTTATGCTGGAGATGAGTAAAATTCTTGATCTCCTTAAAGCAGTTGGGAAAGAAAAAAAAGTAGTGAAATAAAAATATTGCTATTTCCCTCTAGGAAAAGTAGTTTTACCAGCTTGTCCAAATGGACAAAGAAATAAAATAATTTAGCTTATCAAAGTGCACAGTGGCCTTTAGTTTGTAAATCAGAAATGTCATTAGAAAAAGAAATTAACTTGGGTATGTTGAATGTTAATGTGCTCAAAGAAGAGCCACAGGAAACCTAAAATACTGAATATATTTCAGTCTCTCTAGTAGTGTCTTCTGTTATTGAATGCATTATAGAGAGTTGTTTGGTTGTTTATTAGAAGTCATGTGTTACTATCAGTGTCTGGAATGTGAATAATAAATTACTGGTCTGGTTTTAGTTCTGATAAAATAGAAAATCTCTTGAAGAGACCTGTATGTGTATCCACACAGTGTATTTCTTCTGGGCTGTCTTCTGGAGTGAAGAAATGAACTGAATCATTTAAAACTCAAGTGTAGCTTTGGGATAGTTTGTCCTGTGGCTCCTGAACAGTGTGGATGAGATGCTGTGTATTTCTCTCTCTCCCTTAACACTATTTCAGTAGGCTTTACATCCTTAACATACCCACACACATGCATGCTGTGCAAGACAGGCTGTGAGAATGAGGCAGTCAAAACTATGGGGACAGCTCTTGAATTTCAGGTGTTTCATTCCAGGTCTCACTGTGTTACAGGCTGTGACACTACCAATTTTTCATTGTTTTCCTGAAAGTTTAGATCCCAGCATAAACAGAATTCAACTTGGTACTTCAGGTTTGTATGGCAGCTCACCTCTACTCAAGCATCCTACTTCTGTCTCTTTCTTCCATGATTCGTAGAAGGTTTGGACAGAGCTGATGCTGAGAGTAAAATGTAAAGCCTTTGTCTAGTTTTCAAATTGCACTATTATGTATTCAGGTTTGTAAGCATTTTTTCGTATCCTGACCTAGCAACATGAATGATTTCTTCAAATGGGCTGATAGTGTGGATCTTAGGTTTGCCTTGGTCTTACTTAAGTGTGTTTCGTCATTTTTTCTTTTTTTAAAAGTATGCTTACTGGAATGCCTTGAGGATAGGGGGAAGTCGAATATGTTCAAGGTTTATGTAAAACATCTTTCCAAAAGTTTCTCTCAGTGCCATTTAAGCTACAAATTCATTTTTAGGTAATTATGCTCTGACACTGACTTCACTAAAAAGGGATGACTGTTTTGCAGTGACAGTCTATGTGCTCTCTTGAACCTTTGCATCAAAGAAATTCAGTGCCGTATTTTCTACTAGGTGCAAACATCTATCACTGATATGCTGATAAAGTCAGAGCACTCGTGCCATTTCTTACGGTCGGTCTGCATTCAAAATATTTTCCTTTTGTCATGTTTATTTTCAGTATTTTAGTTTGTTTCAATGCTGTTGAGTTGCATGCTGGTTATGATTGCAGTAACAGTACTAAAATAGTATCTCACTTTGTGTTTAGAGTTTTACAATCTCTTATTGCTGCTTTATTGTTAGAAGTGTGTTCTAGGTTCAGGACTCAACAATCAAATGAGCTGCATTTACAGCAGTAGAGACATTTCTCAATTTGTTCTTTCTTACTCCTCAGTTGTTTTTTTGTTTTGACAGAGAAAAATACTGGAGAGAATAAGCGTGTTGTGAAGACTGTAGTTCAGTTGCTTTTGTGATAAGAATTTACATTATGTTAACATTGCAATAAGGCACTGTTAGTTATGAGTGTGACAACAACAGCATGAAGTCACTGTTCGTAGTAGTATAACACTGATGTCTGGTATTCCAGATAACTACATTGGTTCAGTATCAAACTGTACAAATAAGGGTTCTGCATCATAAACCTTTGTTCTTTTAGCATCACATGTACTCCTAGTATCCTTTTACACAGTACAGTATATTCACGTCTTTGGTGATCTCTGTAGAAATGCTTCTGATCTGTGTATGCATCTCATTGTGGGTGTAGTGTATCCGATGCATAGATAACATTTGATATGATAAAGTTTTCCATCTGGCTCAGTAAAGCTTGGGATATCATCTGGGCTGTAATTTTGCAGTAATGGAAGCAATCATGTAGATAGCTTGTCTTTTATTTAGGTTGTCTTTGTGTGTGTAATTGTGTTTTGTGGTATTTAAAGATAATGCGTAGCCAGTATAAATCTGTTTCTGTGCAGTAATACATGCAAAAAATCTATTTTAAAATTCTATTTTAAAAATGCAGGGAGAGTCTGTCATAACTCCTTCTGCAAACTAAATATAAGTATAAAAACAGAGAACATTAAAATTAACAGTGCAAGAAAACATAGGATTCTGTACAGCTCAGAGTAATATCAGCTAAAATATTTTTAGTATTCTGGAAAAATTGACTGTGAGGCCTGATTCTTCCTTCACTCTCCTTTAGTTTCTGCCAAAAGGCCCCTTAGAGAGGCTTAGATGATGAAGTTCGTGTTGTCTCTTTGCTTGGGAGATTATGGCATTGCATACCTCCATTGGTTCTGTTAAATCCCTAAGATACTGGATTTCGATTATACTCAGTGAAAACTGTCAACTTTCAAGTGCCTGCTGCTATTGACTGGGCTTTGTTCAGGCAGTTGGATGTGTGCTGAATCATTTTGATCGTTTGAGTGGCTTTCGCCAGAGATGTTTTAGAATGGCTGCAGGTTCCAAAGCTATGCACTGATTGCCTTTTAGAAATCTGTGTTGAAACACAGTTGGTAAAACTGTGTTTTTTTCTGATATGAATATGACAGAAGCTTGTGGGTGACAGCAGGAACTTAACATCATCTTTCTTTACATCAGTAGTTTTTTTAGCTATGTAGTTTCTGATACAAATTACAAGTTGTTTTTTAAGTAGTTCTAGTGATAATAATAAATGAGAGTACTGTGCCACGGAAGAAAGATTATCTGTATTCTGAGTTGTGCTTCTTGAAACTCTGTAAAGTCTTATTCCATGCAATTTTATAGTAACTAAAGAGCAATGTTGGTGTGATATTTTCATTACAAGAGACAAATAGGCTATTCACTTCTAATCTGCCTCAGTTTTTGTTTTTCCACTGTTCATTCATTCAAGCTTCAACTCCTGTATGGGTGTGTTATGCTTTCTGTTACTGGCATCTGTTAGCATCATGGAGTCACAGAATACGCTCAGTTGCTGTACCTCCACATCCACACGGAGGAGTCAAATAGAGCTCGTGACTTACTGAATTCATTTTCACTGTCCTCATCTGTAAGTTAGTTGCTCAAATAATTGAGTCTCTAGCCATCCACAGAAGTACTTCTATCTTCACATTAGTGTAAATGTGTGCCATTTTTTTAGGAAGTTGTCTGCTGGTACCTGTCTGTGCATTGATGAAAATTTTGAAGTCCTGCTTGAAGATGTTCTGTTCTTTGCATAAAGTATTCCAACAGTGGGATTTCTAGGAATATATTTCTGTAAATCAGTCAAAGCTTGGAGACTTGTTTTATGAGAAGGCAATAATAATAATTTAAATGTAATTCAAGTGCACAGATTACATCTTGTCTTGTAGAATCTCAAAAGTTAGAAGTATTAGCATGTTCTTTTCTGGTGAATTACTGTTTGCAAGGGCAGTATGTAATGTAATTCTGATCTCAGAATAAGCTTCATTGGTTTAATACAACAAAAGTATCATGCATTCTTCCTGTTTCTCACTCAGAAAAAAAAAAATCTTCAAAAGCTTTGATTTCTGACAAGAAAAAAAAAAAAGAAAAAAGGAGAAATGAAGAATGATAAAAAGAGAATAGATTTATAGGGGAAGATCAACATTTAGGCGTCGCAAGAGACGCTTCTTCTCTTGGATGATTGAGTTTTCAGACTGTTGCTTTTTGAAAGCTTCGTCATTTTCTGAAATGCTGAAGGAAGCCAACGATCTCTCTAATTCTACATCCCTTTTACAGTGGTCTTTCTCAGTTGACTGTTTTTTCTGTGTGCATGAGTGGAAAACTTGCCAGTTGTCAGCATCCTTTCATGAGCTGTCACGAAATATCCCCCAGAGTTTTGGGGACAGATGTGTTCTCTCGAGTTTGGAAGAAAAAATATATAATGCCTCATGTGAGGATCACTGGAGATAGATGGAATAGGACGGAGGTCATCTTGCTGACTTCTGTGCAGTCTTGCTGTCCTTAGTTCTCCTCTGTTAACCATTAGCATCTGCTGGCTGTGGCTGGTAGGAGCTCATATTTAAATGCTACTTCTACCAAATCAAGAAATGTCTTTTCCTCTTTGTGAAAAAGAGTCAATGGTTATCTATGTTTCATATTTAATATTGTCTTATGGTCATCTCAAAAAAGTGAGAACTGGGTATTTTTGGTAGTTGTTTTCTTCTTCCCTTGTATTTACTCTGAAAGCTGCTTAAGCTTGTGGAAAGATATTGAATTATTTCCAAGTCTCTCACTTGACCAACGGAACTTAACCCCTTCAACTCTGTGCTGCTGGTTAAGGCAGGAGGGGATTGATGCATCACCTCTGAATGATTGACTATTGATGAAAACAGTAACTAGTACCAAAAGTTAAGAAGTCCTTTCCTGGAAGCTTGTGTGATTGAATGTTCTTTAATCAGGAAAATGAATGTGTTTGGTTTTTAAGTAGCCACTAGGTGGCAATTGCAGATAAGTCAAGACTTGCTTAGGAATGTATGTATGCAGAATAATATTGCTTTCGTGGCCTTCTTCATTTCCGTATTTTCTCTACTTATTGAGACGTGCATTTTAAAAATTAGATCTTTGGAGTATCTTAAAATTGTCTCAGAAGGAAGTTGCAGAAAATAATTATTTCTGTGCAACAATAATTATTGCCCTTAGAAGTATCTAAGTATAGCAGTTTTTCTGCTGTGTAACTTCTCAGTGAGACACTTGCCAGACAGTTTTGGTGAACTGCATTGCAAGTAAGAACTGACCTGACTGACAGCTGGGAAAAAAGGTTGCTTCCCTAGATCTGCTCCATCTGACTCCTTGGCAGCTTTTGGTCTTCACTCGTGATGTAACCACACCAAATTAATTTATGGATAGATAATTTTACCTCACTGAGTAAGTTCGGTCTCTGTTCTTATTTTTAATTAAGACCTTAGATGAGTGCGAAAATTAATCAGAATCAAATGTCCATATTCTACCAACGTTTCTGTTCATTCACATTTGTTTCAATAACTTACAATTTTTTTACTGTTGCATATTGCATACTTTAAAAGCATGCAGATCTGAGCAGTTAGTAGATGAATGCTGATAGATGACTAGTAACTTTCTGATAAAAATATACGCATGAATATAGATGTCACTGTGTGTATATATATATACGTTTATTTCTAGGGAGTTACCGGTGTTGATGAAGGTTGCTGGCTTATTTAAAAAACAAACAAACAAAAAAAAAAAACAGACAAAAATAACAATTTCTGCTGCTATAAATGTGTATGATAGAGGCTAGCTTCACTGATAGAAATAAATGAAAGGGGAATATAACATCAAAAAGAAGCAACAACCAAAGAGTTGAAATTGACAAAGAGTATGAAATAATGAAATTGTACCTCTGTGATTCAGAGTTTTCTAACCTCATTGACTTGAAACTTATTGTAGTCAGTATATAATCTTGTGAAAGACCTAAAAGGACATACTGTTTAATCTAAGAAGGAATCAAGTTTGTTTATAAAATCAGTTTGAAATGTAAAAGTAGGACTTGGAGACCAAAAATGGAAAGCTTAACGAATTTTAAACGATTGAGGATATACCCATCGAAATGGGAACAGCATGGTGTGTGTGGAATTTTGATTGTGTTGTTTTTGTTGATAAATCTACTCTCCTCTGGTTGAAAACTGTATGAAAAAGTTGTGTATTTTAGGCTGTATCAGAGACACCAAGAGTCCATTAATTCTGAGTGTTCTTGCTGGAGGAAAGACTGTCATTCTTTCTGAATGCCTCTTCATGCACAGCCTAACAGCAGAGGCAACGGTCTACAACATCTTCACCTGTAGCAATAGACTAAAGTATAACAGCTTTTAATAGAGGCATTCTCAGGACCACAAAAACAGATTTCTAGCCTGTGCTATACAAAAAGCATAAGGAATGGCTCAGGACTAGTAGTCAGGATAGATTATAGTAGCAATGAGAGCAGATGAAAGAGTTAGCAGGAAAGAAATCAGGAATAGCATGTACAGTTTTAATCTAGTGTCTATAGTGACAAATTATTTTTAAGTTTTTATTTCTTGCCACTTGTATGCTCCCTGCTTCTGCTGCTTGTTTTTTTGGTTTTGGGGAGTTCAACTCTGGATGAAAAGTGTGCTGTTGTAAGGCTGTGCCTTTTCAGCTTTCTATTCTTGATCAAAATCATTTAAAAAAAAAAAAAAAGGAAGTTTCCATGTTTTCAGTTAAGTAGTTCCCATGAATTATACTGTAGTTTTATATAGTTTTTATATAGTTTGATATACTTTTATATACATTTTTCATAATCAAGAAAATATCTACCTTTCTTTTCAGTTGCATTTTAAGATGCAGTGTCAAAACTGATAATTTCTGCGAAGTATTTTTTTCTTTAAAATTTGGTGTGTTTTAGCATTAAAATATAAATGTACTCTATATGCTTAAAAAAAGGACTCTGTTTTGACCCCTAGGCAAATGTTTTTCCACTGTCTCGTTTAATTGAAGGCCTCAATTCTAGCTCAGCAGGAAATCATGCGAAGAGGAGACTCTCTCTACTGTTCGGCGCTACTTTACATAGATTAGTCAATAACACTGTTATAAAAACAAAATCATAGAATCACAGCATCATTGACTTTGGATTGAACTTCTAGAGATCATCTAGTCCAACCCCCCACATACTATGCAAGGTCCACTAAAGTAGATTTCTCAGGTCGTGGTTTGAATGTCTCCAGGGCTGGAGGTAGCACAGCCTGTACCGGTGTATGAGCACGCTTTAAGTGGCATTTCCTGTATTCGTCTTCCCACTGCTTCTTTCTGCCATTGCATGATACCAGTGAGGAGAATCTGGCTCCGTCTTCTTTACACCTTGCCACTGAGCAGGCATTTGTATGGATGATGTCCTCTGCTGAGCCTTTTCTTCTCAAGGACAAATAGCTCTGTCAGCCTCTGTTCATATGACATATAGTCCAGGCCCTGGATTATGTTAGTGATGCTTTGACTGGACTCTCTCCAATATGTCCATGTCTCCCTTCTACTGGGAGCCCAGAACTGAACCCAGCAATCCATGTATCTTACTAGTGCTGAGCAGAGGGAAGGCTCACCTGTCTTTACCTGCTGGCAATGTTTTTCCTGATGGACTCCAATTTGCTGCTGGCTTTCCTAGGCGCAAAGGCTTTCTGCTGGCTCATTTTCAACTTGTTTTTTCACCAGAATCCTCAGGTCCTGTTCTCCAAAGCTGTTTTTCAGGCTGTCAGTTCCCAAAGTACCCTAGCACATGGTGTTATTCCTCCCTGCATGCAGGAATTTGTGTTTTGTTTATTCTTTTCTATTCTTTGTGGCCCATTTCTCCAGTTAGTTGAGGTTCTCTGTGTGGCAGTGCAGCCATCTTCTGCATCAGCCACCCCTCTCAGTTCTGTATTGCCTACTGTCTTGCTGAGATTGCTCTCTGTCCTGTTGTCTAGGTCGCTAACAGAGGTGTTGAGCAGTACTGGCCACTGGGGCACTCTACTAGTGCCTGGCCTCCAGCTGGACTTTGTGCTGCCTGTCACAGCCCTTTGAGCCTGACACTTCAACCAGTTTTCTGTCCACCTCACTATCTGCTTATCTAGCTTGTACTTCATCTGTGTGTCTATGAGGCCTTTAGGAGAGGCTGTTTTGAAAGCTGTGCTAACATCAAGGTAAACAACATCTGCTGCTCTCCCTTCATCCACTAAGTTAGTCATTTCATCACAGAGGTTATCATTGCTTAAGCATGATTTCCCTCATGCTGACTACTCTGGATCATCTTCTTGACTTTAACATGTTCACAAATATTTTCCAGGATTAATTTGAGTAATTGAGGAGGATCTGTCTAGCCTATAGTTTTCTCTTTTCTGGCCTCCTTGGAAGATGGCACTTGTTTTCATTCAGTATTCAGGTATGTCTTCTGATCATCAGGATCCTTCAAACCTGGGCAACACTGCCCGCAGCAAAGTGGTTAGAACCAGGTATTCTCTAAGATTCTTTCTGATCCAAACCATTCTGTGATCCAGTGAATCTATAATCTGTCTCATTTATCCTTCTATCTATTGGAACCTCTGAAAATGTTTTTTTTAAATATTTATATATAAAAGGATTTTATGTATATAAAAGGATTTTTTGTCAACAAAACTGAGTCAGGAGAATCAATTTCTTTGCAACTACTGGTTTTTTTTTGTTTTTTTTTTTTTTATAATTATTGCTAGGGGATCCTTATTGATCATCCACTAGAATAGTTTGATTTCATTTTGTATTTTTCACCCAGGATTAGTGAAGCATTAATTGTTATCTGTCACAGGCATCTTTCCTATTACTCATTCAAGTACATCTCTTCTCTTTGGAGCACTATCAGGAGGGCAGCTTTGTTTCTGTGTAACTTCTAACAGTACACGTGGTCATTTTTCTAACAGGGCCAGCAGTCACATCTCAGATTGGATCTGTGAAGTTTTTCAGAAATACTTGTTTGTTTTCTCTTGAAAAAAATACATAAAGCATAAATACAGGTTTTGTTATGTAGTCCAGGGTTGTTGTAATCATTTACCAAAGCCGCATAACTGCTTTTGATTATAATAATACAGTCATCTAGTTATCCAACTCAAGGTTTTCATTTTAGTCCATCATTTAAAATATCTATAATAAATGTATCTCGTGAACTTTGAATATCTAAAATCTTAGAAAACATCACTTTTAGGGAAGACTTAGGTCAACCTGTTATAACTGCGTCTGGAGATTCCTGTATTTGTCTACTGACTATAAGAGGGATTCTAGACAGCTAGTTAAACCAAAAACTAACTTAAAGATGCTTAAACTTAGGTGAGAGGCATCTATTAAGCTGTTCCAGTATCTCAAAGGTGATCTTTATCACTTTCATGTTTCCCAGGCTTCTATTTTTCTCTGAAGATTTATTTAAATTTTGAGTTGTTAACTAATTTACAAGTGAAAGTACATTTTGCACTTGCAATTATGTTTTTCGGAATTATTTGTAACACATCTAAAACTGCTTTAAAAGCAGGCTTCCTGCATATACTTGCAGTGAAATCAAAATGGCAGTACAGTGATTTATTTTGCAATTATAAGATTTTAAAATCCTCACTTTACCTTGTTAGGAATTTTGAATCTGATGAGCTAAAGAAAATAATCAGTGATTGTAACCATAAACAGCTCTGTGCTGGAAGTTATATTAAGCAAATGTTATTGCCAGTATAAACCCTGATGAAAACTCCATAACGTGCTGCATAATGTGCATTAGAATGATTGAAGTCAAAATTAAATTTTTATAACTTCAGTGTTTTTAGTTGTTTTTAAATGTGGAAAAATTAGGTTCCCACATTCAAGTCTGGCTGCGTAAAGGGAAGACTGAATTTTCTAAATTCCTGAGGATCACTTGCTTCCATGGCCACTTATTTTTTTATGTTTTTCATATAAGCAAGCACTGATCCTCCTCATGTTTTTGTTTTTTGTTTTTTTTTGTTGTTGTTGTTGTTGGAAATCATTAATACAAATGTTGGTGTTATGTCCTAAGCAAGTAACTCTTCCTTTCAAAATGTAATCATATAGCATTGCAAGCATTAACTCAACTGAAACTGAAGAATATTAAAGAATATTAAGGCAAGTGTTTCTTCTTGTTGATGGGTTTAGAGCTGTGTTCCTACCTGACCTTCACTATGAAAGGATTATGTGAATTATGTAGTAGTTTTCTTTCTGTGTATGGTGTGATGGTGGAGGTTCGACTTCAATATGTTGTCTGTGGTTCTTTAAGGGTGATAGACTAGAAATATCATGTTCCAATCTGGGGCTTTGTTCTTTTACTTCCACTTCAAATTTTAATAACTTTTGCAGTTTGATTACTTCCCTCTTAGGGATGTATAATGACTTTGAGCTAAAATTATATAGCAAATGTAGTTTGCTTATTAGGAAATTATATAGTACTCATCCCTTTGTCTGAATTTACATTATTATGTAATATTTTCATCTAATTCCTGAACCACTTGCAAATGAATTGCTTGGAATTAGGAAAATTGAGATTCATACACATTTTTCTCTTGTTGTATGTTACCTTTCTAGACAAGGAAGCATGATGACACAACAGAAGGAAGCTGCCATGTGACATATTTCATACTTTACTGTAGATGTGTGAGCATGAATCTTTAAACAAAGGTCTAGTGATCTTCTGTCCTGAGTTGTGCTTGTTGATAAACTTACTGCTCATTTTTAACTTCGACTGATATGGGGTATTTAACAAACAGCTGCTTCCTATTTTATGTTTTTCAAAACAGTGAGAATAGAAGTTAGGGAAATGTTTAGGGGCTGGAGGAGAGTACCTTTGCTTAGGTTAAGGCAGAGTTTGTATGTGTTTTCTTCTTGAAAGCAATGCTCCATATAGAAAAATGCAGGGTAAAATTAGAAAGAAAAAAAAAAAGTGCTACTGATGATGTTCTCTCATGTGCCCAGAAACCAGCATTTGTAAAATTTGCAGGAGAGAAATTGATCTTATGCAATTCCTATTGTCAAGGAAGGTCAAATATTCAAAAGAGCTTGGTACAGAACGGGGAAGATTCCTTCAAAAGACAAAAAGTTAAATCTTACGACAAAAAACTTGTTGGCATTAGTATCACCAATGTTTCCATGCTTCCTATAAAACCGTTCGTAAATATTGCTATAAACTTTCACGTACTAAGCAGTTTTTGTTCTTATTTGTAGAACATTCAAGGTATCTCTAAACATCCAGTGAGAATTAAAAAGAAACAGTACATAAAAGGTAAACTATGTTAATATAAACATGAAAAGTGAATTTCATCTCCTTATCTTACTGGGTTATTTTATTTTGAGGCAGACCAAAAGCTCCAACACAAAAGAGCAGAATGGATTATTGATGGACAATTGTACCTTAACATTTAACAAAATTGCTTTTTGCTCATTCTGCTTGAGAAAAGTTTGCTGTTCCAGTACCGATATGAATAGTCTTAAACATTTAGAATTTTCTTTCCTTGTACAATCTCACTATTCCTTCTGTTCCAGTTGCAAATTATACATCTTTTAAACATTCTAGGGGTATTTGTGTGCATTCGGCTCATAAGGTTTTTCCCAAGGAGATGCTAAAGCTTGGGTATTTTAATCAAGCTCACAACTAATCGCCAGTAGTTATTCAGATCTGTTGGTTTTGGTAATGGAATTGGATTTAAGGGAGATGATTCAGAGCGTAGAAAAGCATGACCTAAGTGATGAAGTCAGAAAGTCATGTAAGTAGACTCTAATAGGAGAGATTTGCCAGATAAGCTTTCTGAGCACTTATAGCTGGGAATTGTTGTTTGTTGCATAGATAAGAGCAGGCTTTCCTTTTCACAGCTAGTCTGTCCCTCCAACTGATATAATACAAATCATAAGACAGACTGTTTAAAAACAGTGTAAAAATTCAACAATACTTCTATTTTACCTCCCTGACTTATTTTTATGTTGCTGGGTTTTTAAGTGTTTTTTAAAAGAGTGAACAGTAGCTGTGTAAATCTGTGGCATAGTGCTTAACAGTGGCACGTAGGCTGTTTTGGAAATAATTCAATTAAGTTTGTTAGTGACCTTATGTGCTTCTCAGAAAACATTTGTGTCTTTCATTCCTATATTGAGGCATTTATTTCCCTCACTTTCATACTATCAGCTGTCAGTAATCTCTGATCAGATGAATTATGGTTGTTTGAAATAATTGTTTTTTACACCAAGACAAATAAGTAGTTTCTGAGAATATACTGTTTTAATACAGTGTCAATGTATATTATTGCTTTTTATATTGTAGAGAGCTTAATGCATTAGCACTTGGATGACTGTATCAGCTGTGTGTTCTTAATATTGTACTCCTTTACCTCCTGTAACTCAGAATTTGTTTCCTAACACATTGAAGCAGCATATAAAAAAAAAAAAAAACAAAAACACTTTTTATATGTAGATCAGCTCTATAGAACCTTTCTTACTTGCATGTCTCTCTTATTAAGTGACCTCTGAATTATGTTATTTATTGCAATTGCTTGTTAGCTGCAGTTTTGGGAAGGGTTTGGGGGGGAGAAGGGGGAGAAGGAGGAATGAGTGGTAATGCAAGGATAGTGGAGATAAAGATGCTGTATGTGAATGATGAGTAAAATCACTGTGTTGCTGGAACTTGGTGGGATATTTACGTTGTCATTTGTGTATTTTTAATTGTGTTGGGTGAGGCATTTACAACCTGCTGTGGTTTGCAATGCTATTTTTGGATTGGGATCCACATTTGTCAACTTCCTCTCTAGGAAAAGAGGAGGAAATAGTAACCATTTCCCCACGAGCACTATTTGTTTCAAAGAAAGGATATACGTTTTTAGCAGCAGGTAAGATAACATGTATTATTATTCTCATACATATTAATATTCTCATTAATATTCTTCATTCTGTGATCTTTTCTTCTCATCTTCTTTGCATGGCATTTTATTTTAGAAGGCTATAAAATCCCTCAGCATCAGTTAACATTGTTATATGATGTATGCTCCTTAGTGTGGTTTCGAAGTGGGTTATTTGTAATGCTTGTACATAGCAACAAAGAGCTAATTAAATGATTTGACACCTGAAGGTAATAATGGAGCCAGGTATTTTGTAATCTGTAGCTGGACTTCTTAAGGATGCACTTTCTACAGCTGTTTGTTTTCCTGCTTTTTAGTGCTTTTTTCTTGTTTTTGAGGAAAAAAAAAAATTGTTTTGTAGTAGTTAATTTTTATTTTATACATAGTATATAATATATATAATATAGCATATATATATATACACATTTATACTTTGAATATTTTTATTTTAGAGCAATTGATTTATTCTGACACTTTTTCTAGATTTTTCACAAATTGAATTAAGGATCCTTGCTGACTTATCAGCTGAACCAGAACTGTTGAAACTATTCCAAGAGCCTGAAACCACTGATATATTTACCTCATTGGCTTCTCAGTGGTAAGAGCAAATGTTGCATTTTGGGTTATTTACTGTCCAAAAAAAGAACCTTTTGAACTGTTGTTTTCCTGTGTAGTGATAATAAAAGGCAGTATTCTGCCACAATAGCCACAATATCTATTGTTACTCTAATGCTGTTTTAATGTTGGAAGCTATAAACTTCCTTCTCTTACTGAGCCTTTTTCTCATTGCTGTCTGTTGCTATATGCCACCATATTGTAATTCAGCTGGCTAATTTAAGCCTTGTCACTAAAGCTGGTGCAATATCATATTGTGAAGAGCACGTGTTGGTAAATTTCTCATTGTGTTGTTGTTCATCAATACTTCTTAAAA
This sequence comes from Tetrao urogallus, assembly GCF_951394365.1. Classification (NCBI taxonomy): domain Eukaryota; kingdom Metazoa; phylum Chordata; class Aves; order Galliformes; family Phasianidae; genus Tetrao; species Tetrao urogallus. Next base: position 62,984,115 of record NC_136817.1, read on the forward strand.
TTCCAGAGAAGCAGTTAACCAGGGTAACTGAAAAATTACAGAACATATTTTCTCAGTAAAAGCATTTTTAAAACCTGGTTGATTAGAGGAGCATTATTGGCATCAAGTTACATATATGCAAGAAACAGTCTCTAGAGCTTGTGGGCTTGCTTGGAGCAATTCTGAGGGATTCTGTTATACTTTGAGAAAGTGGTACTCCAGTTATCTAAAAAAAAAAAAACCAGCAACTTCAATTTCCAGATTACTTACTGATCTTCTCATCATGCAGACCAAATCATAACCAATCCAAGCAGTGATATATTAGTTACTTATCTGCATGAAGATATTTCTTATTATTGCTTTTATCATAATGATGCCTAAAATCTTAGTTGAGACTGGGATTCACATTGTGCTAAAAAATACGTGAGTGTACAATAAGTGACAGGATGGATCTGAAGAAGCTTACAGTTTGAATGTGCAAGACAGGTGAAGATCCAGTAAGTATGTATTAAAATGCAAGCAGAACGGAATTGTCATGTATATGTCATGCAATTTCTATATTTCCCTTGCTTCTCGCTCTTAAATTGTTTTCACTGTTTTTATTGGAAGATTGCTAGCTGAAAAACATGAAAGCAAAAATAGATACGAATTAATCAGTCCTGATTTAGTTAATCCCTGTTCTCCAGTTCCTAAATGTCTCCCCGCTGTGGTATTTGATAATATCCTCTGAAGTAATAAAAATAAACAAAACGGTGATCAAATTATAATTAATTGCTAACATCTATGTACAGTCTGGGGCAACACAACTCGAGGTCACAGGTGTCTCAGTGAATATAGCTATAGCAAGATTGCCCATTTGTCTGGAGTCCCTTAGCCTCTGTTGATATTATCATCAATTCCTAGCTCTGACATGATATTATTAGAACCTCGTGATGGAGTTAAATCCTTATTTAGTTTAGAGATATACTGCAAATGTATGCGTGAGGATGAGTCAAATTTTGCCTCCACTCTGGGCACAGCTCCAGAAGTACTATTCTATTCAACAACCTCACAGCTCTTGGCATCTGTCAACCTCTTATAGTTTCTACACAGTAACTTTGCATTTGATGAAATATTACAGGCAAATATTTTTATCAGACAGAAGTGTCATAGTGTGTCTACAAAATTATTATATAATGATTCTGCTGACTCTTCATTTAAACTTCAGGAAGGCTGATACTTGGACTATTGCATCTATTTTGTGACTGCTAATAATTACAGCAGAATGAAAGTTGAGTTCCACCTCTTCTACCCTTGGATGTCTGTTATGTATCTGATGTGTTGATTTCTCACTATTGGGAACAAAGTATGTCCAGGGTGACCAGCTTCCTGTAGGTGTTCTTTTGTTCTGACAAATTTAATTCCTCTTATTGGGTCACTTCCTACTGAACTCACCGTTGGGTGTTGGGGGTTTGCCCTTAATTTATTTATAATCAGAGAGAAGACACAAGATCAGTTATCTTCCCATGCTGCTTCATCTTTCATAATGCAAAGTTTAAACCAGTGGAATGTGACTAGTTGCTAGGGGAATTGTGATATGGTAGAGCAAATTCAAATTTCAGAGAAATGTTGACTGTATGGTTAACAACATATAGTTTTGAATTTTTTTTTAATTTTTTAATAATTTTCACATATGTACTGAGCAACTGAATACATATAGAGACTTTTTATTTAATACCTAATTTATATATATAGATACATATCTTTATGTACTTATTCAACCTATGAGAAAAAACAACACTAGATTTAACAGGATGATCCTCAAAGACAAAAGCAGTTCAAAGAAACAACTTTCTATCCTTGTTTCAGATGTAGCCACTGCTAGGAAGTTATGAGAACAAAAATATTTACTACGTAATAATTATCCGGTCAACTGAACTTAGTTTTAAAAGTCTGAAGAAACAGAATTCAATAATATTGTGTAACATAATAGCTATACAAACCTATATTGCTTTAAAAACATAATAAATAATGACATTCACATGTTTTTAGGAAGGAAGTCTTGTAGTTCGCATGAAATAACAGCCCTCTACCCCCCAAACCCCATTCGTTGCCATTTAAAACAAGTTAGGTGAAGGAAGAGCAAAATAAATGAGAAACTTTTTAACTCCTCTTGGTCACCTGACTTGCATTACATCTTGATCCTGAGGCCTTAAAATCTGTGCAAGGGATATACCAAGTGATATACCAACTATTGTATTCTTTCCAAAGGAATTTGACATTGTTGGTGTTTGTAAATATTTTCTGACACATATCAAAGAACTTGAAACCTTGACAAAAATTCTTTTTCTGAACGAAATGTATAAAGAATGAGTTAGTTTCTGAAGTTTCTCTCAGAAGAAACAGCTATTGTAGATAGTTAATAATAATGTCTAACAACATTCCAGCTTCTGAAAATATATCGGCTGGTATCTCTTCAGGTGTTCTGTTTCTAAAAATCCTTAGAATAATAAATCATAGAATGGCTTGGGTTGGAACGGGCCCTGAGGATCATCAAGTTCCAACCCCCCTGCTACAGGCAGGGCCACCAACCTTCAAAGATTCATAAATATGAATATAATAAACATATTTCATAATATAAATAATAAATAAAAACATAAAATAATAAAATAAAAAGCATAAATAATAAATATTATATTACTGGATGATATAAAACCTAAACCACATCCCAGAGTCAAAGATTCATACTATTTTTTCACTTATGTATTTTAAGCTTTATGACTTCTGCACCTAAATCTTTCTCTTATTCCTTACTTGTCCTTTAGGATAAAGCCTTCTATCTGAAATACAATCTTTTAGTAAACCCATATAGGGCTTTAATAGCATTTGGCAACTGTGGTGGGGAGTTTCTGTAAAGAGGTTAGCTGTGTGAGTTTACAATTTAATTAAGATCTCTTATGTATAGAAGTTTTCCTGTCTTAATTTTGTTAAGCGTGGTCTATCAGGAGTCCATCTGTTTCTGGGACCCTAGAGATGTGTGTGCCTTTGAAAGCTGTTGAATTGATGTTTCTGTTAAACATCTGTTCTCATGCCATCTTTACGCTTGTTGACAGTGCAGTCTGGAGATGCAGAAGCATGTGTCAACCCAAACCATGTCTGTGCATCAAGGTAAAAGACTGGATGAATGTACTAACTCAGAGGCTGAAGTTCAGTGTGATGTGCAATACACCTAGCTGAGAAGCAACCTTCTCTTCAAGACGAGACTGTAATCTTGTATTCCTGTGGCTAACTTAGCAAGAGAGCTCATTTCAGAAGTAATGGAGCCTCTGCTGATCTGGAATTCCCTACAATTTGCTGTAGATGTTGTTTGCTCTAGATAGTAGTTGTTATTTTTAAGTGTTGTGTGTTCTATTTAACATAACTGTTCTGATATTACTCTTCAGATAAAAATTTCAAAGGTTGGTGTTAACTGCTTTCTTTCACGAGCTTGTGGGTAATCTGTTGCTTAGTCTCGTGTTTTGCTTTTCAGACATGGAAATAATATTCATGGAATTTAATTCCATGGAAACTAAGGAGTAAAATAAAGATGTCTGTTGGCCACTTTTCAATAGGTTTGCTTCTGTTGGTTGTTTTTGTCAGTGCAAAGCCTAGACTCATCTCTGCCTTGTACATTCAGTATATTTTCTATTCTTCTAACAGATGCCTCAGCTTAAACTAAGATGATATCACTAGATTTTAATATTCACTTGTGTATGCTAAGTATTCTTCCTACTCTTATCCTGTCTGTAATGATTAGAACATGATATTACCTGCATTATCTTATGGGGTCGTATGATGTTGCAGCCTACTTAAAAGTAAGTCTTAAATTCAGTTCAACACCACCTAGTACAACAACACAAAGAGTGCATTACACTAATGATCTATTGGCTACTGAAATGAGAGTAGAGTTTCAAAGCTTGCCTCTACTTTTGAAAACTCTTGATATAACTCCAGCTGTCTAGAAGATCACCTTGTGCTGCATTGTGATGATGTCCTCTGACAGTGATAGTCCTTTGGAAATGTCGAACTATTACCACAGTGCTGAAGATGAGAACTGTCTTGGCAGCTGTCTGACCACCCAAAACTAACTGCCATAAGCCATTCAAATGAGAACAAATTCTTGAATGAAATTTCTCACTTCTTTAATCTAGCTTTTCCAAAATATATTTTTTAAAAAGTGTTAAAAATGCTGTTAATGGACTTATTTTTAAATAAATTTCAAAGATGGAAGCTGAAAAAAAAAATAATTTTTTAGATAGTTTCTGTGATAAGGGATTTAGCGGTGGACTTCTATGATCTTGAAGGTCTTTTTTGAATCTAAATGACTGATTCTGCCAATCTCTTTCAAATTGTTTATTTGTCACTCTTCACAGAAGGCTGGTGTTCCTCTGTCATAGTATATACTGGTATTGTCTGTACTGTATCAAAAGGAGGATCTTGATGTAGCTAAGAACATACTGCATAAATGTGATTTTGTCCTGGTTTTCTGCTTGCATGCTTTTTTAACTGGAGATAGTACTGCTTTAGAGTTCCTATGACTGAAGCAATTTCTTGTCTGCTTCTTGCTGTTTTCAAATATGTGGATAAGTCCTTTTTCCTGCTGCTTCAGAGTTTAGAGAACTGGAGATTCCTCAGAACTGTATGCATCACAGGATAGTGCTGCTTCATCAAATGCAACTACATTATTTACGGCTCTGGAACTTGCTTAGTCATTTTAAGCTTGGAAGTCTCATCACTGTGTTCTGATGCTTTAACATGATATCTCTGATATCTGGCAATCAGACTTACTTCCCATGTTTTAGATTCCTGAACCTGAAATAGAATGCAAAACCCAGTTGCCAAGTTCATTGTATAGTGCCAAATTGTGCATCTCAAAGGGATAGCAGAAAAAAAAAAAAAAGGCTACATGCAGACCAAAGCCATCTAAGAGAAGCTTAGAAATTCTAATCTCAGTAGTTTGTTTGAATTTCTCTTGAAAAGCTGAAACTGAATGACAAGGACAGTCAGTCCCATGTGGTCTAAACAAATACCTGAAGGTACCTGCCAGATAGATAGCATTCTTTTCAAGTGGCTACAGTGCCTAGCTTTTATGTAATGGCTGGATTCCTAGGGACTTTGGGTGAACTTTTTTTTAACCTTGTTATTCAAACCTGTATGTTTGCTTCCAGAAAGTTATGCAGTAAGGTTATACTGTGAAAGAGCACTTCTCCAAACCACGACCTTCTCTTGTTGCAGCTGAGATGCTGTTCACCAAAATTATGAGGCTGAAATAATTAGATTTGTTTAGATGAGAGAATATATGATTTAGGGGAAAAAAAAAAACAAAACTATCAAAAAGCTCTTCAAATATATAAAAAGTTTGTGGCAGAGTTGGCTGGAGTGTGAACAAAGCATAATGAATAAGTATATGCTGTTGTAAGAGGTGTTTCAGTTTGTTAAATAGAGCTTTTAAGTGGTGAAGGTTGATAAATATGAAGATGAGTTAGCAATGAAAGCTGTGGAATATTCATCTTGAGGAGGAATGAGTCAATCAGACAGGTAATTTGAAGAATAACGAGTGACTTTTCAGTCTCCCTCACAACTACAATTTTATGACCTTATCATCCTGAGTGGATTGCTTAAAGAATTCTCTTGAGAAACTGTTATCTGTGAAACCCCCTAAGTGAAGAGAGAAGTGAGTTGCTGGCCCTCAGTACCTGTGCAAGCGTTTCAAAGTGGTACCCCCTCCACCTCATAGTAACAAAATAAAAAAGCAAAAAAGCTATGTGTCAGAGCCAGAGACTATATGTGAATAATGAAGTAATTAGATTACATCTAGATTGGGTCAGGCATCACAGAAGAGATCATGTGTGCTCAGTAGAGTTCTCTGGTGAACATATGCACAGTGGAGAGTTTCAGAAGCCTACTGAACCTTCAGGACGTGTCTTCCTTGAGTTATACAGAAAATTGAAGGATATTCAGGATTCAGGGGCCACTTCATGGTGGGAAATGGGTTGGTTCACAGATTTGGATAAAGGCATCCGCATCCGTTTCATTTCCATTTTCCACATTCTAGTCTAGATTGCGTAGTTCCTTGTGGAATTGCCAGTTTAGGAGTTGGTCTTTCACTGGGGCTGTGTAGTAGAGAGCTGGTCAATATATAAGGGCAGGGTTGCTTCTCTGAGATGAGCATCGTCCTTGTGATTGGGTCCCTGCTTTATGTTCAAGTCTGTAGAAAATTCTTTATTGAGTCATGCTTTTATCTAGTAAGTTAGTCCCAAGGCACACAGTGGCAGTCATCAGCAAGTTACTACAGATGTTTGCAATCATACATCTTCTTTGTTTCTACATAGAAGAGTTTGTCTATAAGTCCTAACGGATTTAGGAAAATGCCTTGCCCTATATAGGTTGTAACTAACTCATCATTTCTTTGTAGCAAAGGCAACTAATACCTAAAATAAGAGTAATAAGAGAAATTATTTACCACTAATCATTCTGAAAAAAATCCACTTTTATCGTGTAGTCTTGGGTGGCTGAAGAGTTTTTCATTTACGTTATATTATCTGTGTCAGAATCAGAGGAATTTGAACACTTAATTTCAAATAATCTTGGGAACTGCAGGCTGTTAACAAAATGTACTGAATATAAAAGTCTGTTTCCTCAGCTGATGTGTGTGTGTGGGATGATGGTAATATATAACAAACTGCTTTGGTAAGAGAGGGACATGCTAATTTTGGAAATGACTCAAGAAAAAGCCCATAGAGAAGCAAATCTCAGAATTACTTGGGATTACCATACCAGAGAAACAAAAGTCTTCCCTTTTTTCTTAAAAAGGGCAGAGAAGTTCGACCAGATTTGAACAAAAAGAACACAGTACAGGAAGTTGTTTGCTCTGTTTTGTTCTTTAGAGACTGTCTTTCTCTATTAAGGTAAGAAAATTTTATTGAATTACACTCTGCCAAGCAGGGGACTCAAGGAACTGATTCTATCAAATAATGTTAACGTGAGTCCAACTTTTGTGCATTGGCATTTGGTCCATCGGGAACTGTGGTGAAATAAGGACTCATGTTTTTCCAGCCACTTGGAAATTCAAGACGTAGAGTGACAACAGTTCTATCTGTTGATGCCCTGCTGAGTTGTGAACAACGCAGGAAATAAGCAAAGAGACTTTGGATATTTCTGAAATGAATCAAAATAAGTCATTGTAGGCTGAAATACACAAAAAGATAGTGTGCTGGATCTGTTTGAAAAAGATTAAATTGAGCATGTAGCTCAGCCAGTACTGATTCACTGAACATCTGGAGGTCAGCGCTACCTGCTGGGTGACTCTAAGGGTTAACTTCTTCCTTTAGCATTGGATTACTCAGTTTTGTAACAATGTTATTATTTTTAATTAGTTTCAAGGCTTCTGTTCTGACTCCTTTATTGAAATATTGAATAATCTGAAGAAACCATTGTTGCAGTATTTTTAACTGAGTAATTAATATCTATTGCCTTATTGTTTGTTTCACTTCTGCTGAATATAAAAAAAAACTCATTTTGTATAATGTATTTTTTTCTTATTTAGTGTAATGAGAGTGGAATTAAGAATTTGTTCTGTGTGCGCAATTCAGAGATGCACATAAATTCAATTTAAATGGGAAGGCATGCATTCCAAATCAAATCATATTCAGGATCAGGTGTGCTGTGGCCCAACGTCTACCTGTTGAGATACCATTTATTATGAAGCTGGTGTTGAACAGTGGCTTAGATTTTAAATCAGTTGTGAATGAGGCTGTACTGTTTGCAGCTCCTGCAGCTGTAGTACTTCACTGCAGCATGAGTGGCACTGTTTAACTAAACAGTTTTAGTCAGCAAAGCTAGTTTTTTTTTTTTTCCTTTAAGCTAGCTCTGAAATCTGTGCCACAACACAGTTTGAGGTCTGCTGTATTTTGGTCAAGAAATATGAGTTAATTTTGGTCGTGAAATAGGGTTAGCATTATGGTGAATTAAACAAATAATGATGCGAGAGGCTGCCTTTATTTAAATTTAATGAATGTTTCTGGTTGTTGTCACTCAGTGACCAATTCAGCACTGCAGATACCATCATAGCTGTAGCTCTAGACCAGAGACTTATTGGACACAATTACTGTCTTAGTGTGGGCCATGGATTATTTCCACCAGGCTGTTGAATTGCAGTGCCATGTGTAAGTGGTAAGAGTTTTAAGGTATGGATGTGTGATGTTTTCTAATTAACCTCACTGCTTCAGGAGATGAATGGTAATTTTAATTGATTTAGTCAGTGCCTCATACAATGGTCTCATTTCATACAGTTTGAGTATTTTGTCTATTCAACATTCTAATAAACTATTTCCATACCTGTTTCAAATTAATTTGAAATTTAGTTAAAATTAAAGTTTCTTGAACATGATAACCAAATGAAGTTAACTACCTTGGATACAATATCAGCAGTACACTTCACAGCAAAACTAACATTGCCTTGTTGTTATTGGAAGTAATCTACTTGTTATGTATTGAAACTATATTTGTCTTTCCACTGCCAAATCGTGTTGTTTCCTTGTCATCTCATGATCTAATACTACATCTTTTCCTCTGTTCCTACTTGCTCAGCCCCTACTTCATGCAAAAATGTATGCTTTAATAATTCTTTTTTATTGTAGAAGAGCAGTAGTCTTTTTTTTCCTTCTTCAGTCTCCATGAGAGGATATTTCTCCAGCTGTGTGGGGATAGATTTGCAATTCCTAAAATCTAGAGTGGGTGAAATAGTCAGTGTTCTAATTTTGTTCCTATATGATGTATTGGGCATCAGTTTGTTGTGAGTAGCTTGAAACACAAGCTCCATGTTCTCTGCATACTTCATTTCACTTTCTGTTTTCTGTGCTAATATTCTTTGGTTGGGATTAGTCAGTCTCCTATCTACTTGAAAACATTGTGATATCAGCTGTAACTGAATCCTCAATTTATGTCTCCAGTGTTGGCACAGGGGACAGGGATATCATTAATGATGAAGTTGATTACTTTCACCTAGATTTTTGTGACAGTAACAGATTAAATCATTGTTCTGGATAATTGTCATCATTTAAAATCAAGCTTGTTTGCATTAGGCAAAACGCATTAGTTCTAGATTGAGATTTTCTTTCTTCTTACAATAGACATCACTTGTGAAAATGTTCATTAATGAATAATTGGGGTAACTGTTACATTTTTACAAAATAAATCACACTCAAAAGATTTTGACAGGAAACTCTTAGAAACTTGCGTTTGCAAATATAATGTTCACAATAGCAGAAATGTTTGTTTTGCCTTTGCGTTAAGCAGAGCAGCCTCCACAAATTAGAGTATAAATATATATGTATATATTCTATTGATATATAGGTGCTCAATCTAGATTTTGGCCTCTGGTGTTGCAATACATGTTTTTCAAATAGCATTGATGCAGTAATTTCATTTGCTGACACTTCACTCATTCCAGTGTCCGTTCTTTCCACCCATCACCCCTTGACCTTGGAATTCAGTAACAGGGAAGAGGTTCAGTTTGCCTTCTCAAATCAGCATTTTAAAACATTGTAGGTTCTGAATTAAACAGCTCATGGGTGTTGATGTTGAATATTCTAACAGTTTTACTTTTGCAGCAAAGTATTTATGTTTTGAAAGCTGACTTTGCAGTAGTTAATATTAATGTAATTTAACACTCTATTTGCTTTACACTCTGACAGATTGTCTGTATGGTAACTTATTTTACCTTATAGTATACAGTTCCTTGTAGAAGTGCAGCTGTGACATTTGTTTAGGCTGACAATTAGTAAGGGAGAGGCAACTGTCTGTAAGAAGCATAATGGTTTTGGGAAGCATTTTGGTTTTAGAGTTATACAACTGCTTTAAATAAACCAGGTTGTTAACTACAAGCTTAGCCAGGCAGCTTAATTTTATTTTAGATCAGAAGCTTAATATTATTTCACCTCAGATGTTTTCTTAAAATTCTAGATAAACTAAAAAAAGTTTGAGAATTTTTATCAATGCAACTAAAACATCAGCTGGCGAAAAACAAGCCCTGTAATGTTGTACAGTTCTGAGTTGTTTCATTGTTTGACAGTGCTTTTCTGATTTTGTAAAGAAATTTCTTGTGTATCTTCAAGTAGTCATTTTTATCATGAAGTATTTATTTCATTTAACTCAATTAACTTGAGTCTCAATGTAAATCCTGATGAAATTAAGAATGTAAAGGCAGGTATTGCAAATCCACACTATTTTCAAAATATTTTGAGGTGCTACAGCACATTTTGACACAATTTATAAACAGGATTGAATGCCACAATAGTAATTAGATTTACATTGATGAATCTTTTAGAGTATAGAAATAATGAAACAATGGATGCATTTTGTTAAATAGTACTGTGAATATGATTAGTAGGTGCCAAGGAAGTCAAATAAAGATTGTGGAAAACAGAGGAACATCATGTTATATCAACTTTGAGAACTGAGAGTCCATCTTGTCTGGAAACTTTTTCTTAGGCCAAGGTCAAACATCTCTATGCAGAAGTTAAGACCTCCTTGCTTTTGAAACATAGAATTTCATGTCCACTGATTGTTGTAAAACAAACAAAACAAAAAGACTCTTCAGTATTAACTTTGCTTTTAATTAAATATAATCACATTTAATGTAATGTATTAAATATGATTACATTTAATAAGCATAATAGAAAATTAAGTTGTGAGAGATGTTTTCAGTGAAGAGATGTTTTGTTCAGAATCTCATCCTTCTCTGCAAAAGATCCTCATTATCTTTTCTTCCTCTTTTGAGTGCCCTGCCAAAATATTTGGATATCTGTATCTTCTTTCTTAACTGCATAGAGGCAGTTTGATCGAATGTGATCTTCCCATTTCCTCAGCTTGTTTTTTCTGAGCAACATGCACATTGTTTGCTGATGGTTTGATATGGCGACTGACAGAAGTTATATCACCGTTTGGTTATGTGCAGAGAACTTTCTTCTCATATTTATCTTAGGTTGCTCTGAAGATCCATCTATTTCTTTATAAGGTTTTGAGACTCTTCACTAAACCAGGATTAGTAATTATTTGATACACTGCTGCAACTACCCATGTCATCTCTCAACATGGCTTCCATTCCTATTTGAAGCTTCTTTCAGAAAGGCGTGAAAAGTGAAGAACAAACTCTCAGACCATTAATTCCCTGATTTGTAGTTTAAAACAAGTGGTCATCTTAGCTTGTGTAGCTCTCTTAATCTGTTTAAATTTATTTATTCATTACTGATGGCCATCATCACTGATGTTCTCAGTTGCACCTGATGGTGGGTATTAGTTAGCCTGACTCTTCTATTCTCTACTTCCAAAGCTGAAGACCCCAAGATGAGTTTTGTCTAGTTGCTTAATTCTTTCACTAATCACATGGCTTAGAAATGAACATCACCTGTCAGGGTAACTCACTGTGTGAGAGAAATACAAATCTGATAGAAAAGCACTTTTATGAAGGAGAGAAGGGGTGAAGGGTTCAGAGGAGTGTGTCCTCTTTGATGCTCTTCCATTGATATCAAATACTTCCTGTTCTAACTGAAGTCCTGAATTGTTTTGTTTTTAAGAGAAATTTCTGTGACTTTTTTTTTTTTAAGAGCATTCAGAAATGCTCTTTAATTTATCTTCTCAATGTCAAGTATATGGGAGATCAGTATGCAGGTAAATATCTTAGTAAAGATAATGGATCAGTTTACCCCCATGTGAATCCTTCAAAAATTGTTACTGATGACAGGTACAATTTATGACATGTCCTTGTTGCAATCTCTATATCTGGGCCCCTTTAAAGATACTTTAAAGTGTAGCAGCAGGAGACTCCTGGCCCATGGAGAAAACTGCAAAGATATGTCTTCATCACCTGTAGTGAGCTTGAAAGCTAGATATCCTGTTCTGCAGAAGGCTTAGGATGAATGAAATAAATCTTCATGCAATGGAGTACAGAGGGCTACTCAGACAAAATAAATTATTTTATAATGAATCACTGGAACGATTTGAAAAATTGTAAAGCGCCTTTGGAATCTTGAAAAAGAGCTTTATAGGAGTTGTAAAGCTTTTCCTCCTGCTAAAAGAGCATAATAACAATTTAAGATGCATTTTGATGGGGTGGCATACAAAGAGGAAAAGAAGTACAATGACAAAGATGTGGTATAGAAAAGATGATATCAAGCTGACAGTAGTTCAGTCGTTCTGTCAAAGGTGTTGAACACAGTTATCCAAGGTGAAAGCTTTTTATTAAAAAAAAAGCAAAACTGAGTGAAATAAAATATGAAGTGTTGAAAAATGACACTTTTTTAGTTTTTTTAGGAAACTTAGGAATTGATCAGTTATTTAGGAATTTATCAGGAATTTAGGAATTGATCAGTTTCTTTTAATCAGTGTATACTTAGGTTATATCAGAAACATCTTCCTTTGTGTTACCTGCTGTTTCCCTTTTGAAAAGATGGAAGTCTGCATTTCAGATGCTTCTTTCCTATTTTAGAAAGTATCTTACCTTTCCATCCTTTATTGGCCTGAATAGACAGGAGGTACCAAATCCAGACTATGTAGAGGGTGTGGTAGGACAGTCCAGCTGAGACTGGTAATGTTCCATTTATGTTCAAACTGATATGGTGCCTAGCATTATTGTGTTGCAAGAGAAAGACTGTCTATTTCTCTGGCCTAACTGTGCAAGTTAGAACCTTCAACATAGTCAGTGTCATGATGTAGTGGTCAGAGTTGATGGTTTGTCTAGGTTCCAGGAAATCCAGAAGACTTAACCCTTTCCTATCCTGAAAGATAGTGCAAGTCACTCTAGCCACTGAGGACTGTCTTGAACTTTTCTTTGATGGTAAATGCACTTGTTGCCACTGTGTGCATTGCCTTTTTGACTCTGGTTTGTAGTGGTGACACCATTTCTTGTCACCAGTAATGATACAGTCTGGGAATCTGTCACTTTCAGCCTTGTATTGGTTCAAAAACTCCTGAGAAGCTTGCTTGTGGTGTTTTCTGTTCCTGTGTGAGCATTTGTGGGGTTCACCTGGTGCAAACTTTGTATTATTCCAATATTGCCACCCTCATTTCCAGTGAATCAAAGCCAATATTCAGCTCTATATGCAGTTCCATGTTTGTATTCTGCCACTTCACACAGATAAGCTCATTGAGACTCTTCATTTTGTGGTGCAGCAGCTGTGCATGGCCATCTGAAACAGGCTTGTCTTTCACATCATTAGTGCCACTGCTGAAATACACCATTCTGTTTCCTTATCCTCACATCTGCTGTTTGGTCTCTATTCAGCAAGAGTCAATGAATGTGAATGGATGCAATTTTTTCCATATCAAGGAGCACACCTCTGCTTCGTATGCGCTTCAGTGTCAGCTGCCATTTTGTCAGACTGCTCCTCTGCTGCCCTCTGTAACACAGCAACAACATGTAATGGAATATCAATAGGAATGTTCAACTTCTGCTGCCATTCCATCAATACTTGCCTTTGACGTTGTGGGCCAACATAAAATAGGGCACATTGCTTTTGGAGCAGCCCTTGTATCTACATACAATGTAATGGAGCTTAACTGCATAAAAATTATTCCAAGATCTCTTCCATGCACTACTTTTAAAATATTTGAGGCAACTTATGCCTGATCCTTGTCTTTTTTTTTTTTCCATTAATCATGGAATAGGAGTTTTCAAAAAGCTTGCTTATTCTTGCACGTTACATTAATGGTAAGCACACTAAGTTATAGCGTATCAGTCTCTTCCATGTGTTTAGAATACTCAGATAACATTTTACTGTATACTCTGCCTGCCTTACAATAAGGCCAATGTCACTTAAAAACTCTAAGCTTTCAGACTTTACCTCCCACATAATATATCTAGTGGTGATTCTACTGTAAAACTGAGCCTTTCTAAAGCTTGCGCTTGTCACTAATTACGTAAATCATCTGCACCGGTTTCATATGCCAACACAGAGTTCTAAGCACGATCTTACAAAATATATAACCCCGTTTTAGTAGCAACTGGTGATTAAAAATGGCAGATTTATGCACTTCACTGAAGACTTAAACATAGAAAAGCGCAAAATACCCAAGAAAATGTAGACCAGTCAGATGAATGAAGATGTATTCGTTTGCATATTCACTCATTTATTGGATGTTAATGGCTGTGTATAAAATGAATTTAATGGCACTCCATCTCATTTCCCACATCAACAACTCCCAGTTAGGACTTGAGTTAGTTGGCAGATGCAGGACAGCAGCCAAGAGCCTTGTGGCTATTATGACTGCAAGGTAATGCAGATCAAGGCAATGTGTGTCTGCCAGATATTGTGTTTGAGAAGTTAGTTCTTCCTTTTCCTGCACATAAACAGACGACTTCGTCACCACACAATGTTTCTCAGAAGTACTGAAACATTTTGTTACAGTCTTTTGAGACCGATTTCCTTCTGTATCTACCTGTTCTCAAAACTCTATTTTTTAATTCAGTGCTGTTTTCTTACATTAGATAGCTTCCTTAGCTTTAAAATCTCATAAAAAATGAGATGATAATGTTTCCTTCTCGATACTGTGGTATTCTATGATGACTCTAAAACCAAAATGAAGTTTTAATTTGAAATAGGTTTTAACAGAAGCCTTTTTAACAAATTAATTCATTATCATAAAAAATTTATTTGCAGAGGAAACAATCTGAAGAAGAAAGCCCTATGATGGTTTCTAGCATGGGCGCATTTATGAGAAACTGCCCCTCACCCCATGCCATTTTATTATTGAAAAGAGTAGTCTCCACCCCAAGCTGAAAGAATGGCACTGTGTTGCAAAGGGATTTGAGCATCCTAGCTAGAAATAGATCAGAGTTGACATAAACAGAAGAAAGCATTTTGTTATTATGAATTCATGAATGAACATGTATAGTTTTGATTAATGACTTCTATTTGCTCAAGCACTTGTGATTTATGACACAATTTCTTTTATCATCTTTTGTTATTCGGGATTCCTGAGTGAGATACATACATTTGCAAATATACAGTGTGCTACCTTTAGTGCCTTTCCGCTGAATACTCACATTTCCCACTCTGATACACTTGGATGTGTTGACTGATCATTTTGGTTTTAGCATTATATTAAAAGAAATACTTGACATAAAGCTCTAAAATATTAGTTGCTTCTCATATATTTCTTGGACAACTCGAAGGTCAGGGAATGTAGAGTGGTTGTTGTGTTTGCCATAATCACATGATGCATGTACATCTGCACCATTAAATGTCTTAGACAAATATTTAATATAACTGCTTACAATCAAAGCATAGGATCCTTCTCCTGACTGCCTATTACAATTACAGCAGTGTTTTCTTGATCGGCCCCTTCAAGCTGAGGTTTGTATAATGCAAAAGCAACCTTAATAATCCTATAATAGGGTCTCTTGCATCATCAAGTTCTGATGTCTTCTACTTTAATCTTCTCTGGAACTTCCAGTCCTACCCAGCAGGACTTTTCAGTAAGACTCAGTAAGCTTCAGTCTTGCTTTCTCAATACAATGACCTGAGAAGCCAGTATCTGCCTCTACAGATCTCCATAACTTTTTTTTACCTGCTATGTTCTTAAAGTTAAAACTCTTCTTTTTCGTAGAGGTCAGCAGCCAACTTACCCTCTGCTCACCCCTTGGCTCTCAATTGCCTCTAGCCTCAGACTTAAGCAAATCTGCAAGTTCTATTGCTGTAATCCTATCTCTTTACCAGGCATCTAGTATGAATTATGCAGTGTGAGGAAAACAGAGCTAGATGTTGTACTGTTTCCCAGGTTTAAATATGGTGTTCTGGGGTAAGATCTGCTCTTTTTTTCTGGGAAATTCTATCAGATTATATTTCCTCTCGTTCTGGATAGGTGTTTTCTCAAGAATATGTGTGGCTTTCTGCCAGATCCTTCAGGAAATTCCTGCAGACTTTCTGGCAGGGGTTACTTCAGGAAATCTTTGATGATGTCTGGTTTCCTAATTCAGCACATATTAGTTCCAACTGCCACTCTATAACCTTAATCAGGTACATTTGGAAATTTCATCCCATTTTATTCATAGGAGCCATGATGACCTTTTGACCTGGCACAACAGAGAAAATAAATTATGAGAGCCTCCACGTACAGAAATGATTGACTTAATGTGGGAATGATCTTCAGATTAAAGATGCTCTTCATGTTTCTCAGCTTAAAAATGAACAGAGAAAAATCCATTTTATCCTTGAAGCAATTATACTGTTTAAAATGACTGTGAAGTTTTGTAAAACCAGACTGTTTATTTACCCTATAAAGATCTGAAATCATTTCTGATTTTCTTCTTCAAAATACATGTATTTCAAACAGGACTCTCTTAACATTGACTGCACCCAAAGTCTTCTTGTCTGTCTTTCACTGTCTAATTATATGAGCACTTTTCATAGGCTAGGCTAAAACCAGTGTATGAGCCAACCATGCACAATTCTGTGGCTCTGTTGATTTGCTAGGTGTTTAAGCATCGTAATACCAGTAAAAGACTCTAAGGATATATACAGAAATATGACTTTTTTTTAAAGCTTGTCAAACAAAACCTTCAAAATAAAGAGCATTCTGTAACAAAAAGCTTTAATGACAAAGTATACCAAACTGGTTCTTAAAACGCGATTGAATCATCATCAATGGACCCATGAGAAAACTTTTTCACAAGCTGTTCATATAGCATCAAGCATCTCTGATGGCAATCCATCTTTAACTTCCCAAAATAGTTCATGTAGGTACTTATATTCAAAGTGTGAGCCAATTAGGTAGAGATTTCTTCCAATAAGCTTCTATTTAAGCCATATTACCAGTATACTTCCAGTGCTCTAAATGGTCAGTAATGTCCTGAAGCTATATTTAGATAAGAGAAAGCAAAGATAACACATAATTGGTGATTGCAGAGTCCTAGCTTTTAATTTACAAATTACTAAATCCATTAGCCCTTTTATAGGACAGTCTACATCCTTGGTGTGTGAATGAGAAGCAGAAAGGATAGTGCTTGTTGCAAGCAAACTAGTTACAGTCTTTGCTCCTGCTGCTGTTTTATGACATATCTCCATTTCAGAGCTCTTTAAAACATATAAGAGATTCAGTGCGTGCTTTTATCAGCAATTATTCTTGATGAAGGCTCAGATATTCTTACTAATGAAGCATTTATATAACATTTGTTTAATTAAGCTTGAGGTCAAACTTTTCTTGGTGTTTCTGTATACTTTGTGTCTTGAACAATGCTGATGCTGGAAGGTTTAACTTTTCTCATGGGTCAGTACTGGATCTTCTTCATCCTAAGTAACTAATAATATAGTAGAAGGGATTTTCTTAGTCAAGGATTTGATTTAAAAAAATCAAACAGAAAACAAGGTAAGGATTAAAGAGCTACATTTTCTGAGGTCTGTCACCACCAAAATTCATAAACAAGCTGTGTGTTCATTGTGCCTAAGATAAAAGCTCCTAAATTCTTCTGTTTATGTCTTGTTAATCTGTAGTCAAATATGTTTCTGTGAGGATAAAAATATGAATTGATTTTAACTGAAAATGTATTATTTTTGTTTGTTTGTTTAGGAAGGGCATTCCAAGTGAACAAGTGAAACAAACTGATAGAGAGCAAGCAAAGCGTATCGTTTACTCAGTGGTTTATGGAGCAGGTAGGCATTCTTATAAAATAAATTGCTACAGTATGTTCATACCATCTATGTAACTTATGCAAATATACCAAATGTCTGAAGATGAGTTAAATTTTGACAGTGCATTATATTTTGATTTTCGTTAAGTATTGTTAAATAATTAAAATTGTCAAATTAATATACCTGCATTGACGTATATAAAAATTACACAGATGTCAGGTTTATTTGCTGCTGATGTAAGGGATGCATTTGTCTTCATCTAAAATAGGCATAATTTTTAGGAAACTTTATTTTCTGTTGATATTTACAAAGAGATGAGAACAGGCCTAATTAAATGAGAAGAACTCAGATACTGTCTCTAACTCAGATACTGACTCAAGATGCATTCTTACAACCACGGAATGGTAAGGCTGGAAAGGACCTCTGGAGGAGATTGCTGGTATTATGCTTACTGCGGTCAGTGGAAGTCTACTACTTCACGTAGTGATTTTTTTTGGTTTATGCTTTCTTAGCTTTACATTGCTTTTGGTTCGTATTTTTAAAATCTTTCCTATAATCTTGGAGGACAGAAAACACTATAATACAGAAAAGTTTTACTAGGTATAGGAGTTGGTACCTTAATTAATATACCGTCTATTGAGAGATAGAGCAGAATTTCAGACATTTTGCCCAATGTGGAGCAGTTATATTCATCTGTTTATGCCTCAGTCATCCTGTGAAACTTCAGAAAAGGCAACTTAAACATGTATGAAAGAAAGAATCGCTTCTCTTCAGTGGTACTAGTCCTGTGTTCTAGTCTTGTCTTATACGGAGCACAGAGGCGTGTCAAAGTGTTTAAATGAAAAACAGAGAAGCTGGTTAGAAGTGTTATTTTCAGTTTTGAAATATGATATTATAGAGTGGAAGATGCTAGAACACATAAGCTATTAGTAACAGTTTCCCTGGCACAGATAACTCAAGGGGAGTGCTCAAGGAAGCTTCAGCCCGCTCCTGGGAGTTGCTTAGCATGGCCTGTGCTCCCACATGGTGAAATATGGTCTTAAGTGGCTGTAGAGTCTTCTCTTTTTGCTTTCCAGGAATTGCATTTTGCTGGAACTTCTCAAACTCCCTTGTCGTTATTGTAGTTTAATTTTCCTTCTCTTGTATGTAATTCTTTGTTCTGTATAGCAGTAGTTCTTTAGAAGGGTAATATGGACAAATACAGATGTTGCAGTTCTCCAAGAAAGCCTCAGCACTCTTCTAGCCATTAACAACACGTGCTTTTGCAGATAGATTTGTCATTTTCTGACCAAGAAATTAAAAACAAGTTATTTTGATGTAAAATAGATTCCCAGGCCAATAACAGGTCAGCTAGAAGTCATCTGAGATGTGAATTTCTTGTTCTAGCACCTTGTCTGGACTGGTGTTCCTGTCGCTCAGTGCAGATCCCAGCATGACAGAGTAAAATGCTACATTATTCTGTATTCAGAAGTCTGAAATGCGTATCAGACTGACAGGGATGGCATTTAGGTGGCTGAAATTCTTTCTCTTTAAGAACGCTGGATAATTTTTCTTGACAGTATTATCATGACAGTAACTGTTCTATGCTTTCAGTGCCTTGAAACTTTACCTCTCAGCTTATGTTGTTTCCAGACTGAGTGTTGGTTTTGTGATGCTATGCAGACAAATATATCCATCTTTCAAACCTTGTATGACTAAAGTTGATGTGTCTGTTATTTTTAATGAAAATATTTAATTTATAAATGTATTTAAACTGAAACTCTTAGATAATACTTTTGTACTGTGAAAAATTGTCTTTGGTATAATATTATATGTTTGCAATATATGTAATAATAATATCTATTATGCATCTTTATCTTATCCAAAATGCAGTACTCCTTTCCATCTCTGCTGAAACAATTTTCTATTCTGCATTTCTTTTCCATCCCTTTCATCTCACAACTTGGATTTACATTTCTGTAGACATTGAGGAGTCCAAGACTGTTTGAAATCTGTGGGATTAAAACTTTTAGCTGCATTTTTAAAATCAGGCCACCTGGTCTGATTACTTCTGCTGTTAGGTTTTTTTTATGAATTCTACACCATACCCAAAGCTTCTGGCTAAACTCAGCTAGCCATACCTCCATTTCTTTTTTACATAATTTGTAGGTTCTATATCTTCTCCTTAGAGTCTGCAGATTTCAACTTCAACGAAACATTCAAGCTCAAGGATAATGTTTGCATCATTGAAATATGATTATGGATATCAGATCCATCCTCTTTCATAGAGATGGGCATATTTACCAATTTCAGTAATTGTGAACTTAACAGTTTTATTGTCTGTAATGGATTTCTGTTCTTTTTTTTTTTTTTTTTGTGTACAGGTAAAGAACGTCTTGCAGAATGTTTGGGAATTACTCCTCTTGAAGCTAGTTGCTTTATAGAGAGTTTTATGCAAAAATACAAGAAAGTACATGAATTTACCAAGAAAACCATTGGACAATGCGAAAATAAAGGTAATCCAAATAGACAACCATTATTTTTTTAATTAATCATTGTGTCACAACGATGAAGACAGAGATTCAGCTTAATCTAAATTCACATACTTACAGAACAAGAGATAATACGTAATATCATCTCTTGGTGAGTCAGGTATTTTTTCTCTTTTACTCCTGAGACAAATTGGTTGGCAGCTTCTCTGCCTTTCCTAAGAAAGATGCAGGCAAAGTAATATTTCTGTTCTCAGTCTGAACTCTACTTAATGTCAAGCTATACTACATCATTTCAACATAAAATGTACTCCAACACAAATCCAGGGAATATTTTACTTAATAAATATGTTACATCACTGCTGAAACACGGAAGTTCAGCCATTTAGTCAAAGAACCAGTTTACAGAAGCAATTTTTAAATACGTGTTTCTTCATCACAGTAGTCAGAATTTCAAGCTCAGGTGGTATCTGTGATGACAGATGTGTGCAGAGTGCTTCTTGAAGCCAGCTGCAAACTCTTTTAGCATTCAATTTGTTGTTAGTCTACATATTCATTTACATTTAGAGAATCCTAGGAGTGCAGCAATTAGAGAAGAGAAAGAACAGCTGCTAGAAATATTTTTAAAGTTTACTAGAAGAACTGTCAAGATGGATTTCTTAGTACGCTGTGTGGTACGGTGTGGTGTACTAAGAATACTGTAGAAATAAATTGTAAATTTGCCATATAATATTGCCTATAATTATTGAGGTGAACATGATGGTAGAAACAAGTAACTGATTCAGACTTCTTTGTAACGTTTAGACCTTAAAATTCTATGGGGAGCACGAGCTTTCATTGTGTCATGGAATTACATTCCTTTATTCATTAACATTGCTGAAGAAAACATAGGTTTTCAGGAGCTTTCCTTTAGGGAATGAAGCTCAACAAAATATGTATCGTAAAATTTTACACAATTATGATGTATTTGTTTTGATTTACTTAAAATAGCATTGTTTTCTTTTCTTAAAAGTAAATGAGTTTCCGTAATCAAGATTCTGTGCTCGAGAATGTTTATTGTGCTGAGTAGACAAGAGTGTCATAACTAATGTCCTTGATTGTGGTTAAGACATGGTACACACTTGTTTAATTAGTACTCCTCTCACTCTGAACTGTTTATTTCAGTTATATAAGCTCAAAAATTTTTGCAGCAGGCAAACATTCTTTAGTACTTTTCTTGTTCATCCATCTCAGATTAAAAAACTCTTCCAACCTAGAGAGCTCATTTTTACTTATCTGCTGTTCAAAGATGAATGGCATCTGACCAACTAATTTTATTTAGGTTTTACAAATGTTCAGTACTTAATTTACCATAAACGTACCATAGAGAAATAGGATTATTACATTAAATCTATTTCTCATTGAGTGTTTAGTGTTCTAAAAATTCTTGCTTCTTACTGTTCTTTGCAGAAAATCTTAGTTAAATTAGGAAGACTGATTTGCCAGAGAACATCCCAACCTCCAGACAGTTCAGTTCCCTGTTCTAAAAATTGAACTTCTCATGTTCATGCTGTTGGTAATATAGAAATTAACAGAAAGCTTTATTAGTTCAGCAGAGCTATTTTCATTACCCTGTGCATAATATTGGATTTGTGTTGTACATAGTACAAAAACACAATTTCAACAAAACACGGAACTCCGTGTTTTGAGAGCTTTTATTGCACATGAGATTAAATTATGGTGTGCAGTCTGAGCTCCAGTGGTATCCAGTGATGGCCTATGGGTAGTCAGGGTGATCAGAAGTGTAACAGAAAGCCTTTTTTTAGGACAAGGCTTAGTTTTGGGAGATAAGCTGAAGCAAGACTTTACAAGTGTTTTCTGGACAGGAGGATCATGGGATCTCTCTTTCTCTCTCTGTTCCTCTCACTTGTCCTCCAAAAAAATCCAGTGATGATGGCAAAATACTTCATTAGGCTAAAAATAAATGTTTAACTATTTTAATGCGTTTTCTTTAAACTACTTACTTAACTAGAGGTAAGAAAGTTTGGTTGTGGAAGGGACATGAAACTATTGCATTAAGAAAATCGGGGAAAAAAAATTCTCCAAAAATGATTGGACAATTTTGGGAATGATTCATTAGTGATTTAATTGCTGTGCAAACTGATTTTTTTGCTATTCCCATGTAAACTATTCATTGCATGGAAAGCTCTAATTATGGCTACTAATAGATAGCTAATTCTGCTAGGTATTTATAGTTTCATCTCCCACAGAGAGTTTGCTATTTTACCAGCATATTAGCAGATAATCCTAATGAAAATGCAGCTTTAATGAACATAAATTTTTATTGTATAACATGTATCAATTCTCTAAATAAAATAATTCTGAGGCTAACAATGCAATAAGCTCTGAATACTTTCAGAGGGCAAATTATCTCAAGAAGCACAATTACAAAAAATCTGCATTATCTTCAAAAATAATTTTTAAAGTTTAACTTGTAATTGCTCTAGAAATGCTGATTTCTACTTAAATCCTACAAGGTTATGTGGTTTCCATTATGGGACGCAAAAGACTGCTTGCTAATATCAATTCACAGGATTACAAACTACGCACTCAAGCAGAGAGGCAGGCTGTCAATTTTGTTGTTCAAGGTAAAATCTCACCTATGTACCCACCTACTTACCTACCATCTATCTATCTTAACTCTAACAGACGAAATCTCCTTTGCTCTCAAAAAAATGAATATTCTCATAGTCTGTTAAAGTAAGCTACTGAGGCATGAGTTTTATTATAAAAACAGAAGTTTAAAATGTTTATTCTAGGTTCCTTGGAAACTTCAAATAAACACAGTGTATTAATACAGTAGAGTTCTCTGCCATTGTTAAATACAGGTGTAGGCACTAACTACATATGGAGAAAACATATAAGATTTCAAGTCTTGAATGCATGGTTGTCTGAAATATTTTCCTTTCTGGCTTCTTTGAGAGTTTCTTTCACAGTGCTTCTGTGATTTTTATGCTTACAGTTTCTGGCTTTTTTTTTGTCACGTAGCTTTAGTTTAAGAAATATGCAGTATTACAAGAACCTTATTATATTTTGAAACCCAACTCTTCATAAGGAACATTTGAAAATAATTCTCTGAAGGGTGAAAATAAAGATGTTTCTTCAGAGAAATTGGAAATGTAAAAATTAGCACAAAAATACTGAAATATTAGTAATAGATATATTAACATATAAGTTGTTTGGACCCAAGTCTTGTATAGAATTAACCACATAAGGAACAAATAGAAATTGAGCTTGCAGTCCAAAGCTGAGATCCCTCCCACCAAACCTTGCAGACATTATTTCTTTGTTTGGAATATGCTGACAAGGTTTTCATTAAGCTGTATTGGACGTGTACAATTTACAGATAAGTAAAAACTGCTTTCTAAATACAGTGATGGAGTGCCTATAAGGGTCATTTGAATTTTCTTTTTGAAAGGATCATTTGGTTTTTCTTTTTTTTTTTTTTTCTCCAAATATTATTCATGTTAATGTTTAATTTTAAAAATGACTTACGTAATTATGTCATGTTTGACATCCTTATAATCAGTAACTGAATTTAGTACTATCTCTACAAGAACATGTACAGATCTAGAATTCTAATACATACCCTGCTGCTTGAGTAACAGTTGTGCTCGAGTGATAGCTGCCTTGCTGTATGAGTCTCTCAAATGCAGAATTTTTGCAGAGGGTTGTTAGAGTTAGGGTAATATGGTCAGGTTTCGGTTAGACTTGATGATCTTTAAGGTCTTTTCCAACCTGAGCAATTCTAAGATTTTATGGTTCTATGATTTTAAAATATTCTTATAACATCTGCAGCAAAGCCTGCATATTTGTACATCTGGGAATACCTACACAAGCTTCTCTAGAGACTTGTGTTCATTTCACTTCAGTTTCACCCAGATGAACAGCAGCCCTCTCCAGCTGAAGACATAATGCTTGAGCTAATACAGTGGGTCCTGCTGAGTGTATGGGGCAACATTAATAAAGTTATGTTGCCCTTGTAGCACCACTTGCTTGTGCCCATCTGTGCTAAGAGCTTGGAGCTGAGACAAAGCTGAATCATAGAATAGAATCATAGAATCATTAAGTTTGGATAAGACCACTAAGATCATCTAGTCCAACTCTTGAATCATGACTAGCATGCCTACAACACCAACACAGGACTGCTTGTGAAATTCTCCTACATTAATAAGATTAATATATTTAATTGTCAGTTCAAATCATACTGGAGAACAAATCTGAAAAAAAAAGTTGTGACTATTATTTAAAACATGTAAATTGGAAGGTAGGGTGAAACAAGGATTAAAAACTTTAACGTAGTCAGAATTTCTAGATTTTATTAGAGAATTTGCTCTAGACTCTATGTTTTTTTTTTGAACTGCAGTATTTCACCTCTGAGAAAATATTTAAATGCTGTAAAATCTTTCTATAATATACTAAAGCATTTTTAGTTAGAGAATTAGAGTTAATGTACTAAACTGCAAATAATGTGTTTTATCTTTATATATCTGTGATTCCCATCTACAAGAGGGCTTGTCAGGAGGATCCAGGGAACTACAGGTCTGTCAATCTAAGCTCAGTGCTAGGGAAGGTTATGGAACAGATCATCTTGAGTGAGATCACGCATCGTGTGCAGGATAACCAGTGGATCAGGTTAAGACAGCATGAGTTCATGAAAGGCAGATCCTGCTTGACGAACTTGACCTGCTACAATGATCGAGTGACCCACCAGTGGATGAGGGAAAGGCTGGTGATGTAGCCTACCTAGACTTCAGCAAAGCTTGACACTGTCTCACACAGTATTCTCCTAGAGAAGCTGGCAGTCTGTGGCTTAGACTGGTACACTCTTTGCTGGGTAAAGAACTGTCTGGAGAGCCAGGCCCAGAGAGTAGTGATGAACGGAGTTAAATCATGTGTGGTGCTCCCTGGAGGCCGCTACTGGGGCCTGTCCAGTTCAATATCGCTATCGATGAGCTGGTCGAGGGGATTGAGTGCGCCGTCAGTAAGTTAGCAGATTACATCAAGCTGGGTGGAAGTGTCAACGTGCCTGGGGGTAGGAAGGCTCTACAAAGGTTTCTGGATGTGCTACTAAGGGACATGGTTTAGAAGGGAAATATTGGTGGTGGGTGGATGGTTGGACTAGATGATTGTGGAGGTCTTTTCCAACCTTAAAGGTGCCATGATTCTGTGATAATAGTCTAATAATATAAGTAGTTTGCATTTTGAAAATGGTAGCAGAAGCGGATATGAGATGATTTCTTCTGTTGCATTGCAATATTAAGAGGAATGTGCAGAGTTCCAGCTTTAACTTGATACAGCTGCACTTTACATGTATGTACTGTGAGGAATAAACTAGTTATATATATTTATTCTCATGATCTGACTGACTACTTAACTTGTGATGAAAC
The DNA here is from genome assembly GCF_951394365.1 of Tetrao urogallus. Taxonomy (NCBI): domain Eukaryota; kingdom Metazoa; phylum Chordata; class Aves; order Galliformes; family Phasianidae; genus Tetrao; species Tetrao urogallus. The sequence goes on from NC_136817.1 coordinate 63,009,636, forward strand.
ATCTTTTCTTAGTTTCTATATCAATGCATCGTGTGTTTGTTGTATTTAATCCATGTGAGACAACATTTGAACAGAAAAACAAGTATATTTGGGTCTAAATTTTCCATTAAATGTAGACATCTCAAAAACCAGCTGAGTATCTGCTCTTGGTATAGTTAATGAATAAAAGAGAGTCTCAGCATGAGATTCACAGGAAGGCAGTTTGTTACAGAAAACCAGGAAGAGGTATTAAGTCTTTCCCCTGTTGGGTTATTGAGACATATTAATCTCTTCAATCTCTTAGATATTCTTTTACCTCCCAGGAGAGTACCCTTGCTATTTGCCTAACTGGATAATCTTTATCTCTTGATGTTGGACTATTTGAAAGAAAGAATTCAAGATTTACTGAACTGAGGGTTCAAAAATGAAAATGTGTATGGTTTGGTACTTTTAAGATATTGGATGGGGCAAGAATTATTGCTCCTGGTCCTTAGTTAAAGGATTATTTCTGTACTTTTTCTGATAAATATCTCTATAAAAATGCACTAAATCCTGTTGCGTGGTTCAGAACAGGCTGTTTCACCAAACTGCAAGTCTGGAGGATCACTCTGTCTCTTTATTAGAAATGCCTAATCCATTACACAACATGACACTGTTTCTGCAACGCTGCTCTGTAACATAGCGTAATTGCCCTATAACGTAATGAATATATGTTACATACCCACTGAGTTAAAAAAAATCATGAATTAAATTACCAAATGAAAATATGTCTCTAAAACAAAATTCTGCCCTTTACATTACATTTTAATTAATTTATAGGTAAATTTTACTTCAGATCATTTTCAATTTAATTTAGATCATTTCAGATAGATCGTATGGTTAGGTTAAAGTTGAACTTGCTGGTCTTTAAGGTTTTTTTTCCAAGCTGAGCAATTCTATACTATATATTTTCTGTTTTCTGTTTCTAATTAACATGTAGTAGTTTGTTACTTATTAATCTGTTTCACATATTACATCAACTGAATTCACTAGTTTTGCAAATTCTTATAATTCACAATCTTCAGATGTTTTTCATTTCTATGCCATAAAACAGCTTGCCTTTTGCATGCTTTAAACTGAAAGCAGATCACTTTCTTTCGTAGGATCTGCAGCTGATCTTTGCAAAATGGCTATGGTTGAGATTTTTACCTCTGTTGTGGTTTCTCCAACTTTAACAGCCAGGTTAGTAATGAATGACTGCAAAAGTGTTTAATTTTGAAACAAAAATAGTGTTGAATGGGTCTCTAGCATTTTAGGTAGCTGTAGAAATATTGTGTATGCCTCTGTATCTTTTAACAAGCAAGGGCTTGTGGGAGATGCTTTTATACAACCAGAAGTTGTATCTTTGTGCTTGAACAGTTGGACATGTAAACCTATTCCAAGGCAATGCAGTGCCCAGGGCCTGTTGAAGCTCAGTCAGCTCTAGTTCAGTGGTAGTTCCACGTCTTTGAAATCAAGCCCACTGATCATATCCTTCCTGTATTTTGAGTATATTGTACAATGGCAATTGAATATAGTGTGAGCTAGGAAAAACAGGAATCAGGAAATCAGTGCTCAAACAAAATAAATGAACAGTTTTTAATCCTTTTACAGATGGCTTTCTTTTGCTAAAAAAAAAAAAGCAAAACAAAACAAAAACACAAAGGAAAGAAATAAGTGGCCCTATACTACAAATCTGAAATGGGAAACTGTTCTTTGGTGTACAGACATATAGGGAATGTTGTTTGAAGAGGCCAGAATCAGGCAGCTGTGGCCTGGCTGAATTTTATTTTGGCAAGTGTAACTTTGGGTTAGATAAGTGATAGAGCAGCTGCCTTATGGGACAGTCAGCCAACTAGCCAGTCTCTAATGGACGCAAGCAGAGATTTTGTAAGAGTAAAAAATACATTCTCTCCTTCTGTACCTAACTAACACATGCATCTTTAGGTTCAGTGACCAGCTGTTTATTGTAATGATGAGAAAGCCAAAGGTTTTTGCATTTAATTCCATGTCTGGTAAAGCTTGTGAATGTTTTCTTCTCTCAACAGAAAAGTTTGCTTGAGTTGACCTCTCTCAAAACTATTTATTTAAAAAATGTAGTGCTATCAAATGGCTAAGGACATAACAGACATGGGGAAGTACAGGTACTTTACAAGTTTTCCTTGTGATGTGAAATCATAGGAAAAGTGCTAGACCAGAAGAATTGCTGCCTGTGCTTCTCATTCCTACCATAAATACCGCAGCTGGGAAAGACTAAGATTGCAAGGTCAATTAGAAGAGACAGACTGTTTTAAACTGGGATTTGAACTCCTGCCAGCCATTAACAACTGGATGGCTTTGCTAAAGCAGAACCTTTTAATATTTACAAATGGCTCTTGGCTGTAATATTTATTAGATACTTAGAAGCTAGGCTTGTCAGAAAACCACAGTCAGTGCCTTTGTAAATTCTGTGAACACTCACCTGGTTAGAAAGTGGCTCAGGCATTTGAAAGCATCACCATGGTCTTGTCAACAGATTACGGTATTGGAACCTGAAATTTTGTGTTTCCACTCAGTCACTTGTCTGCCAAGTGACATTCAGCTATTATTTATTCAGTGGTCTGTTTCTTGATTTTCTTTTCAGTAAAGTTGGGATAATGATCCTAACATTCTTTGTAAGGCTCTTTGAAAAATATTGTAGAAAGGAAATGATGCTGTTATTGTAACAGTAGGAATGCACAGTAGCTATTCCAAAATGAGAAATATAACCAGCCTCCTATTATCACATTGAATCATACTGAAAAAGAAAAAAATACTACTACCTTTTCTTCTATCTCTACCCCCCTTGCAAGGTTTCTTCCCCTCCATTAGAATTTCTAATTTTAGAATAAAGTTTTCACTTTGAGTAACATATCAAAGAGAAATATCATCTACATATACTTTAGAAGAAACTATGAGTTCCTTATTTAGACTGTGATACAGTATATCCTATAAGGCATAGCCAAGTAGTGGCTAACACCCAACGTTTTGTCTTCCCTACAATGCATAACCAAGTAGTGGCTGACACCCAACGTTTTGTCTTCCCTACCTTGCAAATTAAAAAAAAAAAAAAAAGAAAAAAGAATCAAATTGCATTTTAGACAAGGTCTTACAGTTTTTGATGTTAATTTGCAGTTAGGTTTACTGTCTTCATCATCAACAGCGCTGCATTCACATAAATTGTAATTGTATGTGAGCAAGTTCTGACCCAATAGTACATAGCTTCATTTCTCATGACTAGTAATCATGATATTTTTCATTACTCTTTGTCCATGTAACATCGTGTTTGGAAGTCAGTGAAAGGTAACCAATTACATTTTCACGAAGCTGAATCAGCGAGGTCCTCGTGAAGGAGCAGTACGTTCCTCTGTGGCTGATCAGTGACAGTCTCATTTTTCACTTTGTATTGGACATCTTTTAATTCAAATGCCAGCTCAGCAACTCATGCTGTTGTCAATAAAAAAATCAGTTTGTTATCTGAGAATAATTTTACAGAAATGGGTAAAAGAAGCATTACATTCAATACGTAATCAGTATGATAAAAGCTGATACTACTATGGATTAGCTACTGCCATTGGTATTGATGTGTTCATTTTGCATGGAACTGATGAATAATCAACATGATTTCTTTAAAATTCTTCCATATTATCTACATCTTTGTTGAGATGCTGTTCTGCCGTTTGCGGCCAAGTTGCTTACTGAAAGTGTGCTGCTGACATCAATTATTCAAGTGCTAGCTTTTACCTGCGTGATGCAATTCACAGAACCTCCACAGAATGTCTCCTGCAGGCAGATGATAACAGAGGAACTTCTGAAGTCAGATCAAGGCAAATATTAGCAGCTGAAAGAAAGATTTGTGGAATTTATGAGAGTAGAAAAATACTCTGTGAACTTAGATTGACAATTGTAGTTATTTAAAATGTCATTACAGTGACATATACCTGGGAATGTGAAATGGAGGAAGGATGTTGGCAACTGAAGGAAGAACGGATTGCCTATACCGGTTTTTGTTAAAATTGTCGTTGTATAAGCTGAAGATAGATGCATGCTACCCAAAGACTGTCTGGCACTGTATGAACTGCTCAGAAGCTTTTAGTTATTAAAGATGGTAACATCCTAACAACATGCAAATTAACTTTAACACTTCCAAAGAACTATTGAGTAATATTGCTTGAATCTGGCAATTGTGCTTTCTTATCTGTTTATCATTCCTATAACACTAGATCCTAATGCCTCAAACACACAGCTTTACTTCTCAGTGTGTCCAGGGCCTGGGTAAAACGACAGATTCAGTGACAGGCCAGATACAAACAAATGATTTGAAAAGTGTGAGCCACAAAAAAAAAGAGGAAAAGGCACAAGCCTATTTTCTTGATCCCAACTACTCTTCTTTAGCAGTGGATATTGAAGCTTTTCAAAGTTTTCCTTAATGAACAAACGCTTCAATCGGCATAATGATTTTTTTGAGCTGATGAACTAAAAATGCAGCTTGCTTCCACACATATCACTAAATTAGTAAGAGAGAACACTTACTGTCCCAGGAACAAGCTCTGTGTTATGTGACCTGGAATTTTTTCCGATATAAATCATATGGTAAAACTCAAATAGTTCATTTCCTGGAATTGGTTTTAATTTAGTTACAGAGAAGAAATAAGAGACATATTATAAGGTGTACAGGGATTCCAGCACTAGTACTTTATTACCTGGTTATGCTTTCATACAAAAGATTCAAACAAAAGGGCATAGCAATAAAAGATTTTCTTGACTATATCATAGTGAGCTTCATTCTGTGAGCTACTTAATGCTGCTGCTGTATAGAATGGTTTTCTTTAGCTCTGAGTGCACAATTGTTGTCCCTCCACTTATTTTTTACGGAATTAAAGAATTAATTTTACCCATGTTTCTTCTGTAGGAATTATCCAAGATTTCCAACTAAATACTTACTGGTCTTGTTCTCTGCCCCATTATTACCTTGTATGTTCTGCTCTGAATATTAATTCCTGCAAGAGAATCATCCTTAGCCTAGTACCGGAGAAGCAGAATCACAGGGAAAAGATAGAAGTTTTTAATTATGCTTGAGGAGAATGAAGTTTTTGTTTCTCAGACATATGCTTTTGTTTCAGTAGCAGAAGGAAACATCCTACATCATGTGGTTGTTGTAGAAATTATTGGGAGCTCCCCATAGCTGCTGTCCCCATCCAGTATGTAGCTCTTCGCTTCCCAAGTGGCCATTTTGTATTTCTAGTTGTGCTGTGACCTAGCAAATTCATTGCTTTTCTCAATATTTCACAGAAGTACCTTGCATGTATGCACAAGATAGTGAGCAATTACCTGAACACCTTATGCAGAGTGAGCCAGAAAAAGTAAAAATGATTTATTCTTTATAGAAAAAGCTAACTATATTTAATATGCTTAAATATCATAGGTAAAAAGGACATTTATGATGCAGCAGACACTTAAATGTACCTTTTTTGTGGGTCATTAAACACAAATAAATACTTCTAGCTTATAAAAACCTTTTGTAGGTCACCTTTTTGATAGGTATGTTTTGAAACACTTTGGTACACCTGAAAATTCTTTTCTCTTAATTAACCATCTGTTCAGCTTCCTGCTCTTCTTGATGTAACTGCTGAGAAATTTCACAAGTTAGCTGAATTTTTGTAGTCAAAATGTTAGAATGTCAACATGTCTTGGTCTTCAGTAGGAAAATACTGAAAGAGAAGTAATATAAAGTAATTTCAAGTAACACCTATGCAAGCATGATATATTTTGAGCTACATCTTTTATATTACTATGTTAGAAATCCTCATATATGCAGCTTCATGAGAAACTTGAAGAGTCTGCAAAATGTCACAAAATTATCTCAACTTGTTCCTTATCTACATGACAATTTAATAGGAATTCTTTCCAGTTGAACCCATGTACATTTATGGGGAAAATCTGCAGCTATTAAATAGCGAGTAGTATTTGTAGTATATAAAAAAAATAAAAGATATTTATTGCAGAGGACACAGAGATTTTAAGAATTGAATCCAGCATTTATCTGGTCCGTTATCACTGAGTGTGGCCAGTAGCAGGTGCTTCAGAAGGAAGGTGCAAGATTTGTTACTAGGAATAATCTATCTGCAAATTCTCATCTTTCTGTGATTGTGGGGGATGCCTATAGTCTGAAATAAAAGATTTAAAAGTGTTCTCCCAAAGTCATTGGATTTCGTCAATCTAAATGTTCTTGAAAACGTGGAAGTGTTTATTACATAGCGGCCTTTTTATCTTTCTTTTCTTTTTAGTCTTTTAAACATTTTTTTCTAACCACATTTTTTGTTCTCTTTTGAGTTACTTTTTAATTAAATAAGCCCTTTAACCATGTAGTAATGACTATTTTATAGTCTTCCATTATGCAGTTAGGAATTTCAAATTCAAAAGGAAAAAATGCGATTTTATGACTGGAATGATTATTTTATTTATTAAAAAGGACAGAATGACAGACAAAGCTAGTAATCTATGGAAAATAGAATCTGATACTGCTGTTTCAGAACATGGTATGAAGTTCAATGTTCAGGGAAATAGTGTTTTATAAGAAAACTCTGGCTAGAAAAGGGCTGATTCTTTTGAAGTATTTCTACACTTATGTGGTGCTGCTAAGTGATCATTAATGCCATTTCTGAAGTAGTGTGTTTTTAGGAACTTCGAACATTTAGCTTTTTACATTTTTACTCTACCTATATAAAATCTTAATTATTACCATTGTATTATGTTCTTAAGTAAAGCTTTATGGAACTTCGTAAAAATTTAGCTAGATTTTTGCTGAGACAAAAAGCTATGATAAATTTCAAATAAATTCTCTTTTTTGTCCCTTCTTCAAGGAAAATTCTTTGGTTTTAGGAAATCTGTTCTTCAGTTACAAATGGGGGATCCCCAGTTGAACCCCAAACTAACATAACTGTGTTGGGTTTTAAGTGGTCTGGAAGTGGCTTGGGTCCAGGTTGCCTGCTTCCAAATTATGGAGTAAATTAACCTACAGTTAGTCTGTAGGAATTCATTGGTTCATTATTTTTTTGTATTATCTTCATTTAGACCAGCCTGGAAAACTGGACAATATTATGTTTTGAATTTGTTGTTAGCAGCAGAAAGGATTCTCCTCGTGATACAAAAATGTATAACAAAATCGTACACAGGACTATTCTGTGTCTGATTTTAGGTAGGGCATGGTAGCCCTACAAAGTCAGTGTTTAGAGATGGAGTTTTCCAGATGTTGGTTCAGAACAAGTGAGAGCCTACCTTAGTCCTTTGACCATAGAGTGAGCATTAATATAATTATTTTGAGCATATCTTGACCTGAAACAGAGCATCTAACTGTTAGAAAACACTTCCAAGGAAGACTGCTAGGAAAATCATGTCTTCTTTTTTTTTTTTTTTTTTTACTGCTGACATCTTCTACAGGATATTCCTACAGTAGCATCTGCAGCATGTCACACCACAGAAGTCTTGTTTGCAGTTTGGAGAAAATGTTTCCTTTAGTGGCAAAGAAATACAATTGCTCACAGGTGATATAAGAGCTGTTCTGCTGAATTCAGTTCAGTAGCACACTCATTTCTAGACAACAGATTTTAGGTAGTCCTGGAAAAACTTGCCTCTTTAGAGAGGTCCAGATCTGGAATATATTGCCTTGCAATAACTAACAAAATCCTCATCTATTCTTATATTAGAAAAAAATCTGACATGATATTATGAAAAAATAAACAGTAAGGAGGCCTCATCAGTAGAAGCTTATGAAAAAAATCTCTTGATAGTTGTTTGTTTTGTCATATATCAGATCAATTATATGGTCGTAATATAGTAATGACAACTATGTGGATCCATTGAAGATCCAAGTTTAGTGTAATCCAGTTTACTTCACATTTTAACAAGCAATAATGGGAGGAGCTTTCTATTTCAATATTCCTTCAAAGTGGCGATCACTTTATTAAGCTGATAAATAGGAGTGTAAGTTTTGAAAAAACTTTTTACTTAAGCTATATGAAAGATGTCTGTAATATTGGAATAGTAAAAGGTGTGAATTTTGAATGGAAATATTACTATGATTTTTCATTCATCTGTACTAAAGTCAAATAGGATAATGTCACTGCTTTAAGAAACCCAAAACCAGTTTTAGCTCTAGCATGGAGATGAGGTGATCTGTTAATCCAGTGCTGAGTTTTTTTGAAAATCTTCTTCCTCCATTTCTAAAATCTGACAAATCGATGATAAAATATTTGATCTATATTGTAAATTCTTCAAAGAAAGGACAGTTCCTTACTAAATATTTAGAAAATTGGGCTCTAATTCTGACTGACGCCATGAGTCACTACTCTGATACAAACAATAACTGGTCTGTCACATTTTTATTTCACTGGCTTCATCAATGCATTCATTTTCACTTATTCCAATGATTCAAAGTGTATTTGGAGTTTTTAACATTCACAGTTCTTTCTGATTTATATCTTTTTATATGTCACTCCAATGATTATGAAGAATCTCTTGCTTTAATTAATTTACTTACATTGGAAATCATAGCTTTTCATGTAAACTCTATTCTCTTGCTATGGATGATCCTGGTTTTTTCATCTGTTTCTTATTGTATCCCGTGTCCCAGTTTCCTATTAGAACTATGTTAATCTGTTTCACTCTGCTTTTGACTGAGGTGTAAGTGACTAATAATTGAAGACCTATTATTAGAGCTCACCACACTGGTACTCAATGTCACATTGTAATTTAAAGCAGTGTGAAACTATCTTAGGATATTTTCCTGAAAGATGTGAAAGTTATAACTTCTAACCATACCATATTTCAGCCATTTCTGAATAACTGCTAGGTATTAAAAAAGTCTATAGCATTTAATTTAAATGTTATATATGAAATGCAAAGAAATTCATAAATAGATGTTACAGTTTCATGACTTAGACTGCCAGCTGTAAGTATTAAAGAAGTAATGAAATAAACCTAATAGGAGTGCAGCTTAATCAGATGTGCAATATTTTTCCTTTCTAGGTAAGAACTGCATGAAAGATTATACGTGCTAGACTATATCTATTCTTCCTCAGATGTGATTCAGTCAAACACATATATTTTTTCCACTGTGATCTTATTTTTGCACGCAGACCAATAATTTAGGATTTATCCCAGTATGCGTTGAACAATTAAGACACAATCCATATGCAGGAGGCCTATTGATGTAGAACTAATATTGACAAAGAAAAAAACAAAGCATCAGTAGAACTTTATTACAAAACAGCTCTAACTGAAGAGCTCAGGTGCATGTTGTTGCATGGGTTTTAAGATGTTGCTGCTATCAGTTGTACATTCTGTTCTTACGAAGACAACTGTCCTGGTAACAGAGGCAACAAATCAGGTTGAGTATCTGAACCTGCATTTTTGTTCTTCAACCCACAGAATGAGGAGCCTTAATTTGCTTTTAAGTGAAAGGAGTATTTCCTGAGAAAGACTCCAGTCACTGGCCAATCCTAGACTAGGAGTTACTATTGCATACCAATGAGCCAAGTACTCTTGCTATTGACCTAATTTGGATTACTACAACAGCATATTTGCAACCCCATTTATTACAGCTCAGTTTGAGGAAAACAAGCTATATTAACAAAGCAAAACCTGTCTCTCTAATTTCTTGCAGTTTTTCTGCAATTTACAACAGTTTTAAATAGTACCTGTCACATCATCAAATCCCTGACAGGCATTTACAAGTTAGCTAGCAGTTTCGATTTGAGACCATGGCCTTTATGCTTTCAGAATATGTCGAATGGCAGTCCTTTTAACTCCATTGATGAAGTCTTTCACTTTCGTAGGACTTTTCTTAGGACTGTATGCGTGGTTTACATGAAAATTACTTGATATGAGTGAAAAGTACTATTAGAAATTTCATGCATATTCTGTCTGACATCTCTGAATTTTTTCAGATTAATTGCTCAGATTCATGATGAGTTGTTGTTTGAAGTAGAAGATTCCCAAATCCAGGAATTTTCAGGTAAATATAATCTCTTTCTTTCTCCCTCCCCATTTCCCAATAGCCTGTCATTTTTTTTTAATAACGTAGAATACAATAGCTCACTTAAAAGGATCATCTAGTCCAACTGTCCAGATGATTAAGAATTGATGTAACAGGAAGTTTTGATTCATTGATTCTCATGATTAAGAAAATAAATGCTATGCAGGTTTTTCTGAACGTTTTCCCTCACTGGTTCTTATGTCGATAAAATGTGATATGCTCTTTATCTAGAGTTTGTTAAATTGCTTATTTGTACTTAATTTACTTACCAAGATTTCCTCAGTTAGTACAAGAATCCCACAAGGAATAATATTTTCACCAAAGTCTTCAAGGGATGTAGAAGGAAACAAACCAGATTAAGATGAATGCCCTGGAAAATAACTTCCTAAATACATATAGTTGGGTTCTGTTACATAAAGAAATGTAAAACTCTTAATGTAAGAATGCAAGGTATTGTAATTTTAAGTTAATGTACTGTGTTTTTGTTTTCGTTTTTGTTTTTTAATATATTAAGAGAACTTTATGATGGATCTCTCAAAACTGATTGTTAGCAAAAGTTCCTGCCTACACTTTTATCTCTCATTCGGCTTCTTACAGATGTTAATTCATAAGCTAGAGTTTGTCCCTACATCTGGTAAAAATTTATCTAGCAAATGACAGCAAAGACAAGGCTGTCAGGTCTTTTCTCCAGTAAGTACTGGAGACATTACTGCAAGTGCTGAATGTTAATTCACATGTTTAGGTCTAGTCTGAAGTTGAAAAATGACTTTGGCTAAAACAAGTACTGCAAGATCACAAATATTTAAGGCTAACTGATACAAGAAATATATTGCATTATAACCAAATAGGCAGACAAGGGGTGCATCTGAATTAGGATTTAACTTCCAGTCAGGAGTAGGAGTATGAAGCAGATCTCCCTGTTGTCCCCAGTCCATTATGTGAACAGTTTTGGTTTATTTGCAGTCTGAGAATAGTTGAACCAGATTCCTATTAGATGAAACTAAATAGGAAGACTCTTTTTTCCCAAACTTTTCCAATTAGTTCAGGAGTTGTTTAACTGAGGTAACAAATTGCATATGCAAGTTTTAAAGAGGAGTGTCAAAAGGATATGGGCTTCTAAATCACTTCAGTGCTTTGAAACCCAGATATGAATTTCATCCCATTACCTCTTCTCTTTGTCTTCTTATTTTTATTTGCTGATATTCTTTAGCTGTTGGCTTCATCTTTCCTTATCTAAAGAGTCTTTTTGTCCATTCAGAAACTTTAAATTATAGAATCTGCTGACTTGCAGAACCCTGCCTGAGCATTAATGACCCAGAGAGAAATCTCAGTTGTACAATCACTAAGCTCAGTAAAGCTAAGGAGCAGTGTGCAATGGATTTAATTGAGTACAGCTCAGTGCTGTGTTATTCTCCTGCATTTACTGTGATCCAAGAAAGCACTGGCCTAGTATTCAAAGTATTTGCATTCTGATTCCAGTCATGCTTTTGATCTACTTTTTAAGGAAAGCAACAGCAAACGTATGTCTTAGTTTTTGCGGAAAGGATATGAAATCTTAAGGCACTTCCAAGATTTATAAATGAAGAACATAAAGGCAAATCATATTATTTCAATTAAATGATAATGCAGAACACAAGCTTTTTCAGGAGCATTTCCCCTATGGAAGTGTCTTTTGTACTGCTTTATAACAAGAACATGTCTATTTGCTTCTGAGACTCTCCTGAGCAGAAGCTGTGTTCCCACAAGTCAATCATACTGCCAGTGCTTTCTCTATGCCTGCTTAGGACTTCATAAGGCCACAATAAGATTTTTCAGTACTATTCAGTATTATTATGTCCAACTGACGATCTTGAATCTTTTTAATTCTATAAGCAAGCAGCAAGCAAGCAAGCAAGAAGATATTCTTTTTTTCTAACATCATTTTTTTGCACAAAATACTACATGTAAGTTTACCAGCTCTTACCTGTACGTTGGAGGATACTTTCCCCAGACAGATTCTACTACTCACAGTTGCATAGCATGCATACTGCTCACTCTGGACAGGTCAAAATGCCATCTGTTTATAATGAGTGTCCAAACCTTGACATACATTGAAATACAGTAAAGCACTGAGTTAGCTTCTTTTCAAAATAGTTATGGTATATTATCTAACTCAATTCTCTATTTAGGGCAAGAAAAAAATATCAGAAAGATATATGTATTTTTAATAATCTTCACTTTCTATTGGAGGATGCGTGGAAAGATGAATTCTAAACATTTGGTGGAAATTTGCTTTTGACAGAAGACTGTCACCTTTACCATCAATAATATGCCTGATTTCTAGGCAGCTGGTCTGTCTGGCATCCTCACCTTCTGAGCTCTCAAGGAACCCAAGAAGCAGAAAAGGAGATGGTATTTTGGGAACAGCAAAAAATGGGTTCTTGCATCTGAGAGGGCTCGGCATCTCCAAGATCTGAAATCTATGCAATCAGGTACATCATAGACTGTGCCCAAATCAGACTGTGAGTCTTCATAAGAATTGCAGAAAAGTGTTCAGGAATTGAAGAACCCAGTTTATCATTTTGTGGTAATGTATCAATTGCAGCCTGTCTTATATTTGGCACATATTAATTACATCCTTTATTTTTTTCTTCTCATACTTTACCAGGTATAAAAAAAATTCAATTCAAATACTTAAAATGTAAGCATGCCAAAAGACCAAGTCTGAGGAAAAAAATAAACTAAGGCTATTTATTTTTATACTAAGATCAGTTAAGATTACTGTTATGTAGAAACAAGAGCTTAAAAAAAAATCTGTCAGCAGAAAATTGTGGTTCTTTGAATTTCTGTGAAGTTTCCTTTTATTCTACTACAGTTTCCAAATTAATGAGTGTTGAGGCAGCTGCATAAAAAAGCATGCATCTTCAAAAGGTGATTCAAGTAACAGAACAGAAGAATGCGCTAGTCATTGCAGGGTAGTGGCATTTTGTGTTCTCTGAGCTGCCTTCTTCTAACTGGAGGACACTGATACTTAAAACAGAGATGCCTCCAGATAGCCTTTAATCTGTAAAAATCCTTATTCCTCAGATCATGTGTCTAATCAGCTTCGGCTTGTTTCTGGAGTCATAATTTCATAGGTGAATGAGCTTGAAAAATGTCTTCAGTTTGATAGGGACAAACAAGCTTTTGTTCCACACCATTGCCTTTTCTTTGCTCCTATTCACAACTCTTTGAATAAGCACATTTATTCCATCCAGTATCAAGAAAATCTAATATGGGTTACAATTTCAGCTCATCTATGATGCCTTTACTTTGCTGTCATCAATTCTGGGGGACTAAAGATGAAATATGTAATTTTTTTAACATGACATACAAAACATTCCAGAATGAGCATAATCAACAAATCTCATAATTGCTGACTGTGGGTTTTGAGAGGGAAGTTGCAAAGGCTGGGAGAACAGCATTTAACAGATGCTACTGCAGTATATGGCTGACTGCAAAGGAACATTTTAAAATTAATAATTAATGTGCCCTAGATAGACCAGAGGTGCATGACAGAACATGAATAATCGTTCTCCGAAAAGCTTCCAATCTAAATTTTAGAAAAGAAACCAAAAAGAAACCAACAAAAACAACGACAACAACAAAAAAGAATGATAGAGACATAGAGACAGATCTATTTAAACCTTTGTTGTTATTCTGTAATGTATATGAGATAAAGAACATAAGTTTGCCTATGCCTGGACTGTTTATTTTGAGCACTTAAGAGGAAAGTTTTCCAGGAGATCAGAGAGAGGGAGAATCAGACATTATATACATAGGACTAAAGGGGACCTCTCATGCAATTATATACCACCATACCATATGGTCTCTTTTATAAATGATCATCTCCATATGAAAAATTACTCCCACTGGGAGACGGTTCTAAATTTTGGAGAGATAAAATTCTGGAACTTTTGATTTCCAGCCTAAATGTACTTAGCCAGTTTATCTAGTTATTTTCATGCAAAAACTGTCAATTAATTTAAATGCTTCCTTCTTCACAGACTACTGAACAGGAATGGTAATCTACTTGCTTTTTCTTGATATTTCTATTATTGTTATATTGTTATATATTGTCTATATTGTTTTATATATATATATATATATATATTGTTTTTTATATATATATATATATATATATATATATATTATTTAAAACCTGTTGTAAAATAAATGCAGACAAATCTTCCAAAGATATGATTTCAAAAGGCTGAAATGCAGGCAAAACCTCCTTGGATTGTTTGAAGTGAATGGTTTTACCATGCTACCCTTTAAATTCTAGGAAGAAAAAGAGAAGTCAGTTTGACATGAGAAATAAAATAGGGAGTCAAACCAGAAAAACAAAGAAAAAAGTCAAGCAAACCCACGGAGAGGTTTTTAATGGGTTGTCACAGAGAATGAGGAACCATTAGGTTCGCTCACTTTGATGTGGCCATTTTAATCTCTGCTTTTTTAAATTAAAAGCAGTTAAGGATCCAGCAGAATTCTGATCATGCCAGATGCCTTAAAGCAAGAACTGTGTGAACCAACAGAGAAAGATTTTGCTATCATCACTGTCACTGTTGAAACCCCTTTTGGGGATAACAGTTATATGGGAGAAAATGCGTCAAATTTAGAGGGGAAATGGATCTAATTCAGTGCACGTGCAGATGCTCACATTTCTCAGCCCATGAATCAGGGGTGCTGACTCATGCTTCCTCTTCTGTTGTCCATTGGAACTCCTTTTGTCTAAAAGACCTATTCCTCCCATTGCCTTGGTGATCTGTTGCTCTTTATTTATCTAACGGCACTAAAGGCTGAGCGTGCCCTTAGCTTTTTTGTCAGTGCTTTGGTGGAATATTACAGAGCTGAGTGAAGCTGTACAAATGTGGAATCCAGAGGTGATGCTCTCACTAAAGCTTTGTACAGTTGTACCTATAAAAAATTACTTACCCATGGATTGCTTGGCAATCTGCTTAGCCTTCTAAAGGCATGTCACCTTGTCAGTGTCCCGATGTCTGCTGCATTGCTGATCTCCCAGAGCTGGCAGCTTGTTTAAATTCAGACTGGGCTTCTCAAGACAGTCCAACACTCCTTTATTAATAGGCATCTTGACTTGGAATGAATTTTAAGTAGATAATTGTTTAGACCAACACTTCCCTATGCTGTCACAATTAGTGTTAGACATCTTTGTTTCTGCACTCCAAACACAATGCTGTCCTCAACAGAACCGCAAGCTACCTCAAATCCAGCGTGAAGCAAATATGAGGGCTGCTCCAAAAGTAATGCCTCTTATTTTATGAAGTTGGCCCACATTGTCAGAGGTAGATGTTGGTGCTATGACAGCAGAAGCTGAACCTTCCTACCAGTATTGTTACATTTTGTTGCCATATGACAAATGGCAGCAGCAGGGCAGTCAGACAAAATGGTATCTGGCCTGGACATGTGTAAGAAGCAAAGGTATGGAATTGAATTTCTCCATGTGGAAAAAATGGCACCCACTGACATTAATCTATGTTTACTGAACGTTTATGGAGACCAAACAGTGAATGTGAGCATGGTTGAAGCAGTGGGTGATGTGTTTCAGCAGTGGTGACAGGGACAGTGGGTCACTTTTGTTTGTGCAGGTATTTACAAGAGCATCATGCAGGCTCTTCTTCATCACTGGTGAAAATGCATAGATAATGGTGGTGCCTGTGTTGAAAAGTAGTGTTTTGTAGCTTAGAATTTGTTCTATCAAACAGTCTCATTGTTCTCTTTCCAATCATTTCCATGGAAACAAAAAGGAGGCGTTACTTTCAGAGCGACCTATGTACACAGGTGTTATCACGTGCCAACATATTTCAACATAAGTCTTATTTTTCTCATCTAAGGAACTTCAGCCACTGATCTTATAAGCTTCTGCATAACTTGGACTTCATGGAAAATCTTATGACAGCTCATTAACACGCAAGTGTGAGTGAGCCAGCGTAGTCTAAGCACCCCACTTGTGCTCAGTCAGAAGCTAGTTATTTTTTTCATTATTATCATATCAGCCTCAGTGTCACAGATGTGACATAAAACACTGCGTACTATTCTTCAGTGCTGGCATCAGTAGAAAAGGTTTTGGTAGCAGCCAGAAAGACAACAACCATATGCTGCTTCTTGGAGTTCTTGTTCCTTCTTTGCACCTAACCTCAGCTGCTAAAGAGCTATGATGTGCATCAAGGAATAACTTCAAAGAATACTTCTCAGTAATCATGTGGTTTTCAGCCTAGTAGTTATCACCACATACTGCACAATCTGTTGTTTCTCAGTTTCATGAGGCGCACACTGACATGTAATCAGCTGTCCTGTCAGAAGAGTGGTGGTTACTCAATGACTTCCTCTCTGGGGCAGCCCAGTACTCCTTTTTCACTTTCAGTAGCCAAAAGTTACCTCCTTTTTAAAGCCATTTATCCACTGAAATTTTATCGGAACCATATTTTGTTGCAGCAGAAATCTTTGCCAAACAACACAGTAATTGGTATGACCAAGGATGAGAAATCTAGTCACAAATGATTGATTTGAAATTATTACAGAAGCATTTTTCACATTAATGGTGAGCACAGTGTTGTGACATGGTGGGTTAAGTTACGTAAATCATACTGCAGTTCAATTGGTTTGAAAATCTTGAAAAATTTTAATGTTTTTTTGTTGTTTGTTTTTTTTTTTTTTTTTTTTTTTAAATAAATGGAGGTATTTTACAACAGAAAGAAACCATACTTTTTTTTTTTTTTTTTAAATATAATAATTCCATCCTGGAACATAAAGCTGTAGATTTTCAACTTCTTTGTCCTTACAGCACTGGTGAAAAGAACAATGGAATCCCTTCAGCAAACCACAGCCTTGGAAGTGCCACTGAAGGTAGGAACAATTCTGAATTTCCACTGCTATCTCAAGGATATGTAGTTTTCTATGTTGTTGTCATTATATTAAGAATCTAGAAACAACCACTTTGACTTTCACTTCAACAGTTTCACGTTCAGACTTGCAGGTAATAGCTTTTTGGAATTACCATAAAAAATCTAAAGGAAAAATAATTGAAAGAAACTCAACCTCTATTTTGGAAAGCGTGACCGTAGTGCACTGTTTGTCTTAGCTATACAGCACAGTAATTTCAAAACCCATTTCATTTATTGCCATGGAATTTCTGATGAGTGTGGTAGAATGAGAAATAATGCCTTAATAAGCATTCTGAAAAGTGCATTCGTAACAATATTGCAAAAGATCTTCAGTAATTTTCATTTAGAAAACTGTGATCTTTTCAGCATTTCTGAGTAGGTGCCTAACATACAAAATCACTCCTTCCAGTTTGAAGTATGGGCCATTTTCTATTTGAACTGCATCTGTAACAGCAGTACTCTGCGGAGTAGATAGCTAAACAGCTACTATCTCCATTTCCATTGTATCTAATTGTAATTCTTACATAATGTACCTATATTTTTCTCTCTACAAGGTTGATGCCCTTTGCTTCTAGTTCACTGCTCAGCTGTTGTTGATAAGGGATTTCTGTCTCTGGAATCCCTAAACTAAGAGAGTAATTAATTGCCCAAGGGTTTGCTTTTACCTGAGAAACTGAATGCTTGGTGTTGCCAGATAACTCATTCTCCAGTATACCTGAATGAGATCTGGGGACAGCAACAGATTTTTTCTGTTTATTTCATAAATACTTACAACATACAGGCTTGTATTAACAGGAATCGTTGAAAAAGAAAACTACTAGATAACTTTTAGCTTATATTCTTACCTCCAGGTCTTCTATTTCAGCATTTGTGAAGCTGGCCTTCCCTTGAGATCTTATAGTTACATATTTCTGGCCCCCAGTGGAGACTCGTTAAAATAAGTATGGCATTACTAATAATATATAAGGCAAATAGCAACACTGCAGTCCTTCCTTGATAGTTCTGGGATTCCCTTTTTCAAGGACACTGTCAAAGACAACTTTGTTCATATTTTGCCTGAGAAAGTCATTGATACGAAATAAAATATGAACAATAGGTTTGTAATAAAGACAGATGTTTGCACACAATAAGAATGCTCGCAGTTACACAGCCTAAATACCAGCTTAATATTACCTATTGCAGACTAACCACTGGCAGAAGTTCATCAAACTACAGCACATAGCATGGTTCCTTTCTTATACTAGAAGTGTCTTAGCACACACTGACAAATGCACCTAGGTGCATTAGCAAATGGATTCTATATGCCACTCCAATGAGAAGAGTGATTCTCTTTTAAATGGCAACTGCATTTTAATAGGCAAAAAAGAAACAGTATTGGACAATAAGTAGTTGTCTGGGGTTTGGATATTTTTATAAGCAGTAGAAGTATTTGGAGATGCATGTTTTCTTACCTTGTCTTGGTCTCCTTTTCCCGAGTGTATTACCGTAGAAGTCATGACACATTTTTACTCTTACTGCATGTTAGGCTACACAAATCATGAAGACACTTCATCTTCCTCTGAAACATCCAAAATGGATCAATGGCAGAGACCACATACAAACCATGAAGTGTAAACAGTTTGATCTTAGTGAAGAATTTGAGACTGATCTTTTTTCAAAGAGTCTGTATTTTTGTTCACGTTATCTTTCTGTACAGTAAATACATATTTTAGGATTAGAGATGTTGAAGATGAAAAGATTTTTGTCAAATGCTCCTGCTTTCCTTCAGCACACTTGCCTAGACTAACTACGTATTATGTGCTCTATTAATATGAATGCTATCTTTTAATATGGAAGAAAGATATCATTAAAGTAGAGCACACATGTCATCGTAATAGGGAGAGATTTCTTCTTCTTCTTTGAGGAAAAGAATTCTTTACCTTTGAAGTAGCTTCTTTTCCAAAATGTAGTCCTTGCTAATGAGGCAGCTTTCATGTCAAAATATCTACTGTACTACACCAGTAACTGCAAAACAAACTGAAAAAGAGCCAAGGCAACAACAAATATACCTCAGGTCTGTGAAAGTGGATGATTTTTAAAAAAGCAGTATCTTAATCAAAACTGTAATTGCAATAAAGTATTACTAGATGTGAAGAACATTTCACATAGGTAGGTGAGTAATCTAGAGCATTATCCATATCCAAAAGGAAAAGCAAAAATAGTAATCTTGCTGTAAGTGATGTGTTTGTTTAATTTTTTTGTTGTTGTTGACAGGTTCCCTTGAAAGTGCTTCTTACCACTGGGAAATCATGGGGGTGTATGACAGAATTGCAGGAGATGTAAAACAGTCATCGGGGATGTTATTCAGTACCCGTACACCTCATTGGCCTGTGCTGATTCCTCACTGAATCACTAGGCAACAGCGCTGCTGGATCTTTCATAAGCACCTAATACTCTGCATGTGAATTTTTTTACTTCATTTTGTCTGTAGCCCTAGGCAACAGCAGTGAGATAAAACTGGATTTTACCAGTTCATTGTGTTTCCTTTAGCCAAGGTAACCAGCAGGGAGCTGCTTTTGTTCAGAGCTAAACTGCTACATGCAAGAAATGAAGCAAGACAACATTAACCCTTT
The DNA here is from genome assembly GCF_951394365.1 of Tetrao urogallus. NCBI lineage: Eukaryota > Metazoa > Chordata > Aves > Galliformes > Phasianidae > Tetrao > Tetrao urogallus. The sequence goes on from NC_136817.1 coordinate 63,029,222, forward strand.
GGGAACATGACAAATATATTTGAGTTAAATGCATGTTTAGATTATAATATTTGATATTTGGCAAAGTGCTTTTGTAAAAATACATATAATCTAGAATTAGAAAGACACTATTTGAAGCTGCTTAACTGTTGCATTCAGCTTATTCTATAATTTGTAAGTTAATGGCAGCTGCTGAATGTCTTTTTTACAAAGACTTAGAAAAGAGTTCCTTGTAAGTGAAGAGTTTTCACTTTACTTTGTATTTAGGATTTTAGAGTAAAACAAGTAAATGAAAACTGCATTAGATGTATTAAAAAAATAGCCAGATTGTTGTCAGTTCTATTAATTTCAAACTCAGATTGTACACTGTAGCTTTAGCATACTTTAGAGGAAGTATTTTAGTTTTCCCTGATTTATTATTTTTATTATTGATATAATACTAAATACAGTTTAGATAAATGTTGAGATTCAGACTTACACTTTAAAGGATTCAAGCTGCTTCTTCAGTGTTTGAATTTGTTATTGATACTTTATTGTTCTGTAGAGTTCATTCTTTAAGTAAATTTGTTTTATAAATATTTACTGTTTGCCAAATTCTGTGTCTGTGATTGTGGAAGATGAAACCATTCTCAGCATCTACTGATCATTTGGAAGTTGAAGTCAAACAAAAAATTTGTATGAAAAGTTCAGTATCTTTCAGCATTAGACCTCAAATGATGAAAGTAATACAATTTAAATTTTAAACGTGTTGAGTTACAGAGATTTTGCAACAGTTTTAATTTGTATCCTTAGACAATTTTGTATTATCCTTAAAGGCATTAACTAATAACTATTGCATATGAGTCGTACATAGCCTGTCAGATGAAGTGAGTTAGTTATTTCTAAAAACTCATTTGCTATAAAATTAGCAGGGGTCATGGAAGCAAAGTTAGAACATTTTACATATTAATCAGGGGCCTCTTTGGGTGGGAGTCAGAGAGATTGATCAGAGAGACGATGATCATTGCTGGGCACCAGGTTTGCCATTTTTGATTTTGCAACTTTCCTTCCTGTTTTTAAATCTCTGAGACAACCACGCAGTAAGGGCACTGCTTTATCAGACACGTGAGCATTTGTTTTGTATAGGCTGGTGCGAGGACAAAAGACAAACTGTTCAAGCTTGGAGGTTTGTTCAAGCCCAGGACCTCAAGACAGTGAAGTTTCTGTACCCACAACTTGTAGGATGTGTACCAGGAACTCAAGATACCGTCTAGTACTCCAGATTCACCAGTAAAGAAAGTGTTTTTTTCCAGTTGTAGGCCATGAGTGAACTAGTATATATAAATTTATTGTGGAAGGAAATTAAACCTCTTTGATGTTATACTTGCAATAATCATCAGATTATTCATGTGCTATGAAACATTATAGATACTGGGATGCATTCTTCAATCTTTCTCTTCTCTATGAATAGCCAGATAGTCTTCACTGCTTGGCCTATTCCATTTTGTTAAGTTATCAACTTTCGGGGACTATCAGGTTTTTCAGAACTCACTGAAGTGGACATCAAAGCTTCTGTCTGGATGAGTTTTTAACTCATGAAATTCCACATACTGAGAAGAGTGCTCACTCTCCAGAGCAATTGCTTTACTTTGCATTCCATTCTTGCTGCCTTCCATCCTAGACTGCAAAATAGGTTTTAGAAACACTCATATATTTCAATTTGTGGAATAACAGAATTATTTTTCTCTTTACTGTGGCAATCATTTCCTTGAACAAACTGCTTGAGGTAGTGCAGTGTTTGCTGTTACTTTCCCAACAAGCATTGCTAGACAAGGCATCAGTTCTACCTCACTTGTGAACTAATGTATGTATTACTATAAATTCAGAGCAGTACAGTTTTTCCTAAACCCTTGGTAAGAGACCCTGCAGTATGCCTGAATCCAAAGAGCCGTTATGGAGAAGCAGGGCCAGCCCTGACCACAAGTTTCCTCCCAGATAAATGCAGGTAAAAACATTCTGTATTTGATAATTGCTAGGAATTCCTTTCAGCTGGCACAGTAATTTCACACCACTGAATTCAAGAATCTTATTATTACAAATGACCACTTTTTCATGTTATTTTGGTTTGGCACGAAGGGGATTGCAAAACATGAGTAGGCTGGAGCAGGAGCAATCATAAGAGCCCTTTTCAATCTCTAAAACTCTCGGTTTGACCTCTAGAATGATTATCTCTCAAGATCTATGAAACAGTACTGGGGGAGCAACAAACAGAACATCTGTTTGAAGTGTAGAGAACTCTACATAGGTAGGGCTTAAGAGATATGAGGAAACAGAATACAGAGAAAAAAAAAAATATATATAGGTGGCTCTCCATAGCTTTAGCGAGTGGAAATTTCCCTAACTGATTCTCTGAACAATGTAAGAACCCTGTTTGAGCTGCTTTATATCTTTGGCTTTAGTTCATGTGTGTCACATAGGAGAATGGTGAAGGAATGATACTTGAAAACCCTTTAACTCATTTTCTGTGAGAAGTGTAATAGCACAGCTATTTTGCTGGTATTCGCATGGCTGCGGCAGGACCAATATATATCTGTGAGGATTTGAATCTTTATGTCCACGTACCACTGTGAAACAGTAACACACTGATCTTTTATGACCATAGTTGATCCAAGATGACCATAGTGAAAATCATAATAGCTAAAGTTCAAGAACTGGTCTCAGATGTTATTTGAGCAAGACATTCACACGTGGGAAGGGGAAACACAGTGCACATTGACATATTTTTTGAAAATGAAAGTAAGTTAAGAAGGTGAATCTGCTGGAGCATCCAGGACATGGTTTATTCTTAGTATTGATTAAGAATAATCCATTAAAAGTAAATTCATTTCCTATGTGGGAGTCTACAGACTTGGTATTTTTAATCCGATCTGAAAATAAGGCCAAGAAATGAGTTGAAAATTGAATTACACCCTCCTGATATATTTCTTCAGTGTCCTAACATATCTCTTCTGTCTTTCCCACTGAAGACTAGACTAATCCCTGAATAACCTGGTCTTGTCCTCATCACTGATCCCACACGGAACAGGAGGTGCAGTGAGAAAACTTGAGCTTGCCCATAATTCTGTCACTCTTCAGCTGAATGGCAGTAGTCATATGCATGTAAAGCAAAACAGAATTTCCTTTCAGATATTCTCCTGTACCTCATTAAAGTACACAGAGCTGTACCAGAAGAAGCCCCAGAAATGTCTGGGGATTTCATTCATCCTTCCCACCTGTGTTGCCTCATTCTGTGCCAGCATTTACTATATTTCCTGGCTCACACACTCGCTTCTGGTTGGCATACTTCCTTTTGCTATTAGCAGGTTGTCAGAAACATTCAGAAAGTGAAAAAGAATCTGTTCTCATTTCTACTATTCTGCAGTAGTTTGTAGGTAGAGCATGTCTGGAATTAAAAATAAGTTCCAATTATATACCATCTTTTGCTTTCCTGGGAAAACTTCACAGCCTGATTGACTTATTTCTACTGAAAACAGGTTCTCTTAAGACATCTTAGAAGTGCATTTCTACTGGCCATTTTTGTATCTAGTAGCAATTGTTATCAATTATTATTCTCTATAAGCCCAAGCAATCTGTTATCTTGTTTGCTCTCTCAGTCATACAGACGCGTGCTTTGAATCCTGGAGCTCCACATTCTAACCGTACATTTCCAGGTTTTGGTATGTTTATCCATATCCCATTGAAGACTAATTGCATGGTTAATATATAAGCTCTTTCATCCTTACCTTTTTATAGAATTACAGAATATAACGTTGTTTGAGTTGGAAGGAACTTTTAAAGGTCCCTTTTCTATTTTCACTGATAGCTTAATCCATTGCTTACCCTTTCCCTGCACTTCAGTAGAACTCTTACTAATAATAGTAGAAAAGTTTTTTTTGTTGTTTTTTGTTGTTGTTGTTGTTGTTTTGTTTTTTTGTTTTGTTTTGTTTTGTTTGTTTTTGTTTTTTAAATTTAAAGTTACATATCTTTCCACTTCTAACCTTTGTGGCTTTAGCTTACTATGGTCATCCATTTGGAATGGCATATATGTATTTATGGCATTTATGAGACCCCTTTCTGGCTACATAGTTTTTTTTTTTACTGTTGTCATTCATTTCATGATCAGCTCTCCATGGCATCAAGAATCGCCTGAGGAAGTTCTCTTTTTCCCCCCTTAGTTTTTTTGGTGGATTCATTGGCTGCACTGAATTTCACACTTTCTAATTATTCAGAAGTGTTAGGCATCAGATTAAAAGCTTAGTTTCCAATCTGGTACTGTGGTTTGTGATACAGTTGCTTGTTCTTTTGCAGAAGATTTCTTTTAGTTCTTTCACTTGTTCTTGTGTATGATCTAAGCCTTAGCCTTTCCATAGCCTTCTCAATATCCCTTAGCACCTTTTTCTTCCCCCAGAATAATCAGGTTGTTATTCACCTCTTTAGTTCATCTTACACCTTTTGTCTCAGTCACTTATTGTTCCCAGATATATTTACAATTTCACAACAAAACCAGTATTTTATGTTAGTGTTGTTCTCTTTTTATCCCTAGGTATTTTCCAGACTGTGAATGCCTTTTTTTTTTTTTTTTTTTTTTTTTTTAAGATTTAAATCATATTTTAGGGTTTTTTTTGCCAATAGGCTTATATTTTTAGAAGATTTTTATCACAGCAATATAATAGTATAAAATAAAATCAAAGTTATCAACACCTTCAGCTATGAGGAAAGATTGAAAATTTAACCTTGAGAAGGCTGAGCAAAGACCTGAAAGCAGTCATCCAGAATCCAATAGGTTGCAATGAAAACAAGAGTCCATAGTCCACAAGACTCAGGGATGTATCTTGATCTGAATAATGGGAAACTTTCAGGTAAGGAAACACCTGCACTGGTGGCCTTTGTCTCCACCAGAGACAAAGAGTGTCTCTGCTTTGGCCAGAGTTCTCATACATTCTGTAGTGCTAATGGAAAATACAGCAATAGCAGCACAATCCTAGGCTGTAGCAAATGAGAACAAGCCCAAACAAAGCAGCCACAGATACAGAAATAAAGAAAAAACTACTTACCTTTAGAAATCCTATGGTAAATAGAGATCTCTAGCAAGATACCTTTGCTTCCACTACCAACCCTTAAATGAGGTCTGGGAAGGGCTGGCTGCTGGCTCCACCCCTTCTGGTTACTCAGGTGCATTGCATGCAGCTGAGCTCCCCTGAGTTGTCCCTGCCTTCCTACCAGGTGCTCAATTACTATTTCAGGCCATGATTGGCCTGATAGTTACTCCTTCAGTAACATCAGAACCTATGTGTTTGCTTAAACACAGCAGTGTCCACGTTAGGATCTTTTCACTAGAAACAAGTGACGAGGCTAGTACGTATTAATGACATAAAATGCCATTTCCAGGTTCATCTGTAGACCATTTCTTAATACTGAGCAGGAGAAAAGTTTGTGATAAAGACACCTCTAATAGGAATTGTTGTTTCTTTAAATTTTGGGCAACGCTTAAAGTTCTTAAGATACTGTTTTTTTAATCTTAACATGCCTAAAGTACAAAATTAGAATATTCTAGATTTTTTTCTTCCTTCACTTTGGAAATAAAAACCGACGTGCCTATGTAGCATGTGAGACTGAATGACTAAAAAAGACTACAAATGTCACAGTACTCAGCACTATGTGAGATGTTTGACTACCTAGGCACACTCACAACATCCCTGTGAGAAGCCCTGCCCTTTTCATATATGAAGAGTCTCTTCAATAGCAGAACTATTGCTGTCACTTTAGTTGGGAGTATGGAAATTGCAAAACCACATGCTGTTAGTTACTCTAAGGTGAGCACCAGGACAGAGCCTATGAAAACCAGCTGGGCCTGGCAGGCAGAATGCAAAATGTATTATATTCTCGTACCTCTGCATGCAATATGTGCATCGGATTCTTCCAGCTGTCCACAAACTGTTCTGTGTATCGCCCCAAGGCAGTCCATTTCCTTTTCATGTGTTTAGTATATACATCCATGCCACACAGGGAGCTCTTCCAACTTGTAAATGACCCACTGAGCTAGGCAATTTATCTTCCCTTATCTAGAAGTCCAGCTTGGGTCAAATGATCTCGTCACTCCTCTTTTCATCAGCTGTTAATATTGGGATTACTCTGCATTACTCAGCCTGGCAGGAGCAGCAGGAGCTGGCAGGCTGTTAGTGTCACATAGCAGTTTTAGGATCAAGTATACACTTAGCACTCCATAAAATACCTAAGAACAACCCTGTGTTTGCCAGCCCTCTGAATACCTAAGTAGACTGTGAAAAAAAAAGTAATTCATGGACAGGAAGTGTGACTGACTCTGTGCCCTTGGGATTTAAGTGCATTCTTCTGGGATTCATCTCCTGACATTTACTATTTATGCCTTTTCCTTCTGACACTGAGGCAGTTCCTCCATTCAGAAGGCAGTGAGAGCAATGGGTGCTGCTGTTGCTCCTGGCTTTTTAGCCACACAGTGTAGGAAACTTTTCTCCCTGAAAAGCTTTCAGAATCCATCACCCACAGGAACGCACGAACCACACAATTACAGGATGTTTTGCCGAGAAGCTTTCTATGCTCCCTTTGGGTCTGGCCAAAGAGTATGAGCTGATCAATATTTGCTCTGCCGAGGAGTGAGCTCAAAAGAATACAACTCCATGTTACCATATCCCAGACTTTGGTTCCAGCTGCCAATCCAGGAAGTGTTTCACTCTTTTAAATGTCACTGAATGTAAATCAGAATAGGGAAGAATTAACTCTCTGCTCTGTAACTGCCCATAAGTAAAACCCAGTGAAATGCACATATTTTGCCTCTGAGCTGGAAAAACTTTTCCTTTTGGCATCACTTCTGTACTACCCTCTGTGTCCTTCTTTGTGCTCCTTCCTTGTACTTATGGTACGGAAACAAGCTCCCCTTCATTGCATTCTCAATGAAATAATTTCTGCTATTTTAGTGGGATCTCATAGAATCACAGAGAGGCTTGGGTTGGAAGGGACCTCAATGAATATCTACTTCCCACCCCCTGCCATGGGCTGGTTGTCACCCACCAGATAAAGCTGGCCAGGGTCCTGCACAACCTGACCTCTCCAGGGATGGGGCATCCAGAACGTCTCCGAGCACTCTGGGTCTGGGCCTCAGTGCTCTCTCAGTGAAGAATTTATCCAACATCTAACCTTAATCTCTCCTTTTTAATTTAAAGCCATTCCCCTTGTCCTGTCACAATCTACCTGTGTAAATAGTTTATTTCCCCTTCTGTTTTCAAGTTCCCTTTAAGTATTGGATGGCCACTGTCAGGTGTCCCCCGAGCCTTCTCCAGTCTGAACTCTTCACCGTAAAATTCATTTCTAGTTTTCTATTTTTTAAATATTTCAGTCATTTCAATAGATAATTTTCACAGTAGGTATTATTCACTCCCTTCTCCACTTCCTTCTCCATTTTGCTCATTGATACTTCTGTGCCTAACAGCTGCCAATGACAGGTTTTGGTTTCTTAGCCTAAGGACGTTCTTTTCCCAGCAACAGCACTAAACTAAGAACTAAAGTATCTTCATACAAAATGTTCTTTTCCAAGTCTGCCAGTGTTAAGTATTGTCCTGTTTGTCATGCAGCTAAACACATTTGTAATAGTGAGGAAATCGTGGAATCTAAATCCTTTCACTGCTTACATGAAACTTGTTTAATCTCCAGATATTCTCCTTCTCAGTCTTGAAGAAATGGGGAAGCCATGGGGAAACCATGTTGCATGCTGCATAAGCCTATGGCATTAAAAGTCTATTATGAAGACCTTTTTTGATATGCAGATGAAAAAGATACGGCTTCTCTTGCCCAAAGAGTAGGTAAAACAAAGGCTAAAAGAAACGCAGTGCAGGGATACAAATACCTCAAGCCTAATTTCTAGCTTTGGCATCTGCAAGAGGTTTAAAACACCACAGAGTAATTGGATTACTGGCAGTATTCCTGTCACAGCATATCTCAGAGTGCAGCTCGAGTTCTCACCTGAGGTTTGAGTTTTCATCCAAGCCACCAAGTTTGTGTGCCTGTCTTCTTCCAGACACCTTATTGCCTAGAGGCTGGTGCATTCCTCCTCCCACTGAATGTACATTGGGGTAGAACAAGCAGTTTTGGATCGATTCCTTGTGGTCCTCTCATTCTATTGGTGCATGTCATGGGATGCCAAAAGGGCAGCCTCTGGACAGCAGCCATGGACACATGCATGAAACTATTTCCAAGGAAACTGCATTAGGTAGATTTTGTGAGAAGCGGTCTTCTTTCCTTAGACTGATGTCCATACTCTCTAGAGACTACTTTGAAGTTGCTTGCACTGTGACAGCCTACCCTAAAAGACTCCGTTGCTGGAGCCAACAGATTCTTCATCTCCTGGTTTTTAAATTAAGTGATAGATGGAAATCAAAATGAGCCACTTGAAGTATTGGTCTTGCCATCACTGGGACAGTTTCTGGGTAGAAGTAACAAATAGGCTTTGTTAGACTGAGCAGGATTGACAAAATACATAGCTTTTACAAATCAAAAGTCTAATCCTGGTAGCACTCCCAGAAATAATAAAGTAGAAACTAATTATTTTCTTCAATTAAAACATCTAACTAGGAAAATAACACTGAGATAAGTATGTCACTCAAAGAATTTTATGTCCCAATAAACTCACCAAAAAGGTGCTCTACTAAATTTCAGCCAGTGCTCCCATGCCCATGGAAAGAATTCATTTGTAGTACAGATTCAGGAGCTCAGGGATTCCTCGGCTAGTTGCAATAGTGAGGCACCTGCACAGGTTACCCAGAGAAAGTGGTGGATGCTCGGCCCCTGCATACACCAAGTTCAGGCTGGGCAGGCTCTGAGCATCTGATGGAGATGTAGGTGTCCCTGTTAATTGCAGAGGAGTTGCATTAGACGACCCTTAAGTGTCCCTTTCAATTCGAAGGATTCCATGATTCTATGATTCTGTAACTTGAACCTGTCTTCTCCATCTCTACAGTGTGCAAATTACACAGCCTTTGTTAAAATCACTAGTGGTAAAGTGAATGTAAACAGATGTGTATAATGTTCTCTAGTCTAGTGGAAGGGGAACTAAGAAACAATCCTGAATATCCTCCTTTGCTTTGGCCTCATTCTTCACATATGCAGCGTTTGTACAACAATATACATCACTGAACCAGCAGTTCTGCAGTGCTGGTCACACTAATACTCACAGAATTGGCTTCATAGTCTGCAAGTAATGTGGTGGTTTACACATAGGGGGTATTAGGCTATTGCACATGGGTGAAAAAATATTTCTTCAGCTTAATCACAAGATTTTTCAGAATAGGTTTCTAACAATGAGTTTTAGCATACAGGAAGGAAAATCAAACAGCTATACTGAGATATAATTAATATTAGCATATTCAAATCATTGTAAATTCACAGCTCTTCTCTATCTGACGTGGCTTTCTGTAGGACTTCTGTGCTGTTTTCCCTGAAGACTTCTTCACATATGCAAAAAATACTGAAAATCTGTGCGGAAGCTCTGGTGACAAATCCTTTGATACTGTGACACGATGAAGGAACAAACCATCTCAGTGAATAATTTTACAGTTTATTAGCATATGGAACTGTTTTGATTAATTTTGCTTAAATGAATGACAAAGAAACTGTTTTATCATGTACTCTGCTCATTTCACTACTACTGAAATTTATCTTCATTTTTAATTACGCATGGACCTAAGGAAGGGCCTATTCCTAAGAGCACGACATTGATAATTAATTAAAAGACTATTGTAGAAACGGTAGATAATCATGTGATTGAGTTGTACTTCCCAGACATGCTCAGACTCCAGGAAGACAATCCCTGTGGGGGAAGGATATTTATTTTTTCAGAGCGCACAATTCACTAGTGCTTAAGCCATCTGTGTGACTTGTTCACATGAGCTATGCAAACATAACATTAAATAAACCTAACTGTGTCTAAGGCAGGAGACAATCACGGAATCACAGAATTGTAGGGGTTGGAAGGGACCTCCAGAGATCATCGAGTCCAACCCCCTGCCAAAGCAGGTTCCCTACACCAGGTCGCACAAGCAGGTTTCCAGGTGGGTCTTGAACATCTCCAGAGAAGGAGACTCCACAACCTCCCTGGGCAGCCTGGATAATATTCCTTATTTCCAACTTCACCGAAGTCATGCATAGCCTAGTTAGGCTCAGTCCAAGCTTTGTAAATATGGAGTGTCTCAAATGACATGATATTGTTGTGTAGCCAACAGAATCATATCCTTCATATTCACAGAGAGCACTATTTCACGCATCACAAATACCTGGTTGTATTAGAACAAGAGTAAATAACCAGCCTCTGAACTGCTCAGCTATCATGCATTTGTGTCTGTGTATATTCATGATGGGATTTAGCTATCAGCAGTCAGTGTTAGCTGGAGAATGACAGCCTTAGGGCATCCACAACAGCAGACATAAGGATACTCCCCCAGCGTATGCCATGCATTCATCTTTAAGAGCCTTCGTACAAAGTCTCCTGTTTGGGTTCCTCTACCTACCTCCTAAAACAGAGCAAAATTTGAGCTATTATTAGTGCAGTCTTTACATGTAGAATGAGCTTTCCTCTGATCAAAACTGTCTGAACAGGATTAACTGCTCTTGGGTATCTCAGCTCCTCTGTAGCCATGAAAAAGAAAGAAGGAAATCCACATCTGAAAGGCAGAGCATCCAGTCCTTTGTTCATCTGCTGATGTGATACTCTTGGACATGAAGATTTTAAAAGCAGGAGGAGGAATTCATCACTGGTGGGACACCAAAATGATTGGTTCTCCACCTTACATGCAAGGCAGTGGCCACGAAAAAGCATTTGTAACTATTTGCTCCTCTTTCCCCCAAAACACTCTTTGCTGCTGATGCTGATAGCAGCCTTCCTCAGGATCCAGTTGAGGTGAATTCTGGTTCAGAACGTTCTGCCTCTTACCCTTCATGCTCTGCCAAAATGTCTAGTGTTGTGCACTTACTTGGACATTTTTGTGTTTCTCTGACTCCTTACTTATTCTTCCATTCCTCTAAATGATGTCTCAAGAAGTCAGAGCCAGTAAGACTAAGTACTTACCTTTTTTTCTTCTTAAAAAAAGAAATTCTTAAAAAAATTCTTAAAAAATTCTTAAAAAAAATAAAGAGGAGTCAAATTCAATTTGCTGTAATCTTCCTTTTCTCCAAACCACCTCCTTCCTACTGAAAAACACGGAGAAGCAAGCTCTTTATTCTCCTTCTCCTACTCTATCAATTCTTTCCCATTTAGGAAAAAAGAATCCAACAGATTAATTAGATCATAATATAAATATTACAAGTCATGTATTGATTTTCCATCTAGCAGATAAAACCATGATGCAGTGAGAGCTGAGCCAGATTATAAACAAGGTGAGTTTTTGAAGGTAATTTGTCTTTACCACAGCACCAAAGCTCTGATTTTTAAATACCATTTCAGATTCTTTCCAGAAGCATTTTTCACTGTAAGAGTTTGAAGTTATGGTGGCTGAATACAATTGGTTATATTTAAAGCATCTGTGAATATTTGCTGATAAAGCAGACACTTTTTGTCCTTCCGTTTCTTTGAGTTCTCAGGTCCAATTAAGCACTTCTAGCCAGACACCATGTTATGATTTGTCACACTTCGGGTGTTTATAGCACAGACATCCACTGCTGGGCTGGTCTAGACTCATGTTGCACTACTCATTAATGGAGAGAAATGGGCATGATTCATCTGACCCTGCCTGAGCCCCCCAGGTGGGAAAGATTCTCATTCCTCTTCTGCTATAACTGATTTGAGGTACTGTATTTGCTTTATTACAGTAGCAAATATGGTCAATCACAGAAAAAAAAGAGTAACTCAAAGAAATTAATATGTTAATTTCTTCACAAATTACAGATTTTAGAAGTCTTACCGTACATGACCATAAACATGAGATCTTTGAGCTCTATCTTCTTCCCATACTAATAGCTGTCATTCCAGCATTTGACAGACAATTGCTGTAAAGTGATGGAGCTGATATTGGCATGGCTTTCATCTCTTCAGCAAGATAAAAATCTGATGATGAGAACTGGACAGTATGAACATATGCTGGCAATAATATATATGTGCAATGCCAAAATGAGGCCTATGACGGCTTCAGGGAGCCAAACAAACATCCTGCGGTGGCTGCATGAGGAATTCATTTCCTAAGGAAACTGCCTCTGAGGACTTTGCTTCCCAGAGGAGCATGGCCATATTTTGAGTGATTGGAAAGTAAAAAGAAGCTATTTTGCTTTGCTTGTTTTTGGTGACTTCTGACTATAAATAGATAGATAGATAGATAGATAGATTAATTTTAAAAAGCTTAGAGAAAGTAGGCATTCACTGCCACTGGACAACACTCGTTTTTTAAATTTATTGAAGAGGTCATCATGGTGCCTACATTTATATAACAGAGGAGCAGCTGCTGTTGTGAACTGGGGATAAATGGATGGGTAGATGGATGGATGGATGGATGGATGGATGGATGGATGGATGGATGGATGGATGGATGGATGGATGGATGGATGGGTGGCTGGCTGGCTGGCTGGCTGGCTGGCTGGCTGGCTGGCTGGCTGGATGGATGGATGGATGGATGGATGGAAAGATAAATGGCTAGAGAGGTTGGTAGGCGGAGCACCTCAATGGCTGTTTGACTAGCCTAAAAACAGCAGTTTGAGCAGAACGTGCACAACTCTAGTAAACCCATGGGTCCCTAGCCAGCTCCAGTCCAGCCTCATCCTCCCCACTTTATTCTGGGAGAAAATCAAGCTGCTGAGGGGAGGGTGTGGGTATGTGGAGGGGATAGCTTGGAGTGGCTTGCTAGGGCAGTTTAGGAGGAACTAAGGTATGTGTAGCTGGTTGGAGAACTGGGGAACCTGGAACAGGGAAAGGGATAATGAGGTCACATCTCATCTATCTCAGAACATAAGGCACATGTCTGGAAGTGCAGAACATTGTGCTGAGGTCTTTATCCAAGGGAATTTTATTTTTTTATGCAAAACAAGCCAGCATGAAGTGGGAGGCCAAGCCAGGGACAACTCATCCAAGTGAACTACTGCAATCAGATGTCTGCTTGTCTGGAGAAAACAAACTACAGGGACAGAATCCTTATTGTGAATGCATTGACCTTGCACTCTACTTGCTACTTGACTGTTCAGCTAGTGATCCCTGTATGTGCTATGAGGTCCCTAGAAACAACCTCCAAGGAACAGACAGCCCCAGATGCTATTCCAGCAGTGATCCATTCATCCCATCTGAAGCCAATGGGTCTGAAGGATGGAGTTTAAATTCCCCTTCCCAAATTAGAAGTGAATGTTTGTTATTGCTCTCTATAACTACCTGAGATTGTAGTGAGGTGGGGGGTCAGCTTTTTCTCCTAACTAACAGTGATAGGGTGAGACGTGATGGCCTCAAGTTGCACCAAAACATATTCAGCTTAGATTGGAAAAAATTATTCTCTGAAAGAGTGGTGTTGCATTGGAATAAGCTGCCCAGGGAGTGGTAGAGTCTCTGTGTGTTCAAGTAAAAGGTCAGTATGGCGCTGAGGGACATGGTTTAGTGGACATGGGTTATTGGGCATGGTGGGGATGGGTTGATGGCTGGAGTAGATGGTCTTGGGAGTTCTTTTCCAACACTAATGACTCTATGATTATTATTCTATGATTCTAAGAGTCAGAAACAGCCTTGTGCTGATCTAAACCCAAGGCAGTGTGGAACGGCTCATTTGTGTTGGGTTTTACATAAGGAAATGCACAGGTATATGGAAGAGAATGAGACTGAGGGACTCAGGAAATCTCTACCAATGTATGTCCACCACAAAAACATCCTTGCCAATAATGCTCACTCATGCTTCATGCCCTTGGTGATAAAAATAAAAAAGCCATTGCGTAGTTTTGTTCACCCTTCGCTCAGACGAGACATTTTCCAGGATAAGGACCATCTCTGGCTGCTCATCCTGGCTGGGATTCGGGCTGTGCAGCCCTCGAGGGGAACTTGACAGCGGCAGCACCAGCAGTCTGCAGGCGTGCGGACTGACTCCATGCGGCTCCAAGAACACTGACACTTCTGACAGCATTAGTCAGTGAGCTGGGACAGTGCGGAAATAGAATCCAAGGACGTGACACACACATAGGAACAGTCCTATTTATCAGTGGAAACAGGAACAAGTGGTGTGTGCCCGCGCTGGGCTCGGAGCTGGGAACAACACGGGTTGTTTCTGCAGCAGTCAGTAACTCGACAGCAATACAGTTTAGGAAAAAACTGACATAAGTTTTAGATTTTATTCATTCATACATTATTTACAGCAGTTGCTTTCATATTACAATTCTCTTTCATCTTTTCAGTTTTCACTTATAAAAAATTAACCAAATAAACCTTATATAACCAAATTTATCACAGCAGGTCTGGTTAATTTTCACAGTTACAGCGGCCATCGGGAACACAACACGAGTGCCTACGCCTCACTCTCCCCGCTCCACCCCGCCACGGACACACAGACGTGTGGACACATGGACATGTGGACACACGGACTCCCGCGCGCTCCTTCCTCCTGCGTTCTGCCATAGGGCAGAGCAGAGCACGCTGGGCTATGAGACATTGGCCCTCCTCTGCGAGGCAGTGCTGGGTTTGCCACCTGCCTGCCCACAGGCTCCCTCTCTCTCACCACAAATGGCATTTCCAATAGCTTTCCACTCAACCACCCCACACGAGGCCTCGTGGTGCTGACCCATTTGAGGCCCGATCCTGTACGTGTAGACCCTGCAACTCACAGATCAGCCACAAGGCCCCATGGCCCTGCAGAGCCTGACCTGCTCGTCCCCACCTGCTCTACAGTGTAATTATTGCTGTTTTAAAATAGGTTCGTATTTCTTTGAGGACTTGTAGCCGCTTCCTGTTACAAATACAGTACATACGAGGCTGGACATAGAGAACACAAGACTAATTTCACATCGGTCTCGTACAAAAGAGGGGAGGTGCAGAGGCAGCCCCGCAAACCAACACCACCACCATGGGCACATAGAGCCATGGAGCCCCAACTGACACTGGACATTTTCCAAATGCATACCACACATCTGCTTAACATTATAAAAAAAATAATTATTATTATTATTTTTGAAACCTTTACTGCATTTGTCTCGAGAAGACTTTTGCTTTGATAAAATAACACAAGCACACAAACGGCTTAAAGCTAACAGCCCAGCACAATTGTAAGCACACCTCACAAAGCAAAGGGTGCTTTGTGAAACCTAATAATAGTTTTTTATTAATTAAAAAAAAAGCAAATATACATATTACAAGTCAAAAGACTAAGCTTTGAAGGCAAAGAAACTGAAAACTATGTTAGCTATATGCTCATTATGCTTACATTGCAGTAGCTGCTTCTGCATCAAAACGTGTTATTTGTAAATGGATTTACAATTGCATTAGGTATTTTCTATGCTCTTGGTCTCAATAAGTCCATCTCCAGCTACTCTGATGTTAAAAGCATGCTCTCTCCTCTAGCTGGCTATCATACAATGAACAGCACCTCCAATTCATAGCCTCATAAAATCATTTGAGTTGGAAGGGACCCATAAAGGCCATCTAGTC
The DNA here is from genome assembly GCF_951394365.1 of Tetrao urogallus. Classification (NCBI taxonomy): domain Eukaryota; kingdom Metazoa; phylum Chordata; class Aves; order Galliformes; family Phasianidae; genus Tetrao; species Tetrao urogallus. The sequence continues at coordinate 63,044,841 of NC_136817.1, forward strand.
CAACCTCCCTGCAATGAACAGGGACACCTACAGCTCCATCAGATGCTCAGAGCCCCTCCAGCCTGACCTTGAGTGTCTGCAGGGATGGGGCTTTCCCACATGGGGCAACCTGTTCCAGTGCCTCACTCCCACTATTGTTAAAAACTTCTTCCTTATATCCAATCTAAATCTCCCCTTTCCAGTTTGAAAATATTTCCCCTTGCCCTATAGTAGCAGACCCTGCTAAAGTTAAGCTGCCTTACAGGTCCTGCCTTTAGCCACACTGTGTTCTAACCATCTTGTTGAAAGGATTCTCTGGCTCCTTTCATTCTGAATGAAAAGTGCTCACAAGGAGATTGCAGGCAGCAGCTTTTCAATGGGAGATAACTAATTTCTGTGCATAGTCTCTGTTACTGAGGAGTGCAACAGCACACTTTTGCTCAGGATTTTTTCAGGGAGGAAAAAAAAAAAGGAAAAAAAAGATCCTTTTGCATGTTAAAGCTTATTTAATAGCTTGCATCCATTCATTTGCTCTATGCGGTACAGTGCATTCCACCGCAGACTCCGGTTAGCTTGGAATTAAAATGCCTTTATTAAGCTTTAAATAGAGAGCATACCAACAGCATTATACCAGCGCTAATGAAACGCAGGCTCCCAGCAAATTTAAAATTAGATTGTTAATTCAGAAGTAACCAGAGCTGGTTCCTACCCTCGTGTATTTGGCAGCTCAGGGATCCCTGCAATCACTCTCCATCCATTTGCACCTCAGCCAGGAAACGTGCCAAATTCAAAGGCAGCAGCAGCCTTGCATGAAGAATCAAAACGACTCAGTGAGCAGTGGATGCTCCTGACTGGGATTCCTAAAATCCCAGTTTCCTTGGGAATCTCACCCTGGGACTCCCACTGACCTCTTTGGTGCTGCCTTGACCATGGGTGCAGTGACAGCAGCACAGGGGAGAAGCAGCGATGTCCCTGCAGCCAGGAGCACTGCACAGATTTGAGCATCTCACAAGTGCTGCCGCCTTCACTCAAGGGAGGACATGGCATGGGATGACAACAAACAGCAGTGCAGGGATTGCAAGTAAAAATGGAAACCACATTCTTCATTGCTGGCCTGTCTGCATCCAGGGGCTGAGCTCCCCATACACCTTATTGCCAAAAATGATATGTGCTTGGAACGCTGTTTGCTCGAGATGTGCAGGGTGTCCTTGCTCATCTCCAAGGGAACTCATCTCTTAGGGCAATTCCTGAGCCACTACATCATAAAATTTCCTACTACCTTTTAAGAAAGTGTCTTCTGCACCACCCCTAGTTGCTCTCCCGGTGATCTCTGGCTTCGAGCTGAGGACACATGAGCAGAGCCCCACTGGGAGGATGAGCAGAACAGCCGTGGTGCTAAAGGGATGACAGCATCACTATGTAATGCAAGGGCAGCAGATGCAACCCATGGAACAGCAAAGTGCAGGTGCCTGGCACAGCTGGAAGACATCCCTGCAGTTATCCAGCTGCTCTGCCTGGCCCTGAAGTGGTTTCAAGAGCTTTCAGTAGCTTTCATATTCACCAAGCAAGGCTAAACTCCAAGCCAAGCTTTACAAGGGATGTACTGCTCTTCCTCTGCTCTAGCTATAGACGCACTTGGGCAGAAACCACCATTGATCAGGAGCAAACTGCTGAGAGTCGCTGTTGGGAGTAGATGACAATTAGGTTTTCAAGGAGTCCAGGCAGTTGGTCCAGATCTTCTAGCCCAGAACCACTCTGTGTTGCTCCATGCCTGATGCTGAACTGGGAGCAGCAAAATGATGCCTGAGCCAGGGAAAAGAACACAGAGCTGGTCCTGCTGCAGGACTGCATCATGCAGGAGGGGCAAGGAGCTCACTACTGGGGCTACAGGGCTGCTTCTGGGGGCGCATGCAGAGAGCTGCAGGCTCCGACTTCTCCTCCACATGGCACCATTTGAATGGGTGCACCCGGAGTGGGGCACAGCATATGATGGATCAGCCAGGTCAGCATCTAAACTGGGGTCATTCCTCCCTACTGCAGCACCCTGGATGTCACACTGGCACCTAAGGGCTGTCCAGTGAAAAACAGCCCACCTAGGGCAGCACCAGCAGTGCCGCACCCGTGAGCCCCGTCCATCTTCTTTGGCAAGCACAAAGCAGCATGCTTGACAACCAGCCTCTCCCTCCCAGAACCAGCTGCCTCAGATGGCTGGCACTGGGAGCAGGGGATGGATTTCTTCCCAAAAGCCACAGGTCACAGAACAATGCACGAGAGCGTTACGGGACAAACTTCTCTAGCCAACTGGTGGCCAAGTGGCAAAGATTCAGCACATCCCCAGCACCCAGCACGTATTACCAGCAGGTTCTGCCATCACCAGCTTCAACTCAACTTAAAAAGCAATCCCAGTAGGCTGACAGTACTTCTGTGTCTGTGGGATCTGGTGCAATTGATTCCAGGTTTGGCTTTTCTGATAGAATGATGTGGTGGCTTCATTACAAAGGCACAGGTATGAAATAAGACCAGCAACATTCTTTCAATTAAATACTCCAAAAAAAAAAAAAAAAAAAACCAAAAAACAAAACAAAACAAAACAAAACAAAACACTAATGCTCAGTTTAGGCTTTATGTATTCCTCCCTTATTAAGAGACTAGTTGTGTGTTGTTTGTTTTTTTTTCCCTCTGGAAAGATTTTAGTGCAGTGATTATATAGCAACAGAAAAATAAACTAAAAAAGGCACAAACTGTTTTGTGGAGTTATTTTTTCCTTTCCCTTTCACTAACACTTCATAGTTGTCTATTTTCCTTAGGTTAATAAATCACTGAAAGCAGCAAGAAAATATTCTGCTCATTTCTGTACACTATACAAAACCCCCCAACCAACAGTACATTATTTCAGCTTCAGGAGAAATGTACAGCATAGTAAGACTTAAAAATAGAGTGCCCCGTACAGAAATGGCGTTAATTAACCTCACGCTACAGCACCCCTCCTCCGCCCCTTCCCCCCTTATTGCTGGCACCACACATGGGGAAGGGGCCGCCCTGGTGCTGTCCTGCCCAGGGATGGGACCCCGCACCACCCTCCCACTGCCCCTCCCGTGCACTGAGATGCTTTCAGAGCTGTTGATACGTCCCCTATCCTCTCTCCAAGTTGATCGTGAGCTTCTCCCCCCCCCCCCCCCCCCCACTCATACTTTGTGAAATAGTAACTACTTCTTCCCCTCCAGGAACTAAGTGAAAGGGCTTTCCCTTTTGAATGTATTAACATAGCTGAAACCTCTCCACCCACCCCAAATTAAGTGCAGCCAGAAGTGTTTCTCTTTATATTTCTGATGCCACATTTGAAAAGTAAAATCTACTCAACTTCTTTTTTTCCCCTCCCCCCAAGACGTAATTCATGCAAAGTTGCTATTTGTTTAAATAAGTTATAAAAGTTGATATTTCAGGCTAGGAGAAGCTGTAGCCTTGGTTACTCTTAGTTGGCAGGCACTGTACATACATACTGGGTACAGACACATGCCGGATCTGCTTTGCATTGCTTTTTGCATTGTACAATTCACAAATCTGACATCATTAAAGCGGTTAATTACCTTTTATGGCAGGCTGCAGTGAGGCCATCTACATGGATCAAACAAGCAGCTGGTTAAGATAATAAGTACGTGCCCCCCACCCCCCAGAGCTCCCCAAAATGCTGTTATCTGTCACATTGCTCCTCTGAAGTGCTCGGAGTTGGTGCACACATTAATGTGCAAATGTGTTACCATAGGAACTGCAGCCTCCATTATGCCTCAATGACACCATTCAGCAAAAGCCAAAACTAAAAATGAACAACAACAAAAATTAAAAATAATAAAATCAAACCAAACAAACAAACAAAAAGAACACCCACCCCAAAAGGCAGCAAAGAGAAAGTCACATGCGGAGCCTGGCCCAGGACTGCAGGTCACACATGGGGACGGTAGCGCAGGAGATAGATGGGGCTGATCTTCACTTCGGCTATGTTACATCGGGGCTCAGAGTTCGGACGGATCGAGTCTGGTTGCTGGTTTAGGAAGGAGATGAGGATGGAGCTGTGGTGGTTCCGACACGCCGAGGGGCTCTCAGACATTTGGCAGGATGAGGCACATCCAAAAAAAGTGCAGCGTCAGTGGCGCGGTGGCAGTGCGATGTGTTGGAGTGCGTGCACACGCTTCCTCTTCATGCATTGCAGCAAGCGGGTTGGGCTGGGGGCTGCCCCCACATTTTCCTTGGAAACGATTTACCAGTAAATAAAGACAAGATGGATGCATATTCTGTAGTTACTGGTACGTTAAATACTGGAAACTGCATTCAAGTGATTTTCTCTGCACTATGATGAATGCATCGCTATGTTATCTTACACTTGGAAAAAAAGAACACTGGGTGCACCAGAGTGGCGGTGTGACATTGCGGGGAAGGTTCTGTGCTTTCTGTCGGTCCCTAGGAGGCTGGGCTGCAGGATGCTGATTTCCAGCCCCAACACATCCAGCGCACAAGGCTGGGCCACCAGGCTGCACGGAGCAAGCCAGGATGAGATGAGGGAGCAAGAAGGGAGACAAAATTGGCAAATAAATGGTGACAAGAAAGAGAAGGGTAATTTATTATTATTTTTCTTTTTTTGGGAGGGGGGGGAGGAGAAAAATAGCTTTTTTACTCGGTGGTTGGGTTTTATTCTTCACGGAGCTGCAGGCGGTAGCGGTGGTAGCGAAGCTGGAAGAACATTCTCTCCAGCAAGGAGTGCGTCATCCCTGGGAGCGCGTAATGTTCAACCACACCCACGTGCTTGAAGCCCAAGGACTCGTAGAGCTTGTGGGCCGCCATCTTCACAGCTGTGGTCCCCAGTACGACGGAGGAGTAGTTGTTGAGCATGGCAAACTCCAGCACCTTGCGGCCCAGGGCCTTGGCAATCCCCTTGCCACGGTAGTTGGAGTCGACAGACATGCGGCGCAGCTCCACCGTGTTGTCCTCCTCGTTGCCCCGCGCTGCCACGATCCCCACCACGTTGCCATCCAGGACAGCCACCCAGAAGCAGGAGCCTGTGGGAGACAAAGCACCACATGTAGCTGCCTAGGGGCAAAAGTGCTCTGAAAACACAGACCCAGATTGCTTTTCCCCTTGGTAACGCCAGGGAAGTGTTCACTTCCAGAGGAATATATACATAAAGTTCCTAAAAAACAAAATGTAGATACCAACAATTATAAAGCATGGAATATGCCTCCATAGAGATCTACAAAAGCCACTTTTGGAGATGGACCTGGGCACCCTATTCTGGGTGGCCCTGCATTGGTCTCTGCTATACTCAGCCCTTGGCACGTAATAGCTATGGGTGATCCTCAGCTGTGATGGTACACGATGGGCAAATCCCAACTTGCATGCAGTGATGCTCTCCTGTCATACCAACATTTTCACCACATTGAGTCCTAGCCCCCAATTGGACAGACACTTGGTTGCTTGCTGCAGACCCCTAGATCCAGCCACAGCACAGGAAGCCATGTGTTTGCCTGGCTTTCCAGCAAAATGACTCGTGAAGCATGAACCTCACCAAGGGACATTGGTACCCATCCCAACCAGCTGCTCAGGCTGGCCAATCAACACAAAAGCCAATGAAATTAAAAACTACTGCAGCTCCAGAGCATTGCAGCATCGTTTAGCTCCACTAGCAAGACAGCTTAAGAAGAACAAAGTTAAATGAATGAATTACTTGGGTCATCACTAAAGCAGATCATCACATAACATGTGATGCGATAACATGTAACAAAGTGTCTTTAATTGACCTGAGAAGATTAATGCTTTCATCACAGGGCAAAAGTGATTCCAGCTTGGATGCTGCTTAATTAACAGCCAAGAAAGCCATTACTCAATTACATCAGCTAATGAGGGATTCTATGACAAATGTGGACATATGGAAAATGGGGAGTTCTGCTGCACAGGATGAATGTGGCCCTTACATGGAGAAGAATGATCAGAGGAGATCTCAGCATGCTGTGACTTTGGGACTCAGGTACCCCATCAGGAGATGGCTACAATCCATGGCTCAACAGCCAAGGAGCAGTGGGGTAGAAACAAAACACCCAGGATAAATCAGCTCCAAGCCTCACCGTTGCACTCAGCCATGCACAGTTCCAGCAGTAACACTTGCTTTTGCTCCTGCTGTCAGCCATCACCACACTATTGCTATGTAGGTCAACAGCTAATTTTTAACACTCTGGGACCCATCTTGACCCACTTATCACAAGCAGTTAAAACATCTTCTCTCTGCCACCACTGTGACAACGCCGCTCACCCCCCTGCATTTGCCCAAATCTCACACTGTAATTTATACAGACAAGACCCCAGACGAGACCCAGGAGTGCTAAGGACCAGCAGCTGCTTTCCCTCTGCACGCAAATCAAATGCCTCCACTAGCTCATGGCTCTTTGCTCTTCAGCATTATTTTTACAAATGCACATCATGTGGTGACTGTGCACTACCTGACGATACCTTCAGCCCCCTATCACTCATCCTATGCCCCTCCAGCACACTGGCTGGACCACTGAACTGAGTAACGTGTTGCTCATCATTCCTATGCATGCTGCCACCAATTTCAACTCCAATGGGATAGCCCAAAAACAGAGTTTCAGTGTTTTCCCTGCATTTGAGGAGCAGAGATGGCAAGAATGACTCTCACGGATGCACCCCACTTGGTATGGCCCAAAAAAGTGCCATATAGCAGCCCATCCCTGCTGCCCAGCACCATGCACAGCAGCTGCTCCTGGGGGTGACTGTTCAGATGCTTAGCTCACCTTCCCCAAAACAAGACACTCATCCGCACTTCCACCTCCATTGCTCCCTCCATACACTAGTGCTTTTTCTTTCTTAACAGACAGCTCATGCGCCCGACCAGCCAGCAAAGCTTATTCAACAAAACACTTCCAAAATTTATAAAATGGCACATTTCCCAAATTTTTAGGTTTTCTGTCTATTTTAAAAACAAAGCTAAACATGGCTGCCAGGGCAGAGCACAGGAACTCTTCACACTTCTCTGACATGCCCAGCTCCACACCAAATACTAGCTCCACCGTAAGTAGAACCAAGGCAAACACGCACATCTTGCTACTTTTAACTTACAACTTTAAAGCTTAATTATAATGATTTCAAGTCCAACATGAAAAGAAATACTATCTGGCACATCTACTGCTGTGTGTTGTGCATAAAACACTTATAATTAGCACCAGACAGGACACATCTGCTTAAACAATGCAAGTTGTATTTGGCTCCCATTCGCACTGACATGATCAGTCCCAGTACTTTCATTGCTCAGTGTCTATGCTGTGGACTGCCACCAGCCTGCACAAAAATGTCTGGGTCCCAAAGCTGCGAGGCCAGCAGTGTCTGATCCACTTTGGGGATGATTTAATCCCTTCCTTGGGGAGCAGTGCTTCTTGCAAATAGGGATTTGCTACTTAAAGTCGTTCTGGGGATCCCCATGCATACTGCTGGTCTCAGGTTGGTGCTTCTCTCCTCTGAGCAAATCCCTCATACCTCAGAGAAATTAGATCATAGAATCATTAAGGTTGAAAAGACCACCAAGATTGTCTAGTCCAATCATCGACCCATCCCTGCTATGCCCTCCAACTACGTCCCTCAGAGCCACATCTATCTCTCTTATTGAACACCTCCCAGTACAGTGACTCCACCACCTTCCTGGGCAGCCTGTTCCAATGCCTCAGCACTTTTTCTGAGAAGAAATAGAAATTCTTTAGGTTGCTTTTTGCCTGGGCTCACTGTTCCTCACTGATCCTAGCCAGCTGCAGCTCCGTACCTAATTCCTCCTCCAGCAATACATGCACAGCACATCTGGATAAGGAGGGAATTGCCCAGGGAAAACAAGCCATATCCTCATTCTTAAGGACTACAGGAGATCTCCTTCTAATCTTTCCAGGACTGAGGGGATTGAATCAGAGCCCATCTCATTTTTGTACTTTTTCATACCCAGGATGAAACAAAATTATCTTCCTCTCACCTGTCAGCAATAAGAAAGAGCCTCGCTGCCAGCAACGCTATTAATAGCAGGCACTGACGTTTTACTCCCTTGAACTGTGATCTGAAAATAATCACAGCTGCAAAGATAAACACACACCCTGATGGCTGTGGCTCACCCTGCCCTTCAGATGCTCATTTTGGTCAGCATTTGCCTTTACTCTTATCTGCCCCCATCTTCTGGCGTCCTCCCATCACCCATTGGTGCAGGCATCCAAAGCCTTCTCAAATCATGCTGCCCCAAACCATTCTCTAGATTTCTGATCCTGCAAGACTTGCTCAAAGGGCTGCTCTGCACAGATGTCTTGCATTTAGCTTCAGCTGCTCTATCTCCATGCTGTCAGCACCTCAGGCATCTCCAAATACACTCCAGCTCACACCATTAAGCCCAGGCTTCCCACTTGAATGCAGTCTCACTGCAAGCCATCTCCAAACCACGTCTTTGTCTCCTGTCTTGGTGCTCCTACCACACTCCCCTTGAAGCTCAGCCTTTCTGCCTCACATCTTCACTTGTGGCACCCAGGGCAGTCTCTTCCAAAAGCTTTCTGCTTACAGGAATGTAGAGGAGAGATGCCATAATAGGATAAAAAACTACAAATTACATTGTAAGATAAAGCAAATGCTCTTGTATCTCCTACCTCCATAAAACTACACAAAACACCTGGGATGGCAAGAGACCAGCAGTTCTGTCTTATCTTCCTATGCTCTCCTGTTGTCTGTCTTTCAGTAACAGCAAATTATCAGCAAGTAACCTAAACCATGCAGCTGGCTGCCAACTTGGACATCACCATGGTGAAATGATGGTCACTTAAGATGTATTTTATTTACAGTACTCAAAAAGAGCCATGGTAATAGTGAAATTGCTCTAAAAAATACACAACAATGAGCTGGTGCCAAGATCCACCTAGGAAAGTTAGACATGGCTCCTCAGCTGAAGGCACAGCTCTAAATGTAGGGACAATTCCCAGCTTTTGAGGACCAAAAGAGACTGCTCTGATTCACCCACCCCTTTCCTGCAGCACAAGATGCCCTCTCACTCCACACATTGCTGCAATCCCCATGCCAGGAGCAGTGGCACCATGCTGGATGCACATCCTCCACCTGTCCAAGGCTGGTGCAATCCCCAAGCTGCTCCTGCAAAGCTCTTCTACCACCACAAGCTGACAAGGATGATGGGTGAAAATAAATGTTGCTGCAAATTCTTCTACAAACTTCGGTGAATAAGTGGAAAAAAAAGCAAGAGTGGAGAGTACTGCTAGGAGAGCAGAAAAATCAGACCATCAGACTTCCCCATCACCCTGAGTCCTATACGACTGAACAGCTCAGGTTCCTGCCACTCTCTTAGAGTCCCACAGTGCCTGAGGACAGCTGCTCCCTAAGGCAGAATTTAATGCCAATACATTGCTTTTGCAAAACAAGACTCTGACACACACATTCTGAGATGCATCCAAAAGCCACTTTTTGTATTACATTTCCACAGGAGGAAGCAAAGCTCCATCACTCCTGAACTGCCTCTGTGCTGATACCCAGGGCTCAGAGCCAGATCTGATCAAATTCATCGCTCCTCAGGGCTGAAGATCAGCTACAGCCAACTGCTGGTGCCAGCTTGTGTAGGTTTTGCAATCCTGTGACAGCTTTCATTGGGAGCTCAACACTGGGCACATCTGGGAACCCTGCTCCTGAAGCAGACCAGACTTCTCCCTCTTTGTTCACTGCTGGCATTTCTACTTCCTGAAGGTCAAGCTGTCATCTCACATACAGATGTTCACACAGGCTGGGCAATTAAACTCAGCTGTGGGGGCTATAATTTTGAGAAGGACAAGGAATTATTAGAGATCATCCAAAGGAGGACTGTGAAGATGAGGAAGTCTCTAGAGGGTAAGATGTATGAAGAGCAGCAGAGATCTTGTGGTTTGTTCAGGCCAGAGCAGAGAAGCTGAAGGGCGGCCTGATGGCAGCTGCAGCTCCTCACAAGGAGCAGAGGGGCAGCGCTGAGCTCTGCTCTGTGTGACAGCGACAGGGCCTGAGGGAACGGCATGGAGCTGTGTCAGGGGAGGGCAGCAGGGAGTGAGGACACTGGGCATGGAACGGGCTGCCCAGGGCAGTGGGTGCAGCCCTGAGCTGCTGGAGCTCAAGGAGCATTGGGACACCGCTCTCAGACATAAGGCTTGGGTGATCCTGTGCAGAGACAGGAGATGGATTTGATTATTCTTGTGGGTCCATCCCAGCTGCTCTGTGCAAGTTTGGTGTGCATGCACACTGGTTTCCAGATTTCTTCCCTTTCCAGCAGCTCCATGAATGAGATGACACCCAGAGAAACGATGCTACCAGCTCACACCACAATCACAATGAGAGAAATTCACCCTCTTTCAGACGCAATGATGTTCACAATTACTTGCTGAAACTCACTTCTAGACAGACACAATATCCCTACAAGCACATTTCAGACTGATTTCCAGTGCTGATTTGGCATGTTACCATAACACAGATGTGAGCAGTCCCCCCCACCCCCCGGCTCAGAGCTGTCATGAGCAATGTCCTCAGAGCATCTACAAACCAGCGAGGTGATCCCAGGGACACTGAGTGAGAAGGAAGCTGACACCTACAGAATTCTGTCCAGCCTCCTCAGAATTAACCATTGCAAACTTGCACTGCTGGGAGGAAAGTGATGAGCAGGTATGAGTTGTGGGAGGGGATGGAGGTTTATGTGTTTTCAGGGCTCACTGGGATGAGTGAGAGCCTCATCTCACATTGAAACATCCTACACAGGGCGAATCTCCATCTTACATCTTCCCCTACATCATTACTTTGGGGAAAAAGGGAAAAACAGAAGAAAAATCAGCCCAGCACTTTCCAAAGAGCAGGTCTTACAATTCCCCATGTCCCTCACTCATGTATCATACACAGAAACTTGCCAAAACTGACAGGCTTGATAATGCCAGCTGCAAAACCAGGATGCCCCAAACTCTTTGCTATGACCCACTGACATACTGTGTCCCAGTGCAACACCAGTGCACAGGAATACCAGGACAGACAGAATGCAGCACACTGCCACATCACAGAGCATTACATATTTAGAATCATAGAATCACAAGGTTGGAAACTACCTATAAGATCATCTAGTCCAACCGTCTCCTCATCACCATTGCCACCACAAGCCCTTGGAGTCATTTGCCCTGGAAGCTCCAGAGTGGTTTTGGGCAGCCCAAGCAGAGCAGTGCAGGGGGAGCCCAGTGGGGCCATGCTGCACTGAACACTGTAATTGTGCTACTCTGATTTATTTGCAGATAGCCAGCTAAAAAGCCCCAAAGCTCAGTGCATTGCCTCTCTTACCTCCATCCTTTCCAGGCCTTTGTTCCTCTCCCTTTCACCTTTCCAGTTCCCCCGGCTTCAAACAGCTCTAACAACTTCTACAAATAACTCTACACTTGATTTCAGTTAGAAGACATTCCTGGAGAACTCTGACAAAATAATGGCATTTCAGAGTAGTTTATGGTGGTGGTAACTGGATGACATATGAGAGTCCTGCCTTGGCACTCCTGACACTCATGAGCATCCCTGTACAGCTGACACAGGTGTGGGGGAGCAAAAAATGTCAGGGGCACAGAAGAATTACCCATGCATGAAATTAGAAATGCTATGGGACCTTTCCTTCACATAAATAACACAACCCACCACATCAGGATTCATCACCCCAACACAAACAGCTTCATGCTGGAAGAACACTGGGCCATGTGGCCTCATGCTGAGAGTGGGTGACACCCACTGATTTGTGGGGCATCTGAGGGACAGATCACCGACGAGTGCACAGCACCAGGAGAGATGGATGAGCTGCCACCAACCAAACAACTGCTTCTCCATCCACCTTCTTTTTCATCCTCACTCCCTGCAGCCTGGAGCTGGATTTGATAACCTTTGCGGGTCCCTTCCAGCTTCAGGTATGCCAGCATTCTATAGACTATAGGTTGACCTAAACATCTCTGCAAACCCCAAATCACTTTTGGGTTCAGACTCAAACATATATGTTGTAACATGCCACCAACAAGTCTAGCACAGCAGCCATGCTCAGCTCATGCTTTCAGATGAAGATGGCAAAACATGGTGAGGTTGAAGTTTTGAATAAGAATAGGAAGAGGCACTGCTCAAAGTCAGTTGTCCATGTTTCCATATGGAGCCGGCCTGCCCTCAAAAGCATCCTCCTACTACGTCACAGGTATCTGTGGCAACTAACACAGGCAACTACACTTTCACAGAATTTGTTTGACTGCAAAACAGAAAAGAAGAAAACATTCTGCAGCAACCAGAATTCAGAAAGTAGCCAGGTTTGGCCCTGCACCTCCTATGAAACCCAGCAAGTATTTCTGATCATCCCAAAACCACACACAGGACACAGGCAGATTTCTAGTGCATCTCAGAGGCTGATATTAACAAATGCAACAAGAAGACTTGAAATCCTCTGCACAGCTCTTTTTTGCTGAGCAGGACACACCTTGGCTAAGCAGAACAGACCGCTCTGTGCCAAGCAACAAGAAAAGAATATTTAAAGCAATCTGAGAGTAGATGTTCCCCATGCATCCAAAATCCTCACTAAGCCTGTAAATTGTGGAGTCAGACCTTAGGTAAGCCAATGCTTTAGTATTTAGGCTGTTTTAAGTCAGAAGTATAAAGGCAAGAAGGAACGCAGCCCTCCTACCAGCCTTGCTAGTCTGTATCTTCCCAGTCACTGCTCCAAATGACGGCTCTGACATTGAGCTCCTCATTAGTTAAATTAGTTTACAAAATAAAATGTGCTGTTCATCGCACTTTAAGCCAGCTTCTTAAAAGGGAATCGCTAACACTCGGTCTCCATCTTCTCATCAATCTTTCACTACACGGCTTTATTGCTTTCTGAAAGGTACTGGAGTTACACTACAGCACACTCCACTTTCAAATGTCAAAAAAAACTGGAAAATCTAGAATTATTGAATGTTTTAGTATTCATTATTTGCTGGCTGGCTTCTATCTCAGGTGCATTACCGTAAAATGGCACTGAGCAATATCAAGATTTCTTTTTAGTTTAGCAGTAGGCCCAGACATAAATCATAAGAGGAAAATGGGTAGAATTGATCTTATTTTAGCCATATATCATTACTCGTCTGGCCTAAATTTAGCCAAGCCTCCTTTCAGTTGAATAGAAGTGTATGTACCTACACAGGAATTGCACCAAATGCTTCAAAGCAAAGGGAGAAACCAACATTGCATTTACTTAAGGTTAAATGACAAAAGCAATTCTGATCTCTACAAGGACTTCTGAGAAGTTCTATGCCATTCTAAAAGAGGTCAACAAACTTAACGGTGACTCACCCTTCAGGAGAAGCCATCCTGCAAACAGTGGTAGCAGAGCCTACCCAGCATTCTGCAAACACTGGAATGCTTCCTTGGAAGCATTGGTGAGGTTCCTTGGAAGTTTCCCTGAAGGTGCTCAAGGTCAGGCTGTACAAACTGTGAGCAATCTGATCTAGAGGGAGGTGTTCCAGCCAATAGCAGAGGTTGGAACTAGATGATCTTAGAATCACAGTTTGGGTTGGAAGTTATCTTTATGATCACGATGAGGACAGCAGGGTGAACCACCCCCAAAATACAGACACAAATGTGGGGTATGGTATAATGATGCATAAGGCCAGAATACCCTACCTGTACAGGCAAGTTCTTTAAATCAGAGTTGAAAACAAGGCTGAAAGGGGCCTCCTGTATTCAACAGGGAGACAACCTACCTGTATGTAAGGTGAAACTAAAAGCATCTGCATTTTTAAAACACGACAGAAAAAAAAACAAAAAAAGAAAAGAAAAAAAAGGCCCCAAATGCCACAACATTCCCTTCTACTTTCAGGGGCATCAGGAAACCCATGCCACAGAAGTCAAAGCCAGGCCAAAGGCATGATTTAGAAATGTTCACTTGTAATCACAAAGTGAATGCGCATACTCAGCCAAAACCATTTCTATGGCATGTTTCAATGGCTCCAAACACGTTCTTTCCCCCTCAGCACATTAAAAGGAAATGTTCCTGCTGCCCTTAAAAGCTTCTGAATGGAGACCTCATGACTACAACAGCTGATGAGCAATAATTATGAGTACTAATTAGAAGTAGTTTATGGTGCAGACACACTGACCAGAAGGGTCGTAGACCTCAGGGCAGGACCTCTGCTTCAAGATCGGTATCAAGAACTAAAGGACAGGGAATGGGTTTCATTATATGCCACCTGGCAAAGAGAAATTACATCTGTGCTCTTCAAAACCTAACAAAAAATACAACTCTGCTGCTCCAAAAGCATTTCTTTCTGCAGATGACCCGAGTTTCACAAGAATCCTGCCTGGTTGCTAACACGGTGATCCACACCTCCCCAACCACTGCGTTAATGATCTACTGAAGTGAAACAGCCATTATAAGCAGTTACATTCTCTCTGAAACCACACTGAAGAGTTCATTGCTCAGAATAGAGAAAGACAAAAAAAAAAATGGAAGTATGCTCAAGGCACAGATTTGATACGAACTACAGGCTGAAGGCAGCTAGTACATGGCTTGATCTCCTCAAGCCTATAGCAAGCAACAAATTTTTCTGACAGATAACACCTTTCTTGCTCGCCGATCTTTTATTTTTCTAGATTTACTGTAAATATTTAATCTTTGGAGGACTGTTTGATTTATACTTAACACAACCAAGTATGGCCCTGGGGTAAGGTTGCTCGATTGCATTCTACCTGCTTGTGCAAACGTGAAGGGCTTTTCTTTCCTCCTTCATGCCCTGTTAGGAGCACTACACACCAAGGCCAGACACTAAAACAACATGGATAAGATATCGTTTCTTTCTGGCATGTAAGGAATGAAAATAAAGGTCCTCTAAAAAAGCCTCAGCACTTCTCCTTCCATCCCACCATGCTGCAGACTCCACTGTGGAGCACCATGGGCCCCAATCATCGCACCTCGCTTGTATTTTCTCTTAGCAAGCCATTCCCTGTGTAAAGTCACAGCACTGCCAAGGTGCAAAGTCAACCACTGGTTAAAAACAACATTCTGTGCCTTATCAAGGTCAGGGTGACTTGGGTTTAATTACACCAAACTACACTACATCCAGACTGAAATTAGCACATTTGTTGAACATAGCACAAAAGGAAAATTCTGCATCTGTAAATACATGAACATCTGTCAGGTTGGGCACAGACAATGGATGTGTTGTGGGTGATCATTAACATAAAACGAAAATTACATGCATGAGCGTCTGCATCTCAAAAATGAAAAGAAAAGAAACACCTTTGCCACATGCTCAGCTTACCAGACAAGACTGCCCTGACCAGTCCCACCAGTGCAGGGCAGCATGTCTACAGCTGAAAGCAGATACTTCCACATGTGTGCTCTAAGCCTTGCTGAAAAGGGATCCTCTGTTAACACATGAGGCACACACAGCAACCATGGCCAAGAGAGGTGCAAACCCATACAGTCAGGGTAGCAATGCAGTATTTTGAGGATCCAGGAAGATTTTTGCATCTATCAAGGCAACGCTAAAATATATTAAACCTCGATAAGATAGAGAAGAGCAAATGAAATAAGAACAGGTTCCTGGCTGGAAAAATTCCATAGAATCACAGAATGGTTAGGGTTGGATGGGACCTTAAAGTTCTACTAGTACCAATCCCCTGCTATAGGCAGGGACACTTCCTTCTAGACCAGGTTGCTCACAGCCCCATCCAGCCTGACCTTGAATGCTTCCATGGAGGGGGCATTCACAGCTTCTCTGGGTAACCTGTTCCAGTGCCTCACCACCCTCACATGAAGAATTTCTTCTTAATCTAGTCTAATACTGCCTTCTGCTGATACACATGATCTGCGAGGTCCCTTCCAACCCAAACAACTTTGATTCTGTGACATACAAAAGCTTCCCTGAAAACATCACCTATTCCTTTTGCAGCCAATTGATAGGCACACACAGCAAACTGGAAGCAGGTTTACCCCATGCCACTGCACTTCCCATTTATACCACAGGTTTCCCATTAAGATCAAAACAACATATGGACCTCAGCTGAAGGATGCCCCTCAGTGTGCTCCTCACTCCCAACAAAAGACAAGGGATAGAAGCACGTGACTGACTCGAAGCAAATGCTCCACTGAATCTCTGAGCTGAGCTCTCAGAGTTCTGCCTCAGTAAATATGGGGTGTTAGGGGATTCTTTGTTGTGATTTTTTTCTTTATTTAATAATTTTGCTGAAATCCTCCCTAGCTGCTTGAGTTATTCACGAAAAACAATCCTACTTCTTAAGAAGCCTTGCAGATACTTTGATGCTTTTCAGAGAGCTGAGGGCTCAAAAAAAAAAAAAAAAAAGGACTGCAAAATCCAGTGATTGGCTTATTCTTGAATGAATATCTCTGCACAGCTAGATGCTATCTTCTGAACATCTGCAGGTTCTAAAATCAGACCAGACATGTATTTTCACAGCTGTTAAGTGAACCTAATATATTTTACAGGCAGAAGTTCAAAAAGGTGTTTCAAGAACACTCCTTTCAAAAAGTTTGAATTGCTACATAAAAAAATCCTCCCATATGCTCACTGCCACCCCCTTCTAACACCAACTGCCCCCACTTGCTTTCTCCCTCTTTTAACCAATTGCACCCCACTGCTGTTCCAATAGCAGTGACTTTATCAATGCAGTCCAAGGGCTGAGGCACCAAAGTGCTGCCAGGCAGACAGCAGCCGAGCACCCGGCGTTCTTTCATTGCTCTGCCTCTATCTAAACACCATCTACAGTTGCTTAGTGCTGGAAACAGCAGCTGCTCCAAAAGAGCCCCATTTCAAAAGCTTCTCTTTGCTGTTCTACTACTTGCATTATTTTAAATTGAAAGACAGCATATTTAGGCCTTCCCTGGATTCCCACTGGAAGTGTCACACAGGGTTCTGATGCTGTTAGCTAGTTCCAGAGAGGATGAACAGATAATCTCCAAAAAAAAAAAACCCAAAACCCTGATCTAAGCAAGCGAAACAACTTTTCTCTGCACTCTGCCTGCAGTAATGATTTCATACATCCCATAAAAATGGTCAGAATGGGTTTTATGGAAAGAGTCAGAGTGGAAAAGATCAATAGGACATACCCAGATATGGATCGGGGTGATGTGGGTCAGAGGATTTAAAGAAGGTGTAAGAAAGCCTGTTGTTGGCTGTACATTTGCCTTCCGGCAAAATGTTCTCTCCCCGCTGCCACGTGGCTTTATGCGCTGACACACCATGTTTGCAGCTCAGCAGACACAATATCCTTGTGCTGCTGACTTCTGTTTGTTTTCTCATTTCTGTTATTCTGAGCGTTCTACCAACAAAAATAAATGCTCGTGCTCACCACGCAGATATCTGAATGGCACGTTAAGAAAGAGAAGGACGGACCTATAGAATGCAGTTAAGCAAACGGACATAAGCACATTTAAAAACACAATGGGAGGAGGAGGGGAGTTGCTGTGTGCAGACTGCTGCTTTAGGGATCTGCCACAAGTGACAAATGAAGCAAGAACTGACCCACACAAACCCACTGGGGAGTTCAGCACAAGGATGGATGAGAGGGCCAAGTGGGATTCAAAGAAGAAAAAATGCAAGCATTGCAGTTTGACACAAGATGGGAGAAATGGGATGCAGAATGGTGGCAGCATGGAAAGGAAAAAAAAGACAAAAGGAAACAAAAAGCCACTGTCAGTTCCCCATATCACTGTTATGATCTGGTAGCATTGTACATGTCTACTGAGCACACTGAGGAGCTGTGCCTAGCCAGGTGGTCCAGGACCTCAGCTCAACTAGCAGAACAGCAAATCAGCCTGCAGCTCTGGTTTCCAAGTCAGGATTCAAACATGTTGGTAAGGAAGCACAGGAGCAGTTCATATAGCAGTTACTTGCAGTGGAGAATAAATCCAGGCAAGTAGTGTGCTTAAAACAAAGTTTTTGTCAATTCAAAACAAGTCACACTCCTGTCATGAATTCACTGAAGATCTTCAGCAAGGTAAGTAAATACACAAGCAATCCAGACTGCCACTAATCCTGCTCATAGCTCATCCCCACATCACTGCTGGACCACTGTTTTTGGGGATGTGGCTTGGTGGGTACAGTGGTGACGGAAGGATGACTGGACTTGATGACCTCATTGGTGTCCAACCTTAGTGATTCTACCGGGATTCCAGAGGTCTCCCACAGCACCACCTCCTCAACCGCTACACCGGTACAAAATTAAAACATCATTAAAGAGGGCTCCATCATTAAAACAGGGCTCAGATGCAGGTGGTCTCAGCACTGACTCTGTGTGTACCTCATAATACCATGCAAAGACCACAGCCCTTTATAGCCCATAAGACGTCTGAGAGATGACACGGGCTCTACTCTGATCAGCAGTTTTTATTTTAAATACACCTGGCTTCAGAAAAAATCCTGTTTGAAAACCAACACTTTTGACTGACAAGGAAAGTAATAAGTTCACTTCAAAACATTCACTACAAAAATCATTTCCTCATAAAAACTCCAGTTTTCAGCTTTATTACTTGAATAAATCCTACAAACAGCAAGCAAATGTCAAGTGACAAAAGTATTATTTGCAAGTTGCCCTACCACAAGACATGCACTGCATTTCTGTATTTGCTTTTATTCTGTTCAAAGTTCAGTTTTACGTAGCACTATCTCAGACCACCATTTAAAAAACCACACCTGCAATACATGTTTCCCAGTAGCTATTCTGAAAAGCAGTTTTTAATTCTCAGAACCTCTTTTTAAAACCCAAGCCCCACTTGGCATCAAACACAGGGAGTTCCAGGTCAACATTTTGGAATTATCCTGTAAGCAATGACACCTTCAGCTCCGTAAAAAAACGCCCTCTGAGCAATTACAGAGGGCAAGCAATGATACAGAATGTGCTCTCATAAATAGTTAATTGATCGCTGGGGTCCCACGGGTCAACAGGCTACTTATAAACGCATGGCTCAAAGCCATCCGTAACAGACACCATGGCACACACCTGTCTCTAACCAGACCAGCACAAACCGGCTGTGATGCCTTAATAAAGGCACGGCAGAGGTTTCTTGATGATTCCACTGTGCCTTTGTCGAAAGAAAGAAAGAAATCCTCTTATTGGCACCAGTTACAAATGATAGATTTGTGAACAGAAGCTAAGCAAGACACTCTGCTGTGTTTGGATTCCTGTGAAGGCTGTTTTCATTAGCCAGCTGTCAGGGGGAAAAAAAAAAAAAAGAAAAAAAAAAAACTGATTCCTGAGCTTCATTGAGGGGGAGGGAGTGAAAAGGTAACAATAAAAATAACCCTAAAAATACACTTTGCAGCTCCCCATTTCATGGATGCAGAAACAACAAAGGCCAAGCATCACTCAGTGTGCTGCAGAGCCACACACCAGCAAAGCACTTGGCAGAGTCACTCCTTTAGAAGGCAGGGAGCAGCACAAAACACAGTTATTTTTAAAAGATCTTCAGCATCACACTACCAATACGAGGTGTGGGCTCTGCCATGCCCATCAATAGCAGCAAGCATCCCCAGGAACAGTTTCCCAGCTCCAATGGCAGCAGCTAATCCTGACCTCCAACCTGCCCAGAGCTGGGAAAGGCAATCCCAGCCTCACAACTCGGAGACAAGAAGATTTAAGTCTGAAGACAAAATAGGCCCATTTTCAGAGATCCACTCCCAAATTTGGAGGGTTCTGTCTTTTTGACAACCAAACCATGTATTTGGCTTTTACATTAAAACCTATTTGTTTGGTATTTTTTTCTTAAAACAAGCAAACAAAAAACCAACTTATGCCTTAGAAACCTTAAGATACAGAGCAAAGCCTACTGATAGCTCCTAAAGTATCTGGGCACCTGGCTGTGCTCACAAAGATCACAGACACTCCTAAAATCCCTAAGAGGCTAAGCAGTGCCTCTGGTGCTTGGAAATAGGATCATGAAGGTTGGAAAAGGCCTTGAAGATCATCTAGTCTAACAGTAGTAAGTTTTCAGCTCATGCTCCACATCCAAAATTCAGCATCAGAGCAGCTCAAAGCTCTGGACTTCTTCATCTCTCACCACTACTTAGGCACCCAATGCAAAGACTGAGTTTAAATCCCTTTGAAAACCTTAAGATGAAACACACTTTTGGGTAATTGCTTTAAATCTCAGCCACTCCGAAGGAAGTGAGAGAAGAGCCACTGAGCATCCTAAATGAGACTTACTACTTCACAGATGAACTCACAGAGAAAACTCCGTACTCCTACTTATGTTTATTCACCGAGACAGTCATAGGAAGCTGTACACAACTACCCAACACTGGAGATTACATAAGAAATTACTTTAAGCCAGACAAAACCAGAACGCCTGATGTTGCTACTCTATTCATGCTCACAAGTCCCCACGCAGCTCACATTCGATGCTCTTGAGTAGTTAACAGTGCCTATAAACTGCTGATGTGCAATTTGCACAACTTACTACTTCTCACATCATAGATTAATTAAAAGCACTTGCACATATTGGGGTTTTTAAACACCTGCATGCAGAGCTTGCTTCCAGCAGCACTGTAACCAACCAGGATGGCTACAAACTCAACACTGCTGCACAAACTGACAGCCACATCAATTAGGGATACCTCAAGAAAGAGTTTTTTTAATGCAAGGGAAAAATATATAAGTTATAGCACTCTGCAAAATTTACTAGAAAATGTAATTTCATCTCATTTTGACACGGGAACGTGCCAAAGCTGGATCTGAAGCAAGGTCTATTTTTGTCCCATGGACATGCATGTTGAGGAATGGGTTTGCACATGTGCTCCTGCTCCAGTAATAAAGAAATAAAAGGAATAAGGGGGAGCAAGGTTGCAGTGGCTTCTCCATCAATGCATTTATCCCATTTAGGTTTGTACCATAGCCCTGAACCCTCAGGCTGCTCTGTTGATCAGGACACTTCAATTTTTCCGTGGTAAACTCTTGGCTTACAGCATTGCTCTTCAAGAAGATGTGCATTGCCTGAGCACCCCTAAAACTGGAAAAAACTCTGAAGACTCTGGTGTCACTTCCCCTCATTCAGCCCCACCAAGTGCTTATCAGCACAGGGCTGGGGCCGGCCGTGATACCAGCTAGGGTGGAGCAGAGCCAGCCCTGGGTTTGCCCACGCTTGCTCACATGCTGGAGGAAACCCTGGGGACACTCAGCCCCAGGAAAGTGGCACAGCAAGGTGTCCGGCCCATCCTGGATGGTAGGTCTCTGCTGCAGCCGGCCACAGGAGCAGACAATGGATATGAGAGTGTGGGACAAAATACCAATCGCATCTGAAGAGGCAGATTTCACAAGGAGCAACTTGGAAGGCTCAGGAGAGACCTTCTTGCTCCCTACAGTTATCTGGAAGGAGGTTCTGTTGAGAGCAGAGCTAGGAAATAGTGTTTCAGGACACAGACTCTCTCCTGGGTTTCCTTCCATGCCCCAGGCTGCACTCCCCAGCTCTCCATGAGGAGAAGCATGTCTGAGAAAATCCCTAAAAATCCCAATCCACAAAAGCCAGTGAAGGGGTTTGACATATGCCTGAGGTCAGGGTGCTGTATGATCCAGCAAGAAGTGATGGAGATAGGGAAGCCTTAAATTCCAGCTGCCTTTCAGGCATGGGCAAGCAAGGCAAGGCCCTCCAAAACACATTCCTACACTGGGAAGCAGCAGTTCTGAGCCCTATCCTGGCGTCAGGTAACTAAGCCCTGGCTTTGCAAAGCTTGAGCTGCTCTATTCTTTCAAAACAATGTTATCAGTGGGCAGCATCCCTCCTGCTTATCTGGCTGCTCAGCTGCTTGCCTTACCTCAGAATGTGGAAGAACTGGGCTGCAGGGTCGAGCTCTGTGCCTGGGGGTGTACTCCAATACCCAGCCCCAGGCCTCCATCCCACCATGGGGAGCAGCCATCAGGGCTGGCCTCCATAGAATCATAGAATCATAGAATCACTAAGGTTGGAAAAGACCTAAAAGATCACCCAGTCCAACCGTTCACCTATTCCCAATAGCTCCTACTAAACCATGTCCCTCAACGCAACATCCAGCCTTTCCTTGAACACCCCCAGGGTCGGTGATTCCACCACCTCCCTGGGCAGTCCATTCCAGTGCCTGACCACCCTTTCTGAAAAGTAATACTTCCTCATGTCCAGCCTGAATTTCCCCTGGCGTAGCTTGAAACCATTCCCCCTGGTCCTATCACTAATGACACGAGAGAAGAGGCCGACCCCCAGCTCACTACAACCTCCCTTCAGGAAGTTATAGAGAGCAATAAGGTCTCCCCTGAGCCTCCTCTTCTCCAGGCTGAACATTCCCAGCTCCTTCAGCCTCTCCTCATATGGCCTGTGCTCCAGACCCCTCACCAGCTTCGTTGCCCTTCTTTGAACACGCTCCAGGGCCTCAATATCTTTCTTGCAGTGAGGGGCCCAAAACTGGACACAGTACTCGAGGTGCGGCCTGACGAGTGCTGAATATAGGGGAACAATCACCTCTCTGCTCCTGCTTGCAACACTGTTTCTGATGCAAGCCAGGATGCCATTGGCCTTCTTGGCCACCTGGGCACACTGTTGGCTCATGTTCAGCCGAGCATCAATCAATACCCCCAGGTCCATTTCCTCTACGCAGTCCTCCAGCCACACCGCCCCAAGCCTGTAGCGTCGCCTGGGGTTGTTGTGGCCGAAGTGCAGGACCCGGCATTTGGCCTTGTTGAAACTCATCCCATTGGCTCCAGCCCAGCTCTCCAGCCTGTCCAGATCCCTCTGTAGGGCGTCGCTACCCCCAGGCAGATCCACGCTTCCAGCCAATTTGGTGTCATCTGCGAATTTACTGAGGGTGCACTCGATGCCCTCATCGAGGTCATCTATAAAGATATTGAAGAGGACAGGCCCCAGCACCGACCCCTGCGGAACACCACTCACGACCGGTCGCCAGCTGGATTTGACTCCATTCACCACCACTCTCTGCGCCCGGCCCTCCAGCCAGCTCCTTACCCAGCCAAGAGTGTACCCATCCAAGCCTCTGACTGCCAGCTTCTGCAGTAGAATGCTGTGGGAGACAGTGTCAAAGGCTTTGCTGAAGTCTAGGTAGACCACATCAACAGCCTTTCCCTCATCCACCAGATGGGTCACTAGATCATAGAAGGAGATCAGGTTGGTCAAACAGGACCTGCCCTTCATGAACCCATGCTGGCTAGGCCTGATCCCCCGGTCACCCTGCACATGCCGCATGATCTCCCTCAAGACGATCTGCTCCATAACCTTCCCTGGCACCGAGGTCAGGCTGACAGGCCTGTAGTTCCCCGGATCCTCCTTACGACCTTTCTTATAAATGGGAGTCACATTGGCAAGCCTCCAGTCATCTGGGACCTCACCAGTCAACAAGGAGCGCTGACAGATGATGGAAAGCGGCTCGGCTATCACCTCCACCAGTTCCCTCAGCACTCTCGGGTGGATCTCATCTGGCCCCATCATCCTGCCCAAGCCGTTGTCCTACCTTGTAAGGCAGAGCAACTACAGCTCCCAGAGCAAGGGCTCTTCTCAAGGTGATTCCTATATTCTCCTCATGATTCCCACACCAGCCCGGCACCCCAAAATGGTGGCCTGCAAGTGTAATGCACACCCAGGCAATAGGTATCATGGCTGATGAAGAAGCTCCAGCCAAAGGGGACTCTTCCTACCAGTACTCCCCTAGATTTGGAATTGCATCATTTCACAATGCTCATCTCCTCACGTGCTCCTGGATTAAACCCATCTGGTATCAGTTCTGTTTCTCCAGCATGGAAACTCAATGAGCAGGCCCAGTCCAAGAGAACAATTAAAATACCTGCTGCTCTTCACCCAAATACCCCAAAGGTGAAAATGCCTGGAAACAAACTAGCAGGATTTGTCACCTCCTCACAAATCATCTCTGCCCCCACCTCTATGGCACCTCTCAGTGCCACCTCTACCCTCTTCTTGAGCACCTCAAGGGACAGCGACTTCACTACCTCCATGGACAAACCGTTCCAATGCATTACCACTCATTTAGAGAAGAGATTTTTCCTGATATCCAACCTGAACGTACCACCCAAGAGCAGCCCGGACTGAATTCTCATAAGCCATCCTTTTTTCAGGGAAGTCCCATATGGTCATGCAGGATTAGTCTATTCATCATGTACCTGGGGACAATGGAAATAGAAATGCTCTGCTCACCACCAGCCTGGACTAGATGAACAGAGGTACACCATTCCCCATTCGATGCACACAGGGCCCTCTCTGACATGCCCATTGAGCTGGCTGACTCCCTGAACCCAATTGGCAAGGAGAAAGCCCAAAATGGGGATTCACTGAAGACAGCAGAACTGCTCCCTCCAGCCCTGCTCACACCACCACAGAGTAATCAATGCCAAAAATCACAGCTGCCAGACTGACATGTTTAATGCAACCTGACATCTCCTGCAGCAATCCCTTCAGTTTCACCTTCTGCCTTATGCAAGTCAGATGTCCTCAGCCCTCCACCAGGTCTGGCATCCATAGCTCTCCAGGTCCCCTGTCCGTGCTCTCTGCTTCTCCTGCTTGAGCTCTGCACAAACACCACCAAAGGTCAGCTTCTGCAACAAGGAGATCTTTGCACTACCACCACGCACACATTCACACATCCCTCTGCAGAGACACCCAGCAGAAGGGCAAGACAGACAGCTACAGGAGATAAGGGCTGAAACCACCCCAGAAAAACATGCTGGCTTGTCTACCCAAGCTCTACTCATTCAGGAGAGCAGTGGGTTTGCACTGAAAGCGAGGAGTTCTGGTTTCCATCAGCCCTCCAACAGACACCTCAACCTCCCAAGAATCTTTCCAAAACACAAACTGCTGCAAACATACACAGAACCACCGTGACAGAAGCTTGAAGAGAAGCTGTAAAACTGATTAGTCGTCAAAATCATCAGACCATAAAAGAAGCTCCAGCTGTGCTTCCCTTATTTGTGTAGAGAAATGCAGGAGGCAGGGCTCTATTTAAAATTAATTTCTTTTTTTGTTGTTGTTTACTAGCACCCAAGTTACTCTGGTTGACAATTAAGCCCATTATCCAATTCCTTCCTTTTTTAGCACCCCATTGCCTTTTTTAAGAGTTTATGCAGAAAAAGATAAATTCCAGTAAGTGCTACTTTAAAACGAGAAATGCAAGCTAACAAAGAGCCGGGGAAGATTGGGCCATTCACTCTTCTGTTTTAAGATCCCAATCCAGTACAGAACTCAACGCCAACAATTCCTTTGAAGTCAACACCAATTTCAAGTCAATCTACTGCCTTTGGGCTTTGAGTTAAACTCTGCCCAAACGTTCTGCCAGATCCTTGGTGCAAGTGTAGGAGGACAAGAGCAAACAAATATTTAAGTTTTGGCTTGCGTACTTCAGCAAAATTGCTGTCAGCACATGCTTTGAAGTTCGTACAAAACCCAGTTGGAGAAATTCAAGACAATAACTAACTTGGAGACCGGTGGGTCAGAAAACTGCAGAAGAAAATAATACTTTGATGCAAGTAACACTAATCGTGAAGCATGGTGTTCCCAATATCCCACTACACACTGTCCTTTCAGCCTTTGCTCTTAAGCTGACCCACAGATTGGGTCACACAGATGCTTTGGCAGAACAACCAGGAGCAACCCATTTCTTCCCCCTGAGCAGAGGGCAGTTTGCTGTGGATGCTCTGCACAACATAACTCTGACCTGGGTACCACACGCAGCTCTTTGTGGCACAGATGCTGAGAGCAATACCTCAGTAAAGCCAAAACCAACACTGCGATCCAAGACCTCGACACCACACCCCAGCTCTACCTCTGTCTGCCTGTTCTGCCTGAAGTCGCACCAGGCTGTTCACTCTGCCTCATCTAGCCCAGCTCTGAGTACCTACAGCCTCACTGGGCCCTTGATCCAGCATTAAGAGTTGGACTCAACTATTCTTAAGGGTCTGTTCCAACTCAGGATACTCTATGTTTCCTCTGTAATACTTG
This sequence comes from Tetrao urogallus, assembly GCF_951394365.1. Lineage (NCBI taxonomy): Eukaryota > Metazoa > Chordata > Aves > Galliformes > Phasianidae > Tetrao > Tetrao urogallus. Next base: position 63,070,846 of record NC_136817.1, read on the forward strand.
ACTGAGGAAGCTTTCAGTAATATCTAAGTTAGAACAACAGGCACTACTTGCAAGGAGGAGCCCTTCTTGTTCCTGTTGTAATAATTCATGTCTGAGTGCTAACTTGTCAGCTATCACAGTAAGAGAAAAACCTGGGGCTGGAAGTTGTTCTGTTGTCATTCCCATCCTCTGCAAAGGGATGGGGAGCTGATGTGGCACAACACTGCCTGTTCTTCGTGTCTTTCAATAGACAGTGAAATCAGTGCCAGAAAGGCAAGAAACTCAAAGCTTTTGGAGACATCTGTATTTACACTTCTGTCTTTTAGGGCAGAAATCTGACTGCTGCATTTTGGGGATAAACAATCAGAATGTCAGTTGGTGCCTCATGCAGGTTGCACTACGTAGCTTCAGAGCACATGGACAGGCACTGACATCACGGATGGAGCAGTCCTGGCTGCTTCCTCTTGGCCTTTACCGAATTATGACTCCAACTTGCTTCATGCTACTATCATCGGCACCCTTCACAAGCACCAGCAGTCCCATAAATCTGCTTTTTACAGCATGGCAGAAGCCTAATTACACATGATTAAACTCTGTCAAAAATTAAAGCCCACACATTCCTCTGAAATTGAAATCAGCCCTGTTAGGTATTAAGAAGCAGCAATGCTGATGGCTGGAAGGCATGTTGTCAACACAATGTTGCAAGTGGGGGCACTTCCAACTCTTCATTTGAGTCTCTCCTACAAACACTGGTGTAAGCACACCCCGAACTGCGGCCATGCACATCTCAGGCTGCAGAGACAGATGCAGCTCAGACACCTAGAAAGCTTACACTTGCTGCTCCTGCTCTCCTCAGCTCTCCTCCCCCAGCACCGTGCACTGTTGGACCTCACTGCACAGATTCGGAAAGGTTAAGCCACAATCCATTTATCTTTGTGACAACAGCTTAAATGAATATTGAGCTCTTTAAGGACACATACAAGTTACACATCGTTTTGCTGTCATGAAAACAGGCACTGGAAATTAAATATAACCCATGTAGATGGACGCTACAATAGGATACAACATCCAAAGGAAATGCTGTTAAGGCATTTTGAGACTTTTATTACAAGGTAAGCATCATTTTAGATGGATGCAACACTAGGAGTGAGGAGAACAAAAGTTTGTGGCTTTTATTACCAATGAAGAGATGATCCCTAGGAAGAGGCGATCCCTAGGAAGAGGCCTGCCACACAGGGGACAGCAGTGATGCAGCGAAAAACATCACATGGAGAAACCAATGAGTGGTACCCTGAGAGAGCAAATGATTAATGGCACACCTCACCCTGCCCGCTCCCCAAGAGCACAGTACAACCACAGTGCAAACCTCCAACCCCAATAACAGCCCCTGACAGCCCAGAGAGGAGCCACAGCTCTGGCTCTCAGCATGGATGTACACCTACAGAAAGGGAATGGCACATTCTCCCCAACAAATTGCAAAGGGACTTCTTTTTATTATTATTTATCATGTAGGGGCTATTTGCAGTTTAACAGTTAAACATTAGATGTTATGATTTCAATTACATGCACTTGTGTAACAAGCAGATGAAAGCATATGTCAAACACCTGCAACATCCCTTTACGTACCTGATCTATGCCTCTTCCAAAACACTTGCATAAAGGAAGGTTCTTCTAGAATAATACGACAAAACACATGCTTTCTCCATTCCCCACACTCCCTGATACACACATTGCGCAAAGAAACCCCCAGCTCAGGGAACACGGGGTGCACCCAGCTCAGCCCCCAGTGCCTGCCTGCAGATGTGGATGACTAAACATCTTAGGGACACACACACACACACACACACAAAAAAAAAAAAAAAAAAAAAATGGATGGATTTGTGCTTGGCATGTCCTAAAAGCTGCATTCTGGCAACTTTAGAGCTGTGCTCAGTGCTGCTGCAAAGAGGACAGGGTGCCAGCAGCATGGGGCAGCCACAGTCCCCACTGGGGGGAAGGCAGCCCCGGGCACTCACACTCACCTGGCGGTTTCATGTAATATTGCTCGATATCAGACATGTCCGTATGCAGCGCACAATCAAGATAGTGGAGGATAACTTTTCTGCTGAAGTAGTACCTCATGCCCATCAGAAAGATGGGCAAGCAGCAGGTCAGCAGGAAGGACTTGGTCACAACAAAGCACATTACTATGGAGATAAGGAAGAGAAATAAACGACACCTGTCAGAAAAGAGAATTTAGTGTTGATTTCGGAATACAAACTCATTTAAAAAAATAATATTAAAAAATAACACAGAGCAAAACAGACATTTGCAGCTCACACATGAGAATGGTGCAATCCTCCCTAAGTGGTGCTAAGTGACAGTGCAGCTCAGTGTTCCCGCAGTGCCGGGGGAGGGGAGGAGGGGTTGCTGGGGGCACCCCCTGCACCCCGTTGTCAGTTGGGGGTGGGCTGTGCTGCAGGCACGGCACTCCGCAGCCATGTGTTTGGCACTGCGGCAATACTATTTCCATCCTGGGAAGCACTGGCTGCTGGGGAGGGGCACAGCCTTGGGGCTGAGGGTCCACGCAAGGCCTAGGGGGCTCCTGGAGGAGGGAACCCTTTAGTACCAGTTTCCCAGCACCCCACTACTGCCAGGGGTCCCTCTCCAATACAGAGCTTGAGGGGTCACCTGCAACCACCAATAGCTTGAGAACCCAGCCTTGGGGTGGAGGGTGCGTTTTCACAGAGGGGGACATGCATTATTACATTATTATTCACGCAGAAGAGGAGTTCACATCATTACTTTCAGGAAGGGCAGCTTGGGCACAGATTATTATTTTAAAGCGGGGTTTCAAAAGGGGCCGCGGGGTTATTTGCGGGAGGTGGGAGCACCTTGCAGGGGTCATTTTGAGATTGCAACCCCCGGGAGGTGACACCCCCCCGCCCCCCCCAACACACACACACACACACTCGGAGATGGAGGGGCCCGGCCGTCTCCAAGCAACCGCTGCACGCGGTGCGCAGGGCTGCGCGCTGCGGAGCTGCGCGCTTCGATGCGCGCACTGCTCCCATCCCACCCCCCACCCCCCTCAACCGCCAGCACGGAAAAACCGCAAGGACGCGCAACCTCCGCGGGGAGCCCCTCACCGCCCATCAAACCCGCGCAGCGCAAACCACCCCCCTCTCCCTCCGCCGCGATGCGCTGCGCTCTGCGCATCGCTGCGGCTCCGCGTGGCTGCGGCTCTCCCGACTCCGCGCGTCCCCGTGGGGACCCCGAGCGGAGCTGCTACTCACCAGCCATCAGCGCGTAGAGCAGCTGGGTGAGGGGCTGCTGTTTTAACCCTCTGAAGGCCGTGTTGGGGATCCGCTCCATGATACCTTCGTAGAAAATGCGGCGCACCACCTCCTGTTCGGAGGGATGGAATTCGCGGATGTAGACGTTGTCGCGTTTGGGTTCTTCTTTGGGGGTACCAAGGGGAGCAGGAGGGGAGGAGGGGGAACCCGAGAGGGTGGGCCACATTTGGGAGGAAGAAACAATGATGGTGTCTTTTTTGGCTCCCGGGATTGAGTCATGGTCTTCCGCCACGATCTTGGTCTCACAAACCATCTTGGGAGACAGACAATGCATGCAAACGGGGCACGGGGAGGGAAGGAGAAGAAAAACGGGGAGAGGGGAAAGGGGAGGGGAAAAAAAAAAAAAAAAAAAAAAAAAAAAAAAAAAAAAGAAAGAAAGAAAAAAAAAAGGGGGGGAGGGGGGGAGGTGCGGAGCGCGGAGCAGGGCCGGAGACCCGCGGGCAGCTGCGCGGGGCGCGGAGCACCGTAACCGGGCGGGACGGGAGAAAGGAGCTGCGCTGCATTTTGGAGAGGCATTTATAGGGCGGGGGGGGCCGCGGGTCCTCGGGGTCCGAGAACCCCCCGCATTGGCTGCGCGGGGTCGCCATGTGATCGGGGGGGGCGGGCCGCCTGCCCACCTCCCACCCCCATCACCCGCGCCGCCCCTTTGCAAATTACTACGGCGCGTCCCTGCGCGGGGGGCGGTTTCCTCCCGCGGGTCGCGCATCTCTCCTCTGCGTCCGCGCACGGGGACGCCGCTTTCTTTCATTCTTTCTTTCTTTCCGTGTTCCCATTCTGGAACAGTCGCTGCGAGGGAGCCCTACGGGCAGACACGACCGCGGGTGGGTGCGAGGGATGCGCGTCCCGGCGGGCTGCGGCGCAGCGTGGGCGCTCCGCGGTGACTCATGCGGCGCGGCTCCCCCCCGCCCCATCCACGCATTGAGTGCTCCCCGAGCCCACGCGGCCCCACATCCGTCCCCCACGCCGGCTCCGTGCCCCGTACCCCGATCTATAACTTTTCCTGGGGGAAATAGAAGGCGGGGGGATGCGCAGCGAGGAGGAAGAAGGAGAGGAGGAGGAAGATGGGCTCCTCCTCTTCGCAGGACCCGAAAAGCTTCGCTCTCTCCCGGTTGGAACCGGCCGGCATCTGCCCCAGGCATGCGCCTTGCGGGAACGGTGCGGGAATGCGGAGCGGCGGGCACGGGCACCCACACTGGTGGCCGTCTCCCTCCCACCGGCTGCGCCCCCGGAGCCCCGTGTGAGCCCCACTGCGAGGTGCGCCCCTGGAAATCCCATCCTCCTGCGGGGTGCACCTGCGCATCCTCCTGTCCGCTGCCCCCTGCAGCCGCCTCTATGGATGCTGCATCCCCCTGCGGACTTCAGTGCATCCCCCATTGGGGCTCCACTGGCACCCCGTGGGCTTGCATCCCGGGTGAGGTCCCCAGGATGGTGCGCAGGCAGCTGGGGCTTTGCTCCAAGCTTGGTGCCGCTGTAATGATTTCGTTGCTTCACTTTACCTTAAAAAAAATAAAAAAAATAAAAAAATAAAAAAAAGTTCCAAATCACGGAGGGGGAAAGATGAAGCCAAGGCTTGGAAGCTCTCCCACCCGCTGAGTGCCGCCGGCACCTGCAGCCTCACACTGTGTCCGGTATCCTCGTGGGGAGTTGGGGGGCCGGCCACGAACTGGTCCTTTCTTCAGAGCATCTGAGCCGGAGTCCCACCCGCACCAGAGTGGGGTGACAAGATGTGGCATTGATGGCAGCTCAGCACGTGGGTCGCAGTGAGGGAGCAATGTCCCCAAGCAAAGAACCTCCCGTGGGAGGGAGATGTCCCCGTATCCCCATGTCTCTGGCACATCTCGCCCTCAGCAGAATTTGCCAACGTGAAGGCAGAGAGGCAGTGGATGGGGAAAACAAACAAACAAATGGGGCAGCGTTCGCTTTCAGATTGTGAAAGCTCCAAGCCAAAGATAGGAGACTGCTGTTTTAAAAATATAATTCAAGCAACACTCAGCTCCATATGCCTGGGTGAAGCAGGCATTTATTTTTGTTTGATCCTTTCTACGCTGCTTATTTATGAAATAACGAAAGTAATCAAAACAACTCATTCCTTAAAAAAAATACTGCTGCAGTTATGTAACAGCCAGGAAAGCTCCCAGTTCCAGTCCCGCTCTATGGGCCGGAGTGTTGGCAGATGGATTATTTTTAGAAAGACTCCAAACACTTGTTTACTACTTATGCTGCATCTTGTAAGCAAAAATGAGCATCCTCCCTTTGCCCAAGGTGAGGACGTGCTGCTGCAGTGGGGAAACTGAGGCACAGAGGGGCTTTGTGCACCATCATGCAGCGACTTAGAGGAGCCACAGGCACGGCACCAGCTTTACCAAGCCCTGTCTGAATGCCAAACTTCACCTTCTGTCACTGCCAAGCCAGGTTTTCAGGTTTCTCCAGGGCTCTGGCAGAGCAGCAAGGAGGGATGGGGACGGAGCAGGCGGCTGTGACGGATGGAAGCAAATGTCAGTGAAAATCAAGTGCCTCGCTGCAATCGATTGCACAAGGCAGGCAGGTTCCCAGACAGCAGATTTGAGGCCCCGGAATAAAAAGAATATTGTTAGCAAAGCTTCCTGGCAAGGCAACTGCACTGCCCAGAGCTTTCAGTCTGTAAAAGCACAGTTGTCATCCCCAGTTACTGAGGATTTTGCTCCTCCAGGACCTGGGGGGAAGTCACCCACATGCCATGACCCACTGTTGAACTTCACAGAAAGAAGTAATGTAATGAAGATGGACGTTTCGGAGTCTGCCTTTTATGCCAGTGCTCCCAGCAGCTCTCACTGCAGTTAAAGAAGAGCACTTGGTGCATGGATGCTCGATCCATTTGTACGGAACGAATGGGGGCAAGTTGTGGTTCTGAGGGCTGAGGAATTTTGGTTTTAACACCCCAAACCAAAGTGGATTTTCCTGTAAATCTTGAAGCAACAAACCCCAAGGGTGATTTCAAACAACTTGGATGCTCTATAATAGCATCTGTTCCTAAGGGGTGGTAGGCACCAAAGCAGGACCTCACCAGCAAACTTCAACCTCCAGACCATGATGTGCTGGGCAAGGAAATGTGCTGTGGGAAGGGACTGTGCATAGCAACACCACAGTGTTGGCTCTGTCTTTCTCCTGTAATAGCCACAAGCAGCCACAATCCTTCCCTCACTGGGGGCAATTAGTATACTCCAGCAATTAACGGGTTGATGGCAAAAGCTACCCCAGGTTCTGTTGGTGTGGTGGTGTCAGAAGGGCTCTTCCCAGCATGGTCTGGTGGCTCCAAACCCTATCTTCTGCAATGTCTCCATCAGTGAGTGACCAAGGCATGTGCTGAGATTTCAAGCTGTTGTTCTCATCTGCCTCCAGGTCCTCTTCCAACCCTCAGCTTCATCACTACAGGTGGCTTTGCTATGCTACGGGCACAGGCACCCGCTCAACTCAAGCAGCCCAGCACCATGCTTTAGCTGTAGCAGCCTCTGCTTTGTTGGGCTGCAGGAAGAAGTGAAAGCCTCTCTGTCAGCTGCAGGTGTGCATATGAATGTGAGCCATTTGCCTAATAAATAGCTTCCTAAAGGGTGATTAATTAAAATCTCAACTGCATGACTTGGGGAGAGATTGCATAGGGCATGAAGGAGACACCACTGAAATGGTGGGAACAAAGACCACACGTGGCTGGAGGAGCACCAGGGCTTTAAGCCAGGTGCATGTGGGAACACCACAGGTGGTGCGAGCCAGGGAATGCTCATTTCTTTTTTTTTCCTCCCCTCTTGGAAAAGTACCTGTCTCTGCAATCAGCTTTTCCTCTTGCTATGATTAACCTGCAGCCATCCAAATTTTGGCTACTTGCTTGGGTCAGCAAGGTAACAGCGCTAGGAAATGCGCTGTATCATGAGCAGCTCTGTCAATGAGTATCTGTCTTTGCTAAGGAAGGAAAGAAGAACCTAAGGTTAATGATTGTACTTTCGGCCAACAGCTACTTTGCTGGCATTTTTAACAGCAGTGATTTTAACTGATGGCTGAAGCACAGCTGTAGTGGGCTGGCGTTTTCCTGCCTTTGCATGCTGGCTTGCTGCAAGAAGCAGAGGGAAATTTTCCGGTATTTCCAGTTTTGCTGCTCAGAGATGCCTCCAGGCTCTGTGCTCATGGCCTTGGTCCCCTTCCCTCTGCACATGGGGACAGCAATTGCTCCAGGTGCAGAAGCAAAAACAATGGCATGGAGTCACATCTGCCCATCCTCATTGCTCTTGGGAGCATCAGGATCTTAAGTCACACTCCCCTCAGCTGACTTAAGCTTGCTCCCCTTCTCCTCAGAGAGAATTGTAGAATCATTAAGGTTGGAAAACCACTACTATCATATAGTCCAGCCATCAGTCCATCCCCACCGTGCCTACACTGTGAATTCTGGGAGAAGTCTCCTTTTGTTGTTGCTGTTTTTCTTTGTTTGATTGTTTGTTTGTTTGTTTTTGTTTTAACTGCTATTTTTATTTTCAAGTGGGATTTAGTGGCAGGCACTTGGTTCCAGACACAGTAACTTTAGGGAAACACCAAATATTGTAAATGCTGTAAAGCAATGGGCTGGAACTGGGGGCACAGAGGCATGAGATTTTTAAAGAAGCATTTTCAAATGGAAAGAAGGTTCTCTAACTAGAGGATCCTAGAGGTCTTTTCCAACCTTAATTCTGTGATTCTGTGACTCAATGACTTTCCCCTCTGATGAGTGGCACAACACAGCCACTGTGATAAATGTTTATAAATGTCCAAAGGTAGGTGGGAGGCAAATGGATGAGGCCAGGCTCTTGTTGGTGATGCTTAGCCATGGGACAAGGAGCAGTGGCCTGAAACTTGAATGTTGGAAGTTCCATACAAACATGTGGAAGAACGTCTTTACACTGAGGGTGACGGAGTGCTGGGACAGGCTGCCCAGAGAGGTTGTGGAGTCTCCTTCTATGGAGATATTCAAGACCCATCTGGATGCCTACCTGTGCAACCTATTGCAGGAAACTGCTTTAGCAGGATGTTGGACTCAGTGATCTCTCGAGGTCCCTTCCAACCCTTTCTGTGATTCTGTGTCATCCTGCGCTGCCATATTTTCATTAAAATCAAAGTCATAATGGCTTGTGAAGATTAAATACTCCAGTGGTATTTTTGTAACAGTAAAGTTGCTATAGTCATGGCTCTGGACAAATTAAGAAAAAAAAAAACAAAAAAAAAAAAACCCCAGAGGCCTGGTATTACCCTATGGCATCCCACCCCAATGATGGGCACAGCCTGGCGCCCTGTAGTTGCTGGGAGATGCCACCCTGCATTCCTGGTGGGAGAAAGGCAATCACCACTGCTAGTGGAGTCTGGAAGAGGTGAGCTGGGAGAGCCGTCCCATCTCTGCGGAGCAGGAGAAAGCCAACGCGCACAGACCTCCGGCGGCGCTCCCCAGAACTGCAGTGCACTGCTCTGCCACACCTGGGACTCCTTGTCCCCGCTACCGGTGCTCGGGTGCACAGCGAGGAGACCTGCAGGAGAGCAGAGGTTTGGTGGAGCCTTCTTCTCCTCCCTGCTTACCCCAGGAAAGCGAGCAGGAAGGAAAACTTGTTGCTTCCCGTCCTCCCTATGGCCCTGTGAGGTTTTTCTGCCCGACCCTCCCCTCTGGTGCCCTCCCCCAAACAGACACCAGTGTGAGCTCATCATCTGTCTTCATGCCATCCAACTGAAAGCCTTCCAGCGCCCGGCAGTCCTGCAGGTGCCTCTGTTAGAAACATCCCTGTAAGACATGGTGAGCTGCTCCCAAAGCAGTGCTCTAAATGCACTGCTCCTGGGCAACAGTAGGCATACTACTACTGATACTAAAAAACTGGCAAAATAAGATGCAGTTTGGGTGCTTTTTTATTCCTGATTAATTCCTGCCTATCTCCTATTTTCCTTGGTCTGGACCACCAGGGCTAATGCATGGTGAAAAACCATTTGTTGTGCTAACTCCAGCCCCATGCTTGTGGGACATCTGCACAACCATCCATCCTCATGATGATTGCATGTCATCCCTCCTGGCTGCCAGCTTGTTCAGTTGGTGGCTCTGTGTCACGCCTGGGCCAGGATTTCATTCCTGTACATTGCTCTGCTATTAAAAATACAGTATTCAGACTCTCGTTCCCCAAAACATCCATGCACACAACACAGCTGGGGAGGAGGGTGGAGGGCAGACACTGGGCTGGAAGCAGTGATTGGAGCCCAGCTCCCAAGGAGGTGCTTGATGCGGCTCTGATTCATGGGTTTTGTAGGGGAAAGCCAGGAGCAGTGCTGAATGCAAAAGGGAAGATCAGAGGATTTGAGTTCCGGGCTTAGCATCTCATTTCAGCCTGTCGATGGGAGGCTTGAAGCCTGGTGAGGAAAAGCTCCTTGCTGCCGTCCCTCATCTGCCTGGCAGCTCTCTGGGGAACTGCTGCCGACTGCTCCGAAATTCAATTTCTGCACTGGCGGTGGCACGTTGGGGCTGACAGTAATTGCTTTCTTGGAGGAGTAGCTGCTCACCTCTGCCAGGGACGGGGCTGGGACAAGTGTCCTGCCCCAAATAGTGGGGTGGTTTAGCTGAGAGCACAGCTGAGAGACCTGAATCAGCACAAAGCTTCTGGGGGCCACGCATTCACTCGCTGCTGCTACCCTGTGCTATTTCCAGCACATCTCCAGAAAATAGCTCACCCCCTGCACAGGGCTGGCTCTCCACGGTAGGGAGCAAACTCAGCAATTTACCAGAGGGATTCTGCTTCTTATTTTAGACTGCTATTTTAGCCTTCCTTTTGTTTTTACATTTCTCACTTTAATTCCTTTTCCTGCAGTGGGAATGAGGTGCAGCATCTCACTGTTCCAAGCAAGTTTCATCCTACCCCAGCTATTGCCTTTAAGTGAGCGATAATAGATGCTCTGAGCAAAATAGCTGTTTGATTTATTTATTTATTTATTTATTTATTTTCCCAATTGTACCAGTGGAGAAGGCAAAACTGGACTTTTTGGCATGTCTGATCCAGGGCAGCCGCTGTGATCATAGGTTGGAAAAGATCACTAAGATTATCTAGTGCAGCTATCAACCCATCCCAACCATGCACACTGACCATGTCCCTCAGTGCCACATCTACACATTTCTCAAAAACTTCCAAGGATGGTGATAACTGATAGTTAATTTGCTGGAAGGTGCACAGTCCTTACACCAATTGAAAATGCGTGTAGTAATGTGTTACCTTGCACTACCCATTGCAAATGGCCCTTCCTGAGGAGCATTTTGCCATGCAGTCTGGCATTTATCAGCTGCATGCAAGAAGCTGGCCATCAGATTATCTGTGCCTAACATCTGTTGGCCATCTCAGTTTCAGTGGACAGGATGGGAATGATAGGTTGCCGTCATATGAGTCTCTTCAGTTGCTTCAACACATCAACAATCTGCTGCAACCAAACCAGGCTACATCTGTTATTCCTATAATGCCAACTATGTATCATGTTGACTCATTTTCTATTAGATCCAGCTGTTCAGGCTGATATGCTGATTGACCTTTTGAGCTTGTTCAGCACTTGGCTACCAGAGGCCATCAGACATGATGTTGACACAGTTTCAAGGCTCACGTCCATCCTGCTGGGGTGAGGAGGCATTTCACCCACCTGTTCTGAGCAGGAGCACCTTGGAGGATCAGCTGGCCATTGCATGAGGCCACCACTGTGTCTGCGGCATCAATAAATCAGTCTGGCCCTGAAGTTTCAGTCAACTCTGTAACCTGGAAAGTACAGCTCAGTCACTCACACTCCAGCTTGTAGGAACCATAGGTTCAAATCACAGCAGGACCTGGTTCTGCTTTCAGCTTTCCAAAGCAGGAGGAGATGCCACAATGGTGCACATGCTAAAAATACTTCTGAAATACCACGTGGCAGCCCTGCAAGAAAAGCATGCCCAAGGCTTGGGGAAGGGAAAAGGACTGGAAGGCAGGGCGTGAGGCTGACCAATGCACATAAATGAAATGCAGGAGATGAATAAGTAAGGAGATAATTAAACAAACAAACAAACAAACAAATAAAAATAAGTAAGGAGAAAATAAGGTCTAGAGGAATACATTCTTGCAGGCAATGATTTCTTAACGAAGCTCTCATCCTTTATTTTTACCCATCTATTTCTCAGCATTTAGCCCCTGAAACTGAATCTCCAGTTGAAGTGCAGTCCAAAGTTATCCAGATATCCTTCAACAAGGAACGAGTATTCACAGACCATTCCCAGTTAAAGTTAGTCTCATCTGTCCTGAAAACCCTTCAGATATGGGGAAGTCTGCAGTTTCCTTCAGTAATGTAATCTCCAATTTTATTGCCTAGCATTTAAATCTATTTACTCCTCATACATAACCTACGTCACTTTTGTTGTGCATTACTCCAATTACATCCTGTTCTCCTGCCAGGAGATGAGGGACCACAACTGAACACCTGCTTTACAGCAACCTTTTGCACATTGGAAACCTATTATCTTATGGCTTTTTCACCTCCTTTTGTAGACTAAGCAAGTCTAATTCCTTCAACTTTAGCCAAAAAGTATTTTTTCCAGTCATTTGTACTTAATTTAGAACATAAGTCTTGGATGATACACCCAGGTTAAGATCGCAGGCAGAAAACTCTCTTGCTTCAGTTTGCTGGAAAAGTGATCAAAGAAATTGCATCTCCATACATGACAGGGTGTTTTGCTGGTGCTGCCCCACAATGAAGAAGAGACGGCACAGCCCTTCTGCAAGTTTTCAAGCAGGGACTAAGTGTGAGGTTCCTCCCTTCCTTGAAACTACGGTGGTTTGCAGCAGGTTTCTACTTTTGTTTCCACAACCATATGCACTGCTCAGCATCTCCATGAGGATTCCCAGCAAGAGACACAGCCTGGACAGAAATCTCCTCTCCTGGGGTTTTCCCCAAAGGATTTCCCTTCCTTTGTGTAGATCAGAGCTTATGTGGCTTTGGTGTGCTGCCACCCAGGCTAGGTGTCCTGCACTTTCTGGGCAAGGGATATCTAGAGAAGGAGAGGCACGACAGCACCCAGACAGCACATCCATACCATGGTGAGGTTTAGTTTTCCTATGGCACTGAAGCTTCTTCGGGTCCCCAACACATAGGCCAAGTTTTGCAAACTTCTCATTTCTGCTTCTGATCATCCTCTGCTCATCTCACAGCCCCCACAGCAGGTCTGTGTCCAGCACAGGTGTCTCTTTTGGTGACACATGGAAGGCGTGAAGCTATTTGCAGGCTGGAGGGACACACCAGGCACAGCACGTTTTGCTGGTTTTGCTATCTATGTGGGACTGACTGTGGTAACAGCTTGTCCAGCAAGGAGAGATGTGCGATAGCAAGATGCCAGATGAGTAAGACTAAACATGAATTGCCTCTCATGTCTAACAGATCAAACACAAAATGACCCCAATAAAGTCCCCCATGTGAGAGGCAAACGAGAGTGCTGAACAGCACCTTCTCTTTAAGAAGTTTCTTGGCCTCACAGGGAAGGACCCACTCAAAGGACCAGGGACCTTGGCTGCTCTGCTCTCTGATGCTCAGTGTCTCCCTGGATTTTTCTTGAACCACCCCAATTTTCTAACAACCCCTTATGAAAATCCCTTAGATCTCATTAAAAGAAAAGCACACAGCAAACAGCACAGAGACACAAAGTTACCTTCCTGCTTCTTCGGGAGATCTGCTGCACCCTATAAAACCTCCTCAGAGGGGCAAGGCAAGATCAAATGCTCAAATTCATAGAATCATAGAATCATTAAGGTTGGAAAAGACCTCCAAGATCAGCTTGTCCAACCATCAACTCATCCCCACCATGGCCTCTAGCCATGACCCTCAGTGCCACATCTCCACAGTTCTTGAACACCTTCAGGGACAATCTCCACCACCTACCTGAGCTGTTCATTCCAATGCCTCACCCCTTTTTCAGAGAGGAAATGTTTCCTGATATCCAACCTGAACTTTCCTTGACAAAAATTGAGGCCATTCCCTCTCATCCTATAGCTTTTACATGGGAAAAGAGGCCAACCCCCAGCCTGCCACAACCTCCCTTCAGGGTGCTGTAGAGAGTCTCCCCTGAGCCTCCCCTTCTCCAAACTGAAAAATTCCAGTTCCCTCAGCTGCTCCTCATGAGACATAAGCTGCTCCAAACCCTCCACAACTTCATTGTCCTTCCTTAGACTTGTACTACGGCCTCATTGTGTTCCTTGTAGTGAGGAGCCCAAAATTTAAATCTCCTGGGGCTTTTAGCCAAAGATGCTGCCATCAGCTACCAAAACCTCCTGCCAGAGCTTTGGCACTGGGGCATGGGAATGATCCCTGCAAGTGCTTTGAACTTTTTAAGTAAGTGTATGTTTCAATCACGGTGTTTAAGGTCAGAAGGAGGAGATGCACCCATCAGACGTCAATGTTGGCCAGAAAGGGGAGAAGCCATAGTAAGGAGTATGAACACATTTATATCTAACTTGCCTTTTATACTCAGGTAGTTTTCTCCATAAGTAGATGGGGACAGTGTCATTCCCTAAGCAGAGGTGGGTAATGCCTTTTCACAGTCTGCATGGAGTCTGTCTGCTCTGCATGGGCAGGAACCTGCCCCAGGTGCCCTGCCCCAGCCACCAGCCATGTTGGGATGGCTTGGTAACCACAGAGAACATGCTACATGCATCCGCAAGAGCAGCCATATGGACTCATGCCAGCTCTGCTGTGCAAAATCAGCAGCAGATCTGGAGCCAGTGGGGATGCCTTCATCCAGACTACCTTCCTTGTGCAAAAAGCTGGTTTTGCTAGGGCCTTGGGCAGCTAGTTACTTTGACTTGTTTGTTGTTCATACTCCTCCTCTGGTTTAAACAGCCAACTGCACAACAGGAAGCCCTTGTTTTGAGTGTACATACTACAGCCTCCAAGGCAAAACAATGCTTGGCCCCAAAGTGCATGTAGCCAGAGCTGAGCAGAGAGCGCTTTTTTTTCCTTCTGAAACTTGTTAGGGTATCAAAGAGAAGGATAATAAATCTGCCATGAGCTGCAATGAAAAGCCACAATCATGGAAGCATTTTTCAAGCTCTAAACCTGAAAGAAAGATTCTGGGGAACTTAACCAAAATGTTTTGCTTCCATTTCAAACACACTGCAATTGTCTCTGACACCCGCTCTGGTCACAAAACAATATGTGTTCAGCAATGTCAAGTATGATTCAAAGATATACTTTCCCAAGTTGTGAAATTGGTTGAAGCCAACTTTTTTTTTCCAGAGGAACACATTGTTTCTAGCTCGTCTGATCAATTTTTAATTTTCCCATGAATCTTGTTAGCCCAGCAGCAATCCAATAAGCGTCAAGCTGTAGCTGGACTCTGCCACTTCTGCAAGCACTGGAGGAATAAATGTGGCATGGTGAGTGATTTATGCATGTTCACAATCCCTGCAGCTCTGGCTCTCTCCAGGAATCCCCTTGCTCTTCACCCCACCGCTGTGCTTCCAGGCAGCTCCCTGGGGCTCCCGTCTGTGCTGCTGTTCACCAGCCCACCCTTGTCACATCAACTGGACCCTGTGGCAGGCACAGAGATTTGAGAACCAAAATGGGAGATAAAAAGCACGTGGGTCTGCCCACCTGCTGTGGGTACGGCAGCATGAGAAGAAGGGATCAGTAACTCCAAAAGGAGATGCTAGAACTAGAGAATCGTAAAATCATTTGAGTTAGAAGGGACCCTTATTAAAGTTTACCTAGTCCAACTCTCCTGCAGTGAACAGAGACACCTATAGCTCCACCAAATGCTCAGAGCCCTGTCCTTGAATGTCTCCAGGAACAGGGTATCTACCACATCTATAGGCAACCTGTCCCTTGCCTCATTACCTTTATCATAATTTTTTCCCCTTACATACAATCTAAATCTCCTCTCTTTTAGTTTGAAACCATTTCCCTTTGTCGTATCACAACAGACCCTGCTGAAGAGTCTGCCCTTGACGAGCTCTGAGATGCACAAGGCTTCCTATAAGCCCAAGGTATAAAGTCAAGCACGAGTCAAGCAGGTTGTGGGATGAGACAATATTTAGCATCATCAACCAGAGGAAAAGGCAGGAAGGGGCTGTGGCCAGGCTGAGTCCCTGAGGATGGATGGACGTATCTGGAGAGTCATGATCTCAACCAGGTCCCTGCAAACAGGAAAGAAAGGTATTCAAATAATCACAGAATCAAAGGGGTTGGAAGAGACCTCTGGGAATCAAGTCCAGCTCCCCAGCTAAAGCAGGTTCCCTGCAGCAGGAATGCCCCTTCAGTCTTCTAGTTACTACTGAGAGCAGTGCTCAGCAACATCAGCTACACTGCGTGTGGGCAGTCGTCACTTTCAGAACAAAGCCATGCAATCCCCTTGGTGCCTTTACACTCCTCTGTATGGCCTGGTGGGACTCTCGTGTCCATGGGCCAACACTGCAGTCATGGCAGCTCTCCTGCACAGCCTCCAGCCTGCTCTCCTGATGTTCCTCACCTCCCCAGAGTTTACTGCCTCAGCCTGGGCAGCAGCCTGAAGGGTTAACAACCATGGCAAGATGGGGATGTGAGTGGGGACAGGGAGGACTGGGCACCCTGCCAGGAGGTATGGCAGTGTGAGAACAGCTGGCAAAGGCTTCAAACCCCTCGGCTAATTTGGGATGTTCTGCTTGTGACATGGGCACTACTCACTGGGAGACAGCTCTTCAATGGGCCTAGCAAGAGCAGGAAGTGATTATTAATATAAGATAACATTTCCAAGAGTGGCTTTCATCCTCAGCACATCTTGCTTTCTGAGGGCCCCATGTGAGGCATTTTCTCCCATGTGACACTTTTCCTCAGCAGAACTCGGAGAGCTATGCAAATATCTTTGCAAAACCCCAGGGATGGAATGTTCTCCTAGCTGCTGGAGAAAACAAAAAATGCAGAGAGAAAATCTTGGGCAAACCCGCGCTTGCTTTCCATGCAGTGAGATGGTCAAAAATTGTTCCACACTGATAGAAGTGCATGCTTTTAATCTATATTGTCTATATTTGTATCCGTAGTAGACATGACCTTTCCTCCAAACTAGTCAAAAGGATATCTGGGCAGACCTTGAGCACTTCCATGAGGAAATAATAGGATATGGCAATAAATGCAGAATATTTTGATCAGCTTTCAGCTGTGCTGCTGAGGCCTGCACCCACTAGGCTGGTTTTTGGGTTGGACATTGGGTCTGGCATGTCACCAGGGCATCCTACCGGGGTAAAAGGCCCGGATAGTGAAACAGGAGAATGCTTGTGTTTAAGTGGAGAACTGTTGGGTTTGGAGCTCTGTGATTGGGGAACTCCTCAATGTAAAGAGATGCTCACAAGTCCACCTCAGTGCTCCACTCTGGAGACACTGCTGTGGGAGACCAAATATGGAAGGCCATCTCTGTGGGGAGGCTGGGTTTCCTCATGGCTGGCACTTTCTCACTTTATCAGAGAGGGGTTTCCCCAGTGGATGGCACTGACAGATGCCAGCAATGAGGTCATGGAATAGGAAAAGCATCAGGTCACAGCTTCTCTGTCCTGAACGTGCGACTAACCCAGAGCCTGTACATTGTAATGTAGAGTCTGTGGCCTGCTGACAACTTGAGAACAGTGCTTGGTGAGGTTCAGTCTGCAATTCCCGCTGTAGTCTATTACCCACCTT
The DNA here is from genome assembly GCF_951394365.1 of Tetrao urogallus. Classification (NCBI taxonomy): domain Eukaryota; kingdom Metazoa; phylum Chordata; class Aves; order Galliformes; family Phasianidae; genus Tetrao; species Tetrao urogallus. The sequence goes on from NC_136817.1 coordinate 63,087,831, forward strand.
GTCTAGTGATGGTCATTGCAGTGATCAAGGCTGCTGGATGCAATTTAGGAGGTTTAGAGTCATGATTGCCCCTTCTCCATCATCAGCTGTAAGGTGAAGTGTTATTTCTGGCTGCCCGGTTTGCTGCAGAAAGACGTTTCTGGTGGGGAGGATATCACCGTCCAGGCTGTGTAGAAAGGGAACACAATCTCTGCTCCAAACATGAATCCACGCTCCAAAAATGCAGTGACATCCACAGCAACATTGCAAACTTCCAGCATAGATAAAAATCTCCTTTGCCCTGATGCTGCTCTGACACTGCCAGCTCATTAGTGGTACCAGTGCCTGTAGAAGCACAGAGACGTGCCTTCCAAAACCTCTGAGCTGGGGTCAGACAGCAGCTGATGTTACCGCCACTGCCAAGGATCCCTCGAGGCTTCTGGAGCCTCAGTCTGACTGCTCCGATGCTACCACACAAATGTTCCCCTCACACAGCAGAGATGTTGGGATTTCTGGACATCTGCTCACCCAGCAAGAACTGCTGTCCCACTCAGGCTGTCCATAAATTACAGACAAATGTGCTACAATCAAGAAATCCTACCACAGCGGAGACAGAGAGCATGTCCGCCGAAACCCAGGGAGCTGGAAGCCTCTCCCTCATTGAGGATGTTTTCTGAACATGCTTTCTGCCATAGCTTCTAAGTATCTCCCTTACACCTAACAGACCCACTGCAAAAAGTGGGATTTTTTTTCCCTTAATTTATGAATGCAGCTGGGATGTGAGCTGTATGGGTTCACAAGTTTGGTTCAAGCTTTGGCATCAATGTTTGTTGCATGGCTGTGAAGGACAGGGAGCACAGAAGACAGGGAAAGAAACCAAGAATAGGGAACAAGAGATATTTGGAGGTTTCTATCTTAAAAAAAAAAAAAAAAAAGGAGTAGGAAGTGAGAAAAAGGAAATGAAGAAGTGGAGAGAAATTAGCAGAGGATGAGGAAAAAGCAGAAATTTGGAAAAGTGAGAGATAACTTACTGTGCAGTCCTTGTAGGCAGAGAGCAGGCATTCCTTTGACTACAGACCATATGTATGCAAATTAAACCTGCAGCAAACTGAATCACTTTGAGAGAAACACAGGAGATTAAATTACAGGTAATTGGGTTGAGATGATTCTAGAGGAACGAAAGTTTCAGTGCCTTGTCAAAGGCCCTCTGTTTCCTTTTCTCCACAAACTCACAGAATCACAGAATCACAGAATCACCCGGGTTGGAAGGGACCTCAAGGATCATGTAGCTCCAACCCCCCTGCCTAGCAGGGCCACCAAACATACACATACACATTTAGACCAGGATACTCACTTTGCTCTTGCTTTGCCCAACAGTCTGTGCTGCCTTTCGGGGCTGGTCAGAGGTTTTCCAGCACAGGGTACATCTCCAAAGCACTGTAGGACTGCTGAGTGTGCTCTGTAACCATTATTTGCTTGCTGCATGCAGAGTGGGTTCCCCATGCCTAGGCTTGTTTGGACCACCAGTCTCATAATATATTTCTGCCAAGGTGGTCAGGGACCTCCTGAACTTCTAAAAAGGGAGGGTGATGCAGTTGGGCTGTTCAGTTGGGCAAAAGAAGAAAAAGGAGAAATTGAGAAGCTGTCTACAATGCCTTGAAGGTCAATGATAAATGCAATGGAGTTCAAGTCTTCTCAACAGTGCAGAGTGGTATAAAAGAAATAAGTGACTAAAGGCTGTAGCTTGAGAGAGACAGCGGAGAAAATGTAATTTAATGAGGAACATAGTTCAGTACTCAGCAAATCACAGAGAAGGGCTGCTTGAGCTCTATCTTTGGACATTTTCAAAATTTGGCCATCAAAGTTGTATCTGACCTGATCTAGACTTGGCTTTGAGCAGAAGGTTGGAAGTCATAGGATCATAGGATCATTAAGGCCAAAAAAAGACCTCCAAGATCGTCCAGTCCCCCCTGACCATCATGTCTATGCTACTGGGACCATTTCTTCTCAATCTCAACATTTATGTAAAAGTTTGTTTGATTCAGCCTTGCTGCACCAAGTTCCCAACAAGTGCTTACTCTTGGCAGACTGCAGCTTTTTAGTGTTTCAGCTTCCCAAACTTTCCTGCTTTCATGATTTTTCTTTTGAAAAACAGTATCATAGTGGATGGAATTTCTGGAAGGCAATAGAACCCCTTCCAACTTTGACATATTAACAGAAAACATTTTTAATTATCAAAAATATCCAATTTGTGTATTCTGGAGATAGCTAATAGGACAAATTGGATTGAGGTTGAGCAGTATGCAGTTAGGCTACTGGCTGGAGTATTTAATTTTAATTTAAGTGTTGTTTTCCTTTTGTTAATAAAATACTCAGCCTTTAATGCCACATAATAAAACAACAGTTGGAAAGCCAAATGACTGGTGGTTCCCATCCTGTGAGAGCATTAAGAAACCTGTAACATTTATCAGGTGCTGAAAGCTAACACATGATTTGTTAAATCTGTGATTTAAATTGAGTCTGATAATATAATCCCTGAGACACAGAGCATCGAGGTTGGGTAAAGTTTCTCTGTAAAGCACTCAAAAGAGCTAAATAAAAGCAGTTGAGATCAGTGAGTTTTTTAAAAAAATTATATCATAAAAGCAATCTGCTCCTAACTCACAACAACCTTCCCCTTTTGTTAGTCCCCAAATGATGAAAAGCTGTGTTTTTATGGAACAGAAGAGTAAGCCTTTTTTTTTTTTTTTTTTTTGTTTTTGTTTTCCTATGAATGCTCTCGAGCTGAGCTTAGCAGAATTTGATTTACTCAGATTTAAGCCCAAGTCATATGCTTCCTGCAGGAATCCCAAGGCAGTATTCTATTTATTCAGGTGCAAAAAAAAACTTTTTTGTTTTATTTTATGTGATTATTCACTCCAGTGACATTTAAGGAAATGATGTTCAGTTTCCTCGTTGTGTATAAAATCTTTCCCTTTACAGCAAATGTTATCTACTTTTTCCTAACCCTCCCCCAGGCAGGGCAGTAGGTGATGATGGCCTGGCTCAGGCTGCCCTGTGCTGTGCCCCATCCCTGGAGGTGCTCAAGGCCAGGTTGGATGGGGCCCTGGACAGCCTGAGCTGGTGGGGGGCAACCAGCCCACAGAAAGGGTTGGGGCTGGATGGTCTGGAAATGGCACAGCAGCTGGAATACTAACAAAACTGCATGCCAGAATTTAATGCAAAGCTGTCAAACCTTGACAAAAGATGACAAAAAAAGGGTCATGCCGTGGAGGGCAATTGTCCTGGGATATGGCAATAACAGAATTGTTCTCCTCCAGGGTCCCTACCCAGCACTAACAGTGACAGCACTGATTCCAATGTCTTTTCTCCTTATCTAAATGTTCAGTTTGTTGTTTTGGCAATTTTGATGTTATTTAAGCAACATTACTGTTGTTTTAACTCCTATACAATAATATGTGGTAAAACTGTTATCCTCAGTGAGTCCTTGGCTTGTGACCTGGTAACACATTTGCGGTGTTTGCTTCCTAAGGAGGCAAAATGGTTAAATCCCATGATTTCTCAGAGATGTCTCTTGGGACTGTTTGGCTTTCTGATCACTGCCTGAAGGATTTCAGCTCTTGTAATCTGGTGCCTCAGGAGAGGTGGCTCTGTAAGTACATCATGTATCTACAATGAAGGTGTTTCTCTGCAAACTGTTAACTGCTTGTTTCTGAGCTGGGAATAGAGTTCTTGGCAGCAGTATTTCTTCAGGCTCTTTGCTATATACAACAGATCCCCACAGAGTCCTTCGATGCCTCTGAGAATTACAGGCAGGGGCTGAAATATGCTGTTATCTTTCTCCTTAAGTTTTTTACTCCTTCTGGGAAATATGGCATTCCTTGTGAGAGCCAGAGATTCCAACCTCTGCCTTGCAGATCCTGCTTTGTTTGTTGTTAGGTCACTGGCTACAAAAAGGAAAACTGAATATGTACCTATGCTAAAAGTATAGAATTGTGGAATCATAGAATAGCTGAGCTTAGAAGGGACCTTAAATATCATCCAGTCCCAACCATTGCCATGGACTGGGTGCCCCCCATCAGCTCAGGATGCCCAGGACCCATCCAATCCAGCTTTGACCACCTCCAGGAGGTAAGGTAACCACATTTCTCTGGGCAGCCTGTGCCAGGGCCTCAGTGCCCTCTGAGTAAAAATGTTCTACTTAACATCTAGACTAAATCTCCCCTCTTTCACTTTAAAGCCATTCCCCCTTGTCTCATCAAAATACTTTGTATATGACTATTATATGTATGCATGCCAGACATGGAGAGATAAATAATGGGGAAGAAAAAAAAAAGCTAATTGTAAAATTCCTATTGCCTGCCCCAAGGGTCCTGAGAGATTCTGTTGAGATGCTCTTACATTACAGTCCAGCAAATAGTGCTGGAGTGCCTATGGCTGAGCCCCAAGAAGTGCAGCAAAGTGTCAAGTCTACAGGGAGAAATCATCATGGTTCACATAAGCAAAGGAAGATATACTAGAATTCATTTACTGCCTGTACTATCTCCTTCCTCCCAGTCTACTGTGACAGCAAACCAAAGTGAGAATGGGAGTCCATCCACAACAATGCTAATATACTGCAACAGGCAAAATGGCAGGTTGGGAGAACAAAGAGCAGAGGCTGTGCAGACTCAGGCATGCCCTGAAAGATACTGACATTAATCCAGTTTTCTTTTAAGCTGTGCAGATTTGAAGGTCTTCAGCATTTTTAAGACTTTGCTTCTGTGGAAGCAAAGAAATAACAACAATAAATGGGGCATCATCAGTGGAGAACTGACATGGTGACAACAAAGACGTGCTAAAGTGGCAGAATAGTGCTCAGAAAGGGTATTGTTATGATTATGTAAAACTGCAAACATTAGTGACCACAAACAGAAGCTTCTGAGCAGAGGATAGTGTCTGGTTTTCGCCAGCTCTGTACAGAACCAAGGCATTTACAGCAGTCACCCACTGAGATGGCACAATGAGGACTGCCCTGAAGTGCCTGGGAGCTCTCTGCCCTCATTGAAATGGGATTTGGAGGGAAGGCAAAATGCCAGTAAGTGCCAAGTGTTGTTAGGCCTGTATCAGAGTCTCCAAGTTTGGGGATCTGAAGCAATCACTTCAGAGTTCAACACAGAGACCTAGAAGCCAAGATGGGTGTATAACCTAAAAATACAGACATATGGCCTTCCCCAGCCTCCTCCGAAATAGGCTGAAGCAGCAAACAGAGCAAGAACACTGCCAAGAAAAGTAAGTTAATATAAATCACATAAGTTAATATAAATCACATATCACTCCTGGAGCAGGAGTCTTTTGAGCAAGAGAATTCAGGAGACAAAGGCAATGACAAATATGCCAAACAGCAAACTTCCCACAAATGATAGTTTTCCTCCTTCTGTGCTCTTTTTGGCTCAAATACTTTGAAAGGCTTAACCAAATAGTGCTCAGAAAGGATCAACCCACTCTTAGAAGGTTTTGATAAAGTCCTGCACTAAAGGCTATTGAGAAACTTGACTATCCAGAGGTGGAAGTTAAAGTCCAGTCATGGATTAAAAACTAGCGAAGAGATAAGAAGGAAAGAGGGGGAACAAATGGCCAATTCTTAAGGTGGAAGGAGATTAATTGTGACTAGCTGCAAGGAGAGGACTTCAGACTGGTGATGTGTTTGTTCAGCGCTGGCCAGCCAGGTGTTATAACAGTGCTAGCTCTGAATGTTCAGGATAGCCAAGAACAGGAAGGTTAAATATAACCTGAAGGAAAATCTAACTGAAGTTTAGTGTCCTGATAGGCAAGAAGACTGTAAAAGGACAACTCGGTGAAAGAGGCAAAGAAAAGTCTTGACACAGACAGACAAATACAGACCAATGCTGAAAAGAAGAGAATGAACACTAACCTGTTGTCACAGAGAGGATAATTAACATAGGGCACCAGAATTTAAAAGCAAACAAGAATGAGAAGAAGAAGTCCTGATTGGCACATGGCACTTCACTTAGATTAACTGCGCCACCACCTGCACAACCCGATACATGCAGTGGGTGGGAGCAAGGCAAGACAGAGACCTCCAAGTAAATACAGCCTACACAGCCGTTCACAAATTACAAGAACCCTCCATTGCCCTTCTCCCAGTTACAGTCACTGCACTCAGAAGAGGTACTATTGTCGTTACCATTTGCTTTTGGAAATCTCTCATTGGAGAAAAGTTTTGTAGAGATCATTGCTTTCTCTGATGTTGGATACCAATGACAACAAATTCACTTTTACTTGCTACTCAGGGATTTAAAACCACTTCACATATCTTAGTGGATGAAATATCATGTCCACCTTCATACTACAGCTAATAAATCTTATTGCCTCCATTTGACATGGAGCATCACTGCAGTGCAGAGACATTACTACACTCAGTATTAGCTTGGGGCCGAGATACTTATTTAAAAATATTTGTTTAGTGTGAGATGACACATCCACAAGTGGCATTCTCTTCTATCTCTCAATAGAGAAAGTCTTGATAAATACTTGAGGCTAATATTATCTTTCAAAAGGTCAGAGACTTGTTAATCCCTCCCCTAGCAATTAGTGCCAGAGGCAGAAAAAGTCCCCAAAACTCCTGGCTCCCACTGTTACGCTCATGCACAAGAGTCCTTAAGTATCTTTGCAGGTGTCAGCTGGGGCTTGCTCCTTGGACAAATTCTTGAAATGTCCTGGCCAGATAAGAAAGCACCGTCTCAGATGCACATCCACCCCTGGTGGGATGGAAAACAGATGTGCAAATAAATATTCCTTGGTTAAATCCATCAGATGTAAAGGGAAACAAAATAGAATTATAAAACCATAGAACCATAGAACATTCTGAGTTGGAAGGGATGCACAATGATGATCATGTCCAACTCCTGTCTCCACGTAGGACCACCCAAATTCTGGCAATCCATCTCGAGCTCCAGCAGCTTGGGGCTGTGACCACATCTCTGGGGAGCCTGTTACATTTCCCAACCACCCTTTTATGAATAATCTTTTCCTAATACCCAATCTGATCCTCCCCTGGAATAGTTTCATGCAATTCCTTCAGGTAACAGTTCACCAACTGATGGTTTCAGGGGTCCAAGAGACCATCAGTGTTGTTGAAGACAGAGGCAAAGAAGTTATTAAATCTCTCTGATTTTTCTGCATCCCCATTTGTAAGGTGAACATCCTCATCGAGTAAAAGGCCAATATTATCTTCAGCATGCATGTTATTTCTTCTTCTCCTTACTTCAATTTTTTTTCTTCTCACCTGTGGTTCTTTCAAAAGGGTATACAGAAAGGGAACAGAACAGAATGGACACAGCAATTGAAAAGCAGATTGTTTTTTTCCTAGAGAGGGCTCATCTCTGGCTGCTGCTAAATTGTTTGGAAAGATCATGGATTCCCTTGATGACAACATTACAAGTTAATTAGGTGCACAACATCAGGTAATTAGGTGAATGCAAAGAGGCAAAAATTGAGAGCTTTCCTGTTGTAGGTAATCTCAGATAAATTATTTGCTGATTGGACCAGCTAGATTTCATTGTGGATTAAAGTATTCTTCATACTATGCAAGCCTCATACATTTGATAAATAGCAGTGATACTTATTCATCTAACATGAATATGGTGTTCTAAAGATTAATAAGGCATTGCCAGAGGACCTGGGCTTGCTTTCTGATGCATGCGTCAGGAACCTTTCTGTCAGTCCTGCCTCACAATGGAGTGGTGAAAATGACCTCTGCAAATGGTTGAGACTTGCCCTGAAATAGAGAGATGAATTACTTATGTTGGGTACAACTAACCTTTAGAGCTTTCACTTCATCATCAACATCAGCAAGAGGGGTTTTTCTTAAACGCTTTGTCTCTCCCTGACCTCAAAGAGATCAGTCGGAAAGCTATTGAATTAATGGAGAAAGAAGATATGCCTTAGAACCTAAGGCTGCTGATCATGTCCTCTTCCTCTCCTGCCTTCACTCACTCTCCAACGTGCTCGTGTAGTACAGCTGAGTAATTACAGCCAGGAGTCAACATTGACATCCTGATGAGCAGGATCAGCATGCAGAAAGCAGGCTGGTGAACTACATCATTCAAAGGTGCAGTTGCAAACATTCAAACATGAGCTGAATATGAATGGGCACCGCCAGACACCGGCTGTCTCATTCCAATCACAAGTAACTCAAGTGGCAGGTTTTAGTAACTTACTAACGATTGAGCTCAGGATGAGCAGCTAAACCCTCAACTCAAACCATCTAGCTCCGAGGCTCTGACTGCTGTCCCAAGTTGAGAGTCTTACTCTTTGTTTTTTTAACAGTCACAGGACATAGTCATAGTTAAAGGCACAGCCTCACAGTAACTGAAGAATCAGAAGGAATCGTGGCAGAAGGTTGTATAGTCCATCCCTTTCTCCAAAGCCAGGACCAGAGTATGTGTGGAGACATCTGGGAGTGTGCCTAGAGCTGGATGCCAGCAGTGATGGTGTGGAGCCAATGCAGCACAGTATGAGCAGCCCTGGAGAGGCTTTCTCAACAGGTTTTTCCACTGACTGCCCAGTAAGCATCAGACAGTGCCAGGCATGAGCCAGGTCTGAGGTCCCAGGAATAATTATTCCGTTATTAGATTTCACTCAATTGGGAAAAAATATGTGCTTAGCAAAAGCACTTACTTATTTACAATTCTAGTATTTACATTTTGCTTCCAAACACCACTCAGCATAGCTCCTAAGACATCACACATTTCCCTATATGGTTAACAACTTCAGTTTTATTGGAAACACTTCTTTTGCAAGGCTCTTGTCTTCTCCAAACTCTCAAGAACCTTCCTCAGAAAATGATCAGAATCAGAATGGTTGGGATTTGCAGGGACCTCTGGGTCACATCCAGGAGGCTTTTGGAGATTTCCAAGGAGGAGAATCCACATCCCTCTGGTTTCTGTGCCAACACTCTGGCACCTGCCCAGCACAGCAGAGATGCCTAATGATCAGGGGGAGCTACTGGTGTCCAGGCTGTGGCTAGTGCCTCTGGGCCTGGCCGTTGGCACTGTTGGGAAGATCTGACTCCATCTTCTTTGCACCCTCTCTTCAAATATTTATAGGCATTGATAAGATTTTCCCCTACATCTTCTCTACAAGAAGTGTTTGGACAAAACTCTCAAACGTGTGGTTTGATTTTTAGGTAATCTTGTTTGGAGCCAGGAGTTGGACACAGTCCTTGTAAGTCCCTTCCAGTTTGGGATATTCTACAATCCTTTGATTCCCTAGGCTAAATAACCCCAGGTCTCTCAGCTTTTCCTCATAGAAAAGGTGCTCCTCTTCCTTAATCATCTGTCATTGAACTCTTTCCAGTTATTCCATGCCTTTTTTGTACTGGTGAGCCCAGAACTGGCACAGTGTGGCCTCATCAATGTTGGGTAGAGGGGAAGGATTATCTCACTTGACCTGCTGGCAATGCTTTGCCTAATGCAGTCCAGAATACTGTTAGGCATCTTTGCAGTAAGGACATGTTGCTGTCTCATGTTCAACTTATTTTCTACCAGGACCTCAAGGTCCTTTCCTTCAAGGCTGCTTTCCAGCTGGGTGGCCCTAGCATATTTGTTCTTCCCCAGGTACAAAACTTGGCATTTCCCCTTGTTGAATTTCATGATAGCCAGAACACCCCAGCCTTAAGAACAAAATGCACAGCATTTTCCTGGGAATTGGCAGATCTGATCCAGCTTGGTACATCCATGGGAGAGCACTCTCAGAGCTACTGATTTTCACAGCATTCCTGATATAAAATGTATGAATTCCTAATATATATGGACTGAATTGTGTTCTGGAGGTACCTAATGTCCTATTGAATAAACATTAAAAGGAAAAAGACAATTTAAGGAGGTCTGACCTACCTTCACAGGTCCTCTTAGTGCTAAACCAAAATGATTGCAAAGGCAAATTCAATACAAGATGAATTGGATTTGTCCTTCCAGGCTAAATATCTAAAATCTCATTGAAGCAGTGCCTACATTAGGCAGTGATTAATTACTGCCATTCCAGGAGAAAGGAAAATATGAGAGACGGTGCGATAGACAAATACTCAGTAGCTGACCTCAGCGGTATGCTGCGTGGATTCACTCCGGTGCATGAAACATCCAAGGAAATAGTTCCAACAAGTATAATGCAAAATCCATTCTGAATCCCACACTGACACCACAAATAACATTTATAGAAATCTGTCGCTGCAGAAATGAGGCAAAACGAGCCTCTTATTCTTTCTCAATCAGTACAATGAAGTCAGATCTCGGTAGGGCCATTTTGCATAGTGAACCAATTAATCAGCCCGGGCACCAGATTAGACAGGAGACTTTGCTCATGTTAGGGGCTGTCAGCACACTACAATGATGAAACTAGCTAAGTATGTATGGAACTAACTTGAAAAGAAAGTAGTACCTGACAAGAATATATTTTCCACTCAAAATGCCTGCCTGAATGTAGCTTTGCCAGTCATGCCAAACCTCAAAATGGAGGTTGGCTTGGAAAATGCATCAGGAAAAATAATACGTCTGCCCAATGCAAATTGAAATAGTCAACACTGTTTTGAGAAAGGCACCAAAACACAGCCACTCATCCAGCCATCCTTCACACCACCAACTCCTCAGATACCAGAAGCAACTTCTGAAAACCTCTCTAGATATTGCCCCATCTTGTTTTCTCATTCTTGGGCAGGAAATAGAGAAGGTTAAAGACACCACATTTCAGCAGCACAAAACAGCAGACAAAAACAGTGCAATTCTCAAAAGAGTTCTAGACCACAGCGTAGCAGGACTCCTGAGCTTTTACCAAAGGACAGCCTCAGTAGGGATAAACACAAGAGCCACCTGATTCTGAGATGTAGGTACATGGAGTGATAGCGGTTGAAGGAGAGCAGAGACCCAAGTCCAAATGTTCAAGTTAAAAAATTCTGCATTCACTCAGATGGCTGCAGACTTTGGTAGCTGTTTGCACAAACCTGCTCTTTCTAAGCAGGAACTGCTCCTCTAGGTACCTTCAGAGAAATATTTCAAGGTACTCTTTTCACATCTCTAAGACTTGTCTAAGACTTCTCCCAATTTGTAGGGAGGAAAGTGCCTATAATTGTCATTTTACAAGATGAAGTTCTCCCTTTGATTTTCTAACACCATTCAGTTCGTTTTCATAGGCCCTATAGCATGACCCCTCTGTAATCCTTTTGTTCTTTGATCAAGTGATCCCAATTCTTTGGTGCTTATCATAACTTTCATATAATTCGGTGCTTATCTTAAAGATCTAGCTCTCAGGGCAACTGATTATAGAAGAAAGCCACGTTTTATTTAAAAGAGTGAGTTTGTAGTCCTCTGGGTTACAGAGCAAACGTAAAACACAGATCAGAAATATCCCAGCAGCTTGCAAACCAGAAGACAAATTGAAGTAGTATTTCTGTCTGTGTCTCATTACTTTCAAGTCCAACTTAAAATGGTAGAATCTTGTAAATCTTATAAAATGGCAATTATGGGTGATTTCCTCCATAGAAATTGCTTGGTGCCACACTGAGACAAGCTTCAGAGGAGACTAATTCATGATTTCTGAATATTTGAAATTGGCACTGCTATATCTTGAAATATGTAACCACAGACATTTCATTGTCTGGGTCTCACTAATTGGGAATTGTATGCTATGTGACTGCATGAAGACTTCAGTCTCTATGCTCCTCCCAGCCTTCTTCCTCAGTAGTACACACACGTACTGAATACACATACTTCTACCAGATTTTAAAAAGTCATTGTACTGAACCAAGGGCATTACTGTTGGGCACCCCAATTTGCCCTAGGTGCCCTGCACTGCTTCATAGGAACCTCTAGTATTTTATGTTTGGTAGTTCGCCTGTTTTGTTTTTGCAGACTCCACATCCGTTGTGTTATCTGCATCCATAATGACGATTCTGTGAATTGTGGCTTTGGTTGTAGGCATCATGTATTTACAGCACAATATATTTGCATCCAACAGCAACAGAGAAGATATTAATAGAAGATGGTGCTAACTTCCGTGAAGCACACTGGCATGAGATCTCAGCTCCTGTTTTCCTTTGCAGACCAAAACAGCAGTCTCTTCAAAAACCCTTCTCTAAACTTGCTCTTTGCTGCCTGCACAGATCTGCATGGTGAGCCCTGGCCCTTTTCCAGGGAGCTGACTACACTGCAAATGGCAGAGCTCTGACAGAATGAGGCCCCATACCAGGTCTGTGCTGGGCCTGACATGCACAGGGTGTCCCAGAGTGGGGTAGGCTGGGGCAGCACGTAGCCAGCCTTTGTACTGGGCAGGAGGCAATGGTGAAAGGCAGAGTTTGGCAAGGTGTGTATGTGTACAGTGTGAATGCTAAAGTGAATGAGCCACATCCTCAACATCTCCAAAGGCCTGTGGCCAGTCCTCCTCTACAGAGTCACAAGAGTCACCATCCCTGCAGATGGTCAGGAGATGTATAGATGCGGCACCAAAGGACGTGGTTTAGTGGGTGTGATGGGATGGACTGATGTTGGAATTTATGATATAAGTGGTCTTTTCTAATCTTAATGATTTTATGATTCTAATTCCACCTGGGCGGTCCCTTGAGAATGATCCCAAGAACTGAACTTAGCATTATAAGGTGCAAAAAATGCCTTTTTGTCTGTCTCTGCCCCTAACAGAAACCTTGGGCCACTCCTGGATTAATGGACCAGAGGAGAAAGCAGAATTTCCAGGATATGGAAAACGTCCTTTCTGCTCCTTTTCAAAATCTGACTGAGGTCAGAAGTGTACTGAACTCAGAACTATCTGAAACTTTTCTCCAACTGAAAATTCTAAGAAAATGGCATTTCAGAAACAATGCAATGTGATGCTTGAAAAGAAAATGTTCTCTTTGGACCCCGAGGCTGCCTAGCAAATTTGATGGTTCCAGAAGCTGATGAAGATTTCCAACATGCACATCATGTCCTTTTTCAGCAAGATGTGTGAAATCACAATTCTCTTTATGGTAAAAGCAGTACAGAGTAGACGAAACAGAGAAAACGTATTTTTACATGTACACTGTACTTTAAAATGAGAATTAATGCAACAACAAGCATTGTAGAGTGAAAAAGGGAAAGGTATTTCCAAATGGAAATCACAATTCATCAGGAACACTCACAAGTAGGATAATTTCCATGAGTGAAGTCTGGCATTCATTAAAGTATCTTTTTGGATCTAGGCCTGGGAACAATATCGACTTTGATTAGTTTTCCATTAATCACATTGAAAGATTAAACACTCGGTTTTAGGGGGGGGAGTAAGCAAACAAAATATTTTGGTAATCTATGAAATGCTCTATTGGTCTCAAAGGCCATCCGATCCCAGTTTACTCTAGGAGTAATTGCTTAGTTGTCATTAGATGTCTGTGAGACAGGAGATGGCATTCTATAAATACTTCATGACCATAACCACAGCAGGGTGATGCTCATTCCTAAATTGGATCAAGCGAATGCTGACACATGAAGTATGCTCTCTGCACTCCTTTCCTGCCCCTTTCTCCCATTACCCCTGCTCTGCTCCCTCTGATTGCATTTTACCATGACTTATGCCTCTTCATGCCTGAATATTTTTAGAGCTATCATCATGTTGAAGGCATGGTGATAATCATACATGTATAGACAAAATGTGTGAAACCACGTAAGTTGATAGCATGCCGTGTTCTATGGACATTTATAACCTGCTTGGAAAGGCTCACTAAGGAAGTGACATATGCTACTAATAAGTAACTAATCTTGTTCCTAATAATAGTAATCCTCTGTTTTATAGTGTTGTTGTTTTTTAATCTGGAGCAGGTGAGAACTGCCCAGGGTTCATGACCTGCATGGAGTTCCTGAAGCGTTATGAAGTGTGCACTAAAAACATAAGCTGCAACATGAATTGCCTAAATATCCAAACAAATGCACACTTCGTATATATGTTTATATACTTTTCCAAGGCAGCAGTATGGACTCATTCAGTCATTTGGGCACCTTATTCTCAAACTTAGGAGCTGTGTATGCCTGTGAAGAGTTGGGCAGCTTTGCCTGGAAAGCATCCAACACACTTTGTATATTACACGTGGGAATTTTTCACTGTGGCATTGGAGTATTTCTGGTTGAAGAACAACAACTGTCTAACAACTCAGATTCAGATGAAATTACAAATAATGTTTTTAAGAGTATACCTACTTGAGTGTAACACAGATGTGAACTGCTACAATTGCTACTGCTATAATTGGGATCCCAAGTGCTCTTTCCAAAGGGGATAACCAAGACCCTCCTTGTTACAATATTATTAACGTGGACGCGCATACATAGCATCTTTGACATAGGATAGCAATTGTAAGGAGACCATTAACTTTACAAATATCCCACACTGTGATTTTGGGTCTTTTTCTCAGATTTCAGATCTCTTCACTTTCCTCCTAGAAGCCTTCTGTTGTTTTTGGTTTTTTTTTCTTTGTTTTTATTGTTTTGTTTTTATTGCTTTGGTTTTATTTTTCTTTTTGCTTTATTTTCTGTCTGTTTTTGTGGCTTAGATATCTAGTTCTCTTCCTTGTTCACCCACATATCGAAATAATGCCAAACTCTCTGCATTCACCCTCAGTCTGGAATTAAATTTCTGTGGCTATAAACTTTAAAGTAATTACTGATTGTGTTCAGTTTTAGGGATGGACTACTAAAAGGCTGTAACTCTTTGCTCACTCCAAAAGGAGCTTAAATATGTCTACCACTTATCTTCAGTGAATAATATATCCATCACCTACACCAATACTTCATCCAACCATCAATAAAATTATTGCAGACTTAACCAAACAACTCTTCTCACCATGCTAGTGGTAAGGTTCTTCTACTAGTTTCTAAATTAGATAAGATGAAGAAGTCAAAATAAGGCAAATAAAATATTCTTGGAAGTTAGAAAGAAAAAAAACACTAACAAACAAACATAAAACCAGAATGTCCTTGGGAGCACCTACTGTAATGTGTGATATGAGAGGAAGACGGAAAAAGAAGTGAGGTCATAATTGCTACTTGGCTGGTTGGAGAATTGTAAGTATATGATTTGTACAAACAGCTTTAGTCTCAGCTCCAAAACTGAGATGCACCGTGACTTACAAGGAACAGATTGTGGCTTCTACACTGGCAGCCTCCAAGCAAAGGCCATCTAGTACATATGTCACACAAAGAAGCAGTAGCTCAGGGGCAGGAGGGACATGGCTAGAAACATCACAGTTTGGAACTCCTAGATAAACCCATTTGAGTTCCCTTACTCAAAAATATTTCATCTAATCCAGAAAATTTACTGTTAGACATCATCCTGACAGTCAAACAAGAACTGACCACAGAATTAAGCTTGGTAATGGCTTAGATACAAGTCATCTTACTTAATTGGATTTCTTGTGTACAGGCAATACGAAGTTCACATTATTATTATTATATATACAGCTTCTTAGAAAATGTTTTACAGACAGAAAGAGCCACAATTCGAATCACTTGGAAAGAAATGTGAAAATGTAATCACTGGATCAGATTTAAGTTTTTTCTTAAAATAGCCAAAAACCCATTAGCAGTTAAGGAAGGCTCAAAACTCCTGAGAATGTTGCTTAGAATTAAATCAGACAGTCCATTTGTGTTTGAATAAACACATGGAATATTGACAACAGAAATAAAAAATCCTTTAGAAATGACAACAGATGACCAAAATAAATTTACCAAGCATACAGCGTAACAGAAGAAAACTAACCTGGCTAGCATAGAAGCACAGATAATCTCCAAATTAATAACCATAATTAACCAAGTAAACTTCCAGCAATTCAAATCCACAGGGATTGTCCCCGTGATATTTTGTGTTTCTATTAATGGTTAAAGAGATAAAAAAACAACTCTTCACAAATTTATTATGAGATACAGAGAGTGAAGGGCAGGTAAACAATAGTAAGACATGACAGTGATATTTAGTAAACTGAACTGTATGAACATAGATAGATAAAATACAAAATATGAATACCATGCTTAGAGTCAAAGTCTGTGTGTTCTCACAGGCCAGGGTACAATTCCCTGGAAAACTGACTTAGAAAAGCACTAGCAAGCAGTAGTAGATATTTCGCTGGCTGTGGCCTATCAAGATTAGGAAAAGGTAAATGGAACATTCTGAATGTTGGTTGCCTTGGGTTCTTCATATTTGGGGTTCAGAAATATGAAAGTGTCAAGAAATTTTGGCAGGAAGAGTTGACTCTAATATATGGCTGAAGATAAAGATGTCTTGGAGAAATGTCCACCAAAGAAAATATTAATGTAATATATGAAAAAAAATGGAAGGTGACAGAACTGTTCAATCATTTTCTAGCTGAAATCTGACACCAAAGGAACTCGGTCTCATTGACAAAGGCATAGGAGTCCAACCACTGGGATTTTTCATTCCTTCTTCTCTTTCAAGACTTTAATTCACAACTAAGATTCTTTTCAAGGAAGCAGTCTTGTTGGAACAGGACTACCGGAAGGCTCACATTCTGTCCTTGGGGAGGTGCTGAACTAAAAGAGTAGGATCATGACATTCTAGGCATACTACCCACAAATGTGGAGTCTGAATTATGATCTAATGCATCTTTTTATGCCTTTGGATTGGAAACACTTTCAATAATCCCCTCAAATATTTCATGTAAGGAAATGTCTGAAATGGCAGATTAATTCACAATCACACAAGAATCACAAGAATCACTAGGTTGGAAACGACCTATAAGATCATCCAGTCCAACCGTCTCCTCATCACCATTGCCACCACTAGTACTAAACCATATCACACAGCACGTCATCCAGACGCGTCTTGAACACTGCCAGGGACGGTGACTCCACCACCTCCCTGGGCAGGCCATTCCAGTGCCTGACTGCTCTCTGAGAGAAGAAGTTCTTCCTTATGTCCAACCTGAACCTCCTCTGATACAACTTGCGGCCATTGCCCCGTGTCCTGCTCGTTGCCTGGGAGAAGAGGCCAAATCCCTCTTCACCACAACCTCCCTTCAGGAAGTTGTAGAGTGCAATGAGGTCTCCCCTGAGCCTCCTCTTCTCCAGACTGAACAATCCCAGCTCCCTCAGCCGCTCCTCATAAGGTTTGTGCTCCAGACCCCTCACCAGTTTTGCTGCCCTTCTCTGAACACGCTCCAGGATCTCAACATCTTTCCTGTAGTGAGGGGCCCAAAACTGAACACAATACTCGAGGTGTGGCCTCACCAGTGCTGAGTACAGGGGATGATCACCTCCCTGCTCCTGCTGGCCACACTATTTCTAATGCAGGCCAGGATGCCGTTGGCCCTCTTGGCCACCTGAGCACACTGTCGGCTCATGTTCAGGCAAGCATCAACCAACACCCCCAGGTCCTTCTCTTCACTCATCCAGCCACTCATCCCCAAGCCTGTAACGCTGCATGGGGTTGTTATGGCCAAAATGGAGGACCCGACACTTGGCCTTGTTGAACCTCATCCTGTTCACCTCAGCCCAGCGGTTCAGCCTGTCTAAATCCCTCTGAAGGGCCTCCCTACCCTCAGGCAGATCAACACCACCTCCCAGCTTGGTATCATCTGCAAACTTGCTGAGGGTACACTCAATCCCCTCATCCAGGTCATCAATAAAGATATTAAACAAGGTCGGCCCCAGTACCGACCCCTGGGGGACACCACTTGAAACGGGTCGCCAGCTGGACTTCACTCCATTCACCACGACCCGTTGGGCATGGCCCTCTAACCAGTTCCTTACCCAAAGAAGCGTATATCTGTTCAGACCACGGGCAGCCAGTTTCCCCAGAAGAAGCCTGTGAGGGACCATGTCAAAGGCTTTGCTGAAGTCTAGAAAGACTACATCAACAGCCCTTCCCTCATCTATCAGACTAGTCACCCAGTCGTAGAAAGAGATGAGGTTGGTCAATTGTAAGAAGTTATTATTTTTGCTGAGATTAGTCTGAATCTCAGTTCCATTCTCATCAGTTTCACTGAGGTTTGAGACATAACATGACCTTGCTCCATCAAGTCACTTGCCCAGGTTTAAATCAGTCTGCACTGCACTGAGTGGTTGCACTTTGTGCCATGTGTGCATTCCGTTCCAAGGGGCCTGAGAGAACAATTCTAAGGACATCTGTTAGCAGCACAGTCTTACAGGAATGCCCACAAGTCAGTTGTAAAATGGCCACACTTAATTTTGAAAATCTTCCATTTTGTCTGTGATATAGAGGATTTTCTTTATAGTTCATCAGGGTTGGCTCCACTGAATCCATCTGTGCCAGCTTTGGCATGTCGTCCATGATGCAATCTTCAGAAGGAAATAGTCCATCATTTCTAGTCAAGACATGAAATTTGCATCTCATTCATTCATTTCCCACTTGTGCTGCCAGGTGTTGTCAGGCCTCATGCTCTCTCTGATCTCTTGCAAAGAATATTTAAGTATTCAGAATTCACCATTAAAGGGGTTTGTCCACCTTTTACCAACCGAAAACACTATAGGCCCAGTTTCTGGAAAAGGGTCTTGAAATGCACATGAAAAGCTTTATCTTCCTCACAATTTGAAGACATTTTGAATTCAGCCTATTTCAGATTGCAGTTAAAATATTTGGTGATCTTAACAAAGATAATTACCTCTCCCTACAAACCTTGCCTCAAAATAACTTCTTTATTGACAGCTCTTTAGTGCCCCCTCATGATGATTTGTGTTTGACAGCACGAGCAAGAACATGAGACATCACTCCTCTGAGTGAACCAAAAGCTCAGGTGCAAACTTTTGCACTTCTGTACTGCAGGTGACTCTTTTGAAGTAGGTAAACACATCTTAAAATAACAGACTTACCACTCACCTTCACCCTTGTTATGGGAACAGAGCACAAAAGGGGACCTAACAGCCAGGCACACAGGGTACTACCAGGTTAGATTTGTCAAATCCAGATAAAAGGATACACTCTTTAATTATTGTCTGTTCTTAGTATTATTTCCATTGCCTCAAGCTGTCCAGCTTTCTGCAAGAGGTTTACAAAAATAGGAGTGACATCCTAAGCCTATCCATACTGATAACAATACTTCTCTTGACTTCAGTAACTGTAAGATTTTGTCAGAACTTAAAAAAGAAGAAAGGTATCCTCTTAATTGCATACAAAGAGTAGGGAATGAAGGGGAAAGCCAGTGACAAGAATTGGCCTGGCTTTAATAAGTTTGTACATATGCACGTGCAGATATACCAGTGTGTTTCTGTGCTTGGCAAAACACACTCAAATCCCTTGAACATCTGTAATTTATGAGTTTTGTGAGAAGTCAGCTGGTGAGTAGTGGTTAGCAGAGCCCTCTGAACATTTTCAGACAAAGGAAGAAAACAACTACAAATATTAAGCTGCTTTTCTGTCCAGTCTCTGGTCCAGCTGGTGCAGCTGAGAGTGCTCCTCATGGGTCTACTTCAAAATACTTATCAGAATGATTTTATACATAGACCATAGACCATCCTGCTTTGTCTTGTCTTTGTTCCTCCACTCCTGGTGTTGACTCTACCTACCAAGCTAATGTGAACTTCACAGTACAAGGCTTCCCATTGACTGAAAAGTTGTTTGAACATTTTCAGCACTGTTTATGCTCTGCAAAGAATTTCCTATTTATAGCCATTACTGTTACATCTTTACCAATGGTTTTATTTCCAGTGGTACTGCTACAGCAAACTCCTTAAACAAATAGCATTCCACCTAGCATATTACTCTTCCTTAACTTAGAATTTTAGACTTGGAATTGTCCTAAAGAACTTGGTTGGTTCCAGCTTTCTTTCTTCTTCTTTTTTTTTTTTTCCATTGAGAATATAAATTTATCTGTCAAAGCCCAGAAACAAAGAACTTCTAGTTCAGGCTAGTTTTTCCACAAAGATGCAAGTGTCTCTTCTGGTTGTTTAATGGACAAGAAAGCTGAGATGGCCTTCTCAGGAGTAGTTTGGAAGAAGTTTAGCTGCTGAAATAATGCATTCATTATCATGGTAGAAGTAGTTATTTGTTTCACATCTGACTTTTCTCCATCATTTTTTAATTTGCCACTATCTAAGAATGAGGGGCAAACGGCACAGAGGGAATCATGCAGTCTGAATTCTAGGAGACCATAAGCAGCTGATAACATAAGCAGTACCTGAAAAGTATGCAGTGTGGCAGCACATGCACTTTAACTTAAGATACTTTCTGGAAATAGGTCTTTAAATACACAGCGCAGTGTGGGAAAAAGCCTCAGGAAACAGGATTTAGTTCTCTGCAAAATCTTAATCAAAAATTTGAACCTGAGGCACAATCCAAGATGACTTGATTTGATAATAAATGTTGAATAAAAAGATAAGCATTTATGAGGCTTTCTAGTCCTTTTAACTTGCGAATCATAGAATCATTAAGGTTGGAGAAGACCTCTAAGATCATCTAGTTCAACTCCAATCCATGCCTACTGTGACCACTGACCATGTTCCTCACTGCCACATCTCCATGTTTCTTGAACACCTCCAGGGACAGCGACTCCACCACCTCCCTGTTCCAGTGCCTGACCACTTTTTCTGAAAATAAATTTTTCTATAAATATCTCCATGTATACCTGGTTCTCAAGACATTTCAGCTATAAGAAATGCAGAAGCCTTTAGGTGAAGGACCACTGTGCTGAGCTGCTGATGTGGAAACATGCAATGTCTGGAAGATTACAGTGAGCTTGAGAAAATGCAATAGTAGCTATACTACAAACTATTTCAGAAGAGGTGAGAGCTGAACCACAGTGTGAACCTGCAATCTCATAGGGCTGTGCCATTTATGTGTGAATCGCACGTGTGCCAACGGGACTGCAAGAAAAGTGAAGTTTTAACAGAGCAGGAGTTCTGAGAAGGAACTGTGAGATGTATTTATTCATAGAAAAGTGACAAAATTCATTTAAACCAGCTTCAGCTACAAAGCAAGTAAAAAGAATTCAAAAACTGCTGTGCTGGTATTTTGCCTCTGCAACATATGGGTCATATAAACCTGCAAGTAACAGCTTAGTTGCACTGTTTTGCATAGGGTATTTAAAAACTCCAAGTAGCAAGCAGAGCACACAACAGCTGTCTGAGCTTCATCACAGCCTTCAGCAGTGATTAAAGAATAAACATCACATGGTTCTGTTGATCCTTTAAATCCTTTTTAAAAATATTAAGTATTTTAAAAATAAAACAAATTTTATTCTGCATGATATGGTAGGGGAAGGTTCGTAGTCATTCCTTGCCATATTGCAACCAATCCTTTATTTTGCTTTCTCTCAGCCAATTTCTAGTCCGTGACAATATTCAGTCTCATACGTTAGGGCTATTCTGTTTCTCAGATTGCCTTCTGTGAAGGACTTTGTCCTGTGCCTCCTGAAAGTCCAAGGAAGTCACATCCACACTTCTGGCAATGTACTAAAAACTCAAGTAGATTAGAGACGCAATTTTCCTTCAGTGAATCCAGACCAAGTCATCCCCATTCTGTCATGTTCATCCAGCTAAACTTCTGGTTTTGATTAGTTTCAACCATTGCAGCTGGCGTTAGAGAAAGGTTTGCTGGTCCCCTGCTCCTAGCATCAGCTCTTTCCAAAATGCAGATACGACATAATAAGCAGCAGCATATTTTTGTTAGCAACTCAGATCTTTTTTCTTAAATTCCTGCAGTTCCCTTGGGATATTTTCCTTTCATTCCCAGCAGCTTGTGGCTCTTTAACTTGTTCAACACCTCATGTTTTAACATCTCACTGTCTGAAATTTTAGCCTGTAAAAATATGTTTTGGGCCAATATTTCCCATCGTCCTCTGTAGTGGAGGCTGATATTAATAAATACTTCAGCTTTGATGTGAAGTTTTTCATGCTGCTAAAGACTACCTAGTTGCCTTGGCATTTTGAAGTCCCTCCTTCTCTTGGATGCCTCCTATGCCTGACGCCAGGAAGCACATCATCAGCTCTCTGCTTCCACATTGTGCATGCCTCTGCCTATATGCATCTATCAGAATACATTTCCATTTTCTGACCTCTGGCATGGAAACAGGCAGCTCTCCTGGTTCGCAGATTGTGGCTGAAATAAATATACCAAAAACACACAGTATGCTCGCTCAAAACTGAGATTCCTTAAAAACCTAAATATGGTCAGATTCCGCCACAAAATGAATAAAGAAATCATTCAGCTCTCCATCATGGCTTCTTTGGGGTGTTTAGTTACCACAAAATGAAATTTCAGGTTCTTGATGGTCTCTTGCCAAGATGCCCGATCTGCAGAAGTGTGTTCTCTGGAGAAGATATTTTCTTCAGACCAATAACACGGAGCCAGCAATTTCTTTCAACTGATTTTGTAATGAATGGGGCATTCTTCTTCAGGCTTATATAAGTTACCACTGACACCAAAACACACGCAAAGGAAACAGCATGATATTGGTCTGAATTAGCCTGATGCAGTGGCCAAGCCCTTCAGAAGACTTGGAGCCTCATTACCCACTGATCCTTTACCACCAAAAACTCAAGACATCTTGCTAAATGCAAGTGGATGCAAACTTTCCCTGTCAGCTTGCAAACTGTCTCCCTTCTAGCTCCCCTTGTTATGAATTCATGTTTCCCTTCCAGAGTGATTATGTGGGTTCACATGAAGTCTGGGATAAAGTTATTTCCATTGGTTAACCCAAGTGATGTGTCCCCAAACCAATGCAGTTCTGCGCCACAGGATCTGTCAAGAAAGATTCACACCAACTGACCCTCTCCATGCTTAAGGGACACCTGGGTAACAAGCTAATTAACGAGCTGAAGGAGCTCCTGCAAGAACAAGCACAGTTGGATGGCTCTGGGTGGCTCTTCCAGCTAAACACCAGGATGTGTGTCCAGTGCCACCAGCAAGCACTAATATCAATAGATGTTATGCAGAACTGAGGATGCAAAGTTCGGGTGGTCAATCAGAAGAGCTAGCATCCTTAGCATTGAGGGTTTTAGGCAAAGCCTCCCTTAGGACAGGGAGAGTAGGCTTTTCAAGCTCCTGAGTCTGTCTCACAGATAGCAATGTATCTGTCCTACAAATGCCTTCAGAGCAGCTCACAATGGCATGGCCCTCCCTGAGCTTTCACAGCTTCAGAGTCATGAACCATGCACAAAGGAGAGATTAGATAACATTGAATGATGCTATTTACAAGGTTAAGTCTACACAAAGTTGGAAACAGAAGACCATAACAATGTGGAGAAAATGTCACTGAGTGCAGTCTGGGCCAAAGGCATTGTTCTGACCCAGCTCTGCATTTCTAATTGTTAAAATAATAATTCTGTCTCTTATTTGTATTTGTAATGTTGGGCCAACATGTCATTACGTTCAACCTTTCCTTCAGGACATGTTGAACACTGATGAAGATATGCCTCCTTCCTCAGATGGGGCAGGAACCTTCCCTGGGAGACCAATAACTGCAGGCTGATGTCAGAAATACTGAGGCAGTGGTTGCCATATCCTTGCCTCACTGGCCTCAAAATCCCTCCTTGCAGAGGTGAGCTGGTTATCCACAGTACAAAGATCACAATGCCCAGCCCGTAGTGTCCAGGGACACTACGTGCACTTCTTCACAATCTCTGGATTTTTGTCAGGAAAAAAAAAAGCTCTTGATTTAATCTTTTCAGTCATTTTCTGTCCCCATCCCATCTCCAGAAGATGGGGGATGTGAGACAACTGCAATTGCCATGCTGGTCACGAAGAGGACAGACCTACTGGTCAGCCCCATGTCAGCCTGATATTGCTCCACTTCATTTTCTGAGCCTTCAAATCCCTCGTCTTCAGACTTGTCACTTGAGACAGCAGGTAGGAACAAGTGCAAATGTCTTTGTAACCAAACACAGATCAGATTGAAATGTAATTGTTCAACAACTATGACTTGTCTCTCTCCTTTTCAGTGCCTGTAGTTGGATGTGATTCGTGACACACAATTTAGATATAATCTATTACATTGATTTAGCATGTCAGCCTCATATTGATCCCACACTTAGGTCTTGTCATTTGTAGACAGTGCAGACTGTAAGCATCTCTGCCTATCTCAGGGCTGACATCTTAATCCTTCGTACACACCATCATCCCTGCCCAGCTGCACTCCTGTAATCATTTTCCTGCCTTACATCCTGTCCCGAGATGTGATTGACTGAAAATGTGTTTCATCTTATTTTCTAGTGTTCCAGGTTTTCTCTTCACCTGTCTTAAGCTCCTACATTGATCTCATCCTTCCTCTTTCCAGGAGAAAACCTGGAAGAACAGAAAACAATCTGAGCCACATCTTTGGCTAATCTCATTCTTACTGGGCTCACACAGACTATGCTACAATTGGGCAAAATAGTTTTATTTCAGTGTCTGATTGCAGATGAATACAAAAGTAATGACTATTAGGTAGGATGTGTTGTCACCTTGAAAAATTATCCTTGGAAATAATGCAGGCAGACTAGCCTGCATTAGACTATGTGCAGGTTTGGAGCCCATTACATCAGACTGGAGCACAGCAGAGATATTAGTAGAATAGAGGACACGTGTGTACTTCATGGCATCAGAGCTAAATGAAATGAAAGAACATGTTGCTAACACCATGTGGCATTAGAAAGATTATCTAAATCCAGTATAAGGAAGAGAACACATTTTTTTACTTTATTCTAACAGAAATGAGAAATGTAACTAATTCTTTACATTTTGGGGGACCTTTCTGATTCACTGTTATATTCCAATTGACCTTTAAAATCTCTTTATTTCTCTAGCTGCTCTGGGTATTAAACTTTCTCTTTGCCTGACATGGTTTTGTTCAGCACAGTGGAGCTTACAAAACTTGATTTGATTACATTTTGGAAGAAGACCCAGATTGCAACCACAGAGCTGCCACCCTAATCAGCTCTCAGGCTGAGTATCACCTCCTACATCTGCACTGTTGCTCTACACAGAAAAAAAAAAGCTGAGGCCCCACTGCTGAATGTAACAACGTACAGTCTCCTAGGCTGCTACAAGAACAATAAAGTGATATTTTGATGTAATTAGCAGCTCAGAGCTGGCCTTCAAAGACTTCAAGGTTCAAGCCTCCATGCCTAGAAAAGGCATTGGAGAACAACAACACCAAAAAGAAAAGCATTTACAAATCATTGTCCTCCTTAACACTCCAACCTGATTCTGGCCCATAAAGTGAGAGGACACAATGGTCTTCCACTCCACAAACACAAGAAACTTTACAGCAGATACTGAATTGACAAAGGAGTCAATTCACAGCAGCATAGATAAGCTGAGATACAATCACTCAGCCTCTTTCTTCTAAAGCAATTAGGCAGCATCAGCACTAAAAAAACGCTGTGATCCTCTTTGGGAAGGAGGCCACCATGAAGATATAAATATCTTAAGTTAGAAGAGACCCATAAGGGTCATTGTGGCCACCCGTCCTGTCTCCATACAGAACCACTCAAAAACCAGACCATACGTCCGAGAGCACTGTCCAGATGCTTCTTGAACTCTGGCAAGCATGGGGCCTCGACCACTGCTCTAGGGAGCCTGTTCCAATGCCTGATCGCTCTCTGATGCAGAACCTTTTTCTGATATACAACCCGAACTATTGTAGCTTCATGATAGACCATGAGCTTGTATCTAGTGGAGAATAAATCCAATTAAAAGGTCTTCCTGGATGTGGAGGAAGGTAATGCTCTTGAAGGAGACCTTTGGACAGCTGGGAACAAAGCCAACCAGCAACAGCCTCTGATGTTAGCTAAGGCCATGGGAATTGGTAGCTGTGGGCCCATTAGCTGCAGGCTCCCAGGGGACACAAAGCCACTACCCCAGTGTCTCTTTGCCTTTCTCACACAGGAGACAGAAGCTTGATGGCACTGCAGGTGTCCTAATGAATGCACCTGCAGCTATCAGCCTTGCAATTTTAGTGGAGGTGTCTTCTCACAAAGCATACTTTTGTTGATGCATATAAAAAACAGTGTTGGCTCCTAGCACAGGCCCTTACATACTCTTTATTATCCTTGGATGTAGCTAAGCTTCAGTCTACTCCACAGCCTATACACAAAAGTACTTGCAAACACCACTATGATTCAGATAGCAGAGGTTTAACTGCATTTTCTTGGTCTTATACTCCCATAACAGAAAGCTGACACCCTTTCCAAAAGGAACAGTCTCCTGTTCTCCTTCCAGCACCTGCTGTGCAATGCTTTTTCTACCCAGTACAAAAAAGTATTTATTCTCAGGCCCCTCCACACCCTCTTCTTGGAGTGATGCCCATCTAGCAGGGATATTTAGCAGGTGACTCCTGTTTGCAGCTCCCAGCTCCAGCCTCCCCCAGCCCTGCCCAGGTGAAACTGGCCCACATTCAGGGAATTTCAGTATTTTTCTTGAGGGAAATGAAATGTTTGTAACACAAATGAAGTGTTACTGAGATTGTAATTTGTAGAAAAGCATTTATTCAGCCACATTTTTCTCTATGAAGACACTAAGCATCTAGTAATTCAGACTCTGATCTTTTTTTGTATTTTTTTCATAGAAATTTTCACAGAAATATTTCCAAGCTGTTGTGAAGCTAGGTATGTTTAATTCCTGCCCAGAAGGAAAACAAATTTCAGCCTCTTACCTGAAAATTCATCATTCCATTATATCTGCAATCCTGTGTTCCTATTCACACCTTTTCTAAAGACAACACAAAGATTTTCTCTCCCTCTGGTGTTAGGAGTGATCACAGGTGACTTGCAGTCAATCCAACTACAAATTACTTCAAAAACAATGCCTGGCCTCTTTACCAGCTTTATTTTCAGCCTCCAGGAGGGCTGGCATGCCCTTGCTAACCCCAGTGTATTAGTGGCACAGGCAGTGGCTTAGCAGCCCTTCAGAGCTTCATCAGCTTTAGGTCCACCCCAAACCAGGCTCCTATGAGCAAACTGCTTGTAACATCAATTCCTTTTTTTTGTTTGTTTTTATTTCCTCTTCTGCAGATGCTATACCTCCTGCTTGACCATCCCCTCACCCAATTTTAATAGGCATTGGGTGTAATAGTTTCAGCTGTTGTCTCCTGCAGGCACACATTCAGCCAAAGCCTTATCAGATGGTGTGCATCAGGGAGTAATGAAGCAATTCTTCATGTCCTGTTAGGGTGTGTGTGTTGGAGCTGGGCAGAACGCAGGGAGTCAGCAGGAGCAATGAGCTTCTAGACCTGCTAGAGCAGAAAGACCTTTTGGTGCTTATGGGTGGGTGAAGTGCTGGTGAGTCTCCTCCAGAGAAAAAACAACGTCAGCTCCTCTTTTTTTTTTTTTCTTATGCTTGGCTTTCAATGCAGTTGTCTGCAGATATATGCATGGTTTTGTAAAGTGTAAACTGCAGATCTATTTAGGGCTTTTGTACACCCCCTAGTTGCCTAAGATCAGGAGTGTAGGGGCATTGCTGCGTGCTGGGGTGTAAGGACAAAGAAGAAAGTCTGCAGGTTCCCAGTAAAGTTTCCTGGCTCCAGTTACATGCTTCTGTCCTGGGGCAACTGCCTTCCCACAAAACAGGTTATGGCCTTCTAATGCTGAGAAACTCTGCCCCAAGTGGTCCAAGAGCATTTAAAACCAGTGCTTGTGAATGGAGGAGTGGGAGTTCTCCACATATTTAGCAGAAGTGCAGAGCACACAGGACATTATCTCCTTTGCCTTGGGAGCTTAAGTCATGGGCTGAGGTCTCCAGGGCTGCAAGTAATAAATCTGCTTTTCTCCCAAGGTCATGACTCTTTT
This sequence comes from Tetrao urogallus, assembly GCF_951394365.1. Taxonomy (NCBI): domain Eukaryota; kingdom Metazoa; phylum Chordata; class Aves; order Galliformes; family Phasianidae; genus Tetrao; species Tetrao urogallus. The sequence continues at coordinate 63,115,556 of NC_136817.1, forward strand.
TAGGTTGTTTGAAGCTAAAAAGTGCTTAAGCATGGTTGCAAACCAGCATGTGATCCTAGACATTAAATCATAGAATATCCCAAGTTGGAAGGGACTTATAAAGATCATCAAGACAGACAAGAAGAACACAGGTTTTGAGTTACACATAGGTTTGGCAGCAACTAGAAGAGTAACACTAAGGTGTTGCTGGCATTTTGAGAGTGTTTATGCTTTTCTGTGGTACATCTCATGCTGCAAATGCTCCACCTCTTTCTGCTTAAGAGAGACAATCCTGCTCAGTAGATGGCACGCATACACAGGCACACAAACATGGTGATTCATAAAGGCTAATTCCTCCAGACTGTGTAAATGATAAGCAAATTATGAGCAAGCAGGAGGAAAGGCAAATACATAAGTCTAATGGAAATCAATGGTTTCTGAAGCCAAAATACCCACAGTCCCACGATCAATAAAGAAAATAACATTGGCTAAAATCCCTTGCAGACTCTGTGGCAAAATAGGGCTCCAATTAGACATGAAAAAACAGCATACGATAAAGAAGGAAAGGGGGAAGTAGATCAGAGCTGATAAAGAAAACACAGTGTTCTGAAGTGTAGAAAATTAGTAGTGCCTATTAAAAATATCAGGCAAAATAAAGACTGTTTGAAAAGATGCCAAGAGCAAAGACTTTAGAATCATTTGAGTTGGGAGGGACCCTTAGAGGCCATCTGATCCAACTCCACTGCAATGAACAGGGACATGTACAACTCTATTAGCTGCTCAGTGCCCTGTCCAGTGTGACCTTGAGTGTCCCTGAGGATGGGGCGTCCGCTGCCTCTCTGGACAACCTGTTTTGGTGCCTCAGCATCATTAATGTAAAAAAATCTTTTTCCTTATATCCAGTATGAATCTCCTCTCTTTTAATTTGAAACCATTTCCCTTGTCCTCTCACAGCAGGCCCTGCTGAAGAGTCTGTCCAGTTCTCAAAGCCCCCCTTTAGATACTGGAAGGACCTTCTAGTGGACTGTAGGACAGAGATCTCATGATGCTGAAGAAGTAGATGTTATTAATAATTTCGGTCCCAAGTGCCACGTTCCAAAATAACCAAATGCCTCATAAGGCAGGAGGGACATCTTGCAGACTCCACGGGAGCACACAATTGTAAAACTCCAGATTTCCAGAGGGAACCGTGTTGCTGGCATGCCAAAACTCGCTGAAATGCCAGCTCACCTCCTCTCCCTTCATGCTGCAGTCTAGCTTAGGAGTCTTTCCATCCTCTGTCACAGTTACACACATGAACCCACATTGTGCTGGAGGCTTCCATTTGCTTTGGTGCCTGCTGAACTTGTACTGCTGCATCCCACCTGGGCTAGTGCAGAGCCAGGCGTTTTCCCGCAGAGAAGTGACTTGTCTCCAGTTGCCTTTTACATCTTCTACAGGGGGGACCTGGTCTCCTGTGAACATCGGCACGCTGAGGTCTCGATTCACTGCATTCTTACAGAATGGCATTTTCATGTGCTTTGTCTACCAACGCCATTAATGCAGGCAGGGACAATAGCTGTAAGATTTAAGCAGCGCTGAGACATCCGTGTGCTGCCTTTACACTCAGCCCCTCTCAAAATGCTTTTCAGCACTGTCACAGAGTCTACATCTGCCAAAACATAGGTGGCTATTAAAGTTATTTATTTGAAATATGGCTTTAGTTTCCCCTTTTCTCCCCAGGTAACAATATTGACTGAATGGGCCTGAACCAACTCCTCTCCATTATGTACTTTCAGTTTGACAGTGGGGTGCAGTCCTCAGTTGTTTTCCATGCGTTAGTCCCACATTAACTGTACAAGTGCAAAAAAGAGGCACAGCAGAGAGGTAAGCAGCTTAAGGCAGGTGCTTTCAAAGCCTGCATAGTTCCTGCAGGAGGCACTGCCCACAAATGAGCTCTCAGGAGAGCTCCGGAAAGATTTGCAGACAAGTCCATACCTGCAGACATCATCTCCACTGGGTTGAAGTATATGAGCAACTAGGTGTCCCACCACAAAATGAAGAGTGTCCCTATCAGCTCATCTGCACAAATCTCTGAATTGTCATGACTGTGTCACCAAATAGTTTTTGAGAATCCCACGATGTTTAATAAATCCAAGTGCAAGGTCTTGCACCTTGCACCTGGGTCATGGCATCAGTACAAGCTGAGGGATGTAAGGATGGAGTGCAACCCTGCCAAAAAGGACCTGGGTACTGGTGGATGGCATGCTGGACATGAGCCAGCAATGGGCCCTCGCAGCTCAGAAAGCCAACTAGATCCTCAGCAGAATCAAAAGTGTCCCTCAGCAGGGTGAGGGATGTGATCCTGTCCCTCTACTCTGCTCTCTTGAGGCCTCACCTGGAGTACTGTGTTTGGATGTGGAATCCTCAGTACACGAGAGACATGGACCTGTGGGGGCACATCCAAAGGAAGGACAGAAAAATGAAATGAAAGTGTTCCAAGAGATGGAACACTTTCCCTGATTAAAAGGAGATCTAGATTGGATATAAGAAAGAAGTTTCTTTGAAAAGGACAGTGAAGCACTGGCACACGTTGTCTGGAAAGGTGGTGGATGCCCTGTCCTTGGAGACACTCAGGGTCAGGCTGGACGGGGCTCTGAGCACCTGATGGAGCTGTAGGTGTCCCCGTTCATTGCAAGGGACCAGGACTAGATGGCCTTTAAAGTTTTTTCCAACTCAAACAACTCTATGATTCTATGGGGTATTTCTCAGTAACAGGTTCACTGTGGGAATTGTTGTGATAGTGGCACTGCACAGAAGCCTTCTACTGTGACCCAAGGTCACCATCAGTGTCCAACACATCTTCCTCCTCCCAGAGCACTGGTCCTGGTGTCTTGTACAAAAGAGTGTTAGAGAGAGAGAGATTTTCATGCAAGAAACCTTGCTTCTCTGCCCTGAATATTGGTCATAGTGGATAGTGGATCAGGTCCTGGTGACACACGAGCAGATTTTCTATCCCACACCTAGAAGGTTTGTGGGATGACTCAGCCAAAAACCACTGAGCAGACAAGCAATAAGTTGTGAGCCCAGAGCCTCTCTTCTGCATTTGCCCTCAGTCTAAAAGTCAGTATTTCCTGATAATTAATGATATCTACTTAAACGACAGAAGAAGCATGATAAGTATTTCTCAAAGGAGAGGAATAAATCAACAAAAAAGGAGTGATTTGTAATATGATACCATTTCAATTAGAGATCCCACATCCATCCTACAGCAGGAAAACTGTACCGCCTGTGCTCATCATTGACTACTGGACAAATTCAGTGCCTTTCTAGGAAGGAGAAATGCTGAAGCCTTCATGTCCTCCTTTGAACCATGCCTCATGCAGAAGAGGTCTGTAGAATCATAGAGTTGCTTGAGTTGGATGGGACCTTTAAAGGTCATTTAGCCCTGCAATGAACAGGGACACCTACAGCTAGATCAAGTTGCTCAGAGCTCAGTCCAGCCTGAATCTGCCTTCCATGCCTGTTACAAATCACGTAACCAAATCAAAGCTACTGACCAAGGGTTCTCGGGGACATAAAGCTGCCAGCATTCCAGGTGTTAAAAGAAAAAATGCTGAGGACCATATAAGTATATGAGGACCTGTACCAGCTCTCCTTCATGTCCTGCAGGTGAGGCTCACAGCAGCAGCCCTGCATGTCGCAGTTGCCACTCTTCCCAAGCCAAAAGCTACTCCTGGAGTTACACACTCACCAGCTTTTCACCTGTTGGGTCCTGACCACTTCACTGAAATGTTGATACCTTCCTATGGGAAGGTGGTAGAAAACCACAGGCTGGTAACTGGCTTGTAACTGAGATGTAAATTAAACTGAGGTGTGCAAACCCCATCCACTGCTCTCCATATCACTCAGCTCGACTCACACCTGCCCAAACCATCAAATCTTGCAGGGTGGAAGCACTGTTTTCAGCATCACAGCATCCTTTTAACCAAGACTTCTAGAAGCAGGAGTTCATGTAGCTCATGTAGCTTTATTCCTTTCTGCTAAAGTTTTGTGCTGTCATAGAGTGAAAAATAATGAGTTTTATTTGCCACAGAAGAAGTGTAGAGGACAGAGATTTTTCATTTGCATGACTATTTGGGGAGCTTTCACAGCAAACATAAAATCCAGTTTCCTTCCAGTTTTTCAGCTATAAGGAATAATGTGAGAGGCATCAAGGGCTGACAACTGATGGAAGGAATTACAGTAGCCTCCAGTGTAAGCAGAGAGAGCAAGATGCACCACTAACCTCGTTGACACAGAGACAACAGACTGGAACCAGGCTTGCACCCAAGCTTGCACCATACTCATGCCATAGAGAAAAGGGCTCTATGCTTTTGTGTGATTTAGATGGTTCAGAAGTCACCTGGGCATCCTACTGCCTGATTTAGTTGTTGGAAATCCTGCCTGCCTGCAGCAGGAGATTGGAACTGGATAGTCCTTAAGGTCCCTTCCAATCCAAGCCATTCTGTGATCCTTGATAGAAATATCATAGAAATATGATATTTGTATGTTTCTGTCATCTTGCATCAATCCTTCTCTAGACAGATAACTCGCTTGAACAAAAACAAAAGCATTTCCATGGTCCTATGAGTTTTCCCATCTGGTTCTAGTTCTGAATACTCTCTACTCCTTTCTCTGTTCCTTATTTGGTACATATACTTATTTTTAAAATGTGTGGTGCATTGTTCTGAACCTGATTTGCTAGACATCACATTTCCCTTTCCTAAGCCTCCTGACACTGCTTACTGCTCCCGTTTATGCCTAATGCTGTCAGCTGCACAGTAATTAAACAGAAATGTGCTGGTTCCTTGAAGATGTGTGGAAATCATGTCCTTCTCTGTGTGCCACTCACAGTGTAATTAAAATGTTGTAGTTTGCCTCCAACTCTGTGATGGTATCCATTCTTTTTCCTGGACAAAACACCTTTCTCACTGTTTTAGTGAGGGCCCCTTGCATATTAGGATCATTTTTCAATAACTGGATGAGAAAATTGCCAAACGCCACAAAGATGGGAAAAGGCAGACAGAAAACTTGCAGAGATTAGCAGAGCGCTGGAAGGTTTCCAGAGCAAAGCTGGGAGTTTGATCACTTGTAGGAGAGGTGACAAAGGTGACTGGTGGAGAGGAAGGTTGATTTTCCATCGGACTGCCTTCCTGTGTTGACTTTCACATGCACACATGGGATGACTGAGCCCTGGCTGCTTACCATTTCTCTCTGTAAAGTGGCAGTGCGCCAGCATCTGCCTGGAGCTCATTCTCTGATTCTAGATATGCCAGAGATCTTCACAGTGTCTAAAGTTACCTCAAGAGCCATAGGTGGGAGAAGGATGCAGTGCCTAGACCTCTACTTCCCCTGTTGCACTGTTGGCAATAACAGTACCCTATAGGACCCTACTGCAGGAAGCAGAAGGCCTCTCAGCTTGCAAACCTGCCATTAGCCCCACCCAACTCATTAAGCATGATGCTGAAATGCAGCCCAGCATGAGAATTTTGTGATAAAAGAGGAGAGAAAATACAAAGTACTACTAAATTTGAATTGTTTCTAATGCACATCTGACAGACTAATGATGAAAGTAACTATTTGAAGATGATGTCTTCTAAGCTTATGGTCAATCTGCACCTCTTCACCATGGGGGCTGGCAACTGAGCAAAGGCAGGATGGAGCTGAATGACTAAGGAGAAATGGTTGGAGTGGGAATGGGATGGGCACCCATCCTTGCAGCCACTTTGGAGAAGGCCGCCTCAAAGATCACATTAACACCTACACTGTTATACCCTGATATATGATCTTAGGGGAGTAAACTATTGTTAAGATGAGAGGTAACGGCCTCAAGTTTTGCCAGGGGAGGTTCAAGTTGGATATTACAAAGAATTTCTTCTCCAAAAGAGTGATAATGCGTTGGAACAGGCTGCCCAGGGAGGTGGTAGAGTCACTGACCCTGGAGGTGCTGAGGAAATAGGTGGAGGTGGCACTGAGGCACATGGTTCATGGGATGGTGGGGATGGGGTGATGGTTGGACTAGATGGTCTTAGCAGTCTTTTCCAATGATAACAATTCTATGATTCTAAATGGAGGAAATCTATTGAAACTGCTGATGCAGCAAAAACAAGTGAAGCAAAGGAAAAGTGTTTTGTAGTACTTGGGGAAGGGAAAAAGTGCAGGGGAAAAAAAAGACAGAGGGAATGAACAAGAAGGAAAGATAGCAAAGGTGGAAGGGGCATGTCAAAACTCCCAGCAATAGACAGATGAATGCTAGTTACCTATAATACCCTGAGCACCAGATCCATAAGGAATGGGGGCCAGTGCCTGGGAATCCAGAGCCAAGAGATACTCTAGAAGTCATGAGGGTTGGCAGCACCTCACTGTGACAGGCAATGCCATGCCAGAAGCCTTGCAATAATCCCTGGGCAATAGAAGTAGCAGCAACCATCAGTCATGTAGAGCAAATTCACTTCATCATCAGCTGTCACAGGAGAGTCTCCAGGCAGTGGAGAAGAAAACACTGCTGGAAGGAGGTAGCCTGTGTCAAAAAGTAAAAGCAAGAGCAAAAAAAGAGCTGAGAAGGGCATGGTTGTGAAGTGGTGGGCAGAAGATGGAAGGCTTTGCTTATGTGGGCTGACTAATTCAGTAGGTGGCTCTGCAGACTTGGTGGAAGAGCACTGCAAAAGTCACTGTGATGTCTGATGGAGATAAGTGTCTGACATTCTGTAACACAAGGACACTAGTAACTGTAGGGCTGCTAATTTAATTTGTTCAGTGGTGTTGGGTACGTGGGTTTCCTATGTGTTTACTTGGGATTGCGTGCAGTCAGAAGATGATTTACAAGCTGTGAACATCTGCAGTTTTGAATTACCTTTACAGCCACAGGAGGCTTTTCAGATTAGTGTTACCTGCCACTTGGAAGATTAAGGATTTTCTGCTCGGAAACTCGCTTGGGTAATAAACGGGGTATGTAACAGGGTGAAAGAGGAGATAAGCACACCAGCAGCAATGCTGGCATTCGCCACTCCTGTCCTGAACCATCCTCCCCATTCCCATCTGTACAGTTCTCCATACTGAGCAATCCTGCTGATTTTGGAAGAGCTTTTGCATCACATCTGAAGCTTGGGGATCCCCAAAGTCACTGAAGCTCAGATGTCTCCAAAGACACTTCAAGTGCTCTCAGCACTTTGAAGGCTACCCTGTCTCAAGTCATCCACCCATCCGGCTCTGCATGGGTGATGCTGATTTTCTCCATCTGGTGATAGCTACAAAAGTTGATGGTATCCATAGGGAAATGGGGAAATATCCTCTAGTATGGACTCTGGGAAGAGGGTGGCTGAGTTTGCCTGGGCACAAAGCGGGTTTCTCCTCAAAAGCAGAGGGGCAGCTTTGAGGATGCTATCTTTTCTTCTCATAGTGGCTTTTGGTCTGGTAACACGAGTTAGTGCTGGGACTTTGCACTGACAAAATTGATAACATAACCTCTGCTCTTCTGAGCAGCAGATGGAATTTTTTGGTGGTTGAAATAAGTCCTTTGATTATTGCTTCCCTTTGTTCAAAGGCACTGGCTTGATAAAGTACATTGAAGTCAGTAGAGTAAACCAATTCACATCAACTAATGATGAGGCCTGCTATTGTTCTGGGATGATATGCACTGCGATAATTTCCATCCATTTGGATGCAATGTTTAATTAATCCTGGTGAGTGATTGAAACTTCTGTCAATTGCTGCTAACCTGAGATAGGACTATTTGTATAATTTCAGTATAATCATCTTTTCTGCATTAATTAACACATAACAGCATTACACTGACAGCTTCTTAACACTTTTCTAACATTTATTCCAAATCTCTCCCACTTCTCTCTGGACAATACAGAAATATATATATATATATATATATACTTTTCAAATCCCTGTTGTTTTGTTGTTGTTTGTTTGTTTTTGTTTGCATTTTATTACAGCATAGTGCTCTGTATGCAGCTATACAGGATCATGCCAAGGCCAGTTAGTCCTAGCCTTGGTGAATGACTGATGAAGAAGCAACTGGGTCTTACCAACCTACAAATTCATCATGAGATCCAGAAGCCACAAGCCATACTAACAATGGACCTGGAAGCTGGGAATAACCCCAGACAAGACATCAATCTGGGATAAAACCAGTAACTCACTTCACCAGATTTATGCTGCACAGAACATCCATGCAATTTACATTTTTTGATAGCACTGAAGTGTCTCATGCTTGCCCTAAGGACACTATGTTTTTTGTAGTCTATTAGGAGTTAATATAGCTGTAATTGTTGGAAAACATCTGTCAATCTGTGATTTCGTTTTGCATCATCTTTATCTCTGCCTCTGTATTTCAGCAATTATGAATCATCATAAGCATTATTGCACTTTCTAATCATCTTTGCAATAGTTGATCTGAATTCCTACAGACACTTTCTCAACCACCTTTTATCAAGTGTTCTGTCTTCTGCATGACACAGAGACCCACCTGCACCTCACCACTGACATTGAGTGCAATGACTTTGAGTCCTCTTGACCTCACATTCTCCTCCTGATGACATGAGTCAGACCATCCCACCAAACCCCAGATTGTGAAGTTAGATGAATTTTCCAGTTTCGTTCCCTGTGATGGAGAAGGTGGCCTTTTCACGTGGCTAGTTCTTTCACCTGACTTGTCAACTGATAGTTTAGCTACTTCTGTTTCTAAAAGTTCATCTGGAAATAATGTGGTCCAAAATGTATCTACTATCCAGTCTTTTGGTTTGCTCTCCCCCAACTAATCCCTAAGCGACTACTTGAAGCAGCTTACACGAGCAGCACTCCAAAGGCCACCTGGCTAATTCCTGTCCTTAAATCACAACTCTCCTACCACAAACATTTCTGCAACATGATCTCCAAGAGGTAGATTCAGGCTTTGGGAGTGATGGCTCACAATTGGCTGCTTGGAAACATTTCACAGCTGACTGATGTGGCTGTGATACTTGGCCACAATCTGCCATCATCTGACAGGAAGAGCAGCCTCCCCAGCCTGGGCTGTGTGGTACTTGTCACTCCATCACCCCTTTGCCTCGCAGACCTTCAGCTGGCACACAATTTTCTGAGTCAGTGGCACTTGTGCTTCTTGCCCTTGCACGGTGATTGTCATTTCTCAGATCATCAGTAGTCCTTCCTTTCCTGCTGCCTCTGTACCTTAAAATAGCCAACAGAGCTCTACACCCTGCAGAGAGGATGACTTTGCTCTTAAACTACTTCCATGGCATGCAGGTAAAGAAATAAAGTAGCAATCATCTAAGAGGGACTTCTCACAATAACCTTTTCAGACTTGCATGGGGGTAACTATGCTTCTGTTCGATGCACACCAAGCAGATGCTCAAAGTAGTGGCTTGGTAAGGGCAACCACAAAGCTCTGGTCTGACTGCCCTTAGCCAATGACTTGGACTAGTGCCTTCTTCAAGCTCAGCTCCCCACTGAGTCATCAAGTGCTCAGTTTTTGTAAAAATTACGTGTTGGTTAAAAATGAGCTGGTTAACCTTGCTGAAACACGCACAAAAGAAACTGCCAAGGAAAAACAGAAACTTTGCTTTATTAGAAAATATCAAAAAAGACCCATCTTGTATCCGGAAGTTTCAATATTCCAGGGGGTGAGCCCCTGGCATAGATTGCCACAGAGGTTGTGGATGCTCCATCCCTGGAAGTGCTCAAGGCCAGGTTGGATGGGTGCAGGGGAGCCTGAGCTGTTAGGGCCAACCAGCCCATGGCAGGGGGTTGGTACTGGGAGGGCTTCAAGGTCCCCTCCAATCCAAACCATTCGGTGATTCTGTAAGTGTCAACTGCACAAAGTAAAATGTTTGATTAGCTACTCCCCAAGCATTATGCAGTACAGCAGCATTTCTGTTTACCTTGGCTCACCAGTATTTATGAATACAACACACTGTTATATTTTACCTTTTCTTATTTAAGTCCTAAAATGTTAAAACCTTTTAGATGAGCTATATGTCACTCTGCATCACATCTCCCTTGGGAATTAAATTCTCATCACATCCTGCCCCTTCAGGACAGCAAATGTCAGAGATGAACATCAAAAGTATTTTCACAGGGCTCTACAAAAAGTATTCATTAAAATATCTTCAATTCTCTGTGTAAAGAAAGTGCCCACAGCAGAGATCCACCTTTGTAAAACTGTTGTGGAAAAAAAAATAATGTGTATAAAGAATGTTTCTGCTAGAGGAAAAAATAATGAAGTAGCTGAGTATCTGGGAATTACAGCCTTGTTATTAAAACATGGGGCTGGGAGGGGATGTTCATATTGTATTTCCAACATGCCAGATTTCCCATCTGCCTGCAGACAAATCACTCGCAGCGACTCTCAAAACTGGCCTGCAATTTTTGGGTGATGCTTCGCAAAGACAAACTTCCTCTTTAATCTTGAAAATCTGAGTCCCCGGCTGCATTTGCTCTGACCACTCTGCCCTGGACCAGCCTCTGGGGTGAGTTTCAGCATAGCATTTTGATCTCCTGCCCACCACAGCTGGGAGGTTTCAGGTAGCTTCAGCTCTGTCAGGCTGGACCTGTCCATGTAGATCCCTTGAGTCTGCTTCATGCTTATGAGACTGATGCACCCAATGTTGCTGAGTGCCAAGAGCAGAGCTTCTGCACAGCACCTCCCCAGTTCATACAGAATCAACTGCAAGGAGTCCAGTGTGGTTAATCTGTGGGGAAAGACCTGAATGGTGATAATTCCAAACTGAGGTAATTTGGTCATAGGCTTCGGTCATACCAAGAGCTTATAAATGAAATAATTCACTCACTGGCATTGCAAACCAGATGCCCACATTTTATGAGTATATCCAACCTCAGTCTGTGTCTCACCTTCCTTGATGGTACAAGAAGAGCAGATGGATTGATACTAAACTCATGGGCTGAAAAAACAAGATTTGTGAAATACCCAAATAATAAAGAGTTCCAGAGACACGCCCAGGAGAAAGCAAGTATTTCTGAATTCAGAAGCAGGGTTGAAAGATAGACACTGAATAAGACACAGGACCCTTCCACTAAACTAAACAATGAGGATGGAAGAGATTATTGACTAGCTGCTCACTAATTGAGCATCATCCTTTCTAAGTACTAAATGAGACAGGGGACTAGGGGAAACAATGTGTGTAATTATAGTCTGTCTTCAAATGTATACGCATGGAAGAGCCCGAATTAATGTTGCACAAACAATATTAGTGCTGACATTTCTTGGATGTTGCATGCTAAGTTTCCAGCAACTTTTCTAACATACTGTTAAAGAGTGGTGTCTCTCTTCTGATCTTCTGCTCTGCAGCATTACTTGGACTAAAGGAAGTGGAAAACAGAGTGGAAAATGAATGCTTCCTTCAATTCTCAAACAGCATTTCTCCTTCACTTTGCATTGGTGGGAACTACAGTACAAAACAAATGAGAACAGGGCCCTTGGCACCAGCGCTGGGAACCCAGGAGCTGGGGTATCCCAGAATCACCATTCATAATTTGGGTTGGGACTTGGCTTTGCCTTTCTTCTTCTAGTTACACAATAACAATGTAAATTCAATTTTCTCAAGGGATTTTCAAGGCATCATTAATGTTTGGTGACACCATTCATTAAGAACTTGGGAAGAGCAGCTTCCCAGTTTGCAGTGGAACACCTGATCCCTGAGTGCTCACCCATCATTATCACCACTGATTGACTGGCTACATTTCCCCCAGCTAAGGCCAGAATATGAAAGGCTAGAATAAGCTATGGTGAGAAGGTCTGGTTTTGCTACATGTAGGAAGATCCTCTTTCGACCACACTTGGCCACAGTCAAGGAAAAAAAATGATGTACCAATGTCAGATGTGTATATATTTCAGCTCAGAAATATCCTCCAGGAAATACAAGAGAGGAAAGAATTGAGAATTCAAGAACCTAAGAAAGGAGGAGATCAATTATAAGAGATGAGCAGTTCACGTATCTGTAAGAACAAATAGCTCAAGTTAAATGGTCTCTGTGACACAGCACAATAGCCTATTGTCTTGGCTCCCATAAATCAGCCACTCACAGCCTGTGCTTGGAGAGCCAGATGTTCATTATTAAACAGTGTCCTGTTCTCCCTCTTGCATTTCCCCTTCAGCCCTGTTCTGAGCCATGCATGGCCATTCCCCCCTGGACAAACCTATGGAGGTGACTAATCCTGGAAGGACATGCAGGAGTCATCCAGTCAATAGCAAAATTTCAGCTCAGGACAACACTGCATTGCTCTGCATTTGATTCCAATTCCCAATTTTTTTCTTGGTTTAAGGTCTGCACTCTGGGTTCCTGCTTCATTAACAGGGTGCTGAAAAAAACACCTCGAAGAATCTTTAGACAAACCAGGGCTGCAAAAATGGTAAATCCAAGCACTTTTAGGCACATACACTATTTGTTTATTTTCAGTGTCTCACTCAGCTTGGGAACAATTTGTTTCTCTTGGCTTCAAGTCAGCCTCTTCCTCTGCTGGCAGAGAGGTGTGTTTGCATTGTAAGACACAATGTAAAACCCAGGCTAGAAGGTCCAGGGCGGGTAAACTAGAGGAGGGAAATCACTTTCTGAATAAGCATCCATCCCAAAACTGGCTACCTGCCCTTGGAGAGAGTGATATTCCTGTCAGTGCCTTCTGAGAGAGAGATCTGGAAAGAAACAGGATATTACAAGAAATCCTCAAAAGGTCCTGCAGTCAGTCACTCTGCTGGGGCATCAGGGATGGATTTGGGTGGGAAATCTGTGCTGCCAGACACTCCTGAACATGTGGAAGCACCCCCAGGCTCTTGCTGCTTGGTGCTTTACAAAAGGGTATGGAGGAGAAATTAAAGCCCTGAGAGAAGTGGCATGAGCTGGCAGCAGGCACATGTCTCTCCTTGCTGAGACCTCATCAAAAATGAAAGCCAGAATCCTCAAGCATGCAGTGTCTGACTGAAGGGAGCATTAGTAGAATGAAGTCTGGCCACGCAGAGCATCTGTGGCAGCCTGTGAGAAATTATGATTTACTGAGCAAGGGAGGTAGGATCAAAGAATTGCACTGCAGATAAGAACAGATTGAAAAAAAAGCTGTTCATGTGCAGAGATCAAAGCTTTGAAGATGCAACAGTATTAACAGAAGATGTTGCATTTGAGAGTAACTCCTCGTTTAAGAGGTTAACAAAGAAGAAAGCACTGGTTGTAATATATGGGAAGGAACACATTCATCCTCCTAATGATAAGGAAACTGATGATTTTCCCAAAATCAGTGCCACGTTTGGCTGCAACAGAGGAGGAACTGGGGATGGCTCCAGAGCATATGGGCTGAGCGTGTGCTCTGATGCTCATCCTCTGGTGAACACAACCACCGGCTACCACCGAGTGTCCAGAAGTGTTTGTGAACAGGAGAATGATCTGTGTCTGAGGCATCTGTGACTGACTGATTCTGCTTTGATTACAAAGCAATACTGGTACCATGTGGCTCACCTGCATGGCTTCTAATGCTTCCCACTGACTGCATCCAGCAAGTCACCATCTCTGGAGATGTTCAAGAACTGTGAAGATGTGGCACTGATGGACATGATTAGTGATTTCTGAACCTCTCCAATTCGAGTGTCTGGCAGCCACTCCTCCTCACCAAAGTTCATGAACTGTACTGCATACATTTCAGTCTTCTGGCATTTCCGAAAGGGATCAGTTCCCTCAGGCCTGTTTTTCTTGGCGCTCACCTCAGTGTTTCTCACTCGCTGCAGGTCTGGAAGCAGCAGGCCCTGAGAAAGGAAGGAGGGCTGCACTGCCCCATGCCCCAGCCTTGAGACATGATACCTGGAAGAATCATAGAATCATAGAATCACTAAGGTTGGAAAAGACCTAAAAGATCACCCAGTCCAACCGTTCACCTATTCCCAATAGCTCCTACTAAACCATGTCCCTCAACGCAACATCCAGTCTTTCCTTGAACACCCCCAGGGTCGGTGATTCCACCACCTCCCTGGGCAGTCCATTCCAGTGCCTGACCACCCTTTCTGAAAAGTAATACATAAATAATAAAATAAAGTAAAAGAAGCAAGGAACAGGCTGAGGTTTGCCACAGCATGGGGAATTCCTCACTGCTGGCGTATCCCACCCCATGCTTATCCTTAGGGCTTGTGCTTGCATTCAGGTAGCAGTCAAAAACTGTCTCTAAGGAAAGCATTTGTTTGCTGCTTTTTTTGTTCTGTTTTATGCTGTGCTGGTGTGTCCTCACCTTGATGACTGAATGCAGTTCTGGGCACCACAGTACAAAAAAGACATAACCCTCATGGAGAACATCCAAAGGAGAACTATGAAAATGGTGAATGCTCTGGAGGGCAAGGTGTGTGAGGAGCAGATGAGGTCCCCGGTTCGCTCAGCACAGAGCAGAGGAGCTGAAGGGAGCACTCATAACACAGAGAGCAGAGGGGCAGCGCTGAGCTCTGATTCAATGATTAAATGATTAAGGCCCTGTTAGATAGCCAGGACTCTCACTGCACATTTCCCTAAAAGTAGTGCTGAAAAGTTGGACTTCCAGAAATTAACACATGGGAACATGAGTTGTGCATGTGCAAATATATAATCAGTGAATGTACAGATGCTATAATTACGAAATATACCAAAGAGTTTGGCTAAGCAATTATTATACCCAAAGAGAATAGATAGAATGCTTATCTGTGTCCTGGGCTTACTAGGAAACTCCTATTCATCCTGTGATCTCCTGCCAAAAACATTCACAGATGGAGGGGATCTCCAGAAGAGATCCTTCCCCACTGGCAGTCAGCTCTTCAATGGGTCTAGGAGCGGTGCAGCCAGGCTCCACCCCCTTCCAGCAGCACAGGTGAATTGCCTTCACCTGTGCTCCCATGGCTGACTCATGGCTCGCCTCAGGTGATCAGAGGTTCAGGCTGTGATTCAGCAGTTCCCATACAGCAAAATAATGCACACAGCCTAATGGCACAATAATGAAATGATAAGGAGATGACCGGATTTTTGGGAGTTCTAACTTATGCAATGAAAGGGTGTTGGGAGCTCCCCATCAGCAGCCTGGCTGTTTTCTCTCTGAAGCTCCTTGAAGGATGCTACATAAGGAGCCGCTTTGCTGGAATGAGGCACACCAGTGCTATTTCACTTGAAAAGGCCCATTGTGAAGTGAACATTCCCGTTTTGAAAAGTTATTCACAACAAAGTGGTAAGGAACTTTTTGAGGGCCCTTGCAAAATGCAGTCCTGTGCTCCAGCTCTCTCAGTAATGTTGGTGTCACACTGGTGGCAGACAAAAAGCAAATGCAGGATCTCAAAGGTCAGGAAAGAAATTTTGAAGCAAACCTGGGAGTTCTGCAGTGACACCTCTTTGTTGAATGAAATATAAAAATGGCATACACAACCCATACTGTAAACCATGTGCAGTGGCCGATAGAGCACCAACACAAGCTCTGTGCTTGCAGCTGAAGACCATTTGAGAAGATGAGTATGCCAAGGAAGTCAAGGCCAAGGGCAAAGCCCTGAGGCCCAGCACCTCTATGCAGAGCTCCGGGCACTGGCACAGAGCAGCTAGCTGGGACAAATCAGCCCTGCCATCTGCCACAGTGAGCAGTGGAGTTGGGCTGGATGAAGACCCAAAAGGCTTTCTTCTGTAGGCTCCAAGGAGCTTATTTAAGCTGTGGAAATCAACTGAAGCTCGTTTGTTTCCAGGACATCTAAGAATGTCTTTGGTGGGAGGTCACAGAATGAACAGGATAAAGCATGGGGACAAGTCTGTAGGGTTATCCTCCTGAGAAACACCATGAAATGGTGTCTTGGTTAGGGTGAATGCCCCCAGAAAAGGGGCCACAGCAGCTGCTTGTTTCACAATGAACATTTCATGGTAGCTTCAGATTCAGGCTCTGTCTCTCTTACAAAGATGCACTTTACTTATGTCCTACCAAACACCCTCTCTAGGAGAAAAACAGTTTCTGCAGACAGAATGATCCTTTTTTTCTGGCTGAAAGGTCAGAACAGTTCCCAGATGCAGTCAGCTCTGCCAGCAGGATGACTTGCCGCCACCCCAGGTAAGTCTGCATGAAGGCTTCTGTTGTTAAAAAGGAAAAGCGAATCCCTACCAACACTATGACACTGGCAGACATTTCTGGAGTTGATCTGTTATGAAATGGACATGATGGCCTTGCTCAGAGCAAGGTTACAGCTGAGTTTAGGGTTGGTGTAATGCTGTGTCAGCCATGGTGGCTGAGACTGTGCATCAAACACAGGTCCTACATCACTTGTGCTGAACTGGTTGTCCCTGACTGGCAGCCTGGGCCCAAAGGTTTCCGCTTCTATGCAGAGTCCTCTCTTGGGATAACAGCATCTGAAAGTAGTGCCCATAAGTTTCTCCACCGTGTGGGGAATAAAATAACTTTATACCAGGCTGGTTTCCTTGACTCTTCCTTTCAAAGTAGTTAAAGCAATACATCTCTGTGCATAGGCAAAACTTGACATTCTTTTCATGCTCAGAAGATTTTATTCACAACTATAAAGGCCAGATATTTTATCTTTTTTTTCCTTTGCTTAATGAAAGCCTGAATCCCAGAGAATCTCAGCAGTTCCAGAACCATGCTGAGCATGGGGACCTGAAAAACAGACTCATTGCATGGATCAGCTGGGAATTATATTCAAGAAACCTTTTTTTTCATTAAAATTGCCTTGTCTTCTCTCCACAGCTCCCAGTGCCGGCATTTCACTGTGCATGGCATTTTTTTATTATTATCTTTTATGATTTAACACCACAAACTGCCTCTGAGCACACTCTAATGCTGGGTGAGTGCAGCATCAAGGCAGATCACATTCTGCCATCTGCTACAGTTCTCCCTGTGCAACTCCCAATCCTACACCCAGATTTGGATCCAGCACTGGTCCAGACACAGATGTGATGGGAATACAACTCACTAAGGGATAGACCCTCTGCTGCTGAGGCTGCACTTGGTGGGGTTGTGGTGTTTTTTGCCACTGACTGTTGTTATGCTCATCACTTTGGATTAGTTCCCTTCCTTTTTCCTTCCTGAGAATCTGCAGCATCCATGTTGGCTACCACTGGTTGCCTCTGAAACTATGTCAGTTTGAAGGAATGAAGCAAGGAACATTCTTTTCAATTAACAGGATTTCAACTGTATTTCTGATTTAATTTGTGATGAGAAAAGTGAGATTCCCCTGGTGACCCTTCAGAGAGCTGGGCTGCATGAAACCAGAGCAAACCAGAATTGCAGGTCTGAGTATGCTCAGAATAAATTGCTGAGACCATCAAGGAGATCTTGAGTGGGGAGAACTGGAAGGAGCCTTGCTGGAGCTGCCAGGCCAGAGGAGAAGCTGTTCCTCAGTGGTAGATCTGAAATCACTAAGTGACAATGAGCAGGAGCAGCCAGCAGATGGGGAAAGCCAGTGGGAGCAGCAAGGAAAAGACGGCTGGAGACATGGCTAGGGAAGGAATATCTCCTGAGCAGGTGGCCCTGGGACCCACAGTCTACCCTGGGATTGGTGGTGAAGACTGAAAGGTCTCAGTCTTCCTGAACACGTCCTCTCATGTGCAAGGAGAAAGAGTGTGCCAGCTCATTCCCTGTCTCACCCACCTTCCTAACTGGGATGCACCCAGTTCCATGCAGGATTGAGAGAGGGCCATCCAGCTACAGCCCTGGGGAAGGTCACATTTCCAGTCTGAGAACACCTCCAAAGCCACTAAGTATATTCCAAATCTTTGTCTATGTGAAGGGATCCTGGAAGTACACCTTAACGTTGATTAATGTTGTAAGTTGGTAAGAGATGACATGATGGGCTCAGGTTGCTGTGACCTGTTGAATGTATTTACAAGCCTGAGCCCTTTGAGAGATGCTAGTTGTTTCCTAAAACAAAGTTGCTTTAGTGACAGATAGTGAAGAAAAGCTATTTCAGAAACCATTAAAACTTGCTCTGTGTTTATGTGCGAAGGCAAAGGAGTTGTTTATTCTCAGGCCAGATTTGAATTGACCTACCACATCTAAACCAACCAGTACAACCAGAAATTTTGACAGCTCCTTGAGAAAATGAAACAACACAATGGTACTACAAAATAGCAGAAGTAGCAACTACTGAAGAGCAGCAACTGGAACAAACGAAGCACTAACTAAGAAAATATGCTGTCATAGTCTGCCATAGAGCGAGTTAGAAAAAACATACAAAAGCCTGGTAATTGTACTGGATGAAAGAGACAGAATGAAGTCCAGACTACAGTGGACATGCTAAATATAAAGATGAGATGTTCCTAGACCAAGCTAGGTAGCTAAGCAACTAACCTACAAAGAACCAAGCACAGTTCACCCCAACTTCTTCCAAGAACTGAAATGAACTGTTAGAGCTGAAATAAATCCTGAGTCACTGAGTGAAATCTCAGATGAAAGGGAAAGAGGGGAAGAAAAAATAGCCACTGGCAATCTTTTGCATCTATTGTATAAGTACATCAAAACCAGACTATATAATGAACCGGAGAAGCAGAAAAATCCATGACGCATGCAAGGAAAAAATAATAAAAAAGAATAAAAAATGTCTCATGTGAAAGTACAGGTGAATAATACTTTTTCATGTCACAGAACCACGTTGCAGAAAACACAAAGAAAGGACTATAAAAGCACCTTTAGAAACAGATAAATCCGCTGTCTCAGGAGATTAAGCAGGCCGTTTATCTGCTCATGGAACTAGACTAGAACCTGGGAGAGAGAACTGTAAAAGCAATTCTGCTGACACAGACCCACAGACACATGCTCACTGCTTTCTTGTTGGTGTGGCCAATGCATCACCTTCAGGAGAAGTGGGCATAACTCCTCATGGACAGGAGGCTACCCCTCCCTCTGGACCATTACATTCCATTTACAGCCTTTCCTGCAAAGTGTTACACGTTTCTGACTTTGGCACTTTTTTCATTGTGTTTGCAGTTACCCAGGTGCCTGAGCAGATGCTTGCTCTGACTGACTGCAAGCAAGGCAAATCAGATCTTTAGCTGCAGTTGACATTCAATAAAAACTCCCACCTGATTTACATGATCAAAATCATCTGCTGGGCTTGTCAGTGCCAGAGTGTTAGCAGAATGACTTTCTGTCTCTTTTCTGCATCAAGAAGAGAGGTCTTTCTTCCTTTCAAAGGGATGCAGCACTTACTAAAGGCTTATGCTATTCAGAACATCATTTTTCTCACTTTGCTCATGTATCTTCGTGCCCTCAACTGGTGTGATGCTCACTGAAGGCATCCATTAGATTCAACCCTTCCTCTTATAGGTTTTTTATTTATTTAAGATTTTCATGATTTTTTTTTTTCTTCTAAAACAGACTTTTTGTGTCACTGCTTCTTTTTTTTTATCCTTTGATGGCACAATGACCGCTTTCCTCCTGGATCCCTGCATGAGCAGTTGGCAATGGCAAACAGCATTGCTGCTACTTCTAATCACCATCAAAGCTGATTCTCTAACTGCTATAAACACAACAATGCATATTGGAGGAACAGGCAGCAGCAATGGTTACTCGTGAGACACCTGTTCTTTCAATTTAAGTTCTTATTCCTGCACATTTCAGGGACAGCAAATCAAAGAATGGAAAGAATTTGTGTAAAGAGCACTCACTGTCTTCTAATCTCAGTTACGCAGAAAAATATATGGGAACAGACTTTGGAAAAAGAGACATACACTGCACATAGCTTTCCACTTCTTTCCTCATGACTGCGCAAGGAAATGAGTTACAGGCATCCAAATACCCACGGCATCCTCAGCTGTTCCTACAGCTCCCATAGCTGTTGCACAAGCCTATGTCACCTCAGGAACCATTCGGGTACTTGCACAGACTGTAGTCGTGGAGAGAAAGATTCTGAAAAGCTCCTCGTGTACAATATCTCTCAGCCTGGTGGTGGAACTGAAATGAAATGGTTTGTGTTTTAGCTAAGATTTGTGAAAATACCAGGCTGAACTGACACCAAAATATTTTGATTCAAGGAGAAAACAATCCTAGTACTAAGATGCAGTTAGTTTTGGACTACTTGTAATTGAGGGGGGGGAAAGGAGGTTTTTCCTACAGATCAGATATGGAAAGTCACTTGTCACTGCAATGAATAATGCCAGTAAACAATGAAGTCCCTGAATAGATCTTTTGAGGCATGGATCTCCAGGCTGATAAAAGTTAGACTGAAAACACAGTATTTCATTTCCACTAAAGTGTTCTCCATTCAAGACTTTTGGCTCATCTCAGATAAACTGAAGCCAGCAAAAACAGTTCCATCTTTTTCCGTAAGTTTTAGGTCAGGATCTTTCTGAGGAAGATGCGTAACAAATCTAGCACATGGAAGGCAACAGGCGTGTTTCTGGCTCTGCAGAATATCTAGCTGGGTCTGAAAAGCAAGCAGGAGGGACAACGATTTCTGCAACCATTATACAACAATAGCTGACTGCATATTCATTCTTTTCCATATTTAATAACATTGACCCCTTGTCCCTTCCCATGCCACTGCTTATTGTATTCAGTTATTGGCTGAAATGCTACTGCAACATAAATAAGCAATCAATAAATAATGAGAACATCCCTTGTAAATGCCACAAACAGAAGTGCCAGACTTTTCACAGATTTTGGCTAGGTTTAACAGTTCCCCGTAGTCCTCTTCTGTGCCCTTCTGGGCTGCACAGTGCCAAAGGACTCCACGACTTTGTCTCAGCCTTTGCTAAAATGCTGGCGGGAAGTGCTGAGCCTGCCTGACTCCTCTTAATGACAAGGGTATGGCCAAAGGCACTCAGCAGGAGTGATCAAGAGATGCTCAGCCCCATGCAGGATTTGGCTGTGATATACTGCAGCTGTGTTGTGATCAGATGGATAAACCTGTTACCAAACTGTGGACACTGTGCTACCCTGATGGTATGAAATTGAAAGAAGGGGAGATTATGCATGTCATGCCAAGCCATGCCATGCCATGCTATGCAATGCCATCTCATACCATTCCACTCCATGCTGCGCAACACCAAATCATTACACATCATGCTATGCCGTGCCACACCATACCACATCATACCGTAGCACACCACATCATGCCAACCCATACCATACAATTAATTCTAACTTACATTGATAGTTTGCATTTCTCCCGACTGCTTTGCACAGATTTTGGTGACAGTGACAAGAACTGTACTTCTAGCAAAATCTGGAGCATAATCAAACAACAGCAAGTTTTCCATCACCTGTCCTCTTCCCAAGGGCATGATGCTGCTCCAGCTTGGTATCATGGCACCTTGTTCTGGAACATCCAGAAAACCTGTTCCCAAGTGCAGGCTGTATGCTCCCCCACCTTGCTTTCAGACATGCTGTTGCCTGGACAACATTTCTGCTCTCAGAAACAGCATTCACCTGCACACACGGACAAAAGTGACTGTGCCCCAGAGATCACCTTCCCTGGCTGTAACAGCAAAGGCCCAAAGTGCTAATTAAAAATAGATCAGAGCAGAGGGGAGCCAGCAGGTTTCAAGCCTCATCAGAAATGTCTGAAGGAAAGACTTCGGATGACATTGAGTGCTGAGTAAGTGATCTAGTCCCCAGGACTTCCACTGAAATGAAAGCCACAGACTGGAGACTGACTGCTCAGGCTAATGAAGCTGAATCACTGTGAAACTGCCGTGAGATTAAAAATTCACTGCGAGGTGGGAAATGGAGGCACAGCAGGGCTCAGGGCAAGGGATGCCCTTACAGAGGGATGAAACCGAGGGCTGCACCGAAGGCAAAATCCCACTGAGTGACAGCAAACGTCGTTAGAAACATCGGATGTGGGGTGAATAGGTCCTCGAGCTGGGTGGCAATGCTCCGTCCCTGCAGTGAGCTGAGGACAGACGTCAGCGGTGCTGAGCACTGACACTGGCTGTGCAGTGCCACCAGGTGGCAGTGCCTCAAAGCAGTACTCGGGGAGCAGCAGCAATTGTTTATTTTTGTTTAACTAACTGGAGCAGTAATTGGTGTACCAGGAGAGGCAGAGGGCCACCCAGGCCCCACAGTGCTTGTGGCAAAAACACATATATCCCTACATTCCAGACTTGGTGCCACTGTGCACCATGGGCAGCACTTCCCAGCCCAGATTTCCTACAGTTCCAATTACATTTCCAACTGCAGCAGTGAAGGCAGATGGTTAGGTAAGCCCTAGGCTGGGTTTTGATTTTCTGTCACTTTAGAGAATAAAAATCAATGAGGCAGGCTCCTTTCTGATTCTAGCTCACCTCGCTTACAGATCCTTAGTGCCACAGTGCAGCAGGACATTTATTTGAAAACACATATTTCCTTTTTCAAAAAAATCATAGAATCATTTGAGTTGGAAGGGACACTTAAAGGACATCTAGTCCTACTCCCCTACAATGAACAGGGACACCTACAGCTCCATCAGGTGCTCAGAGCTCCATCCAGCCTGACCTTGGATGTTTCAGGGGCAGGGCATCCACTACCCCTCTGGGCAACCTGTGCCAGTCAGTGTCTCACTACCCTTACTGTAAAAACTTATTTATTATACCCAACATATTGGCAGGGCTGTGCTTCATCCTTTCATCTGCCAGCTCGTACTGCTAGTGAAGGTTTCCAAGACCCAGGTGCAAGGCCATGCACTTGGTTTTATTGAACCGCATGAGGTTCATCTGGGCTCAATGCTCAGTCTGTCTAGGTCTCTCTGAATGGCATCCTGATCCTCAGGTGTAGGTAGGGAATGGGAATCCTCATAGTGAGGGAAGAAAGATGCTCACAGGAGGTAGTGCTGTCCCTGTTGTTACTCCATGTGCTGCAGATTCCTTTTGTGGCTGCAGGCAAAGTGCTTTGAGCTCCATCCACACTCAGGCTTCTTGTTGATTGTGGATTTGGACTTAGAGGGCTTAGTGCTTCAGTTTTCTAACTAAAAGAAAAGAGAGAGAAAAGCAAAACTTCTTGCAGTCTGGATGCAGGAAAATGTTAACAGATAACACAGGGACAATGCCATACAGATACTTGCAAAAGGCAACCCACAAGGCAGGTTTATCAGTAGGGGGCTGATTTGTTTACCAATAGTGTTTTCATAACATCCACCTTGTGTAGAAGATGAATGCTTTGTTTTTCTTTCTTTCTTTCTTTCTTTCTTTTTGTTGTTGTTGTTTTTTGTTTTTTTTTTTAATAGTGCCTGAATGACACCAACATCACACTTCTCTTACTGAAAAGACCAAATTTAACTCTCTAAAAGTTGCTTGTCATGTCTGGATCATCTCTCATCACCAGCTCCCTGTTTCTTCTGCAAAACAGCCAGAGAATGTTTTGGAGGGAACTGTGGGTAGCAACAATGAAAAGAATTTCTCATATTTACACAGCAGAAGCAAACTACCTGTGTAAAAGACACAGTGTGTAGGAGGGTACCAAACAGTCATATCCTATCGAAAACAGACCACTGGCACAGGTTGCCCAGAGAGCTGGTGGATGCCCCATCCCTGGGGACATTCAGAAAAAGGCTGGAAAAGGCTCTGAGCCCATAACTGAGCTGTAGGTGTCCCTGTTCATTGCAGGGGAGTTAGACTGTATGGCACTTAAGATTCAAAAGAATCTATGAAATAAACCTTTTCCCTTCACCAGGGCTACCAAGAGTCATGCTCTTGCTTAAGTCTACTCCTTTCTTAGCAAACTGCAGAATTAAACCAAAGCCCATTCTGCACTGAATTTTGCATTGAAATCAACAGAGAAGGGGAAAGATCCTCAGACCAGACAGTGAAAATCCATCATCCTTAACAACCTCAATCACCCATATATGCAGCTACACACAGAGCAGGAGAGGCAGGAAATCCAGCCCAGCGAAATCCCACTCATGGGAATGGGAAGTCTCCTGGATATAAACAGGGAGCTGAGCATGAGCAATTGGCAGCTCGCTGCAGGGTGATACAAGCCAAGTTGTTTAAGGAAATAAAACAGTGAGAAATGTTAAAGCCAACCATTGTCTCCTCCTGGAGAGCTGCCTGCTCTGCAGGCACTCGCTGCTCATCTCAGCTTTCAAACAGAATCCAGTATTTCCCCAGCCCAGGAAATGGTCTGTGTGACATGCAGCACAAATACCAAAACCTCCTTCTGTGGAGACACCTGGTTGGATTTCTATTTTTTCTTTGCCAAAAGATCATTTTCTGCCTGGTCTAGAGGAACTTGGCCCATCACCTCAGCATGACATTCTTTGGAGCATCATCAGTGATTTCCAGGCCTACCTCAGCAAGCAGCCAGCAAGCTTCCAGTCCCCTTAAATATTTCCTAAGCACTCAGATCCCTGAGGGAAGAGATTTCAGAAGAAATTGGCATGCAGTAAAGCTACTCTTATTTGTGCTGTCCCTGTCAGAGAAGTGGCTATGGGCTTTTTCAGTAAAGCTGCAGGTCTCTGTGAGCATTTGGACATTTGTGCCTTCTTGTTTCTAGCTGACAACGTGCAAAATAATGAAAAATCAGCACACCTCATCCCCACTTGGGTGCTAAAGAGAGTTAGTCTCTACCCATTGCTATTTTACCATTTTCTCATGGTAGTCTAAACCCTTGGGATCTTTCTGATACAGTACACAGGGAATTTGTAGAGTGTTCCAAAACGTAACATATATAACCAGTAAAACTACTTGGTCTCCAACAGACATATAGGTTAAAACCGGCTCAGTGCCTCCAGTCAGTCTCTACCCATCAATGCAGCATCTGCCCTTCAAGTTGGGCAGTCATTTTTCCCTTCACTTTCCTTGACTGGATGATGTACCAGCAGCTTTCAATCTTTCAAGCCCTGCCTGCAAAACAGGATGGAGGATATCCCAAGGGTGCTCCTCCCAGCTTTGGCACTGCCACAGTAAGATGCAAAGCTGCAGGACTAACCTTTTCATAGAATCACAGAACCAGAGGTTGGAAGGGACCTCACATCCTCATCCTCAGCCGTGGGCTGGCTGACCCCACCAGATCAGGCTGCCTAGGGCCCTCCCCAGCGTGACCTTGCACACCTCCAGGGATGTGGCACCCACCCTTGTCTGTGCATGTTCTACTCCATCTGTGGAGAAGGAAGGCTTTTAGTGTAGTCCCACAGTGTAGCGTAGCCCCACAGGACATATATGTGCTTTGTAGACTTTAGATCATCAATGTGGAGAAAAGACAGTGGATTTGGATGTTGTGGGAAGTCTTCATACATATTCAAGTTAAAAGACAGAAGTGAAGCAAATATTGACTGAATAGTTGTCACATTGCCTTGGAAAAGCAAAGCCTTCTGTGGCTCAGCATGACATGCTACCAGGCCATGTTTTGCTCTGAGGTTTGTAGCACAGAGACATTGCCCCAGTAATGTCATTTCAGTCTAGGAATGTCTACA
The DNA here is from genome assembly GCF_951394365.1 of Tetrao urogallus. Classification (NCBI taxonomy): domain Eukaryota; kingdom Metazoa; phylum Chordata; class Aves; order Galliformes; family Phasianidae; genus Tetrao; species Tetrao urogallus. The sequence goes on from NC_136817.1 coordinate 63,140,889, forward strand.
GAATGTATTTACAATTGAAAAAAATGGAGAAGAAAATCACTGAGAAACCTCAGGCATGTTACTGCAGCAGGATGATAAAACACAGAATACATGACAAAATAGGATTTTAAACAACTTTGACATTTCCACCTGAGCTTTCTAATGTCTGTGCTGGTATAAGGCAGGGATCCCTGGCAAGTGCATGCTGCTGTGCAAGATTAACAGAGGAGGGATGAAATTTTCCCAAGCTGTGAAGAGACGCTGCCCAAGTATGATGATTGGCCATCATTACAGGCTGTGTCTGACAAGAAATGTGGGAACCTTGTCAAGGACCTTATCTTAGCGTAGGGAACTGTGCACTAACACTTGGGATTCATATTGTAATGCTCACAGAAAAAAATGCTGACCTCCTACGGCATGCTGAGAAGTGGGGCTATTAAGAAGGTGAATACTGGGGCTTAATTCGAGGAAGGCGAATAGGGAAAGTGAATTCTTACAGACATTCAGCTAGTCCCTCCCCAAACGCGGCATGACCAGGGAAAGCAGGTCCAACCAATGCAAGTGTAACCTTCACTACAAGACGCTACAACAGCAAACAGCTATAAAGTTTGTACACCAATTGGCAACAGAAACAAACCTTCCGCAGGAAGTGCTTGTATAACTTGTTCTGCAAAATAGATACCTATGTTTCCGTGCATGTCTGGGATTTGCAGTTCCACAGTTGGGCTGTGTTAAGCTTTAACTTGACCTCACAGCACATGGGCTGAGGAGGAAGATGGCTCCAAGAGGGACAAGGACAGAGAATGCCACCATAAGGAACGACACATAGGAGTTCTGTTTACACACAAGTCAAACCAACCGACAAATCAAGACGAACTTAATGCATCTCACTTCAAGAAGGCCCCAAGCATTGAAGAAAATGAATCCTGACTAAACTAACAAAACTGATTTGAGCACAATGAAAGAAATTTGGTGCTGTAGTGACAACAGAGCTCCGTCAATAGTGGTCTTTGTGAGATGCGTTTTATCGCAGACGTGCTAAATTAATTCCTGGCATTGCGGAGTGAGGAATGTTCATGCTAGAAAGCTGATTCAAGAGCACCTTACCTTACTGGAGCTGTCTTAAGCTAGATACATAGAACTTCCACTGAAGGGAAGCAGCTGCTTTATGTTGGGTTGGGTTCTGGGAAGAATAAGGCTCCATGTCTCAGAGAGCGAAACCACTTGTAAAAGTTCAATGTCTGTGGCATAATCAACATAGGTGTCAGAAATACAGTTTTTCACATTCACAATAACATCAGAAATTACACCCCAATGCTTCAGCAGAAATTGCGTATTGTGGCACACTGGTAATTTCCACACTGAAGTTGCATAGGGGCTGTGCAAAACGAACACGTTACAGCCTCCCTGTTTCTGTGTGGTTTACATCAATGCTTGAACCAAAGGTCTGGGTGCTAACATCATTGGTTTAAAACATGAAATCCTTGAATATTTCTAAGAACAGTTTATAAAACCTTTGCCAACTACCTGTAAGTACAAATTGCAATACATATCTGTATATGTTCTCTTACCATTTGTGTGCTGCTAAGTTTTCAATGCCTTCCCCGCACCCTGGTCAAGCTGTAGCTGTTGCAGTTTAGCATAGAGTAGGATTAGATGGGTCGAGTGGTGGAACACTAATGCACAGGTAATCTACAAATGTGAAACACCTGCTCTAGTTCAACAAAACAAGTGGATAAAGTCTCTTTGGTATGGAGGACAATGGCCACCACCCAAAATACTATCCTGGGCATTGAAAAGCAAGTCTTGCTCCAGTGCAGAACCCCAGAAAGATTTGAGTCAGACTACGGGACTCATATCTGAAACAACCTAAGCAAACCTGAGCCAAAGGTCAGGGACCAAGGTGCATGATTTAGGTGACACAGAACGATGGAGAAGGCCATAGCATAGCTCAAGATCCAATGCTGGGTGAGAACAGGCAGTAACTTGAACTGCATGATGGCAGGGGCTAAGCAATACTGTAGGCCACATTCACAACAGTTGTTATATACCTTGTTAAACGTGTTACATTAACCACCACCCAGGTTAAAGAACACTACCTTCAGCTGGAACCAGAACTAACTACGTTATGCAGTAACCCAGTGTTGTGAAACGTTCTTCCAATACTGACACACAATGAGGACAGCTTGACCTCAACATCACAAATTAATGAATTTAAAGGACAATTTACATAAGTGGAAAATAAACTGTGGGAATCACAGGTGAAACTAAATACTAAGAATTTATAAAAAATGATAGGGGCATGAGCAAGACACCAATGGTATGAAAAAAGAGGTAGAGCACCCTAATTCCACCTGAGACAGTTGCTTTTCAGAGCAAAAACTAAGATGCCACATTTTTTTCTTCACTCCTAAAATTAAAGTAAGTGGATAACACACTGAAATTTTTAGTTGAAGCTAAGGTATAGAGACAAGGAAGTTTTAGTTGTCACAGCTTCTCCTACAGCCGAGGAGAATCCTAAACAGGACAAAGAGAAATTTATTCAACAGCATGACAACAAACAGAAAGCCTGGAAAAAAAATTAAAGGCAGTGCAGTAGGCAGGCTGGCACACGTTCTGTACGAGCAATTGCACGCACAGCACTTCCCATACATGTATTAATATTAACTATTTAACCTTTTATTTCCCATTCTTTTCTCTACATCAGAAAACAGGTGTCTCAAACCATAAGCTGAACTTAATTTTTTTTTTTTTTTCCTACCCCCCTACCCAGATCTCAATAAAATAAGTTACCGGCAAGGTTAAATAAAAAAAAATACCAGAAAACAAACAACAGATGAAGTTAATGCCCTCAGAAGGTGCAAAACAATAAAAAACCAAAAAGGAATGAGAGGAAAAAAAAAAAGCAGCAGACATAACACAGATACAAATCACAAGGACTCAGAAACCTGTATCCACCCATGAGCACACCCACTTTAACAAATAAAGCAGAGAAAAAACCCAGCACTTCATAAAAAACACTGAAAAAACCCAAAGGGAGAAGAGTTGAGAAAAGTCATTCAGCAAGCAAAGATAGCAGATACAGATAACCAAACACCCCCTTCAAAAAACAGGGAGAACAGCCCAAGATCCTAGGTGAAGACAAACAAAGTAAGACTAAAACCACAAACTTGAAAAGAATAACTACCAAAAAAAAAAAAAAAAAAACCCAGAAACAATAATGACAAACAACTATGATGAAAACATATTTAATAAAAAAGGAAAAAAAAGTGGTACAGAGCAGCCAAATTTTTTTATTACTGTTATTTAATGCTAAAACCTTGAACCAAAACACGGCTACAACTAACGTGACAAAACAGTCATTTCCCTGTGCCCTCTCGTGCTTCTTGTCACGAATTTCCAGGCATCGTTATTCCTTTCTTCTGCAGCAGCTCCTGAAATCAAAAAAGGTCACCATCAGACCTGAGCAGCAACAACTCCTCCACCGGCAGGAAAACGGGACCCCACGTCCCGAGGGAGCTCCGCACACGGCCACCCAGCCAAGGAAGATTTGGCGCCCCCCACCCCCCATGCGCCCCAGCAAAAAACAACTTGGAGCAGCTTATCTCACCACACTGATGCACCGCGGGGTTCCAGCCGGTGCTGCGCAGGGTGCAGGGGCGGGCAGACTGGGCAAACTGAGCTGGGCACGCGATGCAGCAGCCAAAGAGTCACCTCCCCTGCTTACAGGGGGCTCCAGGCACCGCTACCACCACAAAGGGCCTGAGAACTCAGGGCACTGCCGGACCCCGACTTACAGGGCAGCCCAGGTCGTACAGGCCAAGGGAGGCTCCTCCTCTCCCGGTCTGGGGCGCCGTGAACCCGCACCCCGCTAACGGGGCGGTCACCCCGCACGGGCTGCCAGCGGAGCACAAAGACTCCCAAACCCAGACCCTGATTACAGGCGGGTCCGTGACACCCTGCGGGCCACAGAGCTCGGTTTCCCCCCCAGCAGCAGGAACGACTCTCAGCAGCCAGGCAGTGGGGCAGCACAGCCAAAGGCTGGGATCCCAGCGAGGGCACAAGCCCGGACCCAAATCTCTCCGCCGGCACTTCTAAAGGCCCAGGCCACAGACGCCCGCCTGAGTACAGGGGGGGCCTCAGAACACACCTCACCAAGCACCCACAGAAGGGGCACACGCAGCCCTGCCTACAGGACGGTACCCCACGCCTCACCATTTCCACAAAGCCCCACGGAGCACGAGGCTCCCGCCAACGCCCGAGGTACGGGCCGGCCCGCCCGGCTGCGGCGCAACACCGCGTCTTCGGGAGCCACCTCAACCCGCACAGCAGGGAGGCCACCCCAACCACAAAGCAGCACCTCAACCTGCACCCTCTATCAGGCCAGGGAGGGGTCATTCCCACCAACTGGATGGCTAAAGCAGCCGGCTGCAGCACTGCAGACACCCCAGACCTGATTACAGGCGGGGCGGGCTGCTCCGGGGACAAGGGGGGTGGCACAGCTTGCGACACATGCCCCCAGTACAGGGCTGTCACGCCGCCGGCAAGACAGGCGGCCACGCAGGGACGGGCCCAAGCCCTGGCTACAGAGCAATCCTCGGCCACGGAACCACCATGAGGCTCCGGTCTGGTCTAAGAAGAAACAAACAAGGGGCAAGACAGAACGCTCGCTGCGCTTGTGGGACTAAGAGGGAACACCCCCTCCTCCTTGCGGCATGCACCAAGTCCTCCATTCCCCCCTGGGAAGTCCAAGCTAAGCTGCAGCCGTTTTTAGGGAGACCTAAAGGGAAAGCTCAATCGCTCAGTCACTCCACAAACACCAGGAGAGGAAGGGGAACGCACACGCACAGACGTGGCTTTCCAGAAGGGAAGGACAACGCAGCGCAGCCAATCCCTGGGAATAAACCCACACCCACGAGCAGCAGACAAGAGCCTGTGTTCGTCCCCGGGCCGCACGGAGGCCACGGACCTCAACGTGCCAAGGGGCTGAGTTCCCAGGTAAGGCCAAAGGCCAAGTGACGTGACACACACCCCGAGTACAGGGCCGCCACGCTGACAGGCCACCAGCAGGCAACAGCGCTGAGCGGCCAGAGGAAGAGGGGCGGGGAAAACGGCACTGCCCTGCTTACAGGGTGGCCGTGGGGTCCAGCGAGCTCCGTTTCCCACTCGGGTGCGGAGAGGCGGCTCTCACCCTGCTTACAGGGGGCCACGCTCCCCAGGCAGCCAAAGGAGCAACAAGGCAAAAGGCCAACTACAGCAAAGACCCGAGCCCTGCTTACAGGGAGGTCGCCCAGCACACAGCCGGCCGGGTCACCCACGGTGCCGGCCACGCTCCATTGCAGTACGACTATGCCCCGGGGACGGGGAAATGCTTTTGCCCAGAACGCCTCTCCCTTTCCCCATGCGCAGTCTCCTGCTTCCTCTCCTTGCTCCCTTGTTGCGCACTTCCACGCGCCGCTCCTTCTTTCCTCTGCAGCAGCTCCTGAAATCAAAAAAGGTCACCATCAGACCTGAGCAGCAACAACTCCTCCACCGGCAGGAAAACGGGACCCCACGTCCCGAGGGAGCTCCGCACACGGCCACCCAGCCAAGGAAGATTTGGCGCCCCCCACCCCCCATGCGCCCCAGCAAAAAACAACTTGGAGCAGCTTATCTCACCACACTGATGCACCGCGGGGTTCCAGCCGGTGCTGCGCAGGGTGCAGGGGCGGGCAGACTGGGCAAACTGAGCTGGGCACACGATGCAGCAGCCAAAGAGTCACCTCCCCTGCTTACAGGGGGCTCCAGGCACCGCTACCACCACAAAGGGCCTGAGAACTCAGGGCACTGCCGGACCCCGACTTACAGGGCAGCCCAGGTCGTACAGGCCAAGGGAGGCTCCTCCTCTCCCGGTCTGGGGCGCCGTGAACCCGCACCCCGCTAACGGGGCGGTCACCCCGCACGGGCTGCCAGCGGAGCACAAAGACTCCCAAACCCAGACCCTGATTACAGGCGGGTCCGTGACACCCTGCGGGCCACAGAGCTCGGTTTCCCCCCCAGCAGCAGGAACGACTCTCAGCAGCCAGGCAGTGGGGCAGCACAGCCAAAGGCTGGGATCCCAGCGAGGGCACAAGCCCGGACCCAAATCTCTCCGCCGGCACTTCTAAAGGCCCAGGCCACAGACGCCCGCCTGAGTACAGGGGGGGCCTCAGAACACACCTCACCAAGCACCCACAGAAGGGGCACACGCAGCCCTGCCTACAGGACGGTACCCCACGCCTCACCATTTCCACAAAGCCCCACGGAGCACGAGGCTCCCGCCAACGCCCGAGGTACGGGCCGGCCCGCCCGGCTGCGGCGCAACACCGCGTCTTCGGGAGCCACCTCAACCCGCACAGCAGGGAGGCCACCCCAACCACAAAGCAGCACCTCAACCTGCACCCTCTATCAGGCCAGGGAGGGGTCATTCCCACCAACTGGATGGCTAAAGCAGCCGGCTGCAGCACTGCAGACACCCCAGACCTGATTACAGGCGGGGCGGGCTGCTCCGGGGACAAGGGGGGTGGCACAGCTTGCGACACATGCCCCCAGTACAGGGCTGTCACGCCGCCGGCAAGACAGGCGGCCACGCAGGGACGGGCCCAAGCCCTGGCTACAGAGCAATCCTCGGCCACGGAACCACCATGAGGCTCCGGTCTGGTCTAAGAAGAAACAAACAAGGGGCAAGACAGAACGCTCGCTGCGCTTGTGGGACTAAGAGGGAACACCCCCTCCTCCTTGCGGCATGCACCAAGTCCTCCATTCCCCCCTGGGAAGTCCAAGCTAAGCTGCAGCCGTTTTTAGGGAGACCTAAAGGGAAAGCTCAATCGCTCAGTCACTCCACAAACACCAGGAGAGGAAGGGGAACGCACACGCACAGACGTGGCTTTCCAGAAGGGAAGGACAACGCAGCGCAGCCAATCCCTGGGAATAAACCCACACCCACGAGCAGCAGACAAGAGCCTGTGTTCGTCCCCGGGCCGCACGGAGGCCACGGACCTCAACGTGCCAAGGGGCTGAGTTCCCAGGTAAGGCCAAAGGCCAAGTGACGTGACACACACCCCGAGTACAGGGCCGCCACGCTGACAGGCCACCAGCAGGCAACAGCGCTGAGCGGCCAGAGGAAGAGGGGTGGGGAAAACGGCACTGCCCTGCTTACAGGGTGGCCGTGGGGTCCAGCGAGCTCCGTTTCCCACTCGGGTGCGGAGAGGCGGCTCTCACCCTGCTTACAGGGGGCCACGCTCCCCAGGCAGCCAAAGGAGCAACAAGGCAAAAGGCCAACTACAGCAAAGACCCGAGCCCTGCTTACAGGGAGGTCGCCCAGCACACAGCCGGCCGGGTCACCCACGGTGCCGGCCACGCTCCATTGCAGTACGACTATGCCCCGGGGACGGGGAAATGCTTTTGCCCAGAACGCCTCTCCCTTTCCCCATGCGCAGTCTCCTGCTTCCTCTCCTTGCTCCCTTGTTGCGCACTTCCACGCGCCGCTCCTTCTTTCCTCTGCAGCAGCTCCTGAAATCAAAAAAGGTCACCATCAGACCTGAGCAGCAACAACTCCTCCACCGGCAGGAAAACGGGACCCCACGTCCCGAGGGAGCTCCGCACACGGCCACCCAGCCAAGGAAGATTTGGCGCCCCCCACCCCCCATGCGCCCCAGCAAAAAACAACTTGGAGCAGCTTATCTCACCACACTGATGCACCGCGGGGTTCCAGCCGGTGCTGCGCAGGGTGCAGGGGCGGGCAGACTGGGCAAACTGAGCTGGGCACGCGATGCAGCAGCCAAAGAGTCACCTCCCCTGCTTACAGGGGGCTCCAGGCACCGCTACCACCACAAAGGGCCTGAGAACTCAGGGCACTGCCGGACCCCGACTTACAGGGCAGCCCAGGTCGTACAGGCCAAGGGAGGCTCCTCCTCTCCCGGTCTGGGGCGCCGTGAACCCGCACCCCGCTAACGGGGCGGTCACCCCGCACGGGCTGCCAGCGGAGCACAAAGACTCCCAAACCCAGACCCTGATTACAGGCGGGTCCGTGACACCCTGCGGGCCACAGAGCTCGGTTTCCCCCCCAGCAGCAGGAACGACTCTCAGCAGCCAGGCAGTGGGGCAGCACAGCCAAAGGCTGGGATCCCAGCGAGGGCACAAGCCCGGACCCAAATCTCTCCGCCGGCACTTCTAAAGGCCCAGGCCACAGACGCCCGCCTGAGTACAGGGGGGGCCTCAGAACACACCTCACCAAGCACCCACAGAAGGGGCACACGCAGCCCTGCCTACAGGACGGTACCCCACGCCTCACCATTTCCACAAAGCCCCACGGAGCACGAGGCTCCCGCCAACGCCCGAGGTACGGGCCGGCCCGCCCGGCTGCGGCGCAACACCGCGTCTTCGGGAGCCACCTCAACCCGCACAGCAGGGAGGCCACCCCAACCACAAAGCAGCACCTCAACCTGCACCCTCTATCAGGCCAGGGAGGGGTCATTCCCACCAACTGGATGGCTAAAGCAGCCGGCTGCAGCACTGCAGACACCCCAGACCTGATTACAGGCGGGGCGGGCTGCTCCGGGGACAAGGGGGGTGGCACAGCTTGCGACACATGCCCCCAGTACAGGGCTGTCACGCCGCCGGCAAGACAGGCGGCCACGCAGGGACGGGCCCAAGCCCTGGCTACAGAGCAATCCTCGGCCACGGAACCACCATGAGGCTCCGGTCTGGTCTAAGAAGAAACAAACAAGGGGCAAGACAGAACGCTCGCTGCGCTTGTGGGACTAAGAGGGAACACCCCCTCCTCCTTGCGGCATGCACCAAGTCCTCCATTCCCCCCTGGGAAGTCCAAGCTAAGCTGCAGCCGTTTTTAGGGAGACCTAAAGGGAAAGCTCAATCGCTCAGTCACTCCACAAACACCAGGAGAGGAAGGGGAACGCACACGCACAGACGTGGCTTTCCAGAAGGGAAGGACAACGCAGCGCAGCCAATCCCTGGGAATAAACCCACACCCACGAGCAGCAGACAAGAGCCTGTGTTCGTCCCCGGGCCGCACGGAGGCCACGGACCTCAACGTGCCAAGGGGCTGAGTTCCCAGGTAAGGCCAAAGGCCAAGTGACGTGACACACACCCCGAGTACAGGGCCGCCACGCTGACAGGCCACCAGCAGGCAACAGCGCTGAGCGGCCAGAGGAAGAGGGGCGGGGAAAACGGCACTGCCCTGCTTACAGGGTGGCCGTGGGGTCCAGCGAGCTCCGTTTCCCACTCGGGTGCGGAGAGGCGGCTCTCACCCTGCTTACAGGGGGCCACGCTCCCCAGGCAGCCAAAGGAGCAACAAGGCAAAAGGCCAACTACAGCAAAGACCCGAGCCCTGCTTACAGGGAGGTCGCCCAGCACACAGCCGGCCGGGTCACCCACGGTGCCGGCCACGCTCCATTGCAGTACGACTATGCCCCGGGGACGGGGAAATGCTTTTGCCCAGAACGCCTCTCCCTTTCCCCATGCGCAGTCTCCTGCTTCCTCTCCTTGCTCCCTTGTTGCGCACTTCCACGCGCCGCTCCTTCTTTCCTCTGCAGCAGCTCCTGAAATCAAAAAAGGTCACCATCAGACCTGAGCAGCAACAACTCCTCCACCGGCAGGAAAACGGGACCCCACGTCCCGAGGGAGCTCCGCACACGGCCACCCAGCCAAGGAAGATTTGGCGCCCCCCACCCCCCATGCGCCCCAGCAAAAAACAACTTGGAGCAGCTTATCTCACCACACTGATGCACCGCGGGGTTCCAGCCGGTGCTGCGCAGGGTGCAGGGGCGGGCAGACTGGGCAAACTGAGCTGGGCACGCGATGCAGCAGCCAAAGAGTCACCTCCCCTGCTTACAGGGGGCTCCAGGCACCGCTACCACCACAAAGGGCCTGAGAACTCAGGGCACTGCCGGACCCCGACTTACAGGGCAGCCCAGGTCGTACAGGCCAAGGGAGGCTCCTCCTCTCCCGGTCTGGGGCGCCGTGAACCCGCACCCCGCTAACGGGGCGGTCACCCCGCACGGGCTGCCAGCGGAGCACAAAGACTCCCAAACCCAGACCCTGATTACAGGCGGGTCCGTGACACCCTGCGGGCCACAGAGCTCGGTTTCCCCCCCAGCAGCAGGAACGACTCTCAGCAGCCAGGCAGTGGGGCAGCACAGCCAAAGGCTGGGATCCCAGCGAGGGCACAAGCCCGGACCCAAATCTCTCCGCCGGCACTTCTAAAGGCCCAGGCCACAGACGCCCGCCTGAGTACAGGGGGGGCCTCAGAACACACCTCACCAAGCACCCACAGAAGGGGCACACGCAGCCCTGCCTACAGGACGGTACCCCACGCCTCACCATTTCCACAAAGCCCCACGGAGCACGAGGCTCCCGCCAACGCCCGAGGTACGGGCCGGCCCGCCCGGCTGCGGCGCAACACCGCGTCTTCGGGAGCCACCTCAACCCGCACAGCAGGGAGGCCACCCCAACCACAAAGCAGCACCTCAACCTGCACCCTCTATCAGGCCAGGGAGGGGTCATTCCCACCAACTGGATGGCTAAAGCAGCCGGCTGCAGCACTGCAGACACCCCAGACCTGATTACAGGCGGGGCGGGCTGCTCCGGGGACAAGGGGGGTGGCACAGCTTGCGACACATGCCCCCAGTACAGGGCTGTCACGCCGCCGGCAAGACAGGCGGCCACGCAGGGACGGGCCCAAGCCCTGGCTACAGAGCAATCCTCGGCCACGGAACCACCATGAGGCTCCGGTCTGGTCTAAGAAGAAACAAACAAGGGGCAAGACAGAACGCTCGCTGCGCTTGTGGGACTAAGAGGGAACACCCCCTCCTCCTTGCGGCATGCACCAAGTCCTCCATTCCCCCCTGGGAAGTCCAAGCTAAGCTGCAGCCGTTTTTAGGGAGACCTAAAGGGAAAGCTCAATCGCTCAGTCACTCCACAAACACCAGGAGAGGAAGGGGAACGCACACGCACAGACGTGGCTTTCCAGAAGGGAAGGACAACGCAGCGCAGCCAATCCCTGGGAATAAACCCACACCCACGAGCAGCAGACAAGAGCCTGTGTTCGTCCCCGGGCCGCACGGAGGCCACGGACCTCAACGTGCCAAGGGGCTGAGTTCCCAGGTAAGGCCAAAGGCCAAGTGACGTGACACACACCCCGAGTACAGGGCCGCCACGCTGACAGGCCACCAGCAGGCAACAGCGCTGAGCGGCCAGAGGAAGAGGGGCGGGGAAAACGGCACTGCCCTGCTTACAGGGTGGCCGTGGGGTCCAGCGAGCTCCGTTTCCCACTCGGGTGCGGAGAGGCGGCTCTCACCCTGCTTACAGGGGGCCACGCTCCCCAGGCAGCCAAAGGAGCAACAAGGCAAAAGGCCAACTACAGCAAAGACCCGAGCCCTGCTTACAGGGAGGTCGCCCAGCACACAGCCGGCCGGGTCACCCACGGTGCCGGCCACGCTCCATTGCAGTACGACTATGCCCCGGGGACGGGGAAATGCTTTTGCCCAGAACGCCTCTCCCTTTCCCCATGCGCAGTCTCCTGCTTCCTCTCCTTGCTCCCTTGTTGCGCACTTCCACGCGCCGCTCCTTCTTTCCTCTGCAGCAGCTCCTGAAATCAAAAAAGGTCACCATCAGACCTGAGCAGCAACAACTCCTCCACCGGCAGGAAAACGGGACCCCACGTCCCGAGGGAGCTCCGCACACGGCCACCCAGCCAAGGAAGATTTGGCGCCCCCCACCCCCCATGCGCCCCAGCAAAAAACAACTTGGAGCAGCTTATCTCACCACACTGATGCACCGCGGGGTTCCAGCCGGTGCTGCGCAGGGTGCAGGGGCGGGCAGACTGGGCAAACTGAGCTGGGCACGCGATGCAGCAGCCAAAGAGTCACCTCCCCTGCTTACAGGGGGCTCCAGGCACCGCTACCACCACAAAGGGCCTGAGAACTCAGGGCACTGCCGGACCCCGACTTACAGGGCAGCCCAGGTCGTACAGGCCAAGGGAGGCTCCTCCTCTCCCGGTCTGGGGCGCCGTGAACCCGCACCCCGCTAACGGGGCGGTCACCCCGCACGGGCTGCCAGCGGAGCACAAAGACTCCCAAACCCAGACCCTGATTACAGGCGGGTCCGTGACACCCTGCGGGCCACAGAGCTCGGTTTCCCCCCCAGCAGCAGGAACGACTCTCAGCAGCCAGGCAGTGGGGCAGCACAGCCAAAGGCTGGGATCCCAGCGAGGGCACAAGCCCGGACCCAAATCTCTCCGCCGGCACTTCTAAAGGCCCAGGCCACAGACGCCCGCCTGAGTACAGGGGGGGCCTCAGAACACACCTCACCAAGCACCCACAGAAGGGGCACACGCAGCCCTGCCTACAGGACGGTACCCCACGCCTCACCATTTCCACAAAGCCCCACGGAGCACGAGGCTCCCGCCAACGCCCGAGGTACGGGCCGGCCCGCCCGGCTGCGGCGCAACACCGCGTCTTCGGGAGCCACCTCAACCCGCACAGCAGGGAGGCCACCCCAACCACAAAGCAGCACCTCAACCTGCACCCTCTATCAGGCCAGGGAGGGGTCATTCCCACCAACTGGATGGCTAAAGCAGCCGGCTGCAGCACTGCAGACACCCCAGACCTGATTACAGGCGGGGCGGGCTGCTCCGGGGACAAGGGGGGTGGCACAGCTTGCGACACATGCCCCCAGTACAGGGCTGTCACGCCGCCGGCAAGACAGGCGGCCACGCAGGGACGGGCCCAAGCCCTGGCTACAGAGCAATCCTCGGCCACGGAACCACCATGAGGCTCCGGTCTGGTCTAAGAAGAAACAAACAAGGGGCAAGACAGAACGCTCGCTGCGCTTGTGGGACTAAGAGGGAACACCCCCTCCTCCTTGCGGCATGCACCAAGTCCTCCATTCCCCCCTGGGAAGTCCAAGCTAAGCTGCAGCCGTTTTTAGGGAGACCTAAAGGGAAAGCTCAATCGCTCAGTCACTCCACAAACACCAGGAGAGGAAGGGGAACGCACACGCACAGACGTGGCTTTCCAGAAGGGAAGGACAACGCAGCGCAGCCAATCCCTGGGAATAAACCCACACCCACGAGCAGCAGACAAGAGCCTGTGTTCGTCCCCGGGCCGCACGGAGGCCACGGACCTCAACGTGCCAAGGGGCTGAGTTCCCAGGTAAGGCCAAAGGCCAAGTGACGTGACACACACCCCGAGTACAGGGCCGCCACGCTGACAGGCCACCAGCAGGCAACAGCGCTGAGCGGCCAGAGGAAGAGGGGCGGGGAAAACGGCACTGCCCTGCTTACAGGGTGGCCGTGGGGTCCAGCGAGCTCCGTTTCCCACTCGGGTGCGGAGAGGCGGCTCTCACCCTGCTTACAGGGGGCCACGCTCCCCAGGCAGCCAAAGGAGCAACAAGGCAAAAGGCCAACTACAGCAAAGACCCGAGCCCTGCTTACAGGGAGGTCGCCCAGCACACAGCCGGCCGGGTCACCCACGGTGCCGGCCACGCTCCATTGCAGTACGACTATGCCCCGGGGACGGGGAAATGCTTTTGCCCAGAACGCCTCTCCCTTTCCCCATGCGCAGTCTCCTGCTTCCTCTCCTTGCTCCCTTGTTGCGCACTTCCACGCGCCGCTCCTTCTTTCCTCTGCAGCAGCTCCTGAAATCAAAAAAGGTCACCATCAGACCTGAGCAGCAACAACTCCTCCACCGGCAGGAAAACGGGACCCCACGTCCCGAGGGAGCTCCGCACACGGCCACCCAGCCAAGGAAGATTTGGCGCCCCCCACCCCCCATGCGCCCCAGCAAAAAACAACTTGGAGCAGCTTATCTCACCACACTGATGCACCGCGGGGTTCCAGCCGGTGCTGCGCAGGGTGCAGGGGCGGGCAGACTGGGCAAACTGAGCTGGGCACGCGATGCAGCAGCCAAAGAGTCACCTCCCCTGCTTACAGGGGGCTCCAGGCACCGCTACCACCACAAAGGGCCTGAGAACTCAGGGCACTGCCGGACCCCGACTTACAGGGCAGCCCAGGTCGTACAGGCCAAGGGAGGCTCCTCCTCTCCCGGTCTGGGGCGCCGTGAACCCGCACCCCGCTAACGGGGCGGTCACCCCGCACGGGCTGCCAGCGGAGCACAAAGACTCCCAAACCCAGACCCTGATTACAGGCGGGTCCGTGACACCCTGCGGGCCACAGAGCTCGGTTTCCCCCCCAGCAGCAGGAACGACTCTCAGCAGCCAGGCAGTGGGGCAGCACAGCCAAAGGCTGGGATCCCAGCGAGGGCACAAGCCCGGACCCAAATCTCTCCGCCGGCACTTCTAAAGGCCCAGGCCACAGACGCCCGCCTGAGTACAGGGGGGGCCTCAGAACACACCTCACCAAGCACCCACAGAAGGGGCACACGCAGCCCTGCCTACAGGACGGTACCCCACGCCTCACCATTTCCACAAAGCCCCACGGAGCACGAGGCTCCCGCCAACGCCCGAGGTACGGGCCGGCCCGCCCGGCTGCGGCGCAACACCGCGTCTTCGGGAGCCACCTCAACCCGCACAGCAGGGAGGCCACCCCAACCACAAAGCAGCACCTCAACCTGCACCCTCTATCAGGCCAGGGAGGGGTCATTCCCACCAACTGGATGGCTAAAGCAGCCGGCTGCAGCACTGCAGACACCCCAGACCTGATTACAGGCGGGGCGGGCTGCTCCGGGGACAAGGGGGGTGGCACAGCTTGCGACACATGCCCCCAGTACAGGGCTGTCACGCCGCCGGCAAGACAGGCGGCCACGCAGGGACGGGCCCAAGCCCTGGCTACAGAGCAATCCTCGGCCACGGAACCACCATGAGGCTCCGGTCTGGTCTAAGAAGAAACAAACAAGGGGCAAGACAGAACGCTCGCTGCGCTTGTGGGACTAAGAGGGAACACCCCCTCCTCCTTGCGGCATGCACCAAGTCCTCCATTCCCCCCTGGGAAGTCCAAGCTAAGCTGCAGCCGTTTTTAGGGAGACCTAAAGGGAAAGCTCAATCGCTCAGTCACTCCACAAACACCAGGAGAGGAAGGGGAACGCACACGCACAGACGTGGCTTTCCAGAAGGGAAGGACAACGCAGCGCAGCCAATCCCTGGGAATAAACCCACACCCACGAGCAGCAGACAAGAGCCTGTGTTCGTCCCCGGGCCGCACGGAGGCCACGGACCTCAACGTGCCAAGGGGCTGAGTTCCCAGGTAAGGCCAAAGGCCAAGTGACGTGACACACACCCCGAGTACAGGGCCGCCACGCTGACAGGCCACCAGCAGGCAACAGCGCTGAGCGGCCAGAGGAAGAGGGGCGGGGAAAACGGCACTGCCCTGCTTACAGGGTGGCCGTGGGGTCCAGCGAGCTCCGTTTCCCACTCGGGTGCGGAGAGGCGGCTCTCACCCTGCTTACAGGGGGCCACGCTCCCCAGGCAGCCAAAGGAGCAACAAGGCAAAAGGCCAACTACAGCAAAGACCCGAGCCCTGCTTACAGGGAGGTCGCCCAGCACACAGCCGGCCGGGTCACCCACGGTGCCGGCCACGCTCCATTGCAGTACGACTATGCCCCGGGGACGGGGAAATGCTTTTGCCCAGAACGCCTCTCCCTTTCCCCATGCGCAGTCTCCTGCTTCCTCTCCTTGCTCCCTTGTTGCGCACTTCCACGCGCCGCTCCTTCTTTCCTCTGCAGCAGCTCCTGAAATCAAAAAAGGTCACCATCAGACCTGAGCAGCAACAACTCCTCCACCGGCAGGAAAACGGGACCCCACGTCCCGAGGGAGCTCCGCACACGGCCACCCAGCCAAGGAAGATTTGGCGCCCCCCACCCCCCATGCGCCCCAGCAAAAAAACAACTTGGAGCAGCTTATCTCACCACACTGATGCACCGCGGGGTTCCAGCCGGTGCTGCGCAGGGTGCAGGGGCGGGCAGACTGGGCAAACTGAGCTGGGCACGCGATGCAGCAGCCAAAGAGTCACCTCCCCTGCTTACAGGGGGCTCCAGGCACCGCTACCACCACAAAGGGCCTGAGAACTCAGGGCACTGCCGGACCCCGACTTACAGGGCAGCCCAGGTCGTACAGG
Organism: Tetrao urogallus; assembly: GCF_951394365.1. Classification (NCBI taxonomy): domain Eukaryota; kingdom Metazoa; phylum Chordata; class Aves; order Galliformes; family Phasianidae; genus Tetrao; species Tetrao urogallus. The sequence continues at coordinate 63,156,976 of NC_136817.1, forward strand.
CCAAGGGAGGCTCCTCCTCTCCCGGTCTGGGGCGCCGTGAACCCGCACCCCGCTAACGGGGCGGTCACCCCGCACGGGCTGCCAGCGGAGCACAAAGACTCCCAAACCCAGACCCTGATTACAGGCGGGTCCGTGACACCCTGCGGGCCACAGAGCTCGGTTTCCCCCCCAGCAGCAGGAACGACTCTCAGCAGCCAGGCAGTGGGGCAGCACAGCCAAAGGCTGGGATCCCAGCGAGGGCACAAGCCCGGACCCAAATCTCTCCGCCGGCACTTCTAAAGGCCCAGGCCACAGACGCCCGCCTGAGTACAGGGGGGGCCTCAGAACACACCTCACCAAGCACCCACAGAAGGGGCACACGCAGCCCTGCCTACAGGACGGTACCCCACGCCTCACCATTTCCACAAAGCCCCACGGAGCACGAGGCTCCCGCCAACGCCCGAGGTACGGGCCGGCCCGCCCGGCTGCGGCGCAACACCGCGTCTTCGGGAGCCACCTCAACCCGCACAGCAGGGAGGCCACCCCAACCACAAAGCAGCACCTCAACCTGCACCCTCTATCAGGCCAGGGAGGGGTCATTCCCACCAACTGGATGGCTAAAGCAGCCGGCTGCAGCACTGCAGACACCCCAGACCTGATTACAGGCGGGGCGGGCTGCTCCGGGGACAAGGGGGGTGGCACAGCTTGCGACACATGCCCCCAGTACAGGGCTGTCACGCCGCCGGCAAGACAGGCGGCCACGCAGGGACGGGCCCAAGCCCTGGCTACAGAGCAATCCTCGGCCACGGAACCACCATGAGGCTCCGGTCTGGTCTAAGAAGAAACAAACAAGGGGCAAGACAGAACGCTCGCTGCGCTTGTGGGACTAAGAGGGAACACCCCCTCCTCCTTGCGGCATGCACCAAGTCCTCCATTCCCCCCTGGGAAGTCCAAGCTAAGCTGCAGCCGTTTTTAGGGAGACCTAAAGGGAAAGCTCAATCGCTCAGTCACTCCACAAACACCAGGAGAGGAAGGGGAACGCACACGCACAGACGTGGCTTTCCAGAAGGGAAGGACAACGCAGCGCAGCCAATCCCTGGGAATAAACCCACACCCACGAGCAGCAGACAAGAGCCTGTGTTCGTCCCCGGGCCGCACGGAGGCCACGGACCTCAACGTGCCAAGGGGCTGAGTTCCCAGGTAAGGCCAAAGGCCAAGTGACGTGACACACACCCCGAGTACAGGGCCGCCACGCTGACAGGCCACCAGCAGGCAACAGCGCTGAGCGGCCAGAGGAAGAGGGGCGGGGAAAACGGCACTGCCCTGCTTACAGGGTGGCCGTGGGGTCCAGCGAGCTCCGTTTCCCACTCGGGTGCGGAGAGGCGGCTCTCACCCTGCTTACAGGGGGCCACGCTCCCCAGGCAGCCAAAGGAGCAACAAGGCAAAAGGCCAACTACAGCAAAGACCCGAGCCCTGCTTACAGGGAGGTCGCCCAGCACACAGCCGGCCGGGTCACCCACGGTGCCGGCCACGCTCCATTGCAGTACGACTATGCCCCGGGGACGGGGAAATGCTTTTGCCCAGAACGCCTCTCCCTTTCCCCATGCGCAGTCTCCTGCTTCCTCTCCTTGCTCCCTTGTTGCGCACTTCCACGCGCCGCTCCTTCTTTCCTCTGCAGCAGCTCCTGAAATCAAAAAAGGTCACCATCAGACCTGAGCAGCAACAACTCCTCCACCGGCAGGAAAACGGGACCCCACGTCCCGAGGGAGCTCCGCACACGGCCACCCAGCCAAGGAAGATTTGGCGCCCCCCACCCCCCATGCGCCCCAGCAAAAAACAACTTGGAGCAGCTTATCTCACCACACTGATGCACCGCGGGGTTCCAGCCGGTGCTGCGCAGGGTGCAGGGGCGGGCAGACTGGGCAAACTGAGCTGGGCACGCGATGCAGCAGCCAAAGAGTCACCTCCCCTGCTTACAGGGGGCTCCAGGCACCGCTACCACCACAAAGGGCCTGAGAACTCAGGGCACTGCCGGACCCCGACTTACAGGGCAGCCCAGGTCGTACAGGCCAAGGGAGGCTCCTCCTCTCCCGGTCTGGGGCGCCGTGAACCCGCACCCCGCTAACGGGGCGGTCACCCCGCACGGGCTGCCAGCGGAGCACAAAGACTCCCAAACCCAGACCCTGATTACAGGCGGGTCCGTGACACCCTGCGGGCCACAGAGCTCGGTTTCCCCCCCAGCAGCAGGAACGACTCTCAGCAGCCAGGCAGTGGGGCAGCACAGCCAAAGGCTGGGATCCCAGCGAGGGCACAAGCCCGGACCCAAATCTCTCCGCCGGCACTTCTAAAGGCCCAGGCCACAGACGCCCGCCTGAGTACAGGGGGGGCCTCAGAACACACCTCACCAAGCACCCACAGAAGGGGCACACGCAGCCCTGCCTACAGGACGGTACCCCACGCCTCACCATTTCCACAAAGCCCCACGGAGCACGAGGCTCCCGCCAACGCCCGAGGTACGGGCCGGCCCGCCCGGCTGCGGCGCAACACCGCGTCTTCGGGAGCCACCTCAACCCGCACAGCAGGGAGGCCACCCCAACCACAAAGCAGCACCTCAACCTGCACCCTCTATCAGGCCAGGGAGGGGTCATTCCCACCAACTGGATGGCTAAAGCAGCCGGCTGCAGCACTGCAGACACCCCAGACCTGATTACAGGCGGGGCGGGCTGCTCCGGGGACAAGGGGGGTGGCACAGCTTGCGACACATGCCCCCAGTACAGGGCTGTCACGCCGCCGGCAAGACAGGCGGCCACGCAGGGACGGGCCCAAGCCCTGGCTACAGAGCAATCCTCGGCCACGGAACCACCATGAGGCTCCGGTCTGGTCTAAGAAGAAACAAACAAGGGGCAAGACAGAACGCTCGCTGCGCTTGTGGGACTAAGAGGGAACACCCCCTCCTCCTTGCGGCATGCACCAAGTCCTCCATTCCCCCCTGGGAAGTCCAAGCTAAGCTGCAGCCGTTTTTAGGGAGACCTAAAGGGAAAGCTCAATCGCTCAGTCACTCCACAAACACCAGGAGAGGAAGGGGAACGCACACGCACAGACGTGGCTTTCCAGAAGGGAAGGACAACGCAGCGCAGCCAATCCCTGGGAATAAACCCACACCCACGAGCAGCAGACAAGAGCCTGTGTTCGTCCCCGGGCCGCACGGAGGCCACGGACCTCAACGTGCCAAGGGGCTGAGTTCCCAGGTAAGGCCAAAGGCCAAGTGACGTGACACACACCCCGAGTACAGGGCCGCCACGCTGACAGGCCACCAGCAGGCAACAGCGCTGAGCGGCCAGAGGAAGAGGGGCGGGGAAAACGGCACTGCCCTGCTTACAGGGTGGCCGTGGGGTCCAGCGAGCTCCGTTTCCCACTCGGGTGCGGAGAGGCGGCTTTCACCCTGCTTACAGGGGGCCACGCTCCCCAGGCAGCCAAAGGAGCAACAAGGCAAAAGGCCAACTACAGCAAAGACCCGAGCCCTGCTTACAGGGAGGTCGCCCAGCACACAGCCGGCCGGGTCACCCACGGTGCCGGCCACGCTCCATTGCAGTACGACTATGCCCCGGGGACGGGGAAATGCTTTTGCCCAGAACGCCTCTCCCTTTCCCCATGCGCAGTCTCCTGCTTCCTCTCCTTGCTCCCTTGTTGCGCACTTCCACACGCCGCTCCTTCTTTCCTCTGCAGCAGCTCCTGAAATCAAAAAAGGTCACCATCAGACCTGAGCAGCAACAACTCCTCCACTGGCAGGAAACTCGTCCCGAGGGAGCTCCATACACAGCCACCCTGCCAAGGCAGGTGCTTTTGCCCATTAATGCCTTTCCTTTGCCTCTTCTTAACACTTTATTCCTCTTACTGAGTTTATTCTCATTAGAGATCAGCACCAGTAGACTAGGAGTAAAGCTAACATGGTATTCAGAAGTGGTATTTCTTTACTCTTCAGTATGAGTACCAGATTAGTTGACAAGGAAGCTCAACCTCTCTGAGTTCTGGTTCTACATTTACACAGTTATGACCAATGTATGCTACACACTGACATATACATTCAACCTTTTTCAAAGTCACATAGATATCTGCTTGTTGCCCTCTGTGCATGTTCAGTGATATTGAGCATGTTTGTGTGCACACCTACTTACCCCCAGAATCACAGAATCACCCGGGTTGGAAGGGACCTCAAGGATCACGTAGTTCCAACCCCCCTGCCTAGCAGGGCCACCAAACATACACATTTAGATCAGGTTGCCCAGGACCCCATCCAACCTGGCCTTGAACACATCCAAGGACGGGGCAAGCTCAGGGAGGCCAGAAACCTCCCGTGGAGCAGAAGGGCAAAAGCTTGCTTGATCTTGATTTTCAGTACGAATACGGACCGTGAAAGCAGGGCCTCACGATCCTTCTGACTTCTTGGGTTTTAAGCAGGAGGTGTCAGAAAAGTTACCCCCCCCTTTTTTTTTTTTTTTTTCCCCCCTGTTAGAACCATCAGATTCATCACTGACAGCTTTTTCCTCCTTTTCATTCTACTTGCCTTGTTTGGAAGATTTCCATTGTTTATTAGGCCTTTGTCAGCTACTTTTTTTTTTTTTTTTAAATAAAAAACAAACTTATTTGAAACTGCAGGATACTTTCTCATGGTTTGAGGCATAACATTAAACTACTCCATTATGTCCACTGTCAAAAATTATTGAGGAAAAACTAGACTGTTCTCCTGTTGGCACTCCTGTAAAATTTCTGTAACTGTTACTTATGAATGCTTTGCTTAACTAATACATTGTTTCTTTCTCAAACTTGCACACTAATCCCTAGTGATAAACAAAGCAACCCATAGCAGTTCACACCAATCCATCTCCTTCTGAAGTCTTTTCCCATGCAGTTAGTATTAACTTCCACATGAGATTTGCAGCTACCAACATTTTGGGCCATGAATTACATCTGTAGAACTGGGGTGTCTTTAATCCCCAGCATGATAGCATGATGTTATTATGTGCAATATTAAAAAAAAAAACCAACATAAAAGCATGACACCTTTATTTATCAATTTGTATTTCACAGTACGGCCAGGTGTGTCTGTCCTTGTTCTACTTTACCTTCCTTTCTGAAGAGCTTCTTCCCCTACTTTCTCCACCACTGATTCAGCCCTTTCCTTCTCACTATCATCTTCCACTTCTTCCTAAGACAGAAAAGTAACCCCTACCTATCATCCTTCGGAAGAGATTTTTTTTCCCTGCTGCCGCTCGCCATCCCCAGGCACGGCACGTGGTTTGCCACCTCTCCTCCCCCACCGACCCCGCTCCTAAAATCGGGGCTGCGCCGCGTTGTTCCGCCCCGCGGTGCGGCACCGCCCGTCCCGCCGCTTCCCTCTGCGCTCCGCCGAGCCGCGCACAGCGCGCGCAAAGCACCCGCCCCGCCCCCATTCCCTCAGCCCCGCTCGAAGCTCCCCCCAGCTACCCTGTCCTCTCACAGCCAGCCGGACGCAGCTCCACGCCCTCCTCCTCCCCTCAGCCCTCCCTTTAGCCCCACCGGTTCCCTCTCGACTCCCGCCCCATCTCCTCACAGCCTCACACCTCGTCCGACCCACAGTTGGCCGATGCCCCTCGAGGTGTGCCACATCCCATCCCTCAGCCCCCGCTCGAAGCTCGTCTCAACCCCTCACAACCCGCGCCGTTTCACTCGGCGACGCCCTCCCCCACCAGCCCCTCACCTCAGCCCCGTCGCAGCCCGCTCGATTCCCGCCTCATCGCTTCACAGCCCGTGCCCGCCCGTGTCCAGCCGGTTCCCACTCGACGCCTGTCCGTCCCCTCATCTCAGCCCTCCGGTCCACACTCGACGCCCCTCCCTCACGGCCCGCCCCCTCTCACTCACTGCCACCACCACCCCCACACAGCCTGCCCCTCGCCCCCACCAGATCCTGCTCGCCTCCCGCCCCATCTCCTCAGAGCCCGCTGGTTTCTTCTCGGTGCCCGCCTCATTTCCTCACCTCAGCTCACGTCCCGCTTTCTGCCTTTCCCTCCAAGCGCTTCAATTCCAGTCGTGGCCTCAGGTGAACGTTTGTCCCTCAGTGGTCGCCCGCGCACCTTATATAGGTGCACCGACTGCCCGTCAGCCAATAGGAGCGCAGAACGCCGCCGTCGTTTCCCGCCTTTTTTGCTTGCAGCTGCTCTCGTTTCCCGCCTTGTCCTTCGCGCCCTTTCCACCTGAGCCGGGGTCATCTCAGGGTCACGCCCTCCGCCCAGCCGTTGCCGCCCATCTCCTCACAAAGCGAGCACCGGGCACAGCTGAGTGCGGGGGTCTCATTTTTTCCATTGTCAGTGTTTGTTTGTTTTGACAGTTCCATAAACATCGTGTTTCTTCCAGGGCAGAAGTTGCCCGTTACTTTAATTAAAAATACATATTTTTGTTAATGGATTAGAGTGGTTCCTCCCGTCTCTGCCCCTAGAGGAGAAATCCCTGTCCTTGACTGAGGACTGCCCTGCACCCTCTCCTCATCCTGCTTTCAGCCCAGATCGGGTTAATCATGCTCTGATGTTTGGTCGGTGCTGAGCCATGGGCACACTCCCCATTAGAAGACTCCATCACGTTAAGCACATACCTAAGGCAAATGCAGAGACCACTTGTGAAGAGATCTCTGTCACAGTGCCCAACTCACAGTCTAATGCTCTATTTTCTCTGGCCTCCCTTTCTTGGCTTGCTGCTTTATTCAGAGTGGCTTTATTCAGTGTGGGCAAGGCGTCTGGAAGAGCGGCCAGGTTCGGCTGGTGTGATGCTGATGGGTTGAAGAGCTGGCAGTTTAGAGATAGCTCCATTTGGAGCTGGCAGTTGAGATAGTTTTGAGCTCAGTCTTTCGTGGAATCATACAGTTGTTTGAGTTGGAAGGGACCAATTTCTCCGCAGCGAAAAGGGACAGCTGCAGCCGGGTCAGAGTGCTCAGAGCCCGGTGCAGCCTGACCTTGGATGTCTTCAGGGATGGGGCATCCAGCATCCCTCTTGGAGACCTTACCAAGGTCTCCATAAAAACCTTTTTACCATAAAAACCTTTTTTCTTACATCCACTTGTCAATTTTGACTGTGCATCAGAAAATTTCTAACACTCGCATTTTTTTACTCTAATTTTTTTGTTCTCCCCATACCCTGATGCTGGGGAGAATGTTTGGTTTATTGCACAGTAAGTAAGTTAATGGTTTTAGTACATGATGATAGCCAGTACCCTTAGGCAAGCATTCATAAAACATGTGATGAACATCACTATAGTGCCATACAAGGCTAGTTACATGAGAGGAGCTGTTTGTTGGTAAATCCGACTCTCATTTGTGCCCGTAAAGCACAGGAATCCTGCAGGGAAGTCTCAACAGAAGTTACCAGTAGATAAAAGAAGGTCTTGCTACAGAAGAATTACTTGCTACAGAATTACAGAATTCATTGCAGTTTAACAAGCATGAGTAAATGAATATTTTAGTGTAACACAAAATCCAACTAATATCTAGGAGAGAGGCCTTGGGCAGGAAATAACTGAACAACACAAGGGCTTGTGCAACATCTGCTCTACACTGCACAACCTCATGGCTGCACAGGGAGGTCTTCCTGATCTTGTTAGATGGATACGACAGGAAAATTCAGCTCAGAACACCTTCTGTTTGCATGGCAGTGTAAACTGTGGAAAAAAGGAACAACTGCCTGCTGGTCAGCAGGAAGGAAAAAAAAAGAAGAAAAGCAAAGGAAGCATAGACAAGAAGTTAAAGAGAGGGGGTGACTCTATAGAACTATGAGTCATGAGAAGACACTATAAATATGTGCCATTTATATTCTGGAGTGGGCAGGATTGTGCAGGACTCTAGTGCTAATTGCAGAAGCTGATGTTGAGTCCTGAATGTCCCTTGCTGAATGCTGTTCTAGGCAGGGGGCAACTGTTCTGCAGTGGGTTTTGCATCTCAGCTGCTTTGGTATTACTATTGAAACATCTTGGCTATCAGCTGAAATCCGGTGTCATCTCCTGCTGCTGCCTATGATAGGATAGCTTTGAGCCCAGATTGCTTTCAGGTGAAAACAGGGCAGGCTTTAGAAAAACATAATGTGGGTTTTGTTCAGTTGATTAGAAATTGGGGCACCCAGGGATTACAAGCATTCCCAAACTCTGGAAGATGAGTTGGCTTGTGATGACCCTCAAAGCTGTATCTGTGAGCCCTCAGTGAGGAACATCAGCTTGTATTCCCCAGCGAGCTGTGATGGTTTGAAGGCAAAGAGAACATTTTTGTTTCCTAATAATTGCTGCAGAGAGAATGTTAGTTTTGATCTCTCTCTGTGATGGTCTTATGCAAGAACTTGACTTCAGCTCTAATTTTTCTTTGAATAGATTTTGTGAGGCTGCAGGCTGACCCAAAAGCCCTCAGCAAGCAGAAGAAAAATGCTACTGCTAACAGCTCAGTGATCGCCTATGGCAGCCCAGCAGTGTTCTGAGCAGCAGGAGCATCTGAGTGCCAGCTTGGGAGCCCACTGCTGCCCATCACCACTACCTAATTGGCAGAAAATTCTGTAATTGCTGCTTGTCAGTGGCACCAAGAGTTCAATGCAGAAATCAGAACAAGGGGGCAAATTAAATGACTGTACATGGCAGGTACATGCTTCTAGCAAGAGAGCCAAAGGCTGTGCACCTCTCAGCAAATGAACTATAAAGAACATTCCTAGCACATGCATAACTGCCAGAATGCAAATGTAATGACCTCAGGAAGTACAGATAAGCAAGGAGTCTGGCATGAATTAAGCACCTTGTGGTATCATGGCATGGGTGGGGAAACATTTGCTTTCTTGTGTGAAGAATTGATGAGATGTATCTTGACCTTTAAAATCAGGCATAAATTCCTCACTGCTTAAAAGAGGGAAGTACGCTTCTAGCTCTGCTGTTTTCCCATTTGGAGGGACCAGGAGGGAGCACTTGGACTGAAAAACAAAAGGAAAAGGCTTGAGAGTTTTTATAAACAAACAAAAGGAAAGGCAACATTGGAGTTACTTTCACATTGATAGCTCTCTGTATTGGTTCATCACAGCACTGTATTACCCTGGCCAAGCTGCTGTTTTGAGATTGGCCTTTCCTTGCTCTTCACTTGGTTATCCCATTGAATGAGAAGAATGAGAAGCTATCATCTACCATTTATGGTCAGTGTGCCTCAGCAATGTCCAGGACTGGTCTACTAATTCAGCTTCAAACTCTGCAAATACAACAGCAGCCCACACAAAGCTAAGAGCTAAGACTCCTGTTTATGCCTTCTGACAGCTGTCAGGCAGTGACTACAGCATGTTAACTCCACAGGCTTTTGCTAACTAACCGTACGAAAACCTTAAGAGGCACCTCTCAGTGAAGTGCACAAGGCACATCCAAGGTTTATCCCTTTTGATTCACATAACCCCTTTCTATGCAGCGTTTTGCCTAGGCTCTCACACGTTTCCTCTGCTTCATCATCCTGTTTGCCACTTCACTGCAGACTCACAGAAGAGCAGCCAAAACATGAGTGACTTCAAAGCAGTAGTGCCAGCCTGCCCTATAAATAATGCAGGGAGATGTTTTATAGTGGTGAATTTTGCTTTGGAGTCGTAAACAGTGTTATCTTTCTGATTTCTGCCTTCTGCTGCAGCCTTCCTGTAACCCTCTAGAATTTAAGTTATACAAACAGCAGATTTGAAGCATATTTTTTTTCTAGGAGCTCAGCTCCCCACCAAATGGTTCGTACTACTCACTGACTTCACAGAAGAGCAGTTCTGCTTTTGAAGTAACGGCTGTGGAGCTGCTGCTGAAAGACATCAGTAGAGAAGAGGTCTTGAACTGTAACAGTACTGCAGTGCTTGGAGAGAAAAGATCCATTTCACTTTGTTTATGAAAACAACAACAACAACAACAAAACAGTCTTTAAATGCTAGCAAGTCAGGAGTAGAAATTCTAAGATCAAATCAGACATTTTCCTATAAGGCAAAATCCAATTACCTCTGGTTGGTGACTTACAGATAGGTGCTGAGCCAATACAGTAGAATGCAAATAATTGCCTGAGATATATAAGTGTGCAAAGCTCTTCTATAAAAAAAAAAAACATGAAAGTGTAAGACTTATAAATTTAAGACCTATTGTTCCATTAAACTTTTTGCTCTGCTTGCAGAGACAGAGAGCCTGCTGAAAAACCATTCTAGCTAGTAAAACAGTGATTACTCCAGGAATTCAAGTGTGGGACTGAATACTGAACTTCCATGCCTGAGAGGTCCCCAGAGTGGAAAGAATACACAGCTCATCATAAGGTCTGAATTGAGGCTCAGTGCCTTTATAATGGTACCAAGAGTGCTAATGGCCCTGAAGCAGACAGTGAGTGCCTGAGAAAGAACCCATGCCTTCTGCACAACAGCATAACAGATAGTAAAAGCAAGGGTGATAATAGGTTAAAAATAATGCCATGTGAACCTCCATCAGCTGAGTGATATTTATATAGATGCCTGCCAGATCCAGAAGCACCCAGAGTACTTTCTTCAACCAACTTGGTTTTGCAGGCTCTCAGGCTGAACACAGAGGAAAGGCAGCACACCTGGTTTCTCAGAATGCCAGAGAGATCACTTGACCAAAGGGATTCACTTTCTGCTCTTATCACCCTCTGTTCTGCCTTGAGAGGCAGATTGCTGGCCATCCTTGCTGTAGAGAAACTAAGAAACTGTAACAGCCCAGCCTTCCTGACTAAATAAGCACCACATTCCCCAATATGTAAGGTGTACTAGCACGGAAGGTGCAGCTCCTCTCTACCATTAACAGGAACATCTTACTCTTCTAGAACCATAGCAGCTGGTTTCCCCTCTTCTTTCTCAGTTTATTGCAAAGCAACATCCAGGGTGGAAGTGCTCTGAACGGTAGATCTCATCCTTCCCCTTCATTTTGCTTCGCTGAGGGACAGCGTTGGCCAAGGAAGCAGCAGGCTGGGGAGCATTGGCTGCTGGTGGTCTCTCCTTTCTTTTCCACTTCCATGTCTCCAGTTTTCTCTGTCCCAAGCTGGCACCATACTGTGCAGTGCATATCCCAGTTTAGCTGAAGACACTAAGAAACTGCAATTACATATGCAAGCAGTGCGGCTGGTAAATTGTGACTGCTTCGTGCCCTGAAGGTCTAGGCCTCACTGATCTCATTGCTGACATGCTGTTTACATGCTACTTCACCTCCTGAACACTGGGTTCTTCACCTATCCCAGGAACAGTTTGGCACCAGGGTACAATTGCTTGCAGCACTTTCCTCTGCACTTCTTATACCTTCTCAACCACAATGGATTACTAAGAGGTTTGTTACTTGCATCACTAATTAGTATTATTTAGGCAGAAGTCAATAGAATATTGTCAACTTAAAAAATCACGTTCCTAGATGAAAGCATAAGTTGTCGGCTGCAGAAAAGTTTTCATGTTCGTGACACACTTGTCAGTACGCTGCGCAGATCTCTGTTACTTCCTTGCTACTTCCCTTGTGCTCTCCAGCTCAGTTCTTACCGTCACTGTTAGACTCTTCCTAGGAAGTAATGTCAAAAACTAATACAAACTAATTATTAGAATTGTGGAAAATTTTATTTAAGAAAAGCTTCCATTTCTAATGGCATGAATTTTCATTATCACATATAGCTGTGCTTTCCTTGGGCATTTTCTAGCAGTGACTCTTTTAGCCACAAAAGAAAAAATACCGTGATTGAAAGTGTGCTAAACCTCATTGACAAGGAAATACCAAGGCTTTGGAGGACTGTGGAACAGAAGCCTATGGAGAAAGAGATACATTATGTATAAGAATACATTACAGAGTATAGCCAGAGGGAGAAGTAAGTAGACCTGAACAAGTGTGACAAAGAAGAGGCTTCTAGACAGGATGCTTACATCCCTGTTGAAATCTGATGCAGAGAACTGATCAAGAGGCTGAAATCAATGAAAGACAACTCACAGGTTTTACACAGCAACGAGCCTCTTTAAGTCAGCGGGATGGATGGAAAGCGACAGGCTGAGGAAAGATGCGGCTGCTCACTTTCTGTTAGAAATTAGTAGGAATCGGGTTTTTAAATTCCCCGAGGGACTTGGGAAGAAGTGAAATGTAACTTTACTGTCATAAAAACTCACAGGTTACTGTGAAGCTGCATGAAGTTAACAGATGCGTGGAAATGGAGCAATCATTAGCAAATAGGAAATTTCAGCCTGGACTGCTGAACGTACATGGCAGGCAGATTTAGAAGGTACAGGAAAGACTTGGATGTCCAAATTTAGTCCAGACCTTGACAAAAGCAAATAAGCAAACAAACAAAAATTTCAAAACAAAAATAAAACACCAGCCAGTCTGAGGCTGACACCTGGATTTGTACAGCCACAGCCAAAAGACTTTCTCATGCAGTTCAAATTCCCTAGTGATCTTAGCAGTTCTTTGGTTCGGGGCAGTCACACGTGCTTTGGTGAGAAGCTCCTCGTGTTTCAGACACTAGTTCCACTCAGGAGCTTACTCACCATTATCTTAGAAGTGAGGTGTTGTTTCATAATTAGTACAGTTTAATCCAGGCATGTCCAACCTGTGTCCCACTGCCCACATGTGGGCAGACACAGGCTGGCCTGCACTCACACCCTGCCATCATGGGTACATTTGTGAACAATTATTGTCAAGCATGAAGCACAGGAAGACTAAAATTTCATCAAAAATCTCTGATGAGCACCTTGAGAACTCATTAAGATTTGCCACTGCTGCCATTGAAGAAGACAAACGCATTAGCTTCAAGAAAAGAAAGGTTAAATATCCCACTACTTTTTTGTTGCTGTCTTTTTAAAGAGTTTTAATAAGACGCATTAAAAAATAAAATGTTTTGCTATTTACATACATGAACTGTATTATATATCTTCTGAGGCCTGTCTGAAAGTAATGCCTCTTATTTTATGATGTTGGCTCATGACATCAGAGGCAGATGTTGGTGGGACAGCAGTAAGGGTTGAACATTCTATTAAATGTTGCTGTATGACAGATGGCACCAGAGGGGCAGTCTGACAAAATGGTGTCTAGAAATGTATATGGAACAATGGTTTGCACTGAATTCCTTCAAAGGGAAAAAAATGGCACCCACTGACATTCACTGACACTTGCTGAAAATTGATGGAGACCAAACAGTGGATGTGAGCACAGTGAGGCAGTGGGTGGTGTGTTCCAGCAGTGGTGATGGCAACAGTGGCCAGCTGCAATGGTGCAGATTGTTATAAGCGCAGCATGCAGGCTCTTGCTTATTGCTGGTGAAAATGCATAGCAAGTGGTGGTGACTGTGTTGAAAAAAAAAAAAAAAAGTGTTTTGTTATCTGAGAATTTGCTCTATTCAGTACTGCTACTGTGTTCTTTGTATTGGTCATATTTTCCATGGAAGTAATTAGGAGGCATTACTTTCAGAGCAACCTCTGTTGATGTGGCTGAAGGCAATTCCTCTTCAGTCAGTGTGACCCGGGCAAGCCAAAAGGTTGGACTCCCATGGTTCAATCCATCCCGGAAGACCTTTCCCAGCATCCCAATCAGGTGACAGCCAAAGCCTGGCTGTGCTTTCCAGACACTGTATGAAACAAATGATTTAAGTTCTAGCAAAGTCACACATGCCACGATTTTAACCTGCAATAAAAGAGAGAGTAATTGCTTTCCAAGAGAACTGATATGCTTAACACAACTTAAATGCCACTGTAATCTACTTGAGTCCTTTCTTCCCTGCCTCTTCACACTTACTCAGTCCTGCTGGGGTTTCCAGATCATCATACAAGAGAACTGAGCTCCCCTTTATGATCTGCTGGTTCTCGCTCTGTGGGACACCCCCGGGAGAGAGGAGCTGTTCTGTCACTTTAGCTGGTCTAACTGCAGCTCAGAGACAATGTGAAATTAAGTGCCCCGTGGCACTTTTCAAGTTGGAAAAAGCTGCTGGAAGCCACACTCAAATCTGCTTTCCTGTTCTTGTTAGTGCCCGTACTGCACATTCCCAAACAATTTCTCTTGAGATGTTGTTTGCAAAGATAGTGTTTGGATGGTTCGCACACCACGCTTCCATCTGGAGCAGATCTTTTTTTCTGCAGTTTCAACCACATGGAGATATAATGGACCCAACTGTCATGGCTTGAATAATGGCACCATCAAACAGGGAGCAAAACTCACTGATGAATCCCAAAGAGCACTGAGCCCTTCAGATCCAGTTCTGCGAAGCTGTTAAACATGGATGCACGTTGTTTTAAGCAAGCTGCTATTACAGCATCTTGCAAGATTTATTGTTGGTACACCAAAGTCACAAATTGATTGCTAGTATGGGCGAAACTGAAACAGCCATTACAGAAATTGTATCTAGAGGTATTACATCTGCATCACAGTATCTTGGCTCACTGTTTACCTGGCAGTCTCCCTGCTGTTGTACCCGTTCATCAATATCCCATGGACAGCTATCCTGTTTTGTTTTTCAAGCAAAGAACTTAGAACATCTCAAAATTCAGTGGATTATAAGATCACAGCTAGGCCCATTGAGCTCCATTGCTACACCCCCAGGAAACAGTTGATAAGCCATCTGGTATGTGCAAAAGCAGTATTTGCTTTTCTTTGTCAGGCACAACAAAATACAATTAAACCAATATCTTCAACTCTATCTCAAAATGTAATGAATGTAGGACGTAGGAGCAAGCTCTGCCTGATTCACCAGATCAAATCCATCACTAGCTGAACTCTGAGAAAGTCAGTAGAGTTCTGTGACTACAGACTGCAGGGCTCTCTGCAGTAGAACAGAACTTTTCATGCTTGATATACTCTAACAACCTATCTCAGCTATCTGGGTTTACCAGCTTTTCACATAAAAAAAAAAAAAAAAAACAGAAAACTGCAATATTTTTTGCTGTAATCAGAGGTTAGATTGATTTAAAGTTTGAAAATTGACACTAAATTAACAGATCAAAATAGATGCATTTATTTCAACTCGTTCTTTTTATAAAAGTCCTATGATTTCTACCATGGTGCTTGTGCTTTTGGACTCCTTGATTTGACAGTTACCTGACGGGTTTCTGTGAATGACAGTGAGACTGTTAACATGGTGGTTCCCATATGATTTAATCATAGTTATGCTAACGAGATAATATAGCATCAAACTGCATTTATGTCTGTTCATGCCTTGCAAACAAAAATACGCTAGCATCATGCTGAGATCATCCCAAATTGTGCAGCATGGCCATCTCAAGATGAAACGTAGCATAGAGCAGTTAATGTCAAATACTACCAGGATGGGGCTCTATGAAAGGCTGCTGGAAGCCAGCTCACAGCAGGGGAATGCTCTTCCTAAGGGATCAAGCCCAGGTACCTTCAGCAAAAAAGTAACTTTGGAGCCCCGTTCCCACAGGATGTGAAGCCTGCTTTCCTCTCATTAACACACTGATGCTGGCTCATAGACAGCAGAGATAGGCACCGCTCTTCAGGTCTTAAGGTCTTAAAGTACATACAACCCCTCAACCTTCTGTTCCAACTTTATGCTTGCTTTATGAATGCCAGGTCCTCAGCATGGTGATAGCAGACCTGTCTGTCTTCTACCCTGAGTTTCTGCCTAAAAGTGGCCGTTTTGTCTGCTGCCTTGCATGGTCTGTTCTAGGGCCTGCTAAATGGGACCTTGTCAAGGGCACACAGAGTGGCACCCTGGGTAGTCAGGTCACGGGTTGTGAAGTTTCCTCCTCTTTCATGTTTGTAGTGCTGTACTCACAGATTAGACAGGTCTGCTTATTAGCACCCCATACTGACAGTCTGGCCCTGCAAAAGACATTCTCTTTCAACTACCAAACTCCTCATGGGTCCACCTGGCCTCTAAAGGCCTTCTGGATTCCCATTCCCTGCTTTTAATGAATTACAGTGAGGTTTGGATCATAAGAACTGCAATAGCTCTGTCTTTCAGAAGAGCTGTTTCCTGGGTGGATGACCAGATGGGCCCTTAGAAGAGAAAGCTGAGCGCATGCGTCTGCATCCTGCACGCAGTTTGGGTTTCGGGCAATGACAGCCTGTTTTAACAGACCGGCATTCTGACATGCATGAGCCCTCATCTTCCTTCGAGAACAAGAAGCTGTAAGATGGGATAAAAATGACTCTGCATGCTACAGAGATATCAGCACCTATTTCAGAAACAGCAGCACCTCCTCCAGTTACAGCCCTCTGCTCTCCATCTTCAATATACAGCCAGACCACTCCATACCAGCCAGTGTGCCAAGCTTCTCCCTGGTCAGGATTAAAAGTGTCCATGCTATCAGGTTCCTCGAGTGAGGCGCCTGCAGCCCATCTTCCCAGGCACTGTGTGCAGCTCACAAATTACTTTGTCAGTGGAGTTCTTCTCAGATGAGCCACTCAGTCACCCAGGCAGAAGCTGCTGGATGCACTCCAGTTTGGCAGTGATTGAGTAGTGTATGCAGGTGTTTGTCAGCCATGCCTGGAAAGCCTCACAAGAGCTTATTCCAGACTCCAAACATGATAATAAAATGCCTGCTGGTGTATGGAAGGCATCTGGTGGCCTTTCATGTATAAACATCAGTTCTAAATGGAAACTAACCTTGAGGAGGCAATACAAAGCCTTTCTCTTGTGCCAGGTACAATGAAAATTTTAAATGGACAAGGTATAAATCAGACCTCAAGTAAAAGGGAAAGCAACAAGAAGCATTTTTTCCCAAGTTTACTGTGTTTATCTTCCCAGCCAGTAGCTACTAGTGATTTTTTTCTCAAGAGTTGCATGTTTGCGCTTGTTCTTAGAGAGCTGGCCTAGGTCCAATACCCATTAAGTCCATTGAGTCTTCATTTACTCCCAAGTCCAGATCCTCTCAATAACTGTTTAAATATGATTAATTCAAACTTACTGCAGTAAAATTGTTTCAGCTATATAACTGTATGTATGGGAAACAGCTAATTATTTGCAATAAAGAATGTGTTACATTTTGCAACTGTTTTCTTGTTATGTTGGGTTTGTTTTGTTTGCTTTTTTTTTTTTTTTCTTTTTTTTTTCTTTTTTGCATAGTAATGAAATATTCTGGAGATTCACAATTATTCAGTGCATTATTGGGCACTGAGTACTTGCTCCATTGCAGGCAACGTACAGCAGTCTTGTTACAAAAGCTTATTTTGAGACTTCTACTGAATCTGGTCTCTGAACGGATCAGAGCTCAAACATTGCTGGTTTCTCAATTCTTTGGACCTACACCACACCCATGTAGGCTTTATGTGTTTTAGTCTGACACCCACATACACCTGAGTCGCAAGATGCAGGCACAGTCTCTCATGCAACTTGAAAAAAAGAATTAAATATTGGAAAAGATAGGCTTGTTAGAATCTGACTAATACGGATTTACACACAATGTACGGATTTATAGTTTTACCTCAGTTTCTTGTTTTATTAATATGGAATGAAATCTAATAAAACAAGAGCCTGTCACCCTGATTCCATCTATAATGTATGGAATACTACAAGCAAGCTGCTGGATCAAGAGCTAGGAAGAAACATCCATTCTCGGTATCCACTGCTGCTGATGGCATCTATCTTTTGTACTTTCATGCTTAGCAGATGATGGAATACTTTCTGCACAAATGCTAGACTTCTGTATGTTATTTCACATCATCAATTTGTTATTTCACACTGTCAGTTCTTAAACAACAGGTAACATTTCATCTTGAAGCCAGCTCTTGATCGGCTTGAGAAATACAATAATGTAGGATCCAAATTCTTTAACACTGAGCCTGCTGATGTAGGGACAGGGCACAGGAGCTCTGCTTTCCCTAAGAAATCTTTTACAATACAGCAAGGGGATTGTATGAAATCTAAACAGCAGTTACATCAGAACAAATACACTGAGTAAACATAGCACTGTGTTTAGTGTGAAATAGGCCTGAGTCACCTTTTGTGCTTTCTAGTGAGTTCCTGAAGAATCCCATGTGGGAGTGCAAGTGAAGAATTTGGGCTACAGTGTTGAGAGAACAGCTCTGAAAATGATTTCAGAATAAACAGAAACATATGGAGTTCAAAGAAAGCATTCACACAAGCCAGACTGAACAAAAATCCACACTTTACTGGGGACATTTCTGGTAAGAAAGAGGTGCTGCATGGAAAACATCATAATGGATGTAGTGAACTGGAGCTTTATTAATGAATATTAACGAACATCATCGTTTATGGTAATTCTTTTTTATATACTAGGAACAGTGCTGTGCTTACACACAGGGCGGGAAGCTGCTTGAGTTTCCCTCAGTCCCATCACAAATGGCTGTGCTGTACCCAATCCTTTTCTTTTTGCCTTTCCTTTCCAACACCTTTGAGCTCAGCAGCCAGCTAGCCCTGCATATTTCAGGGATCCAATTATCTCCCTTTTGCCACTCACCTCAGAGGTCGAGCAGGTGAGACAGGTCTGAAGCACTTGGGCTCTGAATGGACTGTGGGTACAGGGACCCCCAAAGGAAGAGCTTGGTTCCTTGTCTTCCTGCTTTGTACAGGTACCTCCTGTCCTACATGTGCTAAAAGTTTACGAGCTGCTTCAGGCTCTCCAGGAACGATGAGAATGATTAAGTGGTTTTCTCACAATCTCTTTATGTTTCTCATTCCTACTCCCTGGAGTTAAGAAAGTTCATATCTTCCGTTTTTGTCAGGGTATATATGTGGATAACATAAGCTTATAAGTTTGTTCACATTAGGTTTGACCAAAGGTCTTTCTAGTGGAGCAAAAATGACAGTAAATATATTTCACATATACGTGTATATATTTGCAATTGTTATTGTTTTTCCAACTCTAGTTAACATTGGCCACCAATACCATTCTTTACATGGCCACTGCCTTTCTCCTTGACTAGTAAAAGCACTTACAAATTCGCTTCCCTTAATTTTCAGATTGGCAAGTACTAATTTGTAAAAGATGTGAACAATATTACATTTTCTGTGGGAACAGGCACAGCACTAAGCCTCCCTGACACTTGCTATGTTCTGAGCAGCTTCAGCTGAGGAGCACAGGGGTTACTCACAACCACCTCCTCCATCCGCATTACATTGTACAGATCTCAAAAGCAGCTTCTGGAAAGCTTGGAAAATTCAAATGGCGTTCTTATGAAGAGTGGCTGAGGGACCAGGGATTGCGCAGCCTAGAGAAGAGGAGGCTCAGGGGAGACTTTATCACTCTCTACATCTCCCTGAAAGGAGGTCTCCAAGTGGAGGCCGATGACGAGTGCTGTTCCACAGGGATTGCTGCTGGGACTGGTGTTATTTAACATTTCTGTAGGTAACACGGACAGTGGGATCGAGTGCACCCTCAGCAAGTTTGCAGATGACACCAAGCTGAGAGGTGCAGTTGACACGCTAGAGGGCAGGGATGTCCAGAGGGACCTGGACAGGCTTGAGAGGTGGGCCCATGCCAACCTCATGAAGTTCAATAAGGCCGAGTGCAAGGTCCTGCACGAGGGTAGGCACAAGAAGCTGTGGAGATGCACTACCAGGATTTAGCCAACATCTTGCCTACCCAGAGGAAGCACCCCGCTAGCACAATTGTATCAGTTCTTTTCTACTGAGAACTCAACTGTGCATCTTTACAGCCTGCCACTTCCACTCCGTTGTGTACAAATGCACTGTGCCCAAGGCTATCTGCAGCAGCACTGCACCAAAAGAAAAGATGCGGCTTGATTTCAAAAGGTCACAAATTTTATCTTGAATCCACAGCACAATGGTGCTTTGAGTGCTGTGTAGCAAAAAAGACTTTCTGCTTTAAGACCTCCTGCAATTAAAACCTTTTGTAAAATATAGTTTCTTCTAGTACATTAACTTCACGAGCAATAATAAATTAAAGCTATGTAGCTCAATTTTTAGTTAGTGCTACCTTGCTAATTACAAGGAGCTTTATCACAGCTATCAAGTTCAGAGTATGGAGACTTTAGAAAAGTTCTAAATATCTTTGCAGCATATTTAATTTCAAATAAGATTGAGTTCAATTTTATACTTCAACAAATACGAGTACATTCATAAATTTAGCTCAAATACAAGATTTCTTGATTTTCTTATTCAAAATAGCACTTTTCCCTCTAAGAATTTTCCAACTAATTAAAGAGCAGATATGCAGATATATGCATGAACATCTTAAGTTACAAATAAGTAACAAAGCACACCAAACAGCGCAACGTATCTTGTATTTTTATTGTTATAGACGAAGAGTAGTACATCTCATCACTGCCATCACAGATGTACATTTGCAGTGTCACTCTGATCCCTTTGAGAGCCAGAGAACGTCCACTCGTCAGTCTCTCCACATTTTTATCATAACAAGCTCCATATCAAAGCTCAGTTGTGTGCAATCACTTTTCTAAATGAAAACACAGCCAAAAAAGAAAAACAACCCAGAAACAAACAACAAAAAAAAAAAAAAACAAAACCAGCATTTGCTAACGGGACTTTGTGACATTCTTTAAGATACCAGCAGAATAAGCATGCACAACAGCAATACAAAACCACAGACGTGCTGCTGTCCCCAGAAAGTGAGCTGTGCTGAAAACCCTCACAGGTTCAGTGCTGAAATTCTACCTCCTGCCAAAAGTCAGTTCAAGATGTGTGCATTGCTTATGTTCAAATCGAAGTGGGAGTAAAGCAACCTAAAGCTAGAATTTGAAAGCAGTTGTGTTATGCCTACTGTTCTAGTTGTAAAATAAACCACTCTACTATGAGACCTTCTATTGCTTCCCCTCAGCCAATTTCCAGTGCTTTAGTGGAGTGTAATGCTTCTAGAAGCAATGTGTTGCTGTGTCACGATGCTTCTCTTCTATACAAACTGGGTCCTGAGGATTTTATAAAGGGTTTTTCTGGAATACTACAAAGGACAACAAAATTCCTACTTAAAATGAAGGTGGAAGGATGCTTTTCCTTACTGAGAACCAGCAGCCTTTCAAGTTACTTTGCCAGAGTGTATTCTAATACTGCATATTACTGGCTGTGACTGCACACAAAATATTTTGGCAGTGGGTCATAGTTCCCTGTGCCTGCAGTGGTGGAATAAAATAGGAGAGAAGAGGCTTGGAAACACAGAGTTTACTATCTACCATCACAGCTCACTGAGCAGCCCAACAGCAGAATATCAGCTGCTTGTAGAGAAATGGGCGTTTTGATAAGGGCTGACAAAATAACTTTGAGAACCACTGTTGTTGATACTGCTCCCACACCCTTGCTTGCATAAAATTTCAAATTTGTACATAGATGCTCTAGCTGATCTCCACATTTCCATTCATCACGCTTTGGGGAAGATATTTGAAGTTCTATGAAAATCTGTTACTCTGTGCAATAACTTTCCATTGGGGGAATCTTCCATTTTCTCCCTCCCGCCCACCCCAAAAAAAGGAAGAAAAAAAAAAAAAGGAACACAAGGGGAAAGGACGTGCCACTGTTTTTCAAAGTGTAACAAGGTGCAATCTTGTCTACTACTGCTACGCTGCCTGAACCACTGTGTCCTCCCATTTCCCACTGACTGCAGAGGGAATATTAATAGCATCAGTGCTGTAACCCATCACTGTGGAGCGAAATTCCTCCCCGCGTGAGTCCATGCAAGAGCTGTGGACCATTTTGCTGGAACCCAAATATTTAAAACACAGAGTTTGCAGGAGGCTCCTGGCTGCGCGGGCGTTGTGCCGGCGTTCTGCCAAACCTGCTGGAGCGGCCAGTGAGCGTGGCTCAGCCCAGGCTGTGATTTGCTTAATGAAAGACACTTCTCCAGAAGATTTTGGCAGACGCAATCAGTTCTATTGCCAGGCAGCATTCATGTGATTATAAACGTTAGCGATCGCATTAGATACTTAATAAATCCCTCCAAAAAGATCACAGCTACTGTGTGGCTCTGAAGAAACAAACGTTGGGTACAGATTACTGTTTGCTGTGCACTGGATTATTGATACAATTGGGAACAAATACTTTCTGTGTGCTGCCAGGCAGGCAGTGACAACTACTAATTTCTATACAAAATCACGACTGCTTGTTTACAAATTTACAGTGAAGCATCACTGCAAAGCAGCTTCATTTTCTTTTTAGGGACACACTTGTAACATAAATATTTAAAAGAATTTGACTCCACTTACACTTTGACAGATCTGTGGCAATTTACATAAGCTGAGGGGTTGGCCTGGGAGTCTAAGGACAATTTTTGGCTTGAGATAGCAGGAAAGAGAGATGTTGTCCCTACACAAATCCCAGGAATGAGACACTAACACTGCTTCTTCTTTTGACATTTCAGCAGATGCAATATCACATACAGTACTGATAAAGCACATCAAAAGAAAAATTACCTAGCTGGGCTGTACCTGTTGGGATAAAAATTGTTTTCTTGTTGTGCAGCACTCCGTATCTTCCTGTAATTTATTCAACAGTGTTTTAAAAATGAATACATAATACATGTCCATTGGCCTAATCCCAGCACTCATTTCAGTGCATTGCAGGAAAGCAGTCACACAGGCCTCTCTTCTCTGCTTTCAGGAGGAGTGTTTCTGTCTGCAGGAAAAAAGAAAGAAAGAAAGAAAGAAACTGAAAAAAAGCACTTTAAAAAGGTGTGAGTATAAAATTGATTGACCTAATTCCTCTACACAGCTGTAGTCAAGGTGCTTTGCTGAGTGAAAAATCATGGTTATTAGAGTTGGTTTCCATCCAGAAAAAGCAACACAAAATAAGCATATTCAGAATCAAGAGGCATGGAGAGTATTTTTGTCATCCAAATGTTTTCATTTCCATAGTTAACTTGCAGGGACAGAGCTGTCAATATTATTAAAATGTCCTTTCTAAATACTGAGCAAAATTCCACTTTCAGCTGCACTGCTCTTAGTTCCTTCCCAGTGATTGATGGCTTCCTGTTGATGAAGCCTTCAGAGCAGTGTAATTTAATTGTGCCAGATAGCACGTGCTGAGGGGCAGGTTATGCTCTCTGTTACACTGCTGTTTCTCCACTGGGTTCAATCCAGCTGTCAGTCTAACCACGTTGTCTGAAACTCTCCACTTTTTAGGGCAGATTTGGACTTGAGCTTGTGGCTCGTATTTCAACCTGAGGTGGTTCACTGGCAGTTGCCTTATTACCAGCTCCATTTGAAGCCGTGCCTCTAGAACCCCATCAAAAGCTTACAAACCATTCTCTGTACAAATCACTTGAAGTTATTTATTCTTGGCTTTGGAGTGTCTTGGTAGAAAATCATTTCCAAGCTTTTGTTTCTCTGTACTCCAGGAAAAATAATAATTTCAGATTCTCAAAGATATTTAAGTATCACGTATTATTACAGCTTAGATCTTTTGTTGGCCTTGGTCTCACTTTTTTGAGAAACCAAGATTGTACTTCCCAAACACTACTGTAATTTCAGAAGCAGAATCTCCTGACAGACTCAACACAATAGCCACAATGGGCTGCCCAGGGAGGTAGTGGAGTCTCTCCCCCTGACTGTGCTCAAGAAATATGTAGATGTGGTACTTAGAACATAGTTCACAGGGCAGTATTGGTGGTAGGTGGATGGTTGGACTAGATAATCTTAGAGGTCTTTCCCAACCTTAATAATTTTATGATTCTATGATTCTAAGTGTAATCATGACTGAAGATGAATGCTTTCCTGAGCATAAATTTGTAGTTTTCAACCTGTGGTCTATGGTCCCTTAAGCAGTTTGTAGACTAACTCTGAAAAGTTTCTTGGGGAAAAGAAAAATCCTTAAGCCTTTCCAGGCTTAAATTCAACATAAATGGATTTCCCATTTGTACCAGGGGAAAAAAGCAACCAAACAAATAAAAACACTAAACCTCGGAGATTTCTTGTTAATGAAAGATCAGAAAGTTATGTGGAACACAAATTCTTTAGCTGGTGTTCCCCTTACATGATGCTTCCTGACAAATTAAAACCAGCTGAGGCCAAATTAATAAAGATACCCAGTAGTACCCATAGAAGTAGCTGGGCGCTTCTACCCAAGGATCTGCTCTGCCAAGCCCAGACTCCCTGCCCACCAGCCCAGTGCCTCTGTCCCCAGCCATTTCCACTCTGCTGCTCACTTCTTGCTCTCACAATGCAAGCTTTGCAGGCAGAGCATGTTTGAGAGATACGTTTTCCTTCCCTCATTTTATTCTTTTCAACCTAAACATTTGACATCTACCTTTGCATTAAAGAGGACTTGCTGACATTCCTTGTCTGCTTTCACTTATCAGATTAGTGCAATGGCAAGCATTATTATTGTACACTCAAGAAGAACTGCTTCTTGGTTATACAATGCAATCCTGGATGAGTGAATGCTCCCATTGTTGGGAGCCCAGTAGAAATCACAGAATCATCTTAATGTCACACTGGCTTATTGGTTTTCATTGTAATGCCAACAAGCTGTCAGTGTTACCACAAACTCTGCCGAGGCAGCACTCACGACTATCTACAGGAAGGAAGAGCAGCTCCGGGACCACTCCAATATAAAGTAAAAGACTTTGAGAGAGAAGCGTCTCTCACCAAAATTAACTGTGGCCATGTTGGCAGTGGCCAGGAAGTCCCTGACTGATCAGTCCTCCATGGGGTTTGCCCTTAGAGCAAGAACTTTAAAGACTCAAAGAGTTGTTCAGTGAAGTTATTCGTGTGTAAAACATGAGAAAATAGAGTTGGGTCAGTATCAGCCAAGCACTAGCAGTGAAGTGCAGGTACGAAGGCTGTACCTTTCTGAGAACGGGGGACCATCTGTAGGTGTTTGGCCTTTCACTTTTGTAAATGCATCATTTAATAATTTGTATTTAAATGAAGCGTCTCTTCCAGAAAGGTGTTTGGAGTCTCCTTCCTACAGTCATGCATAGGCACAAAACGTTTCACAGAATCACAGAATCATAGAATTGTAGGGGTTGGAAGGGACCTCCAGAGATCATCGAGTCCAACCCCCCTGCCAAAGCAGGTTCCCTACAGCAGGTCGCACAGGTTGGCATCCAGGCAGGTCTTGAACATCTCCAGAGAAGGAGACTCCACCACCTCCCTGGGCAGCCTGTTCCAGTGCTCCGTCACCCTCACTGTAAAGAAGTTCTTGCGCATGTTTGTGCGGAACTTCCTATGCTGCAGTTTCCAGCCGTTTCCCCTTGTCCTGTCTCCACTCACCACTGAGAACAGCCTGGCCTCGCCATTCTGCCCCCCACACCTTAGATATTTATAGACCTGGATCAGGTCCCCTCTCAGTCTTCTCTTCCCAAGGCTGAACAGACCCAGTTCACTCAGCCTTTCCTCACAGGAGAGATGCTCCAGGCCCTTCACCATCTTCGTGGCCCTCCGCTGGACTCTTTCCAAGAGATCCTTGTCTTTTTTGTACTGACTGAAACTTTTGTTTCAGATGCATCTAATTCAAACAGGTGCCCAGCTGTGCACCAGAGCAGTCCCAGCCCAGCTGCAGGGGTGGAGCTCCGCTATCTGCATTCTGCTGCCTACCGGTTGTTGAGTTCTAGGCTAGTACATGGGAAACTTCTGCAATGTAACCTATGCTGCACACGGATCTCTGGCCTAATCAGTTCGCCACTGATAGCTCATAAAAGCTGAAGTGACTCTACCTTCTTCGTCTAGGGCCCTACATGATTGCCCAAGGTCACAAGAAACCAAAGGCAAAGCAACATAATTGCCCTTAAGTGTTACAGCTTGAGACACAATTGATTTAACACTCTGCGGCTGACTGTTGCTAATGACAGTTTGAGCAGAGTGTGGCTCTGACGGACAAAGGAGCCCCTCCCACCCACCAATGAAGATAGCACTGCCCAAAAGCAGCCACCCATAGGAGACACAGATGGGGCTCCAGTCTGACTGCACTTAAAAATCTGCCATGTTGCCAACGTTATGGAACTGTTAGGAAAGCAGAGGTACTGCAAAGCATACGAATGGGCTTTATCATAGAATCATATAATTATTTGAGTTAAACTTCATCTACTGTAACACTCCTACTATGAACAGGGACTCCTACAGCTCCACCAGAATGCTCTGTGCACCCTCCTGCTCCTTTCAAACTTCAGACAGCATGGAATTATTTGTGAGTTTTATTAAGCCCTACCCCAGCCAATATCCATGTATAGTTACCAACCCACATATCTAGGCAATGCCAAAATCAGGGCGTTTTATTGCACCCTTGTGCTTTGTTCTCTGGAACCTCTGCAGCACAAGACAGGCAGGTGAGTCTGCAAAATGCCCTGTCTGCTGTGAAAACTGCCCAAGCAAATACGCTTCCCCCCTTCTTCTTGGAAAGTATCAAAACACAAACAAGGAATATACAGGCCTGCCTTTCCTCTCTGCCAGCCCTGCTTGCCACCTTCTTGCTATTCCATTCATCTGCTGCTCCTGCCCATAGAGTGATGAATCCACTGTTAAAAAGCAGTGTTATGAGACAGAGAATAAACCTTCTTTCTTATCCTTTTCTCCTGCACATATCTTCTTTTCTTCTTTATTTTATGCATGAATTGTCTGGGGTAATTCTTTAGCCTGTTATGCAAGGAGTCAGGCTACTGAAGCTCTCCAACCGGGTGGAAAATAATCTGCACTTGGTACGATCCTATTTGCTGGAAGGAAAGTGAGTCAGCAGAGATGTCTGCTGCGTGCAGACAGGCAGACCTTTCCGCTTGGAGACAAAGGCTAAAGAAAAGTTTTTCTAGAGAAGCGCATACCCGTGTGTCTAGATTATATGCCATCTTCTTTAAATCCTGCAACGCCCTCTGCATGAACTCAAACGCATGGCAGTCAACGCAGGGACGGCCTGGAAAAAGGAACAGAAAAAAAGACATCACTGTCACAGCATGAAATCCGGAATGTAGCAGTAATGAGGGAACATTCAGAGACCTTGTAATGCCAGGAGAAAACCCATTTTACCAGGACCCACACCTGCATCTGTGCAAAGTTAGGGCTGCCAGGGCTCTACCCATCTCTGTGCAAGTGCTCACTTCTTGAGTGGGGACCAGCAAAGCATGAGAGTGCTTTACTGTGTGGCCTTTTCTGAATACAGCCCAAGCTTCGTTCTGCCTGCCGCTGAATGCCTTCAGCCCCCATCCTCTCTCTTTGAAATGGAAATCCCCTGTTCCTCCCCACAGGTGGGTTAATTCTTCACAGATTGGCTGCAAATAGCAGTTGCAGTGGATCAAGAATCAGACAGCTAGCTCTGTTTTTACAAGAGCAAGATCTTACAAGAACAGCTTGGCAAGGGTCAGCACCAGATCTGTATTTGCTTCCTTCACCTGCTGCTCTGTTTTTTCTCTGCCAGTAATGCAAAGCATCCTACTGGCTCTGCAGCTGGTGCCAATGTGCATGCATGCACAGAGGGGTGAGTCAGGGGGAAGGCAGAGAAAGGAAGAGGAAGGGATGTACCAACAGCCTCCTGGCTCACTGCTGGGCTTGGGCATTTCTGCTCTGCCAGGATTCATCCTGCACTGATCCTGTGCCCTTTAGTTACAGAGTAAATGGAGTACATGCTTTCAAAGGAAGAAATTGCAGATACTGGAGGAGATGTATGGGGAATGGAGAGAGATGAAATTTTACATTGATCACAGAGCTCTGACTGTGTGTGGGGGGAAACACTAAAATCTTTGTCCCCAGGCAGCCACTTGTGCTGCTCCGACAAAGCAAAGTGAGTGCAAAGCTGTCGCTGAGATGGCTACAGAGCGCCCTGCAGCCTGTTATCAGTATTTCAACAGTCAAACTGTTCTCACTTCTGAGATGGAGGAAGAACCTGAACACTCAGTGTGTTGTTGGCAAACCTGCCATTCACTTGTGGCCATGGCCAACTCCTTCCCATTGCAGTGCTGTTCTCAGAAAGCAGCCTGCCCTGGCCTACTTGCCTGCCCTGAAGTGACTGTCACCATATTGCATGTGGAAACAGGAGCTGCACTCAGTGATCCTTGTGGGTCTCTTCCAGCTTGGGATATGAGCAATATGATACTGCGACATCCCAGGATGACAACATCCAGCTATTCAAACTGACCTGTCACTTTGACTTATGGGGGCACAAAGAGGGCTCACTGAAGCAGCATTACTGCAGACGAGAAGACAGCTGTAACTGGGAGGAGAACAGCCAGGAAGGCAGCTGGCTGTGAATCTTCCACTCATGCAGCCCTGCAGAGCACACATCTGAGTAGAGCTTTGGAAGTCAAGGCATTGTTGAACTCATCACTGAGCTTCTTGCACTTAGCACGGAACAACCTGAATGCTGTTCCCCAAATTAAACAGGGGCAGCAAATCCCCACTGTCTGACAATTTTACAGCTACAGTCTGATTTTTATCAGCAGAAACACCCAAACCCTGACTCTGGCTGAGCTTTTAAACTATCATAATAGCTAGGTTCTTGTAGAAGACAATATCAGATATTTTGTTAATATATAAGATTAAGTAGATGTGCTCATCATGGGGTCTACTCCTGGAGTCTGAAAGGGCTACAAGTAGCCTGTGGTACTCCCAGAGATGGGAATTAATTAAAATAACTACAATAATTAATAAATAACCCCCCAAGTTCACAGTGGTGGCCATGCATGGTCCAGCGTTACTTCAAGCAGGGAACTGATGTAAAAACTCTCAATGAGAGTAATAGTGGAGTGGGCTTGGATGGAACAGGATGGGATAGGTTGGGGTATAACCTACTGTAGGGAAACTGCTTTAGCAGGATTGTTGGACTAGATGATCTCCAGAGGTTCCTTCCAACCCCTACAACTCTGCTTCTGTGATCAAACCTCTGGATTAAACCTCCAGCAGTGTTATTTCAGGCTGCCAAGAGATGTGAAAAGGGACATCCCGAGACCTGGACCTGAGAAGTCATCCATGGATTTTTCTCACATTAATTTGACACACTGCTTCTTGAATCTATGGGAACTTTCAGCATCTGCAGCATGCTTTGGCAATGAGTTCCACAGCGCAGCAGCTCGCTCTGTGAGCAAACTGTCAATCTTGCAGGCTCTGAAGTTAACTTCTACTTGTGTCACTTTATGCCTCCAATTTCTGCAGTGGAAGAGACGTTTATTACATAATCACTATCTTTGTCCCACTTCTGACTTTGCTGATCTCCATCACTGCCTGCCTCAGTGTCACCCTTCCAGACTGAACGGCTGACCTGCAAGCTGCTCTACCTAGCTGGGCTCATCCTCTCCTTATACTCACTACATTTTCACTAAGATTCTTGTGAATATTTCCTCAAACTAACTCCGTCTGGTTGCACAAGGGGGTTAAGCAAATCTAAGTACATTCTGCTGTCTGTCCTCGGCTGTGTGTTCCCACACTTTCCCTTGCTCACAGCAGCAGAGACCATGCAGTTGCTTGGTCAGCTGAATTGCTGATTAGTTTTTCTCCAAACCAGCTCCTGAATGCAAAAGCCCTGGGGCCAGAACGAGGACAAGGGAGAAAGTTCTGGTGAGCAGGGCAGAAGCAGCACAGGCTTACACCAGCTTAAAGGAATTGTGGAACCAAACCTTAAGTGCCATCATAGCAAAATACAGCAGAGTGCTATTAATTCCTTGCTGACAGCTGGGAACAGGCTATCATTCATAGGAAGACTTAACAGGTTTGTGGATTAACATAATGAGAATTATCAAGAGTCAGCTATAATTCTTTAAATGGATCCTGTCAGCATGAAGACTTGTCTGCCTTTGTGTGTTTGGGGAGAAGTGGGGGAGGAGAGCTTAAAATATGCTTCTTGGCTTCTTCTTGGTGAAAAACTGGAGCTGAAAGTACTGTGGAAGTATAATTTACTTTCCCTTGCACACACATGGCATTTACTCTTTGTATTTCTTGCACCTTGGCTAATGCAACCAGACTGACCAGCTTCTTTCTTCAGTTCTACATTTCAGCCTTCACAGTGGGCAATCTGGACTGGAAATGCAATGGTAGCTTGGGGAAGTTGCTTAATTATTTTTAGTGGATTGCTCTGAACTTTAAAGAAAAAAGTATTGAAAGTATTAGCAACAGTACTTCATACTTGAACAGTCTTTGTAAACGCAAAGTAGTGTGTATAAAGCATAAGGACTTACTTAATCACTCCTAATCAACATTGTTCAGAAAGAGATGGGCCTGGCTCCCTTGACTGGCAGAGAAAAAGCAAAGTGGAGCATAGCACTGGCACCCCAGGCCAGAGATCAGTGTCACACAGTAGCACAAGATCTCTACAGCACTGAGAAGATAACATGGACTTAAGCATATCAGCAGCACTGTCCCCAAAATGGGTCACTGCCCAGGAGGATGGAGACATCAATGAGAAACAGCCTACGGAGCTGACAGCAAGCAGGGAAAAATTCAGGAATGTCTGTACTATATCACATCAAAGCTCTGACTGGCCCAGTGTCCTGAACTCCAAGCACTGTGTCTTATTTTATGTCTAGGAGCATTTCCAGGCTTTGAGAGCAGCTGGCACTGATGGGCAAAGAAGGGTACCTGGAGCACAGACCAACTGTGCAACATTTTCTCAACTACTGGCTGATGAGGAGCTTTGCAAGCTCCTTGTTGCTTTAAAACACTGTTCCTGCAGCAGCAAGGAAATGTATAATTCATGATGAGTCAGGAGCCTTCCTCCCAGCCTGGACTCAGACATAAACAACATTTGTGCATTCACAGCAGTGCTGCCAGCATGTGTGATTCAGGGCAGAGCAGCGTGTCTCTGCAGAAACACTGAGTGTCCTCCATTCCTCATTCTCACATGCAAGAGCAAAACAAGACAAGGAATCTTTCTCAAGGGCTCCTCAGGGGACTTAGTAGCCTGGTCAGAGGATATCATAAAGATTAGACCTTATTTGGAGGCAGTGGCCAAGTGTTTGTTCTGCAGATAAAATGGGAGTTTCCGCTACACAAGAGGAACAAGGAATCATCACGTACTTTTCCTCCAAGATGTGTTGAGTTACCTCTGTTATCATAGACACACAGAAGTCACATAGAATTTATTTTCTAAGCCTGGTATTCTCCTTGAGTAGACAACACAGACCACTCACCACAAAATTAAAGTTAATGAATGCAATGCATGCCTAGAAAACAGATGCAAGATAGAGGTGAGGCCTCTTTTAGAACAGACCAACACTTATCACTAATAAAAAAAGACAACAGGAGAATGAATAAAGAAGAGAATTCAGCACCCAAATCCTGTGGAGGAAGTCATGGGTGTATTTAAAAATTAAAAATGCAATTGAGGAGAATGCAGTGACTATTTCAGATCTCATTCTAAGTATTTGAGTAGTAAAGTAAAACTGTAAAGCTGTGATACAAAGCAAGGCTAAGAACTAAAGACTGGTTTGTATGCAATTAAATTCCCCATTTTTAACAATAAAAGATCTCACAGAGGGTATTTAAGCTTTCAGTGAGCAGGTACTTCAAACTACCTGACCAAAACACCCTGAGAATACTGACACCATTCCATAGTGTCTTCCAACTATCGTCTCATTTTAGAGCTGAGGAAGTTAAACAAGAGACTCGCTCAAAATGATGGAAGAAATTAATACAGAGCTGTGATCCAAAGCCAAGAGCTCCCAGCTCCAAGGTGTGCCTGAGCCAGTCAGCAAGGTGCCCCCGGAGCCGTCTGCGTGGCTGCAGGGGCAAGAGGAGGGCACAAAGCAGGACGCGTGCAGCGGGGCATGAGCGCAGCACGGCAGTACGTACTTTCGGCAGGAATGACACTCCCCGAGTCCTGGCTGGCCCCCACAAGCCTCACGCTTAGCAGGCCCAGCACCAAGATGAGCGGGATCACCACGCGCATCGCACTCCAGGCAGACGGCAGCGCCATCGCTCGCGTCAGTAATTCAAGCTCTCTTCCCAGCCTGGAATGAGGAGAAAGAGTGAAAATCAGCAGTTTGCTCCCTACAAAGAAGGAGATGAAGTGTAATATGCGAAGAACTGCAGGTACACGCAAAGCCACATGCATGCATCACTGTGGTGTGGGCTGCGATGCTCCCAAAGGACCAGTTTGCCCAGTACCTGAGCTTTCTCTTCACCCATGGAGCGGCTGAAACAAGCAGGCGAGACTCCAGCATTCACTCTGAGCATGCGTCCCCCTGCATCCCCCCTTCCCCGATTAGGGTCATTGCCATGGAGATTTGCTATAGCAACACAGAAAAATTGGAGCTGCCAAGTGGAGGAGAAGATTTAAAGGGACCACAGTGCTGTGGATGGTCACTGCTGTTCTCTTCTGCCTCCACCCCTTCCAAGGCCACCTCCTCTCCTCAGTGGACACCAGATGCTGCCGTCCACATCAGAGACTCTTGGGCAATGTTTGGGTTGGCTGCTTTTGTTCTTGAAGGGACTGTGCTGAACCATGCAGCTCCCATCCTTTGCTTTAACTGTAAGCCGCTTAAAGTGAGATTTTGTTCCCAGAGATTACAAATAAGAAGGAAACTCAGAAGTTTGCTTGGTAGAAAAAAGATGCAGTGACTGCTGGCGGTGTCTCAAGCTGCCTTATGTAGAAGGTCCAAATGTTGTTCTCAGTCACTGAAGTCTTCATAAGGTGATTCAAGGCATGTGTGTCCACCAAAATGTCTCCACTGGCTTTGTAAGAAGACAAGACTGCCAGTCCAAGCTCTGGAATTGGGTGCCTGGGGTGAGACTGTGTGAGATGGCGCAGTTTAACACTGTCGGTCTTTTCACAGGCTTCAGATGCCTGCTAAATGAGCAGCTCCACAAGAACCAGGATGTAATGGAACAACACTGTACAGTTTGACTGTACACTCATCTAGGGCAGGTCACGTAGTCTAGCCTTGATCTGCAGTTTTAAATAACACCAAATGGAAATTCTGGCACAAAATCTAAACCTTACACTTCCATTTACCATGGCATATGTGTTTTTAGCACATACATTCATTTTGGTCCTGTGGGCCATATCACACTCTTCGTACATGAGCTTAAAGAGGAGGACAGAAAGCAATATATGTGCAATGGTCTTTGTTAATGTGGGAAGCATTGTTTATCCTAATATTTTTTTCAAGGTACCAACCTAGTCTTTTCTATAGTCCCAAAGATTATATAAAATAATTTCCATAGATGCTTGGTCTTTTCAGTAGGTAAGTAGGACAATCAACACAACCCACAGTGAGATAAAGAAACAAATGCGACATCTTGGGGAAGGAAAGCAACCTCAGAATTATTAAACAGAGGTTTTTCCCATCTTAACTGTGGAAAGCATAAAAGGGGATCAGAACAAAGAACTTGAGAAAAATTTGAACAAAGGGAATCTGAATGTCCTGAAACATTGCATTCCCAGGATGCCAAGACTCCAAGGATACCTACACATCGTTTTGCAATATTCTATAATTACGGGCTAAATACCACAGCTTAGTTTTGCTTAGTTGTGTACACTTGCAATAAAGCTTCTTTGTTAGCGGATGAGACTTAGTCTTGTTTTCTGACTGCTCAGCCACCCACTATCCAGGCTTAACACTGTGATAGCACCACAGAAGGAGTACTTGCTGAATTGGACTACTGCCATCCAAACAACACCGAACTTGCTCCCACTTGTAGCAGTGGGGGAATCTGCAGTAGGGCCCTCTCTATCCACAATCTAATGGGGCAGAAGGTGCTACTTCTGTATTAGAACACACCACTAAGCTTAAAACAATGTCCTTTTTTCAACTGCTTGGTGCCAACTTAAAATAATCAGACCTTGCACTTGCAGAGTCCATCCAGTTTTTGCCTCAAATGCCATGATCCTTAAGAAGCATGAAAAACATTCCCAACACCTCTTGTTAGCACAGGTGTGTGGTCCAAGATGCATTTCTCAACTCACAGAGCAAAGAGCCAGTGTCTGTGATAACTTCCAGAAATCCGTGTTGTTCTATCACCTCCAGCAAAGTTGAAGAAGAGAGAAGGAAAGTACTTGAATGACTTCCTTTGCTATTACATTCACTAATGCATACCTCTATGACCAAATGATATTACTATAAATTTGAAGAGAAAATTCCAACAGAATCACAGGAGTCAATTTGCTGTCTGAAGAAGTTATAGTGAATCCTAGAGGAGTGCTAGAAATATTTATTCTTCATTTCCTCTTTTTATCTAATCTATAAATAATTATCACATGCTAACAAAAGAAGGGTTTCCTGCAAAATAATCAGAAATATCCAGACATTTATTGGAAAGACAATTAGTGAGGACAGACATCTGGTAGCTCCCTAAAAAGTCATGTACTGACTTCTAAATATTACTGAAAACTGCAACTTTGCAACGAAAGAGGAGAATGTATACACCTAGTTAAAATCACTAACCAGAAAGGCCTGAGTTAAACAGGTTTGCACAGAAGAAGATGCAGGCAAGTGCTTGAATGTTAGAACTCCATTATCATGGTTATGGGTACACAAGGCAAAGTTAGGGAATCACAGAATCACAGAATCACAGAATTGTAGGGGTTGGAAGGGACCTCCAGAGATCATCGAGTCCAACCCCCCTGCCAAAGCAGGTTCCCTACAGCAGGTCGCACAGGTCGGCATCCAGGCAGGTCTTGAACATCTCCAGAGAAGGAGACTCCACCACCTCCCTGGGCAGCCTGTTCCAGTGCTCCGTCACCTCACTGTAAAGAAGTTCTTGCGCACATTTGTGCGGAACTTCCTATGCTGCAGTTTCCAGCCGTTTCCCCTTGTCCTGTCTCCACTCACCACTGAAAACAGTCTGGCCTCGCCATTCTGCCCCCCACACCTTAGATATTTATAGACCTGGATCAGGTCCCCTCTCAGTCTTCTCTTCTCAAGGCTGAACAGACCCAGTTCACTCAGCCTTTCCTCATAGGAGAGATGCTCCAGGCCCTTCACCATCTTCGTGGCCCTCCGCTGGACTCTTTCCAAGAGATCCTTGTCTTTTTTGTACTGGGGAGCCCAGAACTGGACGCAGTACTCCAGATGAGGCCTCACCAGGGCAGAGTAGAGGGGGAGGATCACCTCCCTCGACCTGCTGGACACGCTCTTTTTAATGCACCCCAGGATGCCATTGGCCCTCTTGGCCACAAGGGCACACTGCTGGCTCATGGCCAACCTGTCGTCCACCAGGACACCCAGGTCCCTTTCCGCAGAGCTCCCCTCCAGCAGGTCATCCCCCAACCTGTACTGGTGCATGGAATTATTCCTCCCCAGATGCAAGACTCTACACTTGCTTTTGTTAAACCTCATCCGGTTTTTTTCTGCCCAGCTCTCCAGCCTATCCAGGTCTTGCTGAATGGCAGCACAGCCTTCAGGCGTGTCAGCCAATCCTCCCAACTTCGTATCATCAGCAAACTTGCTGAGGGTGGCCATTATCCCCTCATCAAGGTCATTGATGAAAATGCTGAACAAGACCGGACCCAGCACAGACCCCTGAGGAACACTGCTGGTTACAGGCCTCCAACCGGACTCTGCACCACCACCAACGACCCTCTGTGCTCTGCCAGCCAGCCAGTTCTCAACCCACCTCACTGTCCACTCATCTATCCCACACTTCCTCAGCTTTGTTATAAGGATGTCGTGGGGGACAGTATCAAATGCCTTGCTGAAATCAAGGTAGACTACATCCACTGCTCTCCCCCTGTCCACCCAGCCAGAGACAACATCATAGAAGGCTACCAGGTTGGTCAAGCACGACCTCCCCCTTGTGAACCCGTGCTGACTATTCCTGATAACCTCCTCTTCTTCCAGTTGTCTGGAGATGACATCCAGTACAAGCTATTCCATCAGGAAGTTAATCTCAGCCTAATATGTAATGCTAAATCATTGGCTGTTAATACAGTTATGAGTCCTTTGCTGAACTCAGAAGAAAGCACAGAAGAATCTGGGTCTGGTTACTATTACTTGAATAATAGAGTGGCAAGAGCACACAGGCATAACACCAGAAAATCAAGAAAAAAATGTGATGCAAATAGTGAGAAGCATGAAGGCCTTGTGGGTAGGGAAAAGCCAAACTTAATCAACTTCAGGCAGATTTCTGCTGTGAGGTCACGCATCGCTGTGAGAAGAAAAGCAACAAAACTGCTACAGGGCCCACAGAACTGGCTGGGTAACTGCCCATAGCTATCAGTGGGTCACCGTCAGCAAGGAGGAACATGTCACACGGGGTCTGGAAAGACTCAGACCAAGGGTTATTTGGCATTTTGTTAGTCACCTGGGTATTCAGTAAGCAAAGTGATTATTTAAGATGTCACACCAGCCTAGAAAGTTATAAGAAACACCAGGAGAGAAGACTAGAATTGCAAATCATACAGACAAGTTGAAAAAAAAGTCCAAAAACAGAATAAAATTTGATAAGGGTGAGGACAAGGTGCTGCACTTCATCAGGAATAATCAGGAGCTCCCATTTAGAATAGGGAACAGCAGGTGAAGTGGCACTTCTATGGAGGAGTTAGGGAATCATGAGCTGAAATCAGTCTACAACATTCTGTCATTGCCAAAAAAAAGGCAGTTATATCAGGATGTACAAAAAAGAGTGCAAGAGCTTACATCCTTTCCATCACAAGGTTTCAACGGTCGTTCTACATCTGGTTTGGTCACTGCAATACAAGAATGGTAGGAAATAGCAGAAATGACTGAGGTTTAGGAGTTGTGCTCTCCCAAAACAGCTGGAAGAACTGAGGTTGTGTGGTCTGAAGGAGAGAAGGGGGTGTGAAATACAAGAATACAGAGGGCTGCTGCAGAGAAACCATAATTCTGGGTATCTCTGAAGGATCGGACAAGAAGTAAGAGATTAAACTTTATCCAGGAGGCACCACCAACAGCCCTGGAAAACTTCCTTACGGTAAGAACAGCACCGGAATGGATTGCCTGTGAGAACAGGAGGGCATCTAAGACTGTAGGTAGAAATTTTACATCTTTTAGGAATAGCATGGGGATGATTGGCCCTGCAATAAGACAAGAGGTAGACCAGGTGATTTCTTGTGGACACAGTTCCTTTCCTGCTTGTTGTGATTCTGTATATGATTATGAGAATCGTTTTGCTTCCCAAGTTCTTACCTCTTAGCTGTCTGTGTAGCAACTCCAGCATAAACACAAACACTCCTGGAAGAAAAGCATTGCCTTTATGCAGCATCTGAAATTCTGCTTCCTCAGTTAGAAGGGCAAAGGCAATGCTTCTCTGGTCTAAACAAGTGAAGTGTCAAAAGACCATTCCCATTTTTGGATGGGTAACTGATAAAAGAATTCAGAGACATTTGGCTGCAGGGCAGCTGCCAGGGTCCACAGGGTCCTAGCAATCCTTTAAAGCATTATTTTACAGTTTTGCAGATGAGTTGAGGGCTGGTGCACTGTAGATGCTTCAACACATAAACAGGATATACTGCATCATTTTGTTCTGACAGATACCTCAAGCCCTGAGAAGGACTGAAAATCAAAGCACCTTCTGCATGTTGCATTTTATGCCATGAAACAGTGATTCACCTTGGCTTGATGACTCAGACAGTTTGATAGCTTTAAACACTAAGTCAGAGTTCTGACAGGGAAAAAAAGTCTCCCTTATGTCAAATGATTATTTTGCTCTGGTCAGCATGGCTTGACAAGTTCAAGCCCTTCAAAATTCCAACCACAAGCTGAACCCTGGTCAGACTGTGAGGTTTTGAGACACTGCAGCTGTTCCAACAAAGCCCACAAGACGCTGCAAAACAAGGATGTAGCCGCAAACAGGGAGCAATGATAGAAATTCAGCCCAAGATACCCTTCAGTGCAGGAAATAATCAACTCAAAAGGGCCTCTTTTACTATGGTGTAAGATCTGGAGAAAGATCCAAGCTCGATCAGTTAGCCAAAAATCCACTGAAGCCAAGGGTGACAAGCATCTTGCGGCAATGCCTAAAGCCCAGAATGCTATGCATGGGGGCAGCAGTCAAGTTACTGTGAAATGAAGGTCAGTTCATGATTTTGCTTCCAAGAATGTTGCATTCATCATAGAGCAGGGAGAGGGCCTATCGCGTCACATCCCGTGGGGGATCTCGCAGTTGCTGACAACACAAGAAGTAAGAACCACTGGCAAAATGTCTGAGTTCTCCTAGTTTACATTGGAAGGTTTGCATCGGACTGCTGCAAATCCAGCAACTGTTCGCTGTGCTGCACAGGGTGTAAGCTTACGGCATAGGCAAGAGTAATGTGTTACATGTCCACCCACAGCCTGAGCACCATGGATGGTAAAATCAATTTATTTGTGCTGCTGCCGCTACTATTATCCCTGTCTGGGAAGATAAGTTTTTATCTTTATTTTTACTTGCTTGAGAACTGTGTGTGAAAATCTCTTCTGAATTCACGTGTTCAGAGAGCAGTTGATGCTCAGGGAGTACCTGCTGGCATTTTTTTAAGTGATGAGGGTTTGGGCAGATCATTCTGTGGCTACTAAAAGCAGTGTGGCAGAAGGCACAGGCAGTTCTCCTCTGAGCCCCCTGCATGTGCAGACAGAAAGGGAAGGTGAGAAGGTCTCATTTTGTTAGAAAAGCTTCTGATGTTTAGGACATGGCTCAACCCTCTGTGGGTAAAATACAATTTGATTTTACTTCGTACATAAACCATACCTCAAATGTGCAATATATTGGCTGTCAAATGGCATTTAAATATTGCTCAGCTCCCTCTTCAACACAAGACTGAACTGTACATTAGTTATATTCAATGTTGATGGCTGATGCCGAGTACTTTTCACAAACTGGATGCTTTATGTAGCTGTAGTCCGGGAAGAATTCAAGAGGCATGTGTATCAAACTTACCACATGGATGATGTGATTTGATGATTTGTCTCTAGATGGGGAAGAGAAATAACCCACGCTACCCAAAGATCTGAAAGTCAATTTATAGCACTAAAGATTACTTCCAATGAACTATAAGCATTCACAAATGCTAACTTTGATTCCAGTCCCAAAGTTCGTGCCTGTCTCTGGCCCCTACATTAACCTGACAAGTTTCAGAGTAATACCATTAATTAGATCTTTCTCAGATGGTCATCTTTTTAGGTTGGGAGTGACAGCTCAACAGATACAACCTTATTAAACCTCGTATAACTGGAAACTTTGAAGTCAGTTGGGATTTATGCACAGGAAAGTGTCAAGTTTCAACAGCTTCTGTGAAGAAGCCACAGGAAAAAAAAAAAGACAAATTTTATTCATATTGTTTGATAAATGACAGCTGTTTAGCTCAAGAGTTAGTCCAGGTTTGACATGCAAACGTACTTTGTGATACCACATCCTTCCATTAATTTGGCCTAGACACAATTTTGTTATACAAACAAGCTCCTATGCTTTCTGCTTGCTTCTCAGAAGAGCCACGTAGAGTATCTAATAACCACAGCAAATTAGCATGCACGAAAATTTCTTTGCACTTAAAGCAAAAACAAAAGCTGTGATTTGTCTCTTCTTTCTCTTACAATCAACACAAGACCTGAACTGTTTTAATGAAACAACTGACACTTTACAGAACAAAAGTGCAGCCCTGAAGCTCTTTTTTTAAAAAAAAAAAAAATTTGATGTTTTAAGCCACTTCCTAATATTTGGGAACTTGAAGCCCTCGGAAACACTGTTTTCCCAACTCCCCATAACACTACAAAGTTATAGTTGGAATGGAGGTTGGAGTAAGGTTACATGGAGATATATTTACATGGAGATTAAACTGCAAACCTATGCTTAAAGACAAATACTGTGTTAGAAACTAGAGCACCAGTTCAGCATATTTTACATTATGAACCGTATAAGTTAGCAACACCTGAAGGAATGATGGCCACCATCCAGTGCTGTAAATAATGTTTGTTCCAAACAGCTTTCAGTGCAGTCCCAAAACAACCACGTAATGCAGTACAGGTGAAGAGGCAGGGCCAGGTGAACAGTGAGAAGCACATGCATGCTCTGATGGCCTTGTCAGATGCAGATAAAATAACAGTTTGGATGTAATGGGGAACTTCGGATTTTGAGTTAAAAAAATTATTGTTGGATGCACAGTGGTGATACTAAGTATGACAAGAAAGAAGGGCAGCCTGTTTGTACTAATTCTTTCAGCCCTCAAACTTCCATTTCTTAAAGCAAGGCCATAGGGCAGAGAAAGAAAGCAAGACAGGACCAGGTTTATGTGGTATGAAGGAGACTTTGGTGTCTGACTAACCACATAGGTCCTTCTTGGCAGTAAGCAAATAGTTTGCAGTACCATTTCCATCCTTACAAAAAGGAAACGTTACTCCTGCTTTGGAGAAGTCTCTGCAGTGTACGGGGCTGCAGAAGCACAGCCACTGACCTACTTAAGGGAGGTTTGTGTTATGAATTTAGAAAGCAGAGTTCATTTCTACACATAAGGACAACCGCATCAGATCACACCACAGATCATTCTATGGCTAGTATCTTAGCCTTGGCAGTATCTATTTTTGGGAAAAGTATAAAACAATGTCTTCCTAAAATGCTATTAAATGGCAACAACTCGTGTTTCAGTCTCGAGTGCCTTTTTTTTTTTTCTTTAAACTTAAAATCCAAAAGTTGGTATTTTTATATTTAACAGTCTGCAATAGAGTTTTCAGGCTTGATTCTGAACATCTGCTTCTTCAGCTCATACAAATATTTAAAATCAGTAACATCCTGTAGCAAAGACTTCCACAGCTTAAACATGCAGGAGGTTACCAGAGTCATTCTTCTATTTGCTCTGACTCTGCCAACAGCTGGTTTCAATTCACTGCACTCCTCTTCTTGTTTTGGAAGGGGCAGCAAGCAGTCATTCTCAGGACACTCATGATTTTGTAAACTGCTGTCATGTCCTTCTTCAACCATCTCTTGTCCACACTGAAGATTTCTGATTCATTCTTTGCACATTACTGTCTATAACCCTAGTCACCTTTGTCAGCAGTTTGCCTGGTTCTGCTGTATTCTTTTACTCTGTGAAAATAGTCTTGACTCTTGCCATTGTGTCATATTAAACCTGAGAACATATACTCAAATTATTCAAAAGTTTCTGTTCACTTGCCAA
Source organism: Tetrao urogallus (assembly GCF_951394365.1). Classification (NCBI taxonomy): domain Eukaryota; kingdom Metazoa; phylum Chordata; class Aves; order Galliformes; family Phasianidae; genus Tetrao; species Tetrao urogallus. The sequence goes on from NC_136817.1 coordinate 63,197,829, forward strand.
AAACAGACATTCTGGTTGCTGAGTGTAATTCCCAGACCTCCTTGCCAATCTATTTTATAAGTGTGTGCCATGTAAGTTATTTTCTTTTCTCCTGCTATTATGATGGTTTTGAACAAGTAGCAACAGAGGGCAGTTGTTCAAAACTAAATTAAAATAGATAATGTGGGTTGTGAAGAAGCATACAGCTATTACCATGGGGAAATTCCTTGTTCTGATGCATCTTTTGCAGGCTGAAAGGAATCTCTAACTTTTCATACTCTGAGCAAAAGAATGAGAAAGTTATTCCTTTTCCCCCACCTACAAAAAGGGAGTGAGATATCAGTGTTGCTCAGTACCACATTCACTCATTCCACAGCAGGTGGGAATGCCACGCATTGCTCCTGCAGGGCTGTTGGCTGGATCTAAAGGGACGGCAAACCTGAGGAAGGCCAGCCCCACCACCCATACCTGCACCAACTTACACACAGTCACAGGGAGAGGATGCCAGGGGCTCACCAAGAAACTCCTGGGCTTAGAGAGCAAGTAATGCCAGACTTGAAGGGGGAGCAAAGGTTTCACTGGAAGGAAGAGCCAAGGCACGTCCAGAGCAAGCAGAGGAACAAAGCCAAGCTAGAATAAGATGAGGAAGACCCAACTGCAGCAAAAAACAAGGAACTCTGAAAAGCTATTCTACTCTAACCAGAGTCAGCTGAAGCCCTACAAAGGCAGCCTTACTCCTGTCAGAGCAGTATTTGTATCTCCCCTCTTATCTACTTGCAGTAACGTGCCACCAGTTTAGTTAGAAATGTAAGGCCACAGGCAGGAGGGTAAGAAATTAAATACTTTAATTAAAGACAATGACACTCTTACACAGGATGTCAGAAATTCAGCACTAACATACAAGCTGTTCTGCTCTAAGCACAACACACATATACCTCCTTGTAATGCATGCCTCTTCACAGCCAACAGGATGCCTGAAGGTGGTCACAGTGTAAACAATAAACAGAAAGGGCTTCCATCACCTTTAATACACTGGCAAAGCCCACAGAGACCGCAACTACTTGTCTCAGTATAACTGGGTAAGTTGTCACAGAGATATGCTCTAACATGTTAGAGACCAAACCAGCTGCAAGGGTCTCTAGAGCATTGTTGGCTCTATTTATCCTGTGGGTTACACTTGGCCAACTCTGATTTAAAAATCAAAGTAAAATGTTTCCCCACTCTAACAGCAAGTAGCAGATTTACTGAACTGAGCCCTTAGTGGCAATGCAGTGATGTGAAAAGAGAGGACTATTTAGAAACCACCAAACAGAACAGACACATAAGACACAACCCCCCTCCCCAGTTTCCTCAGTACAGCAGGACGTATGTTCTTGCAACATGAACTCCTAAAGGCTGTTTCATACAGCTGCATTTTAAAAACCACGGAACAGGTGATACAGCTGGCCTCCTGGATTCAGTTCAGCAGATTTGCAGTTACACAGTCACACAGATTTCTCTTTTCCACTTGAAGAAGCAGTGTTTCTGTCTGTAAGAAGAAGGGACAAAAGCAACACCAAAAATGAAATGTCAGCTCTGTAGAACCAATTAGCTCCCAAAGAAAAGTCAATTTTACTTCTGCTCTGAAATTTGGAATCAGTGGTATGAGATGAGTCTTAGCACAACAATCAGAGATATTGCTTTCTATCTGCAAAGTAAATTAACTTCTGCATGATTAACTGGCAAACAAACATAGCAGCACTTCTCATGATATGAAGAAATTCAGCCTGGCATCTGTTCATTTTTTTCACATTAGCACATTTAATATGGGTATGTGTGCTGCTATTTTGTTTTTAATTTGTCTTCCTTACAGTCTTACTTCAATTGTGCACACTGGAGCATAAGCTATGAAGTTAATGAGAGGCTTAAGGAAAAACTCAAAAACCTACCAGGATTTCTCTTTCATTTAAAAATAGGCTCAAAAAATTAGAGTACTGCAGTCTGGTCTAACTACTGAAAGTTCACAGGGAAAGCAAGGTATAATTTACCCATTTTAACTTTTGATTTGCTACTGTTATAGTTAACATGCTGTTAGCCTAAAAAAGACAATAGGTGCTGAGTTGGCATATGGAAATATAGTTAAAACATGCGGTGGGATTGCAGGCTTCTTTAAAAAAGGGAGTCCCAGGCTTGAAAGAAGTCCCTTCACCTGAATCAGGATTGCTGTCTGCAGAATTTTCTGGAGCAACAGGGTGAACTGGGAACTTCCCTGAGGAGGATATGATCTGAAATGCCCCCACCTGTGCAAGAAAGAACTGAGAACTGGGGAAGGGACAGCACAGCTGCATGAAGATTTGTGACTCCTTCCTCTCTAACACACAAGTTTTGCTCTTCCTGTCTGTGTTGAGGAACCCGTGGTATCAATGGATGCAGGAGGGAGCACAGTGCTGCCAGACAGCAAGATCATATCCTTATCCATTACATGCAGTCATCTCAGTCTATCACAATCTGATAGAATCAGACTGTGGGATCAGTGTGATCCAAGATAGAACTTCCTCCTTACTGCTGTGGGACAAACTAGCTGTGCAAAGTCCACTTACCAAATTACTAGTTACTGCCTTAAGCAGTTACACAAAAAGGGGCACTACAAAGACTATCAGATCTGAATGCCAATGAAATCCACCCCTCACCTTTCTTGTGATTTTTCAGACAGAAGGCCGCGTGATTAAAGGCTTTTTTTTTTTAAGTTCCGGCATCCATTGACCTGCAGCAGCTAAAGGCAATCAGAGAAGAGCTGGGCTAAAACACCCTGCTTAAACCCTGCCTTCTCAGTACAGGAAGAGGCAGCTGTTGGGCAAGTCCTTTTCTCAGCTGACAAATCATTCAGCACAGCCCTGTGGTATTAAATCAGATATCACTTTTGATCATTGTAGCTATCCTGCAAGACTTTGCTAATTATCTGAAAGGTACTCAATCACCATCCTCTAACCACCTCCTCCACATCTTTTGCAATGGCTTGAATACAGGAAGCTGGCAGCTTTGGAGTTAAGCCTCAAGGCTGCTTACCATCTTACATATCTTTAATAACATTTCCAAGCTTTGTTTTTACTTTCATGAGTACATCTTACTTAATGGGCTTTGAATGTCCCAAATAACCACTGACAGTTTAGAAAGAAATAAAGAACAGAATGAATGGCACTGAGTACATCTTTACTGACTATTTTGTGAGCGTGATTATAAAGCCATTTGCACAGAGATTTGTTATTATCCCCTTGGTGGGCCAAAGCACAACAAAGAAATAAAAAAACAAACAAACAAGGCAGGTCTCAGATTCTCAGCCTACAAAAAAGCTGCAATAATCCAGCTAAAAACAAAAACCAAAAAACAGATGCAGAGCTTTTTAAAGTTGTAATGCAACAGCCACTGGTCAGCTCTGAAAAACTGACTGGAATTTTTCAGGTGTTCATAGTGCAGATACACAGTGGATAGTGTAGCCCATGGACTGGATTTGTTTTATGGGAGATATTTTATTGCCTGTTCCCTGCTGGTCTCTGTCTTGAGCAACTTGCAGATGCAGTAGGGGGCTATCTGTATGCTGGTGCAATCGTGTTGATGGTAGCAGAGCATAGGAGCCCTCTGCTAGTTCGTGATCAGAGCTGCACCTGCCAGATTCAATTATTAAGTGGAAAATCATGGTATTCACAGAAAAGATTCCTCAGAATTGTTTATTGCAGTTGTAACAATCCAGCTTGCAGACTGCTCCAAGGGGTCACCACCAACAAAAAGGGTGGATAATAGTATGTGGAAGGGCAGAAACAAATCTGTACCTGCACAGGTAGCTGCCAGCCCCTCAGAGGTGGTCTGAGACCCTTCTCACTGCATGAGGAAAATGTGTGCAGTCCATCAATCAGTAAGTGATCATCACTTCACTGTAGGTTACAAGCATTGCTTCTCTTGTAAAAAGAACAGGATATAGCTTATGACCCCCATAAAAAGTTATGTGACCTATGCTGGAGTCATTCTGCTTTGTTAGACACCATGCAGATCAACACGGGGTCAAATTAAGTGTGAAAACTCTGAGCTGTCCAATAAAACTACAGAGTTTCCACTGTGCAGAACTGCAGAGTGAGATTTGCAGGAGGAAATTAATGGGAATTTCCTCTCTAAGCTTTTGGGAATCCCTCCCCCTCCAACACAGTTAAAAGCTGCTTAGTCATCAACTAAAATTCCTGCCTGCAAAGAAAAAAGAATTTTTCAAGGAAATGAGTGTCCCCAGTGGGAATACTAACAAAGGGCTTTGTATTTTTGGGACAGAAAAATTTGCCCCACTCAGCAGCAAAACAGATCAAACCAGTCAAATGTAAAATATATATGTAGCTGAAAGTAACTGTATTAAAACACTCAATTTGCATCAAATTGGGCTACAGCAGAACAAACACAAGAATTGAAACACTGTAGGCAGCATTTCTATGATCCAAGCAGTCCTCAAACAGTTCATATTTCCATGTCTTTTGAAGATGTGGGCAGAATTTCTTAGTAACTGGAATAGGCCTGTTCTATCCAGGACTGCAGGATTTCAATATGGATTCAATTGTTCGGATTTGAAAGCAGAAAGAAAGTGATAGATTTGTGGCAAGAATGTATCATGGAGCCACTTTTTCAGGCTTGCTGTCTAATCTACAGCTGCCAAACTCAGCTTTAGGATATTCCTTTCCAACTGAACCTTTTTTTATAGCCTGGTTTCCTTTCCTTGGCTGTCTTTTATTTTGATTTTGAAATAGTAAAATACAGTTACTGTTTTGGGGCTCAGCTGCTCAGTCCTCATTATTAGCTTTCAGTTTTGGATATCTGTATTTTACAAAGCTTCACTCTCGACATGCAACCTGTAAGAATCATAAAGGTCACTTCCATAGCCAGACAAACCAGAGATTTTTGTACTCTAGATATTTTTAAATCAAGATTTAGAAATTCTAGTAAAAAGCTCAAAAGTTTTCAACAGAAGGAGAAGTTGTGATAGAACCACTTCAGCACAGTTTGAACCTCTTGTTTAGGTTGTATTCAGCAGATGTATTCACTAACAAGATTGCTTCTTGAAAGAGCCCAAAATATATTTGACCTGTAACTATTGAACAGATTTTGTTTAACTGCAAATCCATTACATACTGATTTGGTTTTGCTTGAATCTTTGTTTTTTGTAGTATGTCACAATTCGAACCATCTTTATTGCTCCAGCAGCATTTTCATCATGTGCTCTGCTTGGAGTTACTTCAAAGCATTCTTCAGAAACGTCAGTTTGCAGGCTTTGAACTGTGAGTGCCCTTGACTGTAGATGAGGATCACAAAGAAGTTTAAATGCTTTCTGCTGAAAAACCTGTGCAAGATGCAGCACTTCACCTAAAGGGTACATGGGAGGTAGGGGAAAAGATACCCTGCCAAGACACTGCTATCTGACAGCAGCTGGGATGCAGCTAGTCACTGCAGGCTGCAGTAGCAAGACTCAACTCCTCTCACAGAAGGGGGATACTTGGCAAATTCCCCACCCTGACTACAAGCCAAATAAGTTCTGTTTATGACACTATTCTACTTTGTGGCATGCTTCATCTTTATAGACTCAGAGTGATGTAAAAAGAAAATAAATCTATGAGATGATGTTTCCTCCCTTAGCCTCTCTCCAAGGACAGAAAGATGTGCAATGGCATATTTTATTTTATTGTGGTTTTTTTTTTGAGCTGACCTTCTCTTTTTGGGCAGTAAGTATGATGTTCTGACCTCACATAAAAATTCACGTGTGCACTCAGCATTTGGAATGAGAATAGCAGTGCTAATGGTTCTAACTTGGATAGAGAAGGATAGAGAGCTTAGGTCTGCCAGTTTACTCTTTACTTCCTAGTTTCTCTGATAACCCACCTGAGAATTCCACAGGTTACTGCCTGGAGAAATGAAATCTAATTACCCAGCATCACCTTAGAAGACAGGGCATTACAGTCAGCTGACAGTGTCCAGTGCAAAATGCACCCACTTTATCTACTTCTATCCACAGCACTGTCTTCCGGAAGAAAAGATAAAACCAAAACAAGAAACAATTAAAAAAAAAAAAAACAAAACCCAAACAAACAAACAAAAAAAAAAAACCACAAAGAAGTTGAATGTTTCCTTACCCGTGTGTCTAGATTATACGCTGTTTTCTTTAAATCCTGCAGAGCCCTCTGCATGAACTCGAATGCATGGCAGTCAACACAGGGACGGCCTAGGAGAGCATTTGGGAGAGAGCACGAAGTACTAAGTAGGAATAAGCACTGAATCTGAGCATGATGAACTACAGAACAAGGTCCACAGTGAATACTGACATACGTATTCTTAAATAATCCAGGTTTTTCTAAGAGGTCCATCATGATGGTCCACCCAATGTCTCAGTGGCAAAAGAATTACTTTGACAAATTAGCATTAAAAAATAAATCACATTTCTTTCTCCACTGCTTCCTCCATCACTGTTCTTTACATACACATTTTTCCTTTCCCACTATCTCTCTTCTTTTGTCACAGTTTGTAGAAGTGTGGAAATACCAAATCTGTAACCTGAGTCTTGCATTTGGTTGCACAGTCCCTGACCACATGTTCAACCTCATCTTCTCCAGAAATTTTCTCTGAAAACCATGACCCTACTTCCCAGGAAAATTCTGTCTCCTCACAAACTTGAACTTAAAACACAAAGCTAATGGAATACAATTGAGATCATTATCACTAAGACCACTTCGACTCCAACTCTGAATACAATACAGCTTTGTAGAAAGCTAGTGGAGCAAGCAGCAGATAAACACAATGCCCTATCATTAGAGGATATTGCTGATAAGCAGAGCAGATGCTTCTGTTAAAGATAATTCTGGAATAATTGTAGAGTTTAAGATATCTAGATAATCCACACTTAAGGTCACAAGGCTTGCTTTGCCTTGATCATCGTAACACAAAGCTGCACAACAACAGCAGCAGCACAGAACCTGAACAAATAGAGACATGATATCTTACAATTATGAGGCTCTGCATACTTTCTCATTTGATTCTCAGTGTCTGTGCTTCTCTGACAACTTTCCAGGAGATATTGGGCAAGTGAGGAACTCTGAGCACAGGCATAGTTTCCTTTTGAAGTCTGGTAAAGAAGAAAGGATAAAACCTAGACTGAGGTTGAAATATGGCAGTGTCTGTCAGCCTATTTTGCAAATGCACAATACAATACTTGACTGATTATGACATGCCTGTGAAAAACTGGAGTTTGAGCCTCTACCTCATGACCTGTGTGCTAACCTGCAGAGGGGGATCCTGCCTGCATGGAGAAAAGGAATCAGCCTAATTCTTAACTGGCTGGTTAAAAATAAATAAAATGGAGAGAGAGATAAAATAAACATCATGGATTAAAGACATGGATTAAAGAAAGTTGAGTCATGACCCAACCTTAGTGTTACCATATATACACTAAATAAAAGGGCAGAACAGCACTTTCCACTTAAACAACTTGATGCACGGACCTGCCTTAATGTTTATGACATAAATTAAACTCAATATAGGTTAGCAAAGGAGGCTTAGGTAGTTGAAAGTTGCAAGGCTAACAGTTGACAAGCTGTGCTTTCATGACATCTTCACTGTGAAATTTTAAAATAAGAACTTCTAACTTTACCAGGAATGAAACAAAAGATTATAGTCAACACCAGATGAAATAAGTAAGTCCCAAGAATGTCTCTGAAAAGTAAATATAGTGATTCATGGCATAGAAAAGAGTAACACAAAGAAAGGGCTGCACAAAATAAAAAGTGCAGAACATTGTTGGATTTCAGCTGCAAGGAGGACAGCAATAGGCAGGTATAAGGGTAAGAGACTAGAGAGCCCTGGATGAAGAGGAAAAACAGCACATACTTTCAGATCACAGTTTTAAAACAATATAAACAAGACACTTCCAAAACAGTCTGAATTATCTGGACAAGCCTCAATAATGTGGTGCCTTGCAACATTAAAACTACAGTATAAGTTGTAAGAGAAAGCTGTATCATACGTACTTTCAGCTGGTATGGCTGTTCCTGCTTCTTGATCAGATCTAGCAGGCTCCATGAGAAGTAGTGCAGCCACAAAAACTAAAGGAACTGTAAGGACCAGTCTTCTCAGAAGGCAGGGTAACAGCATCATGGGAACGGGTGCTTCTCTTTTTATCAAGAGACAGAAACAAGTCAGGGAGGAACATTACAAATACAAGGCTAGTTACAAAGAACTTTCTGTTCCTAATGGCTAAAGCACTGGCAGCTCTCCCTTGAAAGAAAATAAACAAACAAAATTATACAAAAAAGTAATCAGAAGATCTATAGCACAGACAAAAATTCTCTGCACTTTTCCAGAATAGCATTTGGAACCCAACTGGGAATTCCCTAGTTGTGAAGAGGACCAAAAGTCCCTGTTTTTGGTTTCATGTGAAGGCCAGGATGCCAGCAACTTTGCCCATGCTGTGACTTCAGCCTTTTTCCTAACTACAATCAGAGAAAAGAGCATGAATCTGGACTGCTGGCTTGCTGTTAGACACTGAGATCAGGCTCATAAGCACTTTTTTTGGAGCTGCCTGAAATTGACCTGAACCTCAAAATGAATTTTTTGCCCCCTGGTTTGCTTTACTGGTATACCATCTTTTTACAGGTACAATAACTGCAGTTAATCACTGTCTTTAACTACCCACCACAATGATCATAAAACCTTACTCCAGTATGAAAGCAACTAAAGGAAAATATTTCTGTTAAACCTCTGCAAATTCATGGGTAGGGTGGTAATGCACCAATACTCTTTAAACTTCTGTTTCCCTCTCTAATCCAAGCTTCAGATAATTTGCAGTCATCTATTTGTTCCCAAACATCACAGCCAGGCCACACCATGTCCTGAAGACAGGTATAATCTGGTCCTGCAGCACCCTCCCTTGAATACAAATGCTAAATGTTTGATAAGTACAAACATTTAGGCATCAACAAAGTATTTTCTTGATCCAACAAGTAAACTGTTCAGATCAAGAGGAAACACAGGAACCTTGGACTGGCTCAAGCTGCAACTGCCTGTTCCATCACAAGCCTCAAGTACCCAAACTAATAAGGTGATCCTTAGTTCATCCAAGTTTACCTTCTGGTCCTGTATGTTCAAGGAAAAGAAAGAATCAAATAAGATTGTAACAACACAATAAAATCCACATGAAGAATTTCTTTAGCTAAGTCCAGGAAAGCAGGACAACAGGCCATGTCTTCCTGAGTTTTAGCAGGTACCTACTAAACAAAAGATGCTGCATATGAACATCAAGTGCATGTGTGCTGAATGTAAGAGAACAGAATTCCCCTGAATAGCCTGTATTTCACATTTGGAAGTGCAATAGAGGGAGACAGAAAGGGAAAGGTTTCTCCTCCATCTTGCCAAAAATACAGAGTTGAACAAATCTACTCTTTGATATGTGCCAAGTCACTGTTTCAAACACAGCTAATCTGAAGCTGCAAATTCTGTACGAACACTTGCAGCCTGTGCTAACCAGCAACTAATTCAGGAAAGGTGCAGCATTACATACGTTCCCTTCCTGTGCACCTCAATCTACATATAGGATCAGAGGATGGCTCAGAAGAAAGACACATACAAGCACATACAGTGCAATAAATGTATTTGTGCTCATATCAAGCAATACGTCTGATTATTTCTGTAACCACAGAACAGGGTTTCCTATTCCTCCCATTATTTAGAAGCCATCTAATGTGATCCTTTTTCTTATTTCTACAATCCTTAAAATAAAGGGATTAAAATCCTAACGAGTGGCTCGGTTATTCTGTTTTAATTAATGATGACCTGAGATCAGAGCAAGTATAATCAAAGACACCAAGCTTTGCAACAGGGCGCAGCAGTGTTTCCAAGTATCAGTACTTTAGGACAGTATCAATCTCCTGCAAAAGCATCTAGTGCAGAAGCTTGCTGGTCAGCGAAGGCTGTTCTCATAGTCAATTATCACCACTATAGAGGTTCAAAAAAACAAGGCAGATAGCTCAACTTTTTTCAGAGTACCTCACACACTGCCCACCCCAGTCTCACTTCAGCTTCCCATGTGAGCTGTGCTGCCAAATAATTGCTCCTGAGTACAGCAGTTACCTCAGGCCACATCTAACAACTGCCTCTCAGTAATTCTATGGGAATTTGCTGTCTGTGAGGAATAATCATGACAGGCTTCCAGGGTGGTCTCTCTCTGCAGCGTAACCAAGAACAGAGACATGTGCATGGTCCTCTTTGTAAGAGAAAAGTCACCCCCTCCAACAAAGGAAAAAAATAGCAGTACCTGATCTCTCTCTTGTCTTTGTGGTGGTCTCTTTGAAATGGCCGCTGCAAACTGCTAACAGAACAAGTGCAGCTTTCTGAGCATGTGCACTGTCTCTTTTTAACCTTCCCTGAAAGAGGTTATTACTATGGGGAGATTTCTGCCATGGCAACAATGCAGAGCACTGCAGCACAGAGCACAGATTTAAAGAGGAACAGGCTGTGTCTCCCAGGTCTGGGAAAGAATGTTTTTGCTTTGACATGGGAGTCCCAGCAGCGACTTCCCTGCTGTGGGTATGGTTTTTAAAGCTGGGCCATGTGAATCAGCTTATTTCAGACCACTGAATGGTCTTCCCCAAGTCTGCTCAGCTGGATGCAGTGCCTCATTCAAGCAACGTGCTCCCTCATGCCTGAAAATAATCATGAGATATTACACCTGCTTTATGGGAAACTAGGAAAAGCTATTTGAGCTATTTGATTGTACACAAGAACTGCAGTGCATGTCACAGCTGAGATGACAGTATGCCATGTGAAGTGTTACCTGAGTTACAGGTTTGTAAGCACTCATGCACGCCTTCCTGGATGTTTCTGCAATCCTAGCCTCAGAGCCATCAGAAACAGCTGCAAGACAGAAGGCATTAAACTCTGAAAGGGAACCAGAGTCCAAATTCAGAGTAAACTTTACCTCCCTTTTCCAGCCTGCATCTCTGTTCCTCCCTCAATATCTCATGAGCTATATTCCACAACAGCACACTGAAGTTGCTTTTGCTGAATTGAGCGCAGGCATGGAACATAGATGATGGAGTACTTTCATTAAAGCAAAACTAATTTCAGGGGTTCCCCCATCAGAAATTAGACAGTACCAGTTGTTCAAGTGAATGAGCACAGCTGATGGCAGCTGCAGTACTGGGCACGTACAGATCTTCCAAGGGATCATGCTCTGTGTCTTAAAGGCTCTTATGGCAAAATCTGGGGGGCACACCGTGCTCAGGAAGGTTGGGAACAATCTGTTGTTTTCCATGAGCAGAAAGTCCATTTTCAGAGTTAAGAATAAATTGCTGGCTAACATTTTTCTTTTCAACATGCTCTAAATCCTGTCTCTCTTGTATAGCCCTAGGGAAATGTTTTTGCTCCCATTAATTCAACTTTTCAAGTCAGATGCTGAGATTTCTGGTTGTTCAGGGTGCAGCTATGATGTGATATGAAGATCCTGCATCCATGAGCAGTCCTCAATCCTCAAGGGAGGATTAATTTCCGTACTTCCATTCTTATACATCAAAAATCCAGAAAGAAGGGGAATATAATTTTTAGAGACTGCTCTTTTGAGCAAAGAAGATTTAGCACTATTCTGGCAGATACAACCATATAGGATTTGGTCTAATCAGAATCTGTTATACACAAATCACAAATGCCAAACTTTACTCATGGTCATTGTCAGCCATCTAATCTGACTTCCTGTCTTGTTGATAAATAATGTACATATAATCATATCTACATATAAATATGCCTTTTCTTAACCTGTGCTCTTCATCATTCCCAGTAAATGATCTCCCAACTCCTGTCCCATCTCTGTCACAATGGTATCAACCAGCAGGCAGCCTCTGGCAGTCTGAGTGTTACCCCTGATTCATTCCCCCAGGCGATGGGCTTCTGACTCCTCACTAAATGTGAAAAATCTGCATCTGTCATTCCTAACTGCCAAGTTCCTTGCTCTAATCATCTCATACCAGCTACTGAGACTCGCTTCTTTAGCCATCCTGAGCCACAAGGACAGACCTCCTTTTTAGAGTTTTCATCATATTTCTCTTTCCCTCTCCCAGTACCATGCTGAGCGCCAGCTTTTCTCTCCACCGAAGCTCATTACTTTCTCCAGTGAAAAATATCAGTTTACTGAAGTGGAAGTTATCCACAGAGAAGAAAGAAACCCCGTTATAGGATACTTCTACTTGAAAAATCTATTTGGAAAAAAAATATCATTTTGACATTTCAAATTGATCGTTTCTGGCTTTGTGCTTCAAAATTATTTCCTTCTCAAACCTACGCTAAATAGAGTAAAAATATATTTCATGCTCAGTTCATTAAATATATAGAGTGGGAGCAGCTCTTAAGATTAGTGCCCATCCCCACCAAATGGTATAACTGTGACAAAATCCCTCTGACTTGTTCTTCTCTCATGTAAGAAGTGTAGGTGGAGCAGATGCTAGCCCTAGGGCACCCAGATTTCATCCCCAAGGTCTGCGGCTGCTCACCAATGCACAGCACGCTCAGGGACATTGCTGGCAGTGCCTGAAGCAGCAGCTTGTGCTGGGCACTGAAAGTGGCAACTGGAAGCTCCTGCCTGCCCTGTGGGATCATTCACCAGGTGAGCAGTGAGAATGCACAGCTTCATTTTGTGATGAAATCAAACACAATGGATTTCTTCTTGAGAGCCCTAGCAGCTAAAAAATATGGAAGCACTGTTTCTGAGGTTTCCATTTTTCATCTTGATGGTGCATGTTTTGATACTATAAATATTTCGGTGGGATTGATAGAAAAGCTCAAGCCTTTCCTCTAAGCTACCGCTTGGTCTCTCCTTGGCTCTTAAATCTAATTCTCTGTCACAGCAGAAAACTCTCTTCTCTCACCGAAGATAACACATTCTATCACTTCTCCTGCAGACACCTCTATGCTTTCTCACAGCCTGCCCTGTAAATCATGGTAAAAATCTCCCCACAGATGTGCCATGTCCACTTGCATCAAAGCCCCTTTAAAGCCTTCCCTTTGCCACAAATCCTACAAAGCCTGGCTGAGCCTGGGGAGAAAGCTGGCTGTGAGCGCTGCCGCTACACAAAGGTGCTGCTTCTAGCAATTTCTGCCTCACAGCTTCCCCAGCTTCCCTCCGCCATCCACCCCACAGAACTGCTGGGCTGAATGCCGCAGGGCAGGCCTGGCCCTGTCAGCAATGCACCATGCGCTGCAGTGCTGGCTGTGGCCTTTGGGCAGACGTGAGGAATAAGGAGGCCACACGCTCCGTGCTGATCACGCCGTCCCTCACGTACACATGAGCTATTTGCAGGGCGAGGCTCTGCTTGCTCTGCTTCCAATTTAAAGCTCTTGGGAGGTGTCAAAGTGACCAGATGAAGAAATGAAGCCTTCCTTTGTTCCCCCAACACGTCTCACGTAACTTGGTTGTGGCAATGGTTCCTCCTTCCTTTTCCCCACCAGTAATTTTAGGAATAACCTCCGTGTCAGTAATTGTGATTCCTGCAGGCCCTATCTATCAAATTACGGCTCATCTGAAATAATTCAAGGCCCCAAAAGTGTTGAGTTCCAGCACAACCCCAAGGCTGGGCTCATATCCAACTCTGACTTCTTCGCACAGCTCTTGGGGAGACCTGCCCTGTCAGAACAACTTACAGCTTTTTGGATCAGGCACCAGAATAAGGTCAAATCTTTCAGCCTCTCCCTAGGATTTGGGAAGCATCTACAGATCCCAAGGCAATTTGCAGGAAAGGATACCATTAGCTGAGCTATCCTTGGCTTGTACTGTTCCTATCCACCATCCTGCAAACGCGATTGGGGAAATAAACTGTATTCCAAGCTGTACGTGAGCTGCTTGTAGATACATAATTCTTGCAACTTTAACTATTTGTCAAAGCCCACAGAGATGCCTTGACTATTTTGCAGCAGCTATACAGATAAGCACACACACAAATATACGACTTCTTGAACCGGAGGGGAAGAAACTGCCATTTTTCCAAGACTTCCACTCTAGAACCAGAGCTAGAGAGCTTTCTCTTAGCTAATAAGCCATGCAGCAATACCAGTTTCCTTGCAAATGCTGCCTTGAAATATAGAAACTAATGAAACTAAAGAAAATTAGATCGAAAAAGCTGTAAGATAATCAATGATCCTTTTTTGCCACAAAATGTATGTAGTCTGCCCCAAAATGTATAGTCTGTGCAAGGACTCTCAGGCTTCAGAACCCAGAATATTCATATTCAGGCGGCTCTAAATCTATTCCCTCCTCTGGGAACCAATTCCTTTGCAGCCAGTCTCCTGAGATTGATCCAGCATAACTTGTGACAGCAATACCTGGATATCATTGGTAATAATTCTGACATTAAGATCTCTCTGACTTAACAGCTTAAAGATGGATGCGTATTTATGTTTAAAAACAGTATCTTTAGCCTGAGTTCATATTTACAAGATATTTCAAGCTGATAGACATGGCTTCTCCTTTCTACAGTTTTCTTCTTTCAACTTCACTGCTACACATTGCAAGCTGGTTGGTACAGTACTAACCTGATGTTGCACCACCAGCTGCTGTAGGTGCAGCTTCCACCTACAGGTTTACTCATGTATTCAAAATATCTTGTTAACAAATTCCTCATTTGGATCCACGGATGCTTTTAGACACTGGCCAGTGACAAATAAACAATGAATATTCCTGAACGGTCATTATAGTTATAATGGTCATTATATCACCATCTTGGCTGAGATGATGGGTAACAGCCAGAACTACCACTGCTAAAAGCATAACTGGTTTCACCTGAAATCAAGAATCATGGATCAGACCTGGAACAGACTCCATTTGCGGGAGGTCTAGAACTGGCTCTGGCAGGGATCCCACACTCATTAACAGGTTACACTCCTCAAGTCCTCAAACTTACCTTATTTATCTTTCTAGAAGTGGGAGACAGTGACCACAGGGGCCGAATGTATATTATGTTCCCCGGAGACTTTTTCTACTATTTTTTCTATGTTAACTGCTGGCAAGAAAACAAACAAACAAACAAAAAACAAGGTGTTACATTCTTCTGAAGGAAGAGGTATTGGGCATGAAAGACCTATATTACTCTTCCCATCTACTAACTTAGTTGGTAGTAGCAACAACAGTCGATCTGTGATAGTACCCCAATGCAATATGTGCTGTCCAAATGTTACATAGGGCTGTTCTCAAACTGTAGGTGATGACATCACGCACTCTGTAATCCAGATAGCCTTGATTTCTAAACAATGCATCCTGGAAAATATTTTTGCTTTCTTCCACACTTTTCCTCCTGGCTGGCTTTCATTGCACAATGTGTAAACCACAAGGACGTAAGCAGAATGTCAGCATGTAGGCTCTAGTTAGTCTGAGATCTCAATCCAATTGTAGACTGACAAGTGCATGGCAGCTCTGCTTTCAGACTGTTCATTCACTGTCCACTCCCAACGCCTGTTAGAGTACAGTAGTAGCTCATGTCCCAGCAGTGCCAAACTCATCTTAAGAAATATCATTGCAGTTCCACAGCAGTAAGACTATGTAAAACATACTTTATGAGAGCCATGAGCAAGTCAATCTTGTTGAGGGAAACTGCATGTATAAGTAGCTTCAGAAGTAAGAATCAGAATTTGATAATGCAGCAAAATCTTTCTCTTCATAAAAGCTTTTCAATTATCAGCAACTTCCTTAGAGGCTGAAATGATCAACTGTAATGCTCCCTTTCCTCCTGATCTCTTTCTTCATAACTGCTCATTTTAAAAGCAATAAAAATCCCTGCCACGTGCAAATGCATGTATTCCAAGGTGATAAGGATACTGAAGAGAAACGAAGATGCACTGATGATAGGGGCATTAAAAAACTTTAAACCAGATGGCCATATTAACAGATAGCAGAAAATCTTAGAAAACTGAAAAGTCAGGAAAAGGAATAATTTCCTCTCATGAACAAAAAATAACAAGCTGCCCATCCATGCAAAGGAAATTGTACTTCTCTCCTTACCCAAGGAGGGACAGAGTTCCATCTATAGCTCAGCCACTAACACAAGAAAGAATTGTGAATGATAAAGTGAATCTTAAGAAGTTTGAAGGACATGTAGGAGCAGCCACACGGGTCACATTGGAGGGAGTTTATTTTGTGAAGAAAAGAGTGAGTATGGTCATGCAAGATGCAAACAACAGTAGGGAAGTGAAGTTAACATACATCATCTTCACCTCCAGTTAACAGCTGCAATGCAAAGGTGGGATAGGATGAGAAAGTAGGTTGGGTAAGTGAGAGGAGAAACGGCCAATTTAGCAGTAAAAGAGGAGGAAAGATCCATTTTCTCAAACCTTCCAAGTTCTCAGACAAGATAGCTATAATTGTGATAGACAAGAGTGCTTTACATCTAGCGATGAACAACAAATACTTTGCTCCATACCTCATGAAGAATATCAACAGTGATGTACAGCATTCTGAGGAAGAAACAGATATCCTGACTTTGTATGTCTATAACTGATACATGGACCACAAAATGTTGCTGCTGTGGGTTAACATAAGCAGACAGATAAGCACCACTGAGAAGCTCTCTCACTCCCCCCCCATGCCTAGTGGGACAAGGGAGGAGGAAAGGAAAAGTAAAAATCAGAAAATCTGGTGGTTTGAAATTAAAATTATTTATTAAGTGAAGAAGAAGAAAAAGATAGAAAACAACACAAGTGATGCAAAGCTAATTGCTCCCACCAGTTCAGCCAGTTCTTGTGCAAAAAGAGTGCTGATTCCTAAACCTCACCCCCATCCTGCTCTCCCTTTCTATAGCTGAGAGTTGCACTATATGATATGGGATATCTCTGCTTAGTTCAAGCCATCTGCCTGGTTGTGCTCCCTCTCCATCTCTTGTGCACCCCCCTCACTGGAACTCTACTCACTGGAAGGGCAGTGAGAAACAGAAGTCCTTTGCACTGTGCATGTAGCATTCAGCCTTAGCTCAGATGTGAAATAGCGTGTCACCAGTGCTGGTTTTGGTCACAAATCTGAGACACAGCACCACAGGAGGTGCCATGAAGAAAATTAACTTCAGCCCAGCAAAACCCATTATAGCTGCTTGAGGGATGTGGACATGAACGTAACATCATAAGGAATGGAATGCCATAATACAGCTCTATTGTACAGGGTATTCTATAGACATGACCCTTTGCTATGACTTCTCTAGATTACTGTTTTTAGAAACTTAAATCTCAGTGAATCAGGGAAAACAGGATTTTCACTGTCACAGTGGAACCCAGAACTGTCAGAATGCCTTAAGCATTTCTGTCTGATAGGTGAATCTGCTGCCAAAACAGCTGAACACCTCTTCTAGTACTCAGCACTGCCTGAGTGAGAGATGGACAAATGCTTATACAATTTTAATAGCCTGTGCTTATATTTAAAAGTAGGAGCAAGTTATTTATATAACAGTGCTACCAAATTTTCAAGGTGAGGAAGAAGAGGAACCATTTTACTAGATGTTTAGAGATGTACCCAGGACATCTACCACCTTACACCCCTGCCAAAATATTAGTGCTCCCTAGAAAGGTGGCTGGAACAAACATATTGGCTTTTCATTCCCTTGTAGTTGATATCCTGGCATACTAAGCCAGAATGGATCACCGAATGCTTTGTAAAGGGCAATGTGCAGTGTCATTGGATGACTGCATGCTCATCACATCTGCCAGAATTAGCATCAGTTTGGCTGCCTTTCTCCTCCAAACATGGCCAGCTCCAAGCAATGCAGACTGCAAACAAGGATGTAAACAGAAGTAAAAGACAGACACCTGCTTTAAAATATCCTCTAACCACCCAGAGAACTTCAAACATGCACAGAAGTCACTCAAAATATTGCAGAGATAGTCAGTGACATGGGTTCCTCGAGATCAGTCAATAAACCTTGGGACTGTGCTGAATCAGTGCACATTAGATATGAGGGGAGAGTAAGGCACAAACATACACTCAATAGAAAACAAATATGTGGGAAGAGAAGAGCTGGGAGAAAAATCTGTCCAACTCATCTCCCCCCAGATAACAGTTGACTCTGAGCTGAACATTCAGACATTAATAGGAGGCCCTAAGATTGCTGAAAATGCCTTAATTAGATTTTTTTTTGCCCTTTTCACACTCAGGGTCACCTTGTCTTTTCAAGGACTTTCTACCTGTTTTTAGGGAGTTGGGAAGGACTGGGCAGTAAGCACTCAGTTATTTCTGTTCATTGCTTCTGGATGAGGAGTCTGCAACAGGGAGGACCACCTTCTGCCCAGGAATGTGGGCATCCCACAGAACCACCTACATTATTTAAAATATTACGTCTGAATCTGTGGTGATGCACCAATTACTTCCCATCCCCACATCTCAAAAAAGGAAAGAAGGCTTTCAGTTGCATAAATCGTTTTCTCTTGCCAAGGAATCTTTTCTGGGCAGGCATCCTGCATCTTTATCCCCAGAGAGCAGCATCCTCTCCTCAGACAGCAGGTATCTTTAACTTACTTCCTCACTGTATTCTGGAAATGGCATTGGGAGGGAAAAAAGAAAGAAAAAAGAAAGAAAAAAAAAAAGATTATGTCAGTTAAAAGATCCTATTCTTCAAGGTGCCTGTGATGTCTATGTGAGTGGTGTATTTGTTACATGCTAATTTTGCTAAGGTCGGCAGACAACTCTCAAAAGTTACATTCTAACCTAGTGTAACCCTGAACCACTACGGGGTAATGGGTTCTCGTATAGGGAATGTGATATAAGGGGAGATATTCTAGTAGGCAATTTGAAGCAAATATTTTTCAAAATTAAAAAAAACAAACAAACCTTTACTGAATTTATGTCAGTGCAGTTAAAGCAAAGAAAGGATTTCCAGTAGCATTAGATAAAGTACCCTTTTAAAAAAGAAGCACTAGAGCTCCCTGCAGTGTTCGGAAAAGCACACCCTATGCATGGCAGATCAGCGTGGCTACAGTGTGCTTGGTTATTACAGCTGAATTACAACTTTTATCGAGATCCTCACTTAACCTCTCCCATTGCTAATTTTTTCATAGACTGCCTTGGCACAGATGTAAATTTAGGGAAAGCACTTTGAACAGAATTAATGCACTGGTTTGAGAACAAAACAAGCCTACCATTCCTCCTTGGTTCCAGTGGTATTTTCTTTATGAGCCTGAAACACACGCTTGGCTCAGCTGTTACTGTATTTAAACTCGAATGGTTTTGAGTTTAAAAAAAAAAGAGGATTGTTCAGCAGCTTTAAAGCTAGAAATATTTAACATTTTTCCCTTGATGCGCATGGTTTGATTCAGTGCCCTTTTGTATTGATGTTACTGGAAGGGCTTCATGCATGATTTATAAGAGACATCATCGGCGTAGGACACCCAAGATGGCAAGCAGGCAGACAGCATGCTGTTGGGCTGGGACAGGGCCAGGAACCACAGTATCTTTACAGAAGCATTTTGGAGAGTCAGTAGCTTCTGAAATTGGGTTCAGATTGAGCTCTGAGCTCAAGAAGAAGAAGCTGCTACCTTTCAGAGAGGCAAGGTGCCTCCGTTAGCCACCCAGCCTCAGGATATTGTAAACACAGGAGGCAGAATTTCCTTGTTCCAGCCCGGTTTCTGCAGGAATCAATGACCTCTTTCAAAGGAGAGAAAAACAAAGCACCTCCAGATTAGCAGAATAGCTCTCTTTACCCTGGACCTCTAGAGTGCCCCTCCTCATTATTATCGCTCATCTCTGGTTTTTTTTGCTTGCTAAAAAGAAAAATAAGCAAAAAAACCTCAATCACATGTACATATCCTACAATTTCAAGTCTTAAAGAGAGGAAAATATTTACTGTTTTACCATAAACTGTTTTATTATTTGGACTGGTTTTATTTACTCAGCAGTTAACTGGAGAGTGTCAGATGCACCTTTTTTAAGAAAGTGTGATTAAGCACAGTCAGGAGTCATTAACTTACTCAACAAGCCTGCTGCTTCTTATTAATTAATAGCAGCTACCAAAACAGATTTTTTATTTTATTATTATTATTATTTTTAATGGGTAAGGCTTAGCTTTAATTGCAAAACTATCTTTGAGGGCAAACACACATATTATACTTTGAGATCCCATCTCTGGGACTTTGTACTGGACAATTAGTTCCTTCTAAACTGGAGTTGAAAATTGCTTCTTTCCAAATGCCTTAACAGAGGATTAATCTGTCTCCTTTTGCATAAAAATGAGCTCTGAAGATTGAGTATGTCATGAGTCACCTTTCACCTTCAGATCAGCCATTTAAATTGAATGCAGGTTGTGCATCTTTGCTAGTACTTTTCATCTAGGTAGGAAAGAGACAGATATGGTTGTGGAATGGTTCTGAATCAGTGAATTATTTTGTATTTAAATAGCTTCTGTATCTAAATAGTGTTAAATTGCAAATGTTACTATAGAAAGAGAGGAGGGTACAAAGGTACTGGAAGTTGTAACTCTAAGAATAAAGAATACATAATTTTAAGACTATTTTCAGATGAGACGGGCTAAAAAATGCTAAAAAAAAAAAAAAAAACCCTCAAATTTTTATTGCAATAGCAAAAAAAGCCACAGGAAAATGTTTGGGTGATGTTCATGCCACACCATATTATGTTGGATTTTCCATTTGACACACAGACTTGTCAGTTTGGAACATAGCTGTGAGCTACAGATGCTTTTAAAGTAAAGGATAAAGGAAATGTATTCCCATTCAAAATAGAATATGTGCTTAACGTTTATTGCAGATCTAAAAAGGTCTCAGATTTACTGGTCATACAGTCAATTTTCCAGTTACACTGACACTGTGAGACAGAGTACATACTGAGAGCCCACTGTCTTTTATCTTTCAAGCTGGTTTTGAAATCTCCAATTGAAATCTCGAAAGAGAAATATTTCCTCTCTTTCTAGAGACCAGCTGTTCAACAAGAGGTGGAAAATACAGGGAGCAACATGCAAGCAGCTTTGAAATCTGCTCATGCTGGCAAGGCAGAACTGTATTAACTCATCCTTTGGTTGACAGCCTGCAAAAGACAAGACAGTTCACAGAGGATCTTCCCACCCGTGCATGCTTAAGTACACAGAAGAAATTGAGTTATAGACTCGTTTTGCCACCTCTCCAACAATAAGCATTTAACAATGTGTGACTGGAGAGGGGCATGCTTCATTCTTGCAGTGGCTGGGGCTTACCAGGTGCACGACTTTTTTTTTTTTAAATCTCCTATAAGAGCCCCTGCAGACACTGTGGAAAGGTGACTGAACCAACAACAGATTAAACAGAAGGGCAAGCTGCGGATGGTGACAGCCCAGGAGCAGCCATTCCCACAACAGACAACAAGAGAGGTACTGATAGGAAACTATCCACTGGTACCATACTGATGAGGTGCAGCTCCTCGAATCTAGAAGAGTTTTGTCTTCGGTCTGTCAGAAATGCATCTATGTTGGCAGTTATGATAGTGACAAACTATTACAAGTCCTTAGCCATCTCAGTGACCTTCCCTGTGTCTGCACGCTGCTTTGCAACACCAGATTCCATGCTGCACTCCTTCTCCACCCAGCCCTGTCTATGAATCAACTTTCTTCTGTAAGTCTTGCTTCTAGATATGAACAAAGGGATAGTGCCACAAGGGATTGCTGCTCACTGCCACCCGCACTTGTAGGCTGCAGCAGGCAGATGAACTGTTTATATCACATTGCTTTAGAAAAGCTTCTGGATTCAGACTGGACAGCTACTGGCATTTGTACTTCAGGCATTTCTTTTATAGGCAGCTGGTGAGCTCCTAAAAGCAACCCTAAAGTCTGCCATAATGATTAGACATTGTTAACTTTCTGTGCATCTTCTCTTGAGCTGATAAATGGGTTAACCAAAGTTCTCAACTCTCTCAAGCAGAGAGGGGCTTTATTTACCCTGGTAAAAAAATTCATAGCACCTCAGAACAGTGCTGTTAACCACAGCCAACACCCCAGAACAGTGTCTTTTACTGTCCCCAAGCTAGGCCAAAGAGCAGCTGGAAGACCATGAGACCCCAAGTTTGAGTGTGGGAAAGCAGTGCAGAGAGCAAGAAACAGTCTGATATGTTTGTGGGTACCTTGAGTTGTTGAGGAAACACCTGACAGTGTTGTGTAGCAGTTGTGCTTCCTGAAGACTTGTGACATTGTGCACAGTATACAGTATTCCTGCAGATCTGAGGGCAGGTGATACTTCAGAATGGCTTTCTCCTCCTCCACATCTCTGTGCCAGCCTAAATGGGAAATGGTTATTTTTTAGTATCTTTCCAGAAGCCTACAAACTGATGTACTCACGCAGCAAAACTCTACTGGTACATTCTTATCCTTTTCACTTTGGTTTTCACATTTTGCAAAGTATTCATCTCCCTTTCCCCTTTGCTGCTCTTTCAGATGCCCACCAGCATTTTGTCTAGTTACCACAGCAGGAAGTAGCTAAGTAGGAATAGAACTGAGTTCAAATCTGACAGATTAACAGTATCTGTCAGATACTACTGGCACAGGCTTCGTAACTATCATTACTGTTAATAAAATTGTCAGGCTCCGTAGGTATGTGTCCCTCTTAAAATTACACACCTGAGCTGAAATGTAACCCCTGTTCAAATCTCAAGGCCCATCTGGCTGCCTATCTTTGTGCCTTTCTGTAGTGAACCTGCTTAAGCAGGGAGTTGGACTCAATGATCTCTAGAAGTCTCTTTCAACCCCTATGATTCCGATTCTGTGATCTCCAAAAGTCAGTCAGACTGTCATTGGAAAAACTGAATAAAATCACCAGTCCTTGATCTATTCCTGCTTCTAGATGAATTCACATCAGATAGATCCTTAGTCAGCATGATTGTTCTGGACTTCCTGGCATTACTACAAACTGAGCAAGTGAGGTTATTTAGGTGCTAGGATAGATGGAAAGGGAAAGTAGATAATATGCTGCCACCTTTTGGTTGCAGAAACGAGAACAGGTACTATCTGGAAAGATCTATCCAGCTGAAATTAAAGAATATCTGTGCTCATTTTCTGTAATGAAACAATCAAAACGACTTTATAGTGAGAGAAGCATCCCATCATGTTCTACACTGTTGCTATAAGTTTAGCACATGTATTTCATATTTTTTTCAGTCCTCTTTGGAATAATAGCTAGTTATCAATAATAAATTAATTTAAAACATATAAGGTTGATATCAGTCACCTGAAACTAATCCTGTGTGTTGCTCAACAGATCTGAAGAACATAGCTGCAGAAAGAGAATGTACAGGATCTCATGAATTAGCAGTTTACAATGGCTACTGCATGCTACAACTCCCATTTTACTACTAATACAGATACACACATTTAAAATAGCTGACTGCAGAGGACCTGAAATGTATTTTGCTTAGTTGTTTATTAAAATGTCTGTCTAAGACAGTAAGAAGACAGAAGAATGTCCATCATAAAATTAAGAAATGCAAGACTGTTCTGTCAAGGATTTTGTGCACCTTCTAGGCTGAGGCCTGAAATGTAACAGAGGAGCTATCTGTACTGGGAATGTGCTTCTCACTGCACAAATTTGCACCAAGCAATAAGCCTTTGAAAATCCCAGTTCAAATATGTTCTGTAAAGACTTATGGGAGCTTGTGATCTCAAGTCCATGATGTTCTGTTCCTGATAGCTCCTATGCACCAGAGGCTCTTTATATTTACAGTGCTTCAGTGAGTCACTGACTGTGCCCTGTTCAGAGCATAAAAATCCATCAAAGACTTGATCTCCTCATTTCTCAAGGCAAGCAATGAGTTTTCAATCACTTCTGCTGGTTTATGGGCAATGTAAAGGAAGAGGATCCCATCTGCCTGCTGTAGAAGGGACAGGAATTCTCCAAGAACCACCAAAGCAGTGTTGATAAGTCTGTATTGCTCCATATTACTGATACAGTAAGTATCCTTGAGCCCTGGAACTCTTTACAGTTTGTAAACTCCAGCTCTGAGATTACTTGACAGGGTGTTCTGAGGGTCTCCTGGGTGGAACACCAGGCTAATACACCCTAAGAGTATCTGGCAGGGAGATGATCTTACAGGACACTGTTCATACAATTTGTGCAGACTGCACTTCGGTGCATCTCCCACCTGGCACAGCCCCAGTCAATCAACCAACCATGTGCAAAGCTGTGCAGCAGACCTGGACCAGGCCCTTGTGCTGTATCATGCTGTCATTATAGTTCACACATGGCTGCTTATGCAAAATGTCCCTGCCTCAAGAGAGATTTGCAGACCTCAGATAAACTGATAGTGCCACCTTACACAATCAGCTGCACCACCCTCCAAAATCTGTGAGTCAGAAAGTACCCTAGTGCCTCTATGAGTTCTGTGCTTCCTTGCCTTTTGGAAGAGTTCCCAGAGAACCACAGACAGAAGAAAAGCACTAGGAATCATCTAGTTTATGCACTGATCACTCACTGACCGTCCCAGCAGAGCACTCACAACCGTTATCAGATAAAAGATCAAGTAGCTGAAGGAACTCTACAACAAGGTTGTTGGTAGGAATTTTAAGGTAAAACAACCCCAATCTCTGCATTCTTCAGGGAATTTAGCTCCACCAATCATCAGGAAAAGGGGAAAAGGAACTGATTTTATCTTTCTCCTACGAGGAAGTAAGTGGTGTGTGGATTTATGATATAGTGCCTGACTCAGCCTCCCAGGGCTGAGGGCATCATGTTATCTTAAAGGTTCACAGGCCAGGACCACACCACTAGTGCCTGAACCAGCTGTGAGAAACAGCAAGACACATCCTTTCAAGAGTAAATATGAAGGTTTCTTTTCCTAACAGTAAATTCCCCCAGTTATCTTGGCAACTAGGGTTCCTCTCTGCATCTCAGCACTAGTTTTCTGTGGGAGATGGAGAGGTCAGCTTGGCCTCTTCGAGTCTCGACTTGATAGTGAGGCTCTGGAAAGGAGATAGAGGGTCTGAGTAAACAGGGGTGTTTTGTACCTAGCCATAAAACAAACTCTCTGCTGATTATGAAGACTTGTTATGGAATCTGCTTGCTTTCTAGCCAGTGAATTTTTAGTGGAAATGCACTGAATATGCATGTTAAAATATAAAAGGCTTGCTTTAGAATGTAGAGAGAGAGAGACATACATTATGATCTTGATTATTATGGCAATAAAGAATCTTCCTGGCAAGAGAACCCTGTGTTGTGTGACTAACTTGTAACAGTTTTCCACATATCTTATGAACTTTTTCACCCATCTTCCAGGGCAAGGTTTCTAATCCAATTTACAACACTGTGCCATGTTGTCTCCATAGAGTTCTGATAGGGCATGGGATGCCATTCCATCTTCCTAGTGGGAAAAAAAAAACAAACTAAAATGGGTACAATCTGCTTATTTGTGCTGAAGACTTCCAGCTCTGCTGGGAAATCTCTTTGAAGGAAACAAATCTAAGTCAAACTCTATGCTTCTATGAGACTACTCTGGTTGCTGTGGGAGGAGTGGAACACTAGCAACACACAAAGGCATGTACAGTGGGCAGATACAAATCCATGTCTGGCTGTCAGTCACAAAGGGAGACCCACAGCCTTTGTCTACATGTGCGTCGTGCCACAGCTGAGGTCCTCCTTGCACTGCTCCAAGCCATCCATAGCAACCATGCCATCAGTGTCCAGCTAAAGCTGGATGATCCCACAGAAGCTGTAAGAAACGAATGCCTTCTAGGAATGTCCTATACCTTCAGCACTAACACAGATATGGTGTTGCCCAGAGATTAGAGAGGAAGGAAAATAGCTGGACCATCAGACCTGCTAGAAAAACTGTCAAAGACAGACTTTTTGTTTTTCTTTCCTTACATCTATAGTTGCTCTGTCATTTTTAGGGCAGTATATCTGGCTTGTTGGTATCCAACTATATATAGCTGCAGAGTGAATGTAGATGAATCAGGATGTTGTCCAGTGGATCCTGCACTCAGTGTATGCAGGAAGAAAGAGTGGCTGATGTTCAGCACTGGATTCTAGTTTTGTCTCTAAGACAGACTATTAAATCACTTAAAAAACACATTTTTCATGGCTGGCCAAGAAAAGGGTCCTAAGTTTTCCGAAAAGGCTAAATTCTAACCTTGTGCTTCTATTGCTAAAAACGTGGCTGAAATGTAATGTCAGTAGCTGTAATGCTATCTTCTCCTTACTGCATGTTATCAGAATGCATTGAATTCTGTTTGTGAAAATCTGTGAAGCTCCTACATTGTTGTATACCACTCAAAAGACTGCCACAAAATCAGTAACTGTCTTCAGAGGAGAGTTGGAACAGTAGGTATTAAGGCATGGAGTCCAACACTGGACAACAGAGAGAACAAAATATTGAATAGCTGCTCATTAAGAAACTACCATATTTTCCATGCATTGAATGGGCTTGCCATTAATGACTACCATTTAACTGAGCACAAAAGAGGCAAATCAAAATTTCTGCAAACAACATGAATTCTGGCATTTTCTAACTTCAGACTGCTTAACTTTGCATCCTTAAAAGCTTCAGAAGCATTTTTTGTGTGGAATTTACAAGCATAAAGAGCTATAAAAGGGTTCCCTGTAGATCAAAAGCACATTAATACTAACATTTCTGAGGCTTCCAGAAGCATCCATTGTTGACACACACAAAGGTTGCAATGAAATAAAAATTTAATTTCTAAATTTCTTAGTTAGCATAGAGAACCCTGGTTACTGTGGATTAATTTACACTTATACACATATCAGTGTAAACTTCATTGTCATACTAGAATTGTAAAAGATACTACAGAGTTTTGATTTAACTTAACTAAGCCATTGCTAAACAGTATTGAAGTAGCTCAACTCTCCATATGAACAGACTTAAGAAAATAACAAGAAATGTTCAGAAACATAGGGAACATTTAAATGAATATAGAGTATTTTGCTACTTAAACTAACGATCCCCTTTGGAGCATCACACTGATATGATTATGCCTGTAGCTAACAGTTTTGGGCATCTATGTCCCATGCTTCAGTGTATACTTGACTGTATACCCCAGGCCTGTAGCACTGCACTGAGTTGTTGTTAAAGCTCCTTCTGTGTGCTAATCCACAGAGGATATGGATTGTTTGAGCTGTCAGTAGCAGATCCTGCCTCTTTAGTTCAAGCTGTAGGAAGTAAAACACAACTTCAATGCATCAGGTAAGAAGGTATGATCACCCTTGTTAATCAGCTATTAGAATACCAAGTGTTTTCATATTTATGGTTTTATACAGATCTCCTTCTATGCCCACTTTCATCTGTCCTTGTGCCTCATGAAACTTTCAGAAACATGTATTCCAAATATCTTTAACTGAATTTTCTCAAAGATCTGCATGTGTGATTGAATTGCCCTCCTCTGAGACTCCTCCCTAAGTTCCTTCTAAAAAGTTGGTTCTGGAACCAATTTGCAAAGGTTTGTATGTGAACCATCAGGGAGAAGCATTTCATCTTTGAACATTTCAACAGTGAAAAAGCAAAAAGTGAAAGATAATTAATTAAGAAAAAAATATATATCTGTCATTGAATTCATCACCGTCCCATGCTTGGCTAGGATCAGCTTTTCCTCTGCTTGATCATTTCCTGTTCTACATTTTTGTGCCGTGTTGTCAAATGTGCAAAGGACTGGTTTATCCCTGCTCTATTTTATCATGTTATTCTCTCACCTACTGTGGAAAGGCTCAGTATAGCCTACAAGTGAGCACTGTGTATTTCCACTTCACTTTCAAGGCTTGCATTTTATGTGTTAGATTAAACTGATACCTTTACAAGGCATCTGGTAGTTTTGCATTTGGCAGTTTGCAAAGAAGCTGGTACAGAGTGGTGGAGTATTCCTTGTTTTATATAATTTGGTATGTAATTAAGATATAATTGCACTACTGGGCTTTTCTCATGTCAGTGTACAAACAGTCCACTCCACCTAGTCACAGTATATTATACGCTCATAATTATCCAGTGAAGCAGTGTAGTTACTACCTGTGAGTCAATTATACTCAACAGACAGACTGCTTTGTGCTCAGCATGCTCATTTTCATGCCTGATCTTACCACTAAGCTCAATGATGATGCCCCACTGATTAGAAAAAAAAACACCTATGATTTGAAGAAATGAAGTGAAAATTGCTATCATTAACCTTTTGTAAAGCATTTAATGATATAAAAATGTTTATATAATCATTCTTTTAAAAATTTTCTCATTTTTCTCTTCCCTCTTCTCACACTTTCCTCCTCCATCAATCTGAAAACCTGACTAAAATGTCTGCTTTAACATGGGCTTTTAGAGCTGTGGATAAAAAACTCTTACATAGAAGAGTCAATTCAATACATTTTCCTTTAAGCTAAGTCATATCACCCTAAGAAAAAAAGGGATTAACAGATTAAGCTGGATTTAAGCACTCCCTTCATTAATACAACTACGAACTGGGAAAGCAAACAGTATTTTTTAACTCAGCTTTCTCCTCCAAGTTTAGTCCAGTTAAATTTCAAAAGAGATAAAATGAAGAGGAAAAATCATCAATTGGTTGCTGAAGAACTGAATTAAATATCTGACTTCCTTCGTGGTCCAGAGCACATCATTTCATCTCTCTTACTTCTTAGCTCCTTCTTTGTTAAACAGGTCATGTGTAAAAACTTTAAAAATTGCTAGAATTATCAAGGATTGTCAAGTAGTAAAATCCAGTTGAAATTAGAATGGTATCTATAGATACAAATAGTACTTGCAAAGCAAATTTATGCCCTCTGAAATTCTTTGTCAATGTGTCCATCAGATCATCAGACCAAATGCAGGGACTGTGACTGTAGAGCCGGTACTTAGCATTTTAACAATTCTGATAGAAGATCTGTCTTCCTACAATACTAACTCTTCTTGTAGACTACAGTGTTATTGCTTTAAAAAGTGAAAGCTTTTACAGAAAACACTTTAATATGGTTGATAAATACCAACAACCAAATGGGCATACAAAATGGCATAAAAACTTAGAACTGAAAGATTAGAAGATCTACTATCATTTGCACTTCTCTTTACATCCTAAAACTCCATAAAGCTAATAATTTTTTCCCTGTTTATTTGGATTTTTCTCATAGCAATAAGAAGAACAAAAATTGAAAACCTAAAAAAGTGATTGTAAAAACATAAGGGGAGAATTCTCTGGCATGAAAAAGAACTTGAAAAGCATTTAGTCAATTTCATCCTTAAGTGACTATAGTTTCAAGTTCACAGTACCCCTTGAACCATGAGAGATGCTTTAATTTCAGCAGGACTCCTCAATTACACATATCTGTTCATGATCTTTGGAGGTCTCTGTCCTTTTTTTCCACTATAATCTGTTTTTCAAAAAGACTCCAGTTCTCAAAGCAGTATCTGACAGACTAATGCTGTCGATCTACTCAGACAAGCTGGAAAGCTTGTATGTGCTTGAAATGCACTGTGAGTGAATCTGTATAATTTTATAATTAACAATTCACATCAACTATTTCTTTTTAGTGAATTCTCATGCCTTGCATGCACATCTATTATTAGAACTCTTTTGGAAAAAGTATTACCCAAACAATGCTCATTAATCAAAGAGCGTATTAATGAATCACTGTCCTGAAGCTGCTATTCTGTAACTGCTAAGTGATAAAAAAAATTACAACTTTACTGGTTACCTGGACTGTCCTGTGTATCACACTTACAGATTGCTCCTACAGCCTGATCTGTTTGCGTTCCAACTTCTGGCAATTTCCCACAGCAGCAGACAGGTATTTTCACAGCCAAGCTTCACATGACAGTGTGGTCTTGTTCTCAGGTCCTCAGAAAAGAGAGGCTGTTCTGTGCACAAACACAGAAGCAGGTATCAACAAATGAACTAAACAATCTGAACATAAGCAAATACTGCAATAGGAGATTTCTCTTTTAACTGTAAGAGTAAGAAATACAACAGTCATAAGTTTGGAAAGCTCCCTGAGTCAGTAGCAACTTTCAAAAGTGGGAAACTTTGCCTATGGCTGTTACTAACTGATAACTTCAACTGTCTCAATCATATGTTACTATCAACAGAATCCAGAATCCAGAGCAAGCAGGCCGTGAAATCCAGTTCTCCATTAGCTCATAAATACGGAAGGAGTTTTAGGCCCAGATACCTCCAACTCCTAAATTCTAAAGATCCAACTTTATCCCCTGCGAACTCTCAAACAATGAAATAAGGAATCTGTGATATAACATGACTTTATGGTAAAACTAAAGTAGCATAATTCTTATCAGAGTATTTTAGCGTAACTTTTCTCTGCCACCTGGGCTTTAAAATATTTTGTCAATGCTTAACATGGAATCTAGGCCTGAAAGATAACAAATTTTCAGTTCTTTTCTACTTCACACAGTCACACAAAAACATGTTTTCTTTTGGGCTAGGCCACCACTCAATCATTGGTTTTGAAAACTGGATGAACAACCACATTCGATCAATAAAGACCAAAGGCTGGCATGCAGCCAGCGAAGAACAGCGCTCAACATCTAGATCAGGTCCAGATGATGACACAGAATGAACTCTGCACAAATTTATGTGTACCACTGGCCTTTATGAGGATTGGTAGAGCTTAATCCAGAGAGATCCCAATAAATTTGAGAATCAGGCAGATGCCTTGCAGAACTCAGCAGAGCAGAATAACCTCAGGAATAAGCATAGATTGAGAGCAAAGCGCCAGGGGATCAGGGGGGATGTCAGGATGGGTGTGAGCCCATTTAAGCCAACAGTACAGACTCCTTGCAAACAATGCAAGCCATCAATAAACTGGACTTCAATGAGAGAGGTGTGGCAAGGAAAATATTTTCCCACAGTCATTATAAGAGATGAATTAGGACCAAAATTTTTCAGAGCAGCTGCCAGATTCTACTTTAACTAAATACTGCCCAGGGAAGTGGTGGAATCACTGTCCCTGGAGGTTTTTAAGAAAAGTGTACATGTGACACTTAGGGACACAGTTTAGTGGGCAAGGTGATTATGGGCAGATGGTTGGAATAGATGATCTTAGAGGTCTTTTCCAGCCTTAATGATTCTATTATTCTAGTATGTACAGAAAGAAAAAGAGCATCATCTCATAGAAATGGGCAACATCTGGGAAATTAAACAACAGAAATCCTTGTCCTCCTTGTCCCTGGAGGCAATGAACAGAGAAATAATCTTCCTTGAAAGCTTGGTGACTTTCTTGTCAGAGGTCACAGTGTTGTCCCAGCAAGGGCTGATGCTGCCTGCCTTTAATATCCCTTTTGAGAGAACAGTTGATTCTGAAAGAATTTTTTTTGAGAGAACAGTTTATTCTGAAAGCTGGCTAGAAGCATTACCACCTGTAACAGGAACATTATATTTTACACAGCATGTTCCATGGCTTGTCAAGTAACAAGCCATGATGATCCTGAAAGATTCCCTTGAATCCCTTATCTACCAAGCAAGGTCCTTCTACTCCTTTTTCATATCATCACAAGCAGAGAGCTTTTGAGGCACTGTGCATGCACAAGTAAGAGACTTTGAAAGAACGTGTTTATTGCACACAGCACTTTGTGTTTTAGGTCCTAATGATTCAAAAACTCGTAATGGTTTTTAATTTTTCACATCGTTATGTCTGATTTATGCTTACTGTGATTGCATTCTTGTTTATTAAAAAGTAACTGAGAGCATAGTTGGACTTTGCATTTTTTATGCATTTTAAATTATTATTTTAATACCTCCTTCTGCTACAATAATGTAAGCAACTTACTACACTCAAGAGTGAAAGAAAGGCAATGCAGGAGGTGGCAAAGGCAGGTGAGTGGCCCTGTTAGTATCAGTGGAATCAGCTGTGGTGGCTGTGGGCAGAAATGCCCATAAAAGCCTGCAGTGTTTAGAACTCCAGTTAC
Organism: Tetrao urogallus; assembly: GCF_951394365.1. Classification (NCBI taxonomy): domain Eukaryota; kingdom Metazoa; phylum Chordata; class Aves; order Galliformes; family Phasianidae; genus Tetrao; species Tetrao urogallus. The sequence continues at coordinate 63,229,687 of NC_136817.1, forward strand.
ACGTATGGATGTAGAAATAAAACTGCAGATAAATCTGATTTTAGCTCTGAAAATCTCAGTTATTCAAAGTGAATGGAAATGTTTTTTTTATGGAGAATGAAGGGCATACTGCATAGTAGCACACAAATGCTTTGTCTGCCTGCTGAGGCTGGCTCCTGTCATTGTGGTATGAATCACAGCCTGAACCCTTGTTGGCTCAGAAACTGCCATACTTGCCATTGCAGGATGGGATGCCAGTGGAAACACAGTGCTGCTGCTAATGCTTGTGTCATGTTTATTGCACATGCCTCGTTGCTTTCTAAAACACAGTAAAAGCAGCTTCCTTTTCCCTGAGAGCTGAATGCCAACTTCAACTTCATACCAACTTCAAACTTCTGCCTGCCAGTGTACCACTCCTGGCACCCAGCAAAGATGCACTGCCTGTTCTGGTCAGCAAGGAAAACCCTAAACATCGTCCCTGTAACTCCTGAGTATACACAATTATTTTCAATCTGACAGGCACAGCACCCTGCTCTCAGTAGTGCAGGACTAATCTACATAGTATATTTGTTTTTCAAAAGGCAGCAAGACAAACAGCAGGATGAGAAACTCCAGAACACCTGTTCTTTTACAAGGTGAAGGCATACTTTTCTGAAAACAATTATAAAGAGGATTCAAAGAGACAAATCTTTGTCTATACCCCTTTTTATTTGAATACTATCACAACCGAGAAAATGATTATAGGATGTGTCCCCCCAGTCTTTCTTGTAGCATGTGTGAATGTTTCTCAGCAGTGTAATGTTCAGCATCACCTACTTTGAGTCAGGAACTTGTAACTAAGAGGAGAAACTGTCTCCAGACAGTTATCTTATAATGCAACATCAGATGGGCAAATGGGATATAAAGACTTCCAGAAATATCAAGTATGCCATTTCTAGCATAAGGAATCCCTGAGGAATGAGCATTTTTATATTTGAAAATAACTACTCAAAAAAAGCCCAAATTTAAGTAAATAAATCAAGTTTTCTTCTATTCAAGCATAAAGTGAAGGTACTAGTAACTAAATGGGACAAACTTCTCTTCTTAAAGCTAGCTGGAATTTTGTCTTAACCTCCACAGCATCTGCATACCTCATTCAGTTAACAACTGATAGGGATGAATTTGCAGGTGGTAGAACTGGAGCCAATAGCGACTATATAAAAACTTATATTCCAGATATGCTTCACAGAACAACCTCTCTTTTCAAAACACACTTCAGATAAGAATGTAAGTGATCACACTAGCTCATACCAGAGAGTCATGCAGCCAAGTGCTCTAACCCTCAACAGTGGCCAAAAATAAGTGCCTCAAGGAAGGCATAGAGATAAGCTATGTAATAATGCTCCCCTAGCTTCCATCAGTGTGTAACTACAGCACTGTCGGAGAAAAACTGGTACCTAAATCAACACAAAGTTTACCAGAGCAAAGTTACCCTTTCAAAAACATTCAGTCCATGAGAAGTAAGTGGTAAAGCAACGCTGCGCAATTCCACACGTTGCTCTATGGGCTTGTATTTGTCAGATCTGGTGCTTAAAAAACATTAGTTGAATGAGTTCAAGTCTCTGTGTTAACTACTGCTTGAAGAGAACTGCTGTACAAACCACTGCATGTTCCATGTTCTGCTTCCTCCAACCCACCTCGAAAGGAGGCTGTTACCTGGCTGTTACTTTTCTCTTCCATTTGAAGGTGAAATCACTGCTAACTTTCCTTGTTCAACTAAATCCTTTGTAATTGCAGTATCTCGTGGATTATATAATTACAAAAGGCGTTTTTTGTTTTTTGTTTTTTTAAGCAAAAATATAGCACAAAGAAGAATTAGGAGTGAGATTTTAAAATTATGCCATAAAAGATTTGGGGAATTCTGCCACAATTAAGAGATTTCATGAAGTACAGAAATTCACACTCACCACCCCAGGCAATCTGCAGTCCAAACCTCACCCTCCTGCCACACAACATTTCCAGTGAATTCAATGGGATTTTGCACTACAGTTAAGCAGGTGCCTAAGTTTTAAGAACCTAGCATTTGGGTGTTAGTAAAAACAAAGAGCAGGAGTTGGTAACAATGAAACAGCATAAGTTTTAACATGGTTTAGTGGGTATAGAGGTGATGGGTTGATGGCTGGACTGTATCATCTAAGTGGTCTTTTCCAACCTTAATGATTCTATGATTCTATCTTCCACGGCAGCTTTGAGAGAGCATCAAGAACACAAAGCTCTCCAGCAACAATTGCTCTGTTCTGCTGGAGAAGTCAGGTAGTAAACAGCGTCCTACATAAGAAGGAATCCGTAAAGAAAACATTTGCATTCTAAAGCTTAGAACAGCAAAATCAGTTTGCTGCACACTCCTACCTCCTCTTTGCTTTGTTTTCAGCTACAGACACTAAAATGAACCACTTATGCTACACAGAGATAATTCCAAGTCTTCTGGGACTTAAGAAATGGATTAATGTTTCATATTTAAATAACAGGGAGCTGAATCACGAGGGAACATGAACGCATACTTATAATCCTCTATTTCTGAGCACCTACCTCTCATCTCCCAGTCATAGAGATACCCTCCTACACCCCTGAGAGGTACCAGCACAGAAATCTCCGGGGGGAAGAAAGTGGAAAAAAGCACTCCCTGCTTAAGTCAGCTGGCAGCATTACAGGGGTTTCATCACCTAGCTCGCTGTGCCAGTGGGCTGAAAGGAATGCTGAAGGTTAACAGACTAAGGGAGCAACGAAGAACCCAGAGACAGGGAGCTGAATGCGCTTTGACTTGTCATTAGCCAGAAACGCAGAAGCAAGGCGCAGACGGGGCCTCGTGGGCGCCACTGAAGAGCCGCTGAAGAAGACAGGCGGGCACAGGGTCTGTGAAGAAGAGAGTCGTAGTGCTACCCAGCGCTCTGACCCAGCCTCGCGGCAGAAGGGCGGGCTAGCAGCCGAGCTTCGGTCCTGCTCCCGCCTTCAGATCAGCGAGAGGAGCGAGCGCGGTCTCCTGTCTCGGAACTACGCCGCAGCGGCTCCCAGTTGCCAGCCCTTTAGTGCCCGTGAGAGCCTTCAGGACGTGAAGGAAGGCCATGAGGTGCAGTGAGCTGGAGCCGACAGTAAAACATCTCTGCACCAGCGCGGCGCCATCTTGCGTTACGGAAGAACCACAATGGCAGGCGCCATTTTGCATCTGAGCGGGAGAAGAGAACGGCCTCACTGTTTTCCTTCTGGGCGCCGCCATTTTAGGTTACGGAAGAGTCTCCGCCTTCCGTAAAGCAAACTCATAGGGCGCCGCCATTTTGGTTTACGAACCAGCCTGCGACCCGCAGGGGTCCTCACCCCTCCCTTCCTCCTCTTAGGTGTCTTCATAAAATGCCTGTGGAAAACCCCCTCTTTTTTCGCTCCGCTCCCAAGATGGCGTCGATGCGGGAGAGCGACACCGGCCTGTGGCTGCACAACAAACTGGGCTCCACGGACGAACTATGGGCGCCGCCGAGCATCGCCTCGTTGCTCACGGCGTCGGTGATCGACAACATCCGCCTCTGTTTTCACGGCCTCTCCTCGGCCGTCAAGCTGAAGTTGCTGCTAGGGATGCTGCACCTGCCCCGCCGGGCGGTGGATGAGGTGAGCGCCGTGCGGGGGCAGCGCGAGGGGAGAAGGAGGGATACGGCAGTGCCGGTATCATCTCCTCCACCCGCCTTTTTCTCTTCGTTGTTTTCTCGAAGCGTAATCCGCGGGGCCGCCGCCGCCTCTCGCGGCCTGTGGGCGGTTGGAGCCGGCCCTGAGGGAGGGGGCCGCGCCTCAAGGGCAGCGCTGAGCAGGGGAGGCCGAGCCCCGCTTCTCCTCCTCGCCTTCTGGGGAGGGGAGGAAGCGAGGTCCCGTCCCGCGGAGCCGGCTGAGGCCTGGGATGCGGTGTGGGGGCTCGGCGTCCCCTCGATAAAGGAGTGCAGCGTAGGTTTCGCTGCTCTTCTGGGCATCTGGCTGGTACTCGTCTTCTGAAATCAGTTTGGACCCAAAACCTTTCTCACACCTCCCCACGGACCCGTAGTTATGATATAGGTTTCGTGCTTTTGCTGCTGCCTTGGATGAGAGGGCTTTTCGGAGTCTGCTTTTGTTCCAGGATTAGGAGCAGCGTTACGGTTCTGCCGGCCAGGCACAGGGATGTGTGTAGGGCTGCCTCCTTCTCAGTAGTAGTGGCTGGCTGTGTAGGTGAGCTGAGCATCTCACGTTTAGGAAGGACAGCAGCAAGTGCTGAATCTTTGGGAATGAAAGATCTAGTGTCTGCGCTCAGCAGGGTTTTTACCCACTTTCTTGTAGTCAGTTTTCTCCTCAAGCAGGACCTGACACTTCTTGCTTTGTGTTACCTGTCTGAGAACAGCTGGTGTTTTCCTTTCCTCCCCTGGCCATTTGGGGTACAGCGAGCACTGTAATCAGGCTTCATAGGTCCAGAAGAGCTCCTTCGCTGGCTCTGGACCATACCTCATCTATAGCTGGCTTGTTCCTGCCAAACAGCAGCTGCTGGTTGTTGGTTGGAGCAAGAATGATTGAGAAACATTAAGTTTCTTCTGCCAAGTTGAGGAATTTCCATTTATGCTATGTGTGCCATGGTTTATAGTCATGGTTATGGAGATGGTGCACATTTAATTAGTCTGAGAGATTGTGGAGTCTCCTTCCCTGAAGATATTCAAGACCTGTCTGGATGCTTTCCTGTGCAACCTACTGTGGGGAACCTACTTTAGCAAGGGGATGGACTTCACGATCTCCAGACGTCCCTTCCTACCCCCATGCTTCTCTAATCTGCACCTCAGCTGTGCTTGCACCAGACCCTGGGATAGGACACAGCTGCTTTGACTTTATTTATATGTATACTAGGCAGGGTGTGGGGAGATAAGCACACAACCAGAATTACGTATTAGCTTTTATGTACTTCTGAGTTGAAAATGCATGAGTTTTGGGGACTACTTATAAGCTCACATAGGCTGTTGTGTATGTGAAAATTACCTGAAGAAGTGTGGAGTAATTGTAAAAATCTTTAAAATGATTCAAGTTAAAGAACCTTTACCTGTAAGAGCCTTAAAGCGAAATTCTTCATTTGGAAATCATTCCCATATGTAAAAATGTTTTAACTGTGGAAGTGTTTTATTAGTCCCTTTGGAAAGTCATGTGTATGTTTTCCATGCCATGTGCCAGTCTGTAGATGAGCTGGCATTTGGAAACTTAATAGTGTTAGAAAGTGTGTTGCATCAGCTTTGTAAAACTTTGAGCATCAAGATAGTGGATGCAGGATATAATAGAGGTGTGTTATGCAACATGTTAAATGATATTCCTTTTTCTGAATAATAGACTGAACTTAGTTTTCTTCTCAAACATCTTTTTAAAATTTTTTTTTCTTTATAATAGCATTTTAACTGGCATAGTGTAACATGGAAACAATTTGGGAACAGACATCTGAGTAAAAAATTATGTGGGAATCAAGAAAAGCGTGGAATTATTTGGCTTAGAAGGGATTTAATTGGCTACTGGTCTTTTCTAAACCTCTGTGAAGGCTGCAATCTAGACAAGCAAATCTTCACTCATCTCTCTTGAAAGCTTGGTCCTTAGCTGAAGTGTTACATTTCTTCTCAAATGTAATATCCTTGGTTTTACACTACATGTTTTCATTTGCTGCTCCAAATATTGTATACATATTAGTGACTTAATCCTGTGGGATAAATAATAAACTTGAATTTTTATCATGCTGTGAACCTCATTACAGCTTATTTGTTCCTGCTGACTAATAAGAATAATTGGCTCCCATTTTCATTTTTGCAGTTAAGTGTTTTGTATGCAGTTATCAAAAATATCCTTTCCTGCTGCAGTTCTCTGGGCAGAATTTGCAAGCTCTCAAATCTCGCTGCTTTTTTTTTCTAGATTATCGTGCTTATTTTAAACAATGCCTAATGCTCGCTGCAGTGCTGACCACAGTTTCGGTAGTGATTTTGGCAGATATTGCTTCTGTTTGGTTTGTCTGTAGCAGTCCTGTTAACTCGATTCACAATGGCAAGGTTTTGTGTTCAGAGTCAGAGTAATGTTAGAGTCAAGTCTGGAGGGAGGACTCTGTACCTCTGTGCTCTATGAGATACAGAGAAAGGAAGGCACTGCCTGTCCCTGTGGTGGTCAGCCCTTTTGTGACGGTAGCTATGGAGAAGAGAGCACAAATCAGGCTTTTCTTTGCTTGCGTGAACCAGGAGTCTCCTAACTGTGGAAATGGGAGCTGTGGAATAGTAGCACTAAGGACTAAGCTTTTGCCTCCCATGTCAGAAGAGGCAGGCAGGTTTTTTTTGGCCTATATTTAATGTTCTTTGTTTTTCTGGATGCAGAGGGGTTTATTTTTATCTAATGTTACTCTTGGCCACACTATGCTTTTTCATGATTAAAATATAAAACATATACTATGATGCTATTTGATCCATCTTAGTTTTGAATTGAGTAGATATTAATACTGCACTTTCCAATGCTTTTAGCTTAATGAAAATGCTCTGTAATATTACAGATGCTTATTAAACACCACCTTCTCTATGGCCCTGGAAGTTTAAAACTTGATTGGCTTTATTAGCCAGTGCACTTGTTTAAAGGTACAGCTACATGCCAATTTAGGCTTAATGGAAAGCAAATTAATGAGGCAGCTTTACAAGAAGTCTTGTTGGAGCTGTGACTTTGTGTATTCCTAGTAATATTTTCTTTTTTTTGTATACTCATTCCCACAGTCCTGTTTCTATGCTCCTCCTGCACAGCCATTATTAATCTCCCTTTGTCTCTGTTCCCAGACTTTTTCCATCCTGCCTGATCCTTTCTTCTTATGTTTCTAGTGATATGCTATGCCAGCAGGCTGAGAAAAGTACTTAAGATCCCTGGGTTTTAGATGAGAGAAGTGCCAGAACATGTTGCTTCAGATCTTGACGTTCATTCTTAACAAGATGCTGGTTGGAGCAGATTGGACTCTTGCTTGACCCAGTGTTGCAATCTTAATTACAAGTTTGAGATTATGGCTGTGCGATCAGCAGGAAAAAAGTAGGATTCTTTCTTAGCAAGGTGTACCTCACAAATTCTCAAACTACAGCTTTTTCTCGGCTGTGGGTTCAATAGCAAAGGGGGGAAACGTATATCAAAATCACAATTTGGAGAAAAGCCTGGGTCAAAACTCAAATCCAAGCTGACTAAATGCAAGCTTGTACTCAGGTGAGGTCTCAGCTGAGCTTGCAGCACTTGTTGGCGTGCTTCACTTGCCTGTGTGACAGTGATTGTTCTTTCTCTAGCTGCCGTGAGGCTTCTTGATAGTGTTGCTCGTCCAGTGCTAGGCAGACAAGTTGTTCTTCCACTCCTTCCTTAAGGGAACCAAAATTGTGAGGTGCAGGTGCTTGGACAGTGTTAAGTGCCTGAGCTGTAACTGCCCTGAATGTAGCGTGGGTGCAACTGCTTGATGCAGCAAGAGCTGTGGTAGGAATGTAAATAATACAGGTTGTAGCTCTGTGATTATTTATTTGTTTGCTACAAGGATGAGTTTTGTGGAGCAGACATGTAGGATCAATTAGGAGGATACAGGAGAGATCTTTCTTTCAACCCTTATCTTTGAGTTTTTCATGGAAGAAATTGTATTCTACACACTTGCCTCCATCTTTGGTATCCAGAGTCTTGCTGCTAAACAAGTTAGAAATAAACCACAGCTTCATCGGTTATCATGGCATGTTTTGAGGTGTGATGTGTAAAACAGCGCTGCTGGGAGATGCTTGTTTTCTGATGAATCAGATCAGTAATTCATTGGCAACGTTAACGTGAGCCTTAAACAAGAATGCCTGAAGGGCAAACTACCCTCTGTTTTATACCTGAGTAAAGTCAGAGGGCAATAAACTTGTGTGACTGAAAGGAATTGGGAAATGTCAGTGTTTGCCTGCCTCTGAGCGCTGAGGTACAGAGGGCAAAAATTTAGCTTTCATTTCCCAGAGTTATGTTAGATTAAGCTTATGAAATCTTTTTTTGTGTGAGAAAAGGTCAGTTCTAAATAAAGGGAAAGAATGGAAGCATTAAAATGAAGAGGAATCTTTCTGCTCATTTCCCTCTGTTCAGAAACAGGTAGCCATAGTAATTAGCTACGTGTGCCGTAGTGGGTTGTGAGAAGTCCAAAGTGAAATGTTATCCCTATTCTTAATTAAAACTCCTTTAATGCTAATATCATGCAGACAGAGTATGTCTAAATTACTTTCCATGGCATTATTGTTATATTGCTTGACAGATGACATGCTACATCTCAGAAATCTCAGTTCTTTGAATTTAATATATTAATGCTTACGTAAGAAGAGCAATGAAACAGGAGTTCAGTCTTCATTTTGGGGGTTTAAGCTGGCTATGAATGATGCAAAACAGGTGACTTAAGAATTCATAATACACTCAGTCAAATCCCAGCTGTGGTCTCTTGATAGCTTTTTTCCACAGTGCTATCACACGTTGGTCAGTAATTTAAAAAATGGCTGTGACAATCTTATTCATTCGTATTACATGTTCTTTCCCATTTTAAAGGTAGATGATTGAAAAATATATCCTTCTCACTGTTGAGGCTTTAGCTAGGTAGAAAACCTTGTTACTTCTGGTAGCAGAGAGTCGGGTGCACAACTTCAATAAGCAGATTTTGTTGAGCAATAGCTCATTAGCATGAAACAATTCTTGGCCTAAAATTCTGGGGACTTGGCTTATGTTGGTGTGATGTAGAAATGGTCTAGCTGCTGTTGTGTAGCACAAAGAGGGGTCCATCTTCATTTAGATGTCTGTTTAAATAACTTGTTTTCTAGTTGAATATTGTTAGCACTGACAAAGGTGTGGATACATAGAATTGTAAGAGGGCTGTAGAACGTACCAAGACAATACCATAAGATTCTGGCTTGTATTTAGTGAAAATTATCTGAGGTGAACAAAGCTTCGAGCTGTCAGAAGTTCAAAATGCACTTGTTAAATTGACCAAAAGCAACATCAAAAACAAATCTTGGTTCATTCTTTGCTTTGTTCTAGAGTTAATGTTTAACTGTGATGTAGTCTCCTTCTTCCCTTCCCTAGTAGTAAAACATTGTGCATGTTTATCCTAGTGTCTAACAAATATAAAATTAACCCAACTTCAACTTGTTTAAAACTGTTTCCAATTGGCTGATTTTCTTTTTCTTTTTTTGTTAGATGAAGGGGGCACTGACTGAAATTGTCCAGCTCGCTACCTTGGATTCAGACCCCTGGGTCTTAATGGTAGCTGATATTTTAAAATCCTTTCCAGATACTGGCTCCCTTAACCTTGATCTTGAAGAGCAGAATCCCAATGTTCAAGATATTTTAGGAGAACTTAGAGAAAAAGGTAAGTGTCTGTTGAGAATGATGGAAATGTGGGATCTCTTTCCAGGAATAGCCTGTCTCTGCCCGGGCAGTTGAGGTATCTGAGTGGTGTTGGGACAAGCTGTATGTCTTCTCTCAACTGCCGCAGTTCATCACCTGGTATATTCCTGAATGGGCAGCTGTGATACTTGAGGAATGGTAACCTCTTAAATTATCTTTCCACAAATCATCAGAGCTTGCATGTCAGGTGCCTACGTAATTTTAAAGGGCAACATTGAAGCTAATGTGGTTTCACTGGCTTTGTAGGCAGTCTGTATGGCAGTAGGCAGTGTTGGGTAATAACAGCTCGCCTTATTAATGTGCAGTAACAGTTTAATGTACTTCTGTCTTGTATGTTGTTATATTAAAGACTGCAGTAAAACTTTTTTTGCAGTACCTTGTGTGTCTGGGAGCAGCAACATTTGTGTTGGGCACATGAGGTGCCCTCTGTTCAGTCTTCCTTTAGCCAACAAATGGAGGAGTTAAGGGGACTGGTCAAAAGGAGAATTGAGTTGCAGTTGTCCAGCTAGCAAATCTATTCCTATTTAGGTGGGTTTGATTTAGCAAATTGTCCAGGAAAAAAAACAAACTTGTAGGCATTAGTGGTCAGAAGTGGCTTTGGAGTTAGGACTGCTGTATTGCTGTAAGACAATAATGGAGTGACTCAAACTTGTCTCTATGAAGAAATGAGCACCTTCCCTCCAAGGATAGGCTGAAAGAGTTGGGGCTTTTCAACCTGGAGAAGAGAAGGCTGCAAGATGACCTTATAATGGCCTTCCTTCCAGTACTTGAAGGTGCCTACAGGAAAGCTGGGGAGGGACATTTTATAAGGGCATGTAGTGACAGGATGAGGTGAAATGGCTTTAAACTGGAGGAGGGTAGATGTAGAATAGATGTTAGGGAGAAATGCTGTATCTTGAGGGTAGTAACACTGTAACAGGTTGTTCAGGAAAGCTTGTGGATGCCCACGCCTGGAGGTGTTTAGTCCCAGGCAGGATAGGGGTTCAAGCAAACTGGCCTTGTGGGAGGTGTGCCTGCCTATAGCAGGGGCGCTGGAACTAGATGATCTTACAGGTCCCTTCCAACCCAAACCATTCTAATTCTGTGATCATTTGTGTGTTTGCAGTTTTGGTTTGGCTTTTCATTCAATAGCTTCCTTTCCATGTTGGGCTGGATATCAGGAAAAACTTCTTTACAGAAGGAGCTGTTAAGCACTGGAGTCGGCTCCCCAGGGAGGTGGTTGAGTCACCATCCCTGGATGTGTTTAAAAACTGTTTGGATGTGGTGCTCAGGGGCATGATTTAGTGGAGGGTTGTTAGTTAGGGTAGGATGGTTAGGTTGTGGTTGGATTCAGTGATCTTTAGGGTCTTTTCCAACCTGAGTAATTCTATGATTCTATGTGTAGTTTTTGAAAGAAACTGAGGATTTTATCATTTTTATCTATCTTAAAACTGTAGCACGCTTAAAATTCCTGTTGTTTGACTAGATGTAGTTAGTATGGGAGCTTACAGACTTAATGTAGAAAGCACCCTAATAACTGGCTGTGTACTGTTCAGATGAGAACTTGATTATTCATGGTGTTTAAATGAGTTATCTAACTTCATTAAATACCTATACAGTCTAGTTGTAGAATGTTTTGCAATATTCTGTCGAAGAGATGCTTATAGCTCTGTGTACTGTTAACTCTTTATGCAGTAAGTGAAGGTGAAACATCAGCTATGTTGCCGTTGGAATGCCAGTACTTAAACAAAAATGCCTTGACAACACTAGCGGGGCCACTTACCCCCCCAGTCAAACACTTCCAGCTGAAAAGGAAACCTAAAAGTGCCACTCTCCGAGCTGAACTCTTGCAGAAGTGTAAGTAGTATTACAGCCAGTTATAACACTGAGTAACAACAGCAAAAGGAAAATTTCTCAGTCTTACTGTGCAGTGTGAAGACATATGCCAAAATCTCTTGCTATAAGAAATGTGACTGCACCCCAACACCTTCTTGACAGCATATGTGGAAGAGCAGGTGCAAGTCATTCTAGCTATGATTATATTAAGATGCTAATCTTGATTTAAATGTTGTTCAGACTTCAAGGGATACAAAAAGCTGTATCTTTTTAAAGCATAGATATGTCCTCTCATAAGTATATTTAAGTCAGCAGTGAAGGCTTGAGGGACAGCTTTGGTTAAAGCTCCTGAAACAATTTAATACGCCATATGTTTCTGCAATGAGGAGCAAGAGCTGCTAGTTAACGCTTCATTTTGCTCAGGATAGCTGTATAAGGGGTGAAAGCCAATAGTTTTCACTAACAAAAGGCAGCATGTGTATGCATCTATATATTGGTAGCTAATCTCACTGATCTTAACGTAGTTTCCTGTACCTGCTGCTGTGTTGAAGCAGCTTGATACTTTCTTGCATGTGACCCAAGAGATTGGTGTTTAAAAAAAAAAAAAAAAAAACACACCTGTAAATCTTACAGGAAGATGTTACATCTCAATCTTACATGGAACTTAAATTATTTCAATCTCTGTTGAATAAATTGTCTTTATTGTAGCTCTGGCCATCCTATCAGTTGCAGTTGTACCTGTTTTGCATTTCTCCAAGTATGTTGTAGCTCACAAATTACTTGTTTTTTTTTTTTTTATAATTGCAATATAGTTCTTGTTGATATTCATAGTTTTTAGTTAATTACATTTTATTGTTACATATTAGTTAATGTTTTCTATAGGAAACTATGTATTTTCTGGCACAGTCATTACAATAACTGAAGTTTTGGGTTTTATTTTCTTTTTGTAGCGACAGAAACTGCTCAACAGCTCAAGAAGACTGCAGGAGTGCCTTTTCATGCCAAGGGCAGGGGACTGGTCAAAAAGATTGATACAACAAGTATGGCTCACTCATATCACTTCCCTGAAAGAAAACCTGATGAAATAGCTTTGAAGTCTAAAATTACTGTTTCCTAGAAAAGCTTAATTCCTTCTGAAGCAAAATATATATCCCCTTCTTTGTCTCTTTACTGCTTTTCGAATGCTTTTAACAAGTCTTATGAGAAGGAACGGTGATGTTTTGTTAGATGTCAGTGTATCTGCCATGCTTATTTAGGATGCGTGCAGCTAGATCATGCCTACAGACTTCAGTAAGAACTTAATTTGCATTAATCCAGGAATAACTTCTGAGTAAGCTGCATCCCTCCAAGAGGGAGCAGAATGAGTGGCTCACAGTTATCTGTGGTCTTAGAACTACTGTAAAGTGGGTTGAATCTAGCTTACATTTATGATTCCCCATGGAGAAGGGGAGGGGAAAATAGTGGAGATAGTACGTGAAATAGTTTATGATTACTGCAGAGGATAGTTTGAACACAGGGTATAAGAAAAGTGCAAATCAATCTCAATCACACAGATTCAAACAGGGATAAGGAACACTTGAGCCAATAAATCATTCTGATATTCTTAACTACTTTCTAAGTGTTAACTAGCATAGTATTTTAGGGGAAGGTACACAGTAGCTAAGACTGTTTAATGTTGCTTCTATTTAATAGCAGTACTTGTTTTTCATATCTGTTAATGTAAGAGTATCAACTGTTCACTCACATTCCAGAAATGCCTAATTGTTTTTTTAATAAGTTTTAGGAGTAGGAAGAAGGTTTGAAATTAGTAACACTTCAGATAACATTATAGTTTTTCTGGCAGTCAATATGATGCTGAGATACAAAACTTGAGTATTTTCTTGGTGTGATGTTTAGAAGCTAAAATGCACTTTGTTGATGCATTTAATACATAGGTTTGAGTACCAGAGTACTTAGCCACAGGTCTGTGCAGGAAATGCAAGGAGCGTAGTTGTAATTTGCACTAAAAATTGTCCCAGTGTAAAAATTGACTGTCAGTTCTGTTGATGTTTGAGTTCTCATTTTAAGCCTCTGAATAATAAAGCCAGTCTTTAGAGTCAGGTGGTTTCTAGAAATACCAATTATGGGACCAGTTGGGATTTACAGCGCTGAAACACTGGTAAGAATTGTGCTATGCTGAAAATGTCTTCAGTAAAACATACAGTGGGGTTCAGAGTAACCAGCCTCAAACCAAAATTCTGTTTGACCTAAAATGTTGATTTTCGATCTGTAGGCCATAAGGCTTGATGACCTGATAAATACATTTGTCTATCTAATTTTTTAGCAGTTGGTGAACGAATGCTGTTTTCAGTGCTTATTTTAAGTGTGATGTCAAGGGACAACATTGTAAAGTCTGGGGAAACACCATCATAGGTGTAGCAACTTCTATTCTACTGAGCATTGTGGCAGCAAGTTCTTTTGTTTGCAGTATGGAGCTAAGTTGGATGCTTCCGGTGCAGACCATAGGTCCAGCATTTTAAACCCTTCTGTGAGACAGTAATTCATCATTCTCTGGATTACAAAAGGCTTGAGCTTTGCTGAGCCAATACTGCAATGTAATGTAACTTGCTAAAGAGCATCTTCATCTGAGGCAGCATCCTACCTTGGAGAATTTTGAAGCTATATCTTCATTTCTCCAAATTCCAAGGTGTTAGTGCTTTTGTTCCTTTGTGACTTTAAAGGCAGGAGCTGGAAAAGTTGTGAGCCTGGTTGTAGAAGCTGTAGAATCACAGAATTCCATGAGTTGGATAGGACCCATGAGAATCATAGAGTCCAACTCCTGGCTCTCCGTATCACCACCCCAAATTCAAACCATATTTCTGAGAGCAGTGTCCAAATGCTTCTGGAACTGTAGCAGGCTTGGAGTTCTGACTGCTTCTCTAGGGAGCTTGTTCCAGTACCAGTTTATGCTTTTATATTCAGAGGTGCAAAGTGCAATAGTTTTGTGGAGGAACCAAAAATTTAAATTTGGGTTGATGTAACTTTAATAAAAGTGGTGATTTGTGACACTTCTGAAGAGCTGGGGTGGCTCTTGTGCCACCAGGAATTCTCCAGGTGTGGCTCCCCTCACAGTACATTCTTGCATAGGAGTTGTGTGGTGCTGACTGCCAGCCTGCAGTGGTGGCACCCTCAATGAGGGGAGTATCCCAGTACTTCAGCTGTGATGTGCTGCCAGAGCTCTCCTGCCTTCTTAACTCTCAGAAGTAGGCAGCTGTGTGTTGTGCCTTACAAAGGTCAGTAGGTTGATCATCCTGCAAAAGCTTTGCCTTGAGTTAAAAAAAAAAAAAAAAAAGTGTACTCCACAAATGCACTGTGAATCTTGGTTATTCACGATGTTCTGCATGTTATGGCATCCACAAATAGGTCTGACTCTGACCCCTTTAGTCCTAACGCAGCCTGTGGTACGTTGAGACTCCTCAGTAAGCACGAAGGGTGAGCTCCCTGAAAGGAAGGAAGCACTGCAAAATCTATTGTAAGAATTGTAACAGCTTTTGGCCAGAAATCTTGGGTAGATACAGTTTTACCAAGTAGCCAGTTGTTGCATAGTTGAATAGTTGAAGTTTAAAGAGTAACTGGAAGCAGTAGGGCTGAAAACATTCACTCTTAATAGCTTGTATGGGTTTGAAGTTTGTTTTTGTAAGTAAGGAAAGTATGAATATATGTAGAAGAGTATATTCTGATAGCAGTGTGCTGATTTCATTACTTCATTTAGACCGTATAGAAAAATAATGAAGATAAAACTAATAAAAATTACTTAAACTTTGGGATTGCAAACATTAGTGGGGAGTGATTCTCCTTGTTTGGAAGATAAAATCCAATCTGAAGCTTGAAGAACATTTAGTATTTTGTAGAGAGTTCCATTTTAGACACTTTTGAAGTTAGGGGGAGTGTTACGAAGGGGAAAAAGTAAAGACCTCGTTGTGTTTTTGTAATTAGTGAAGCTGGTGTTTTAATTGTTACTTTTTTTGATCTTACTTAAGCACCACTCAAAGGAATACCAAAACAAGCTCCATTCAGGAGTACTTCAGCACCTAGTGTATTTAACCCTTCTGGAAACAGAAATCCTATTCCTCCTTCAAGAACGCCTTTGCGTAAAGAAAGAGGAGTAAAGGTAGGTGAATTCCTGCTCAGTTCTCCTCCCCATTGTAAAATAACTTTTTGCTGCTGTTTTGAATCAAGCATCAGTGTGTTAAAGAAAAAAAGTAAGGATAGTATTGAAGTAGTTTAAATTTATATTGCTGTTGCTAAGATTCTGCACTCTTTTCTTCAGCTTTTAGAATTCTCTGAGCTGGATATGGTAGGTGCTGGCCGTGAAGCAAAGAGAAGAAGAAAGACATTAGGTTAGTATGGAACACGGCTTTCAAAGGCTGTTAGGATACATGCAGATACACTGGTTTTATTCTTGATGTGTTGAAACTCATCTGCTAAGTTTACAAGAAAAATGGGTACAAACTTAATTATTGGGTTGTTCATAAAATTGTATATGAAGATCACTGTATATTCATTACTGTATCCTTTCAGCATATGCTTCTAAGGAATGTTCTAGCAAACTCTTTGAAAATGTGATTTGTTTTAGATCCCTGTTTAAATCAAATTTGGTATTTAAGCATATTTCCTTGAACTGACTTTTGTTTTTATGCAATAGATACAGAAGTGGTGGAAAAGCAAGCCAAAGAAGAAACGGTAGTAGAAAATGCTACTCCAGATTATGCTGCTGGCCTTGTGTCTACACAGGTATAAACAGAGCATCAGAGGAAAAAATCCTACCACGCAATCAAATAACAGAGATGAGAAAACTATGATGCGTGTTATTCTAAAACACTTAAACACTGTAATTATATTGTTCTAAGTTGTTGAAACAGACTTCAAATGTATTTTTTTTAAAAAAACCCAGCACGTTACATAATTATTTCAAAATTGCACTGTACTATCTTTGAACAATATTTAAAAAAAAAATCAGGATCAGGGTGAAGCTCATTGCTACAAGTTTATGATAAGGTATGG
Source organism: Tetrao urogallus (assembly GCF_951394365.1). NCBI lineage: Eukaryota > Metazoa > Chordata > Aves > Galliformes > Phasianidae > Tetrao > Tetrao urogallus. The sequence continues at coordinate 63,245,944 of NC_136817.1, forward strand.
CATTTATGCAATTGAGGACTACCACCTTCTGTCAGAAGTAGGGGACAGGAAGGTTCCCTACTGAAACAATGTCGAGAAACACAGTGAGGCATGGAGGGATATCTTAGGAGGGATAACTGAATGTATGTAGCTGAACAAGAAAGAAATCTTCAAAAATTCATCAGTCTTCTGGCTTGAAAAAAGAACCTCTATGCTAGTACTATTCTGGGGCTCTCTTCTCCATTTTCCTTTGTAATCTTGTGAAGATGTTGCTTAATTTAGAAGGCAGCTTCTTCTGAGGTCTCACATATGTCTGTAATGAGGCTAAGCCAGCCCCATTATTACTGAAAGGGAAGGAGAAATACAAGGAACTGATTTCTATCCAGAATACCCTTGGCTTATAATCTCTTCCTAAAACCCATGAAGTTCAGAGGTGGCCATTCCCTCTCTTAATGGCATTTTTAATCTTCATGAAATGTGCACGATATTGTGCTCTAAGTACAAAACAAGTGATTTCTTTTGCTTGATGCAGGATGGTATCTGTGTCCTACGTTGGTGATGATTGCCTGTTTGAGTGGAGACAGTCCTATTTAAGCTTTTACCTCTGGTTAGACCTTCTGCATGCTGATGTTCCAGAGGCCTTCTTTGCACTCTGTCTTTGGTACTTCACCAGGCGTAACACTTCTCGTGTTTTACAGAAACTTGGCTCACTGAACAATGAGCCAGCGCTACCTTCTACAAGTTATTTACCTGCTACTCCCAGTGTGGTGCCATCTTCCTCATACATCCCGAGTTCTGAGACACAGCCAGGTAAGTAAGACACTTATTTTTTATTTTTTTTTCTACTGGGACTTTATACCTCTGATGTGTTTGGTTTTGCTGGCTGACTTCTTTTATTTACCGACTTACTGTTCTTCAGCTCTGGAACTCTTGGCAATCTGAAAACCCACCGCAGGGAGGTTAAATTACCTAAATATCTGCATCTAAGAAACAAATAAAGAAAATGCTGATTTTTTTTTTTTTTTTTTTTTTTTTTTTTTTTTTTTTTTTTTTAAAGAATTAAGAAAGGCTAACTGTTTTGCTTACTTAATTTTGTAGGTTATTTTCTATCCCTGTTACAGGAAATACAGCGTATTTTTTTAATTTCCAAAGAAACACTAGTGAGACTTATATTTATTTATATACATGTTTGTATAAATAAATCTTAGAGTATATGCTGGGAATACACACACCCACCTCCATGCACTTAAAGAACAGGTAATTGCTTTCAAGTGCCAGATATGTTCTTAGAAACAAGTACTATTTACTTTGACACAGGCATTCTTTTCCACTTTTCTTTTACCTTTTTACAAGTTCCTGCATATTTTGAAGGGGGGGAAAAAACACATCCTTTTGTAGAAATCCTTTTTTTCCACTCTTTAATACACTGGCCTTTAATTTCCCTTCCCTGCTGCATGTGCAGTCTTATGGCAGCATATCAACTTGCACTAACAAATGTACGTGACTGGGGTTCATTACCAGAGCTTGTAGTTAACACAGAACCAGCTCTGCAGTTTGTGTTATTTTTGTTCTTGCTTGTTAAATGTTACTGTAGCTTTTCCCTGTATGAGCTGTGGCATGTTGGTCCCCGTAGAAAAAGTCATACAGAAAAACTAATCACTTAACTTGGCTTGGATGCAGAATCTCTCTGAAGGTCTGTGCAAATCTTTCTGACAGTAAATTGGCATCTCTGGAAGGAATGCAGCCAAAAGCACATCAGTGTTGTCAGCAGCTAGTATTATTTTCCAGAGCGTTGGCAGTGTATTCCACATCACAAAAAGCCTAGTTTAAAATTCTCTATTGTCTTTGTCTCCTGTTTTGTTTTTTTTTTTTTTTCATTTTTTTTCTAACTTTCCTTACAGACAAGGAGTGCTGTTTTCTTAAAGACCTGTTAATTTGGTTTCTTGCAATCTGATGTTGTGTAATTAAGATGTACGTTACTTTATGCAAACTGATTCTGACACGGGGTGAAGCTGGTAATGAAAGTGGAGATTTTTACAGAATGATGCTTAGAGTCATTATGATAAATAGAAGAATTGGGAATTTTAGATCCTTTTAAAATCCATTGGTGATGCTGAGCCTTGTTTGTGGGTTATACTTTTAATTACTCTGTTTTTTGCAGCTGGCTCTGCACGAGAGGCCTTGCAGACTAACAGGCAGACTGAAGAGCCTGCAGCTCCAAATGCTACCACAACTCTTCCTGCGCAATTCAAGCAAAGAACTCCCATGTACAACAGTAACTCAAATCCACCTGCAACTACGCCTACCTCACCCCTCACACCTACCACACCTCCTGCCATCTCCCCTGCGGCACAGGCACCACAAGTGGCCCCTCAAACTCAACAACAGCCACCACCGAAAAAAAGCCTCTCTCTTACAGTAAGTAACAAATAGGTTGTTGTTAGCTGATGCTTTTGATGTAGGTTGGAAAAGCAAAATTTATTTTCAATCTTACTTAGAAGTTTGACAATGTAACTGAGCTGCTTGTTTGCAACCAAAGATAAAGAAAATATTTGTGCAGCTTCATTGCTGCTTGAAATGTTAATCACAACTTTTTATTTGTGCAATGTTACTGTTAGAGTAAGATGTCTTTATTTATGTTTATTTATGTCTTTATTTCCTGCTGTTCATTACATAAAACAACGTGCTCCTTGTTGCAAAGAATTTGGGAGAAAGGCATAATTCCAGCAGTGCCTTTAGCCTTGCTTATAGCATAAGCTGCTAGAAGAGGTCGTGTTGTTGCACTGGTAGGAATGAAGGTATCAGTAGAATAAAGGCAAAACTCTTGATTTCTTTTCTTGCCCCCCTCCCCCCAGATCTGTTATCAGTTTTTAAAAGCCTGGGAGTACAGAGGTAAATAAATAACGGTTACCTTGAAGCTTCTTACTGTTCCTATGTTTGTATGTTACGCACATGCTTGAAATGAGTCAGGTAACCAATTTGAGATATAACTGTCTCTGAAGACTTCACAAAGCACCTCTGTAAGCCCAGCTTGCAAGATCTGAACCTTAAGAAGCTTTGACTTTTCAGTAGCTTTGCTTCATTTAAAAAGAAAAATCTTCCCACTGAAATTACTGCAAGTCTGTGTGTTTTAGGATGTAGAGGCACTTTTAAAATTTAAACTAAGGTCAAAACACAATATGGAGTGGGAACAGCAGGTCTCTTAACACATGTTTCTGTAACTGTTTAAAGTGCCTACTTCTTCAGTGTAAGTTTCAGAATTGTCACTGCTGCAAGTGTTAGATACAAGCATTAAAGATGAAAAGCTTTGCGGTTAAGGTGTTTATTTTATGTTTTTCTGCTGGAATTCATATTTGTTGTGTCTGTTACAGAGGGAGCAAATGTATGCTGCACAGGAAATGTTCAAGACTGCAAACAAAGTTACAAGGCCAGAAAAGGCTCTTATACTTGGATTCATGGCAGGATCCAGAGGTATGTATTGAAATTAAATTATTTTGCTTTTCTATCTGCAGTCTGAAACAAAGCATAGCATTTCTGAATGCGCGTCTCCTGCTTGACCTTCACTCAGGGTGTGCTAGAATCTAGTTTACTCTGGACTGGGATTATTGTAATGGATTAAGTTTTGGCTACCTGGAAGTAGTTTTTAGTCTTTTTCTCATAAAAATAGAATAATCTCAGAGCAGTCACTGAGCACAAAACAGAACTGAACCAAGCACGTGCGATACTGCTTAGTAGTTGAGGAGACTCAAGCCTGTCCAAATGGAACAGTAAACAGGCTGATTGGGTTCTAGTATTCTGCCTACAAGACAGAATGCAAATTCTCCCATAACAAGCTGATGTACAAATTGTGTAATACAGAGCCTCTTCAGTAGCTCTGGAACATCAGAAATGCAGCAGCTGTTTTCTCCTACTTCAGGTATAGATGCTGAAAATCATAGGGAGATGAGCTGTAGTCTTGTTCTTGTATATTGCCCTTGATAGACCAAGACTGTCTACTCAGTTGTCTACTAAATGTAATACGAGAAGGAGCCTAAGAGTTTTCAAGTGAACTTTATCATCTGCACTGGCTCTGCTTTCTAGGTTGATATTTGAAAGCTCTTGTCAGAGGAGTGCTGAAGTCTAAATGTGGCTTATGCATTTGGATTAGTGTAGTACATCATTCAAGATAGCCAGGATAGAGTTACTATGATGATCCCAGGGCTTAAAGAAAGTTTTGTGTTTATTACATTCATGGGTGCTCTTCCTACCACTTCAGAACACTGTAGCAGGATGTACTTTAATACCTATATTGATATTTTTGTGATGTGAGGTAAACATTATTTTGACAGTGTGCATGTGTGTTTTCTGCATATGTGAATTTTTACATATGTGAATATACATAAGTAAATAATATAAATTCCTAGCTAGTAATGTCAGTACTTCTTGAAAGTTGGGGAAATAACTTTCAACTAGGATATTCCTGATTTTCCTGACTGTCAGTTCCAATAGTTGGACGTGTAACATTTGGTACATGTGCTGGAATGGAACCAGGCCTTATAGATTAGTAATTTCAATGAATCTGTTAAGGCTTCCACAATTACTAAAACTGTTGAATTCTTTAAAATATGAAATGCATTCCAGATAGAGCAAGTTTGGTAGGTTCAAGCTTGGCAAATCCAAAATGTAAAGTTCTTGAGGCAGATCGAAGAGGCATTGGCATGCTTCCCTGCACTGACTCACTTCTGTTCTTCCAATTACTTTGCCTTTGAGGTTTATCTTTAGAGGTTTGGTTTTGTTATAAGAGAGATAAAGTCCGTGATGTACGGAGTGAAAAAAGTCTTTGGCCACATGGTGTAGAGATAAACCCAGAACTAATAGAAAATACTGTGTATTTTTCAGTGTAAGATTTTGAATCTCCATCAAGTGCTCTTCACTTTCTCATAATGCTAAAATGTTCAACTTGTTTCTGTTTTTGTTTCCACAGAGAATCCTTGCCAAGAGCAAGGTGACATCATTCAGATTAAACTTAGTGAGCATACAGAAGATTTACCAAAGGCAGATGGCACTGGCAGCACCACTATGTTGGTTGATACAGTCTTTGAAATGAACTATGCTACTGGTGAATGGACCAGATTCAAGAAGTACAAACCTATTACTAATGTTTCTTAAGAGTTGCAGCGACAGCAGACTGGACCAAATCAAGCTTAGAGTCAACCAGCTCATAGAGTATGTCAACTGTACAAAATGGCATTTGTGTACATTTATTACCCTCCAGCATAGAAGCTGTGGCTCTTCAACCTAACTGGGCTCAGTGAATGCAGAAGAAGATGGTGTTGAATTTACTTTTTTCCTTTTTTTATTATCTGGAAAAGGTGATTTGAGGGAGGAAGTGGTTGGTGGCTTTTTATTCTGTTTGTGTTTTTTTTTTTTTTTTTTTTTATGCAATTTAAGATGCTGGAAGAGGAGAGGAGATCACAACGGAAAGATTAAAGATGGGAGCAGTTTACTTCTGAGTACCTGAAGAGAAGACTACTGCACAATCATTCACAGTTTACCATTTAAACAAGGGCACAGATCTTTATTTTTTAAAGAAACGATTTTCTTTGACTACATGGGTTCCATGAGCACATGGAAGCACACATGGGCGCTTTATTTTGTAATTCAGGTGCAGTACACCTAAATACTGCAGGTGATAGATACCTAGTGTCTAGTGGTACCCACTGTATGTTCAGCTCATTTATTCTTGAGGCATAGGATGGGATTGAGTATCTTTAATTTGCTATATTGTCTATGTCCATACACAGCATGAGTTAATCTATGTTTGGCATTACTTGAGATCAAGAAAAACTAAATATCATAGTTTTCTGATGGGGAAAAAATAGCATAACCAGGGAAGAATTGAAAGGAAGCAGTGGGCTGCTGCTGTGTGGAAATCATAGTTCTTTGCCATGTCATTTTTAGGGTAAAAGCTTATCAGTGGCTATTGCATGCCAAGTCCTTCAAACAGCCTGGGAGGAAACAAGGCTAGAACATATCAATACTGATTGCAGCATTTTTGTTTTTTAAATGGCTCTGGAGATGGTTGCATCAACCAATCTCTGAATAAGATGATTAGGAGGTGGTGGTAAAGTATGGTTGGTTGGGCAGTCATAAGGTGCTTGATTACCTTATCCAAAAAGTTCAGAATGAGTATAGCTGTGGTTCCTACCTGTGTAGTTATCAGTATAATCATTAACGTGGCTGCAGTTTTCTGGCATATAAATGTGCCTTAGATGTATCCCCTTCTAGTAGAAGCACATTTTGATCTTTGTAACACCATTAGTTTCAGCTGTCCTTAATTGTTCAAGTATAGCTTGCATTTATTGCGAGGGATTGTGTACATAGTTCAGGATTCATTGTTTGGAGCCTTGTTTGCATTCTTCGAGGGAGACTTGGTTTAAATGTCTGGTTTCTGCCAGTGCTTGTGTTTAGAGCTGTGCTTAGTTGGGAATGGTGCTTGGAAGGAAGAAGTACAACACAGTGCAGTGGGTTTTCTGCTGCTGAGAGGGTACCTTAGGCTGACTGGAGGTTCATGTTAAAGTGGAACTCGTAGGACAAAATGAGGTGTGGTTTTTTTTTTTTTGTGTGGTGGTGTTTTTTTTTTTTTGTTTTTTTTTTTTTAAGAAAGCAGACCAAATCCCTTCAGTACACGTAACATAATAAGATGTTTAGGTGATTGTTTAGAATATTTTGTATTGGAAAATTTTTATTGCGTTTTTATTTTTAGTTTCTCAAAACAATTATCCAACTGAAGAGGGAAAGTGTAAGTGAGAAGAGAATCTATATTTACAGCATTTTAAAATGTGACCAAAGTTATAGATTCCTTCATTTTATTTGAGCAAATAGACAGAATGTTCTAGCTCCTGTAGTGGGCAGGTCATTTAATGGCATCTGCTTACATTACGGAGTGTTGTGCATGTTCTAGTGTGAACGTTGGGCTCCTCATTTCACCATCACACTGGGGGCTCTCCTCCACCTCTTATTAGCCCGTTTCAGAAGCAGTGCAGATTGTGATTCTGATAATGTTTTTTCCTGTAAGCAGCTAGAGACCGGCCTGACAAGTGAGGATTAGTAGTGGGCTTTAGTTTTAGAATGAGTTCAGTAAAAATGCATTTTCATGGCTGTAACTTATTTGATTATATCTTACACAGTAAGGGCTAATAGTAGAATATGAAAGTATTCATCTTTTAAAGTAAAGGTTTAAAAGAAAGTAACATTCCTTTTCTTGTCTGCATTCAGATTTTTAAAGGTTTTTTTTTTTTTTTTGATGACCATTTTTCTTTAAACATGTATAATAGTTGTCTTAAATGTTCCTACTTGCTAGATAAACTGCAAGTACCAAATATAATTTTAGAATAAATGTTTTAGAAAATTGGCTGACTTGGGGGGTGTGCACTGTTACTGTAAACTGCTCATTTGAGATCCTTTGCAGTTTGGTAATGAGAAGCAGCTGCTGCATGATGACTGAGCTTTCTTGAGATCAGTGGAGGTGCTTCACTTACCCTGTAGTCTGCACAAGTCTGTATTTCAACCTGTCGTGCTGGGATGAAAGCAGCCATCCCTTCTCTTCAAGAAGTCATTGTAGAATAAATTTGAGTCATCTGAACGCAGATAGTGTTGGAAGCCTACCGTGCTGCTACCAGATCTTATTTGCTGTGTAACAAAGTTGATCTGCAGGCCTGCTTGAAGTCATGCCCAATATATTGAAATTTTAAGCAGAAGCATAGTATATTTTTAATTGTTAGGTTATTAGGATGAGATGGCGCTGCAAAATAATTTATTTTTAAAAGTGACTTTATGACACTCAACACTATAGCATTACTGCAAGTTGATTTGTGAATCTTGAAAGGTTTCTTAAATGCCTAAAGAAAGGGAAGATTTTGCAATGTTATGGTAAGAAGTGAAGCTACATGGAGCTCTTTGATCTGGAAAAAATGTAGTGTGCCAGGCAATTCAGACAGGACATCGCCAGCATCTGAATTCCAGTGTAATGGAATTGCTGCAGACAGAACACTCTGGCCTTGGAACTTGATATTTTTTAATCTTAAATATTCAGTCACTTGGCTGTGAGCTGGATTCTATACAGTGATGCTCAGCGTGTGCTGCAAAACTAAACAAAAACTCTTGCTGACTCCAGGATGATGTGCGGTGTACTAACCGAATGACCGCAGGAGTTGTGGGTTTTCTTACTTCTGCGTTCTTTCCCTTTGCCCAAGCGTGAAGCTTTAGGAAACAGCAAGCCCAAACTTCCTAAGCGTGTTACTGGACCTCAGCAAGGCAAGATGTCCCATTTTCTTGTCTTTGCTTGTAAACAAGCACCTGTGAGCATGTCAGGGCACAAAATGAACACAATGTGGCTTGTAGCAATGAAAGTGGCTTTTTTTTTAACCTGTCCTGTCCAAGTGTGTGAGGTGGGGGATGGAAAGAACACATACACACACATACAGGCTTCTTAAGAACTTGCCCTACAAAGTCCTAGGTTTCTTCAGGCTCCATTTTCTTCAAGAGTGAGGACTTGAAAGTGAAATGAGTTTAATGAAGGTGAGCCCAAGGAGGATGTTGAGCAAGAGTACCGATTACAGATTCCTTCCTCCTCCTTTTTCCTGCTCTAGTGCTCTGTAGTTCTCTCCGTACAATGCTATTGAGACTTTGTGTGGTTAACACTCTTGTGTTGGGCCAGTGTTCTGTGGGTTAACTTCATTTTCTGCTGGTAGCTTTGCTGGTTAATCTTTCAGTTAAATGCCATAGGATACTGGATGCGATGAGGGGGAACTTTTGGTGGTTGCTCAATACCTCTGTGTGAAATTGGTAATATCACTAAATGATGTCTAAGTGCAAACTGTTGTCTAGATAGAAGCTTGAAACTTTGACATCATACAGTTTAAGAGTGAATCACATTCTCATAGTGTAATCTGACTGGAAAAGACTAAAAAATGTTAAGCCAGAGCCCTCTGGGAATCTGGTGCCTTTAACAAGAAATGTCATTTTGTGAAATGTTACATCTATTGCATAGTCTGTATGTTTTCTATTGTTTTGGTTTTTTTTGTACAGTTGTAAATTCAAAATATTCTGTCTTTGGGTACGTATTTTCAGTGTAATACAGTATGTATAATAAAAATTTAGATTTTCTATGGAAGCAAACCATTTTTTTAATACTTACATTATGCACATCCATTCTAAATGTATCCCATGGAAATGTCAGCTTTGCAGTACATCTCCAGAAGCGAAGCAATGCTGGCATGCAGTAGTTTTGCTGGTTAGGATAGTTGTGAGGAGGAGGTGTTAGCAAAATACCTGCCTCTGCTTTCTGGGCTGATTCGACAAAAGCTGGTTACCCCTGGGTGGTAAGGCTCCGCACTGTGTGGGTGTGCATACTGTTCAGTGCTCAAGCCATCAAGCCACAGCCTGGGCCTGGTGGATCGAGGAAGGTGCGCAGCGTGTGGCTGGCCCATTGGCATCAGGTGTGGAATAAGCCCTGCTTGCTGTCTGCCTCCTGTGGCTGAGCTACAACAGCGGCTGTTTCTCTCAGTCCTGGAGTGCTGTGGAAGACTTCTGTGGTTTGGTTTTGTCTTTATGCTCACAGACTGCAGTCTGGTTTATTCTGTGATAAATGTGAAGACTGACTTCTCGATGCTGAGCGATACAGACCTGTGGCTGGCCTCATCCCAGCTTTCTTATGTTGGAGCCTTGTGACACGGCTCTGTTACGCTTGCCTGCACTTGTGTGGTGCCAGGCATAGTCTGAGGTTTTTTTTCCTGTCGGATCGACCTTATCAAATAGCCGGCAAGCAAATTCTGTTCCAGGTCAACTGCTCTGTTAAAACACTTGTGACAAAGCTTTGAGAGTAGATTGGGATGCACATTTCACTTATGTCATAGAGCATTTGTTCTGTGAAAGGTTCTTGGCGTCCATGTGGGTGACTCACTAATACATTTTACATGAATAAGGATGTGCCAGGCTGCCTTGTCTTCCTGAGAACGGCCTATTCAGAATTGGACTCATCTATTTTTAGTGATCTCTGTCACTAGACATTTTGGACAGCATAGCTGGCTCAGGCAAACAGAGCTTTTATTACATGCTTAGGATTCTGTTCTAATACCAGGTTTCACGGCTGACCAAACACTGACCTTTCTAAGACCCGCACTGCCTCGTCAGATACTGTCCTAAAGCTGATACATTTAGATAGAACCCAGAATTCATTTTTCTCCAAGCTCTCTTTCTCTCAGGTGTGCATGAACGTGTTCTCCTGACAGCAGGAAAGGAAAAATAAGGCATGAAACAAAACTGGTGAGTGAGCAGAAGTGATGATGTCATTTTTAAAACCTGCTGTGTTTCAAGATGGTTCCAGACCAGAGAAGGTTCTCCCAGCTGGTTCCAGAGCGTGGTTTTAAAATAGTGCTTGCTATTAAAATATGCTTACTGCTTCCTGATACAGTACGAGTAGGTATTTCATGAAGGAGGCAGGTTGTGGGAATCGCCCTGGAAGTTACTGCTGGAGAATCTGACTTTCTTTTGGCCATTTTTACTGTTTATTTTCAATTCCCTCGAAATCCGAACGATAATGCCTCACGCTCTTCTTTTTTGAAGCGTTTGCTTCAGAATAAGACGTATTATTTCTATTACTTCAGCTTCCCTGCTGGGGGTTTTGCCCTTCCATTTACACAACACTTATGAAGGTTCCTGCTGGTGCCGTTATAAAACATCACTCTTACTTTGGTGAAGGTGATTTTAGTACCGGCTCTGAAGGGTATTGGTGTGTCTTTCGCTTTTCAAAGCTGTGGTGCCATCGTGTGGCCATTTGTACTGGTACAGCTATTAGCCTGCTCGGAGCACAGCAACGGTGTTCTTGCCTTTGGGAGTGCTGGCAGCTCTGCCTTGCTTTTCTCCGTTCTACCTGCCTGCAGTTGTCTTGGCGCTCCTCTGGGCACCTGCAAGGGGGGTTCTGAATTCCCACATGTCTGAGAGCAGTGTTCCAGCACTTCTTGAGCTCCAGCAGCTCAGGGCTGCACCTACTGCCCTGGGCAGCCATTCCATGCCCACCACCCTTGTTGCAGACCCTTTCCCTAATCCTGAGCTGCCCCTCCCCTGACACAGCTCCATGCCATTCCCTCGGGCCCTGTTGCTGTCACACAGAGCAGGGCTCGGCAATGCTGCCCAGCTCCCTGTGAGGAGCTGCAGCTGCCATGAGGCCTCCCCTCAGCTGCTCTACTCTGGGCTGAGTGAACCACTGACAGAAACCGATGCAGCTTGGAGGGTGGCAGCTGAGGGTGCTCGTATGTGGCTCAGGTCCATCAGCTGGGAAGGGCTTGAGAAGGGCTGTGATGCTGGCAGGGTGCTGTGTGTAATGCATATCTCTCTCTCTGCCATTCTGAAGACCTCCAGCTGGAGTTCAGTGCTTTCAGAACAGGCTGAGCTCAACAGAGCTGTGATTTGGGTTGTGGTGGGGCTTGTCTGCATACCCATTGCAGGAAGAATGCAGAGCAGCTGGAGCAGGTCTAGAGGAGTGCCGTGAAAGGTGCTTAGAGGGCTGGAGCACCTTTCCTAGGGGGAGAGGTTGAGGGAGCTGGGCTTGTTTGCATGGAGAAGAGACGGCTGCAGGGAGATCTCACTGAGGCCTTCTAGTACCCAAAGGGAGCTTACAGGCAGGAGGGGGACTGACTTTTTACACTGACTGATAGTGATAGGACAAAAGGGAATGGCTTTAACCTAAAGAGGGGAGATTGAGGTTAAATGTTAGTAAGAAATTCTTCACTCAGAGGGTGGTGAGGCCTGGGAAGCCTGATCTGGTGAGGGGCACCCAGTCCACAGCAGAGTGGTGAGGTTTAAGTTCCCTTATAGCCCAAACCACGCGATGATTGCCTCAGTTAAAATGGGAACTGCTTTGAGCTGCAGTTCTTCCTGAGTAGTTCTTGCTGCAGGAAGCCCTAGGTATCTAGAAGTGCAATCCTTCCCTCTGAGGAGATCGCGGGGCCTGGCCTGCAGCCCGGCCCAGTTCTGCCTGTTCCTCTTTCCTCAGCACCTTGCTCCTCTTGCATGAGTTTTTGCATGGGAAGCGAGCAAGGTTTGCTCTTTTGCTCCAGGCTTAGCTTGCACTGCACCTCGAGGAGGCCTCAGTGAGACCTGCTGCACCCTCTGTGCACAAACACCCCCTCTTTTGGGGGGAGGCTGATCCGGCCCAGCCGCATGATCGCAGTCAGGTGACGACATTGAGCGCAGAAGCGGTGTGGGATAAGCAGCTTAGTGAGGGAGATCAGCTGCTGCCCCGGCCCTCTGCGAGCTGTTAGTGCTCAGGGAAAATGAGCGTCTGGCCCCCTCCTCTGCTCTGGAGCTTGACCACGGCGTGTCTGACAGGTGAGCCCTTCCAGTGCCGCTTTGCTTTGTGGGGCTGAGTGCGGGGCGTGGGGACACGGTGTGTGCTGGTGAAACCGCTGGCCTCAGAGTGTGGGGTGGGCAGGGGGGAGTGCTGGGAACAGTGCCTTAAAGGGGTGCAGTGCTGGAAGTGGGACGAGCAGCCTAGCAGTCACGGAATCACAGAGCTCTTTGAGTTGGACAGTTAAAGGCCAGCTAGTCCAAGTGCCTGCGATGAACAGGGACACCTACAGCTCCACCAGGTGCTTTGTAAAGAAAAGGGAGTAAGTTCAGTCACTGCAGACTGAGTGCTGTGGCCTTATCTGAAACCCAAAGGAAGAAACATTCCCTTTCTTGGGGGTGTTCTGGTAACCGGGTGATCCTAGGAGCACGTGTAAAAGTGCCTGAATATTTCTGTACTGATGTCCCTGCTCCTGCAGACCTGAGGCACTCAGTGGGTCGGGGACTTGCAGGGCCCATGGTGGCACTCAGTGGGTCGGGGACTTGCAGGGCCCATGGTCACCAGCTGGAACAGAGCTCCTCAGTTCCTTTCCCCCTGCCCACCAGGCAGCACTGTGCCGGGCGGTGCTGGAGTGCTGGCACAGGAGCCAGAGATGCTGTGGGATCTGCTTGGGGATTTCAGTAGCTGCCTGGTCGTGGGCCTGGGCACCCTGCTGGTGGTGGCCCTGCTGGGGTAGGGCAGGGCCAGAGGGACCCTGAGGTCCCCATGCTGTGAAAACTTCTCAGAACAATTCTTAGGCCATAACCTCTCATCTTAAAATGCCCATGAGGTGGTGGAGTCACCATCCCTGGAAGCATTCAAGAAACTCAGAGATTGGCACTGAGGGACATGGTTAGTGGGGATGGGCTGATGGTTGGACCAGATGGTCTTAAAGGTCTTTTCCAACCTTTATGATTCACTTACCTGGGAGTCTTGGTGTACCTGTGTGTCTGGTACAGCCAAATCATGTGATGAGGTACAACCTGTAGACTGGAACTTTCATGGAGCTTGGGGAAATTCAGAAGCAGCTTATTCACATGTGGAATTCACCAAAGATCTTCTTTACACAGACAATTATTGACTTGGTTATATTTTATTTTGCTTGAAGTATTGGTTGCTTCAAGAACTGATGGCAGACTGATGTGGGGGAAGAGAAGCAAAGGAGCTGCCATCCTACTCAGGCCTTTTTTCAGTTCTCAGCCACTGCCATGTGCTTCACAGGTCAGCAGGGCTGCATGTCCTGTATGTTACAAAGGTTCAGGTCTGTCATCAAAGGTTCAGTAAGCTGCTTACCATGACATCCTCATGTCTGACTCACTGTAAAGTAGACTGAGTTAAGGCTGCTGAGTTGGACAAGGGGAACAGTGCATTGTGGTGCTGGGTCAAAGCGTGGCCGAGGCAATGTGGCCAGGAGCCATGCTTTCTGTGTAGGACGAGTGCTGATGACTCCTGGTCTCTAAGATATTTACCTTGGGCAAATAAATGTGAAACAAAACCCTCACTGTTAAATTCAGCGTTTCTCTTTTTGGAGAAAACAGCAAGATGTGGCAATGGCCCAGACGGCTGGGTGCTCATCTGCTGCCTGTCCCAGGAGTTACAGAAAGACTCAGTTTTCTACACTCTTGAGTACAAAGCGCTCAGTATACGCATAGCAGGGAGCCCTCTGAGCACTCTGTTTCCATGTGATCACAGATTTCTAAGGACTCTTTCATTCACTGTCCTGATTTTGCTATAGAAATGCAACTGGTGTTACCAGCCAACTTCATTGGCATGTTGTTGCCTATGCTGGGGTGGTGCTGAGCCCTGACACCAGAGATGTCCAGCATTGTGTGGGTGTATGTAGCTCGAAGAGTGAGAAATCAAAGGCTCAGGGAGAAGAAATCAAAGGAGGTGGCTTTGGGAAGATCTTTGCAGTGACCCATGCATCCCCAGCCACCCAGTGCCTGTCTGACAGTCTCTGAGCACCACATCATCATCCTGCTCCCATTGTTCCTCATCTGAACATCACCGTTGGGTGTCAGCTGTGCTCTTCTGTCTCCATTTCCCTCCTAAAGCAGCCCTTTGAAATAGTCCTTTGGTTTCCCTGTAGCAGCTGCTGGATTCTGGCAAGCTCAGAGGCTTGCACTGGCTGGAAGAGTGGGAACATGGAGTTATTGGGAGAATAATGTTTGTGGGGCCCAAGTCAATCCTGAAGTAACACTGATTTAACAGTTCTCATATGATGAGCTCCAGAAGGAGTTTGATTTCCTGCTAACTTTGATGCTTTATTGTAATGCTTGATGCTATTGGCAATTCAGAAAATCTTTTACTTTCAGAACTACTAGGTGTTTTTTTTTTTCCAGCTGTCCCCAGGAGTGGGGGCTGGACATGATCTGCAAACCTCTGACTTCAGTAACAGGTGTTATCCAAAAGGAAGGGATGTGTGCCCTGAATTGCTTACAGGTGTTAGCAGCTCACCATAATAAGGCACGTGAGAGGAAAAAGGCACTTAGCAGCCATAGCAGCCCGTTGATGCCGTATGAAGCTGGGTGTTTTCAGAAGCTGAGGTTATTCTGTGGAGGAAATCCCTGCCCTGAATTCCTGATCCAAAGTGGTGTGCCTGCTGTGGTGGCAGGAGTGGGCTGGGTTTGGTTTGCTTTGTTTGCTTGGGTTTCACCTAGCAATGCAATATGAACTTGCTACTTGTTGCATTTAGTTTTACAGGCTTTTCCTCCATCCTGAGACTGAGAAACATCCATTCCCTGTGGTCATGTACTTCTGAGATTACTTTCATCAGTAGACGCCATTTCAGTCTATTACATTGCACAGCAAAACACCCTGTGCTGCAATAACACCCCGCAGTTCTCTGAAGATTACAGCTCCTTGGCTGTGAAGAACTCCTGCTCTTACAGGGGAGGGATTTGGGAATCAAAGCTAGTCTGCCCACAGGCAGCTTCCCTTTGGGTTACTGGATGCATCCAGAGCAGCTTAAATAAAAATCCCAAACCCATGACTTTTCTTCCTTGATCCCTTTAACCAAGAAGGGATGAAACAGGCAGCTACTTGACAAGCATCTTAAATCAGATTCAGGGATCTCTGGGTAAGCTGAGCACCACCAGCAAAACCAAGTGTTTTAAGCAGTTCTCACAACCCTTTATCTTGGAGAGTCAGACCTCTCAGCTCTGGGATCAGCTTAATGTTTTTTTCCAGCCTAAATGATTTTATGATTCTAATGCATGTGCTTGACAGGGCTCTTGTGTGCAGGTGATGCTGCACGTGAGACACTGACTCCCACAGTGTTCTCCTGGGGAAGGTGGCAGCCCATGGCTTGGGCAGGCACACTCTTTGATGGGTAAAAGACTGGCTGGATGGCTGGGCCCAGGGAGTGGTGCTGAATGGAGTTAAATCCAGCAGGGGACTGATCACGTGGTGCTCCCCAGAGGTTGGTACTGGGACCTGTCCAGTTCAGTATTGTTATCAATGACCTGGTTGAGGGTTGAGTGCACCCTCAGTAAGTTGGCAGGTGATATCAAGTTGGGAGAAAATGCTGATCTGCCTGGGGTAGGAAGGCCCTTCGGAGAGAAATGGACAGACTGGATCACTGGGCTGAGGCCAAAGCTCGAAGTTTGACAAGACCAAGTGCCAGGTCCTGCATTTTGGCCACAACAACCCCAGGCAATGCTACACACTTGGGGCAGGGTGGCTGGAAGACTGTGTGGATGGAAAGGACCTGAGGGTATTCATTGATGGTCAGTTGAACATGAGCCAGCACTGTGCCCAGGTGGCCAAGAAAGCCAATGGCATCCTGGCTTGTATCAGAAATAGTGTTGCCAGCAGAAGCAGGGAGGAGATCACCCCCTGTACTCAGTTCTGATGAGGCTGCACTTCAAGTTCTGTGTTCAGTTTTGGGCCCCTCACTGCAAGAAAGACAGTGAAGGCCTGGAGTGTGTTCAGAGAAGGGCAGTGAAGCTGTGAGGGGTCTGGAGCACAGGCCTTATGAGGAGCAGCTGAGAGTACTGGGATTTTTTAACCTGGAGAAGGCTCAGGGTGACCTCATCACTCTCTACAACTACCTGGAAGGAGATTGTGGCAAGGTGAGGCTTGGCTTCTTCTCCGTTGGCATAACTAGTAATAGGACTGGAGGGAATGGCCTCAAGCTGTGCTAAGGAAGATTCAGGTTGGACATTAGGAAAAAATTATTCTAAAGAACAGTCAGGCACTGGAACAGGCTGTAGGTGGTGGAGTCACCATCCTTGGAGGTGTCCACGAAATGTTTAGGTGTGGTACTGAGGGACATGGTTTAGTGGGGAAATATTGGCAATAGGTGGACAGTTGGATTGGATGATCTTGAAGGTCTTTTCAATCTTGGTGATTCTATGATTCTGTGATGCTCAGATGCTGCCAGTGTTTCTGCATCGCTCTGTAGTGGAACGTAGCAAAGACAATTTCTGGACACCAAATGAGGACACAAAAGTTAAGACCTAATGATAAGCCTTCACTAAGGGAAGAACAGTAACTTGACCATTATGTTTTTTTTTCTTTCTCTTAGGTATTGCTTTAGGCCAGACAACCACCACCCAGGCCCCTGTTGCATCAACCTCGCTACTTCTGAGTGCAGCTACCACCCAAGTCCCTGTTCCACCAACCCCAATGTCTTCTATTGCCACAGCGACCTTGGCCCCCACATCCCCATCTGCAGCTGGAACAGTGACAAACCTCACCACCCCTACAGTTGTGCCGTCTGCTATCTCAAGCACAAACCCTCCCACTCCAGCTCTGCCCACCACCCCACACATCACCGCGCTCACCTCTGGGATTGCTACCACCCCTCATGCACCCACAGCACTAATGGCCACATCCAGCAGTGCCTGGGCCACCCCTCCAGATGCAACTGCATCTCCTGGTGTCCTATCGGTGGTCCCGCCCCTCAGCACCACTGAGCCCTCAAACTGCAGCAGAGTGAATGTGACAGCATGTACTCCTTGCTCCCCAGGGACCATTCCCAGCAGTGGTAAGAGCCAGGGCTCGCCCAAGCTTTGCTATGCTAGGTGGCAAAGGGAGTGACCAAGGGAGGAAGACCAGCTTGTGGTGGATGCTCTAGGGTAACTCTGCAGAGCACAGGAGGTAATTTTCACCACGCTGTGTACAGGATGTGCCCTAGCGAGACCTTCTCCTCTTGCTCATGCTTTGCTCCTGCAGTGCCAAAGACTGGTTTCTGCATGGAGAGGGGGCGTGGATCTGCTGTGAGCCACCACTGCAAGTCTCACATATTGTTCTGTGCAGCTCAGATTTGTTTTGTGGAGCACAGACCGCCAGAGCTCACATCTGGTGGGAATACTGCACTGCCTATGTGCAAAGGAAGGCTGTTTCTGCGTAAGGCAGATTCTCTGCTTTGGGGTTTTCTGCTTCCCACAGATGTAAATTTATCAGAAATCAAAGGAGTGCATTTATTTTAACTTTTGTGTGGTGGTGGGGAAGAAGGAAAACCCTCCTCTCTCCTCGAATTGGAAGAGAAAGAGCAGTCTTGGTAATTACCAGAAGTCTGTGTTGATAGAATTGGGATCACAGATTGCCTTACAGCTGTTCTCCCATCTAATGGCACACAGCAGCATCACTAGCATTAATGTTATTTTCTACCCCCCAAAAACTGTCTTGCTGGGGGAGCTGGATCCAAACACCTGTGCCCATTGCAATGATCTGTAGGCAAACCAAGGCGGTGGATGAGGGGTTGAAGTTAAGCCTCACGGTGCTGATCCTGCTCTCTCTGTCTCTATTCAGACACCTGGAGCTGCTCATGCTGCACAGAGGGCTCATGCTTGGACCCTGGTTCCTGTGCTCCTTGCCCGGCGGGGCACTACCAGCCTGCGAGGGGACAGCAGCAGTGCCTGCCGTGTCCAAAGGGACGTTACACCAAGTAGGTGACAGCCTCTGCTGGGTCTGGATATGGTTGTGTTCTTTCTCACAATGCTTCCCCATTTTGGCAGCTCTTGGAGCCTCCAGGTGCCTCAAATCCCTGAGGTGTCAGCCTGTCCCTGCACCAGGAGGGGCGCCAGCCTTGGTCTAACCCAAATTGTGGCCTTGGTGCCTTGGGGCATGGGTGGCCTGCAGGCCAGGCTTCAGTGCCACACCTTTGAAAAGATCATGAAATCATAGAATAGCTGAGGTTGGTGGGAGCCTCAAAGCCCACCCACTTGCAACCCCGTGCCATGGGCTGGTTGCCCCCCACTAGATCAGGCTGCCCAGGGCCCCATCAAACCCAGCCATGACCAAATCAGGATCTATCCCAAGGCACTGCAGAAATGCTTCTGCTGGGACAATGGAGAGTGTGACATGGAGCTGGGGGCAGCTGGAAGGAGGAGAGAGGCAACAGAGAGGAGCCATGGCAGCTGCCCAGGGCTTCATCAGCAGTGCTTCACATTTCTGTGATATTTGGAGAACCCAGAGTCCCTTGGCTGCGAGCAGCTCTGTGGCTGATGCAATCTTGTGTTGGTTTGTTTTAAGCTCAGTGTTTGCTTCTATTCCCGTTGTCTTCTTAATTTTTTCCCTCCACAAATCTTGCTCAGCCCTGGGGTTTCCAAAGGAATAAAGAGCATGTCTTTGTTTTCCTCTAAAGGCTGGCTGCTAACAGATTTTTAAACCCACATGCTTGTGGTTGGGAATTTGGCTCTATTGGTGATGAATGAACCAGATTTCCTCCTCCACTGCCTTCCTTGATGTCCTCCCTCTCCTCCCAGAGACCTGACATGGCACATCCCTATTCCCACAGTCCCTGCTATTTCAGATCAGGACTCCCTCACAGCAGTGCCTGTGGCTCAGTTCCCTTTCCATAGAACCACGGAACTGTAGAGGTCAGATGGGAACTCTGGAGATCATCAAGCCCAACCCTCTGCTACATCAGGTTTCCTACACTAGAATGAGCAGGAAAATGTCCAGGAGGATCTTGAATGTCTCCAGAGAAGGAGATTCCACAATCCCTCTGGGCAGCCTGCTCCCTATTTCCAGACTTGCTAGTGAAACAGAGCTGTGCTCCACTGTCTTGAGCACAGAGAAGCCTCGGTAAGATAAAACCGTGCTAACCTCTGCTTGATTCCCCCAGCACTACCAGCAGCACCATGTGCTCACCCTGCCCACCTGGCCACTACGCCAACGAGTCGGGGGCCATAGCCTGCAGCACGTGCCAGAAAGGTAGGGCTGTTTGTATGCAACCCCGTGCGCTCCCATCACACACTGCATAGGCTTTTACCCATGGCCAGATGCGATCACTGGGTTACTTACAAGCACTGATGAGTAAACAGGTTATTCTGTACAGGCCAAAAATAGGACAGCATATCTCTTCCCACAGTTATGGGTGTTCTTATTAAAAATGAAAGAACAGGTCTCACATGCAGTCACGCTTCTGTTTGCAGCAAGCTAATACCATCGGCAATACTAAATAGCACATGCAATGCAACAGCTACTCTGGATGCCAATTAAGAGCTCTTTACACATGCACAAGTCGTCCTTTGAAAATCTGTGCACAAAGCTGCTCGTCTCACACCCAAATCTTGGCTATCATTTGCTACGTTTGGGAGGAAAAACATAAATAAGCAGCAGTTGGAGGCTGTCATGGGTGACAGTGTGTGGCACCTCACTGCCTCAACTCAGTGGATTTTTACATTAGGTCACAGAGAAGGCTATGAGCACGCCCTCTAGATCATGCAATTATGAAAGTTAATAAGCTGCTTTTCTCTTGCAAGGTGAGGGAGGGGGTTTTGCTTCCCTCCTGCTCAGATGTAGCTCATGGCACATGTTTTTATGCCTCCTGCCCACACTGTGGGGGGTGTGAGCCCATTTGTTTGCCTGCAGAACAGGAACAACTAACAGCATGGGGACAAGGATGGCAAAGGAAAGATCCTGAGAACCTTCTCCTTTTTCCTCCAGGTTATTTTAGCTCACAGCAAAATGCAGCTTTTTGTCTGCCTTGCCTGCCTGGATCGTTCTGCAAGTAAGAAATCCTCATGTGACCTTAGCTGGGGTGGGGTGGCACATCTGGTAGCAGCCACTGAGCCCTGTTGCCAGAGGGCTCTGCAGGCTTTAGGGTTGGTGGTGCTGAGATTTGGATGAGATTCTACAAAAGGAGGAGGATTCTGCCAGCAGTGCTGCAGCAAAGTGAAGGACAACTGCTGGCTTGTGTGCTTTGGGGTCAGTCCTATCCCAACCCCCACCTCAGCTAGGCTGGGGGCTGGTGGACACAGAGGCACTTTTACTCAGCTGTCCCATGGTGGAGGAAGAGGGCACCTGGGAGAGGTGAACTTTGCAGCCAAAGTTCAGTTTAATTGCTATCGAAGCAGTTCTGTGGCTTTCACAGCCGTATGGCTGTTGCTCTTCTCAGCATCTACTGAGCAGTTCCAGTCAAGTGTGCTGGGGAACGGCCCCGGTTGGGAGATCAGGTTCCTACAAGTTTCATGCAAATAAGAGACCAAGGGAAGGATAGAAATGCCATCACATTCCCAACCCTAATTAGACATATGGGAGAAACTGCACTGCAGATAGACACCACAAATGCCTACAACATGGTAAAAGATGGTAGACGGAGCGTTCAGCCTTAGGCTGTGTGTGCATAAAGAAGCACCCGGCGGGTTGTGTAGGTTGGGCAGGGTTGGGCTGTCTCAGTGCTGGGCTCATGGTGCTGTCTCACTGTTCTCCCCCCAGCACCACCAGCTGCACGCTGTGTCTGGCCTGTCCTGCTGGGCATGAGGCTCCACATGAGGCTGCTGAGGGGTGTATGCTGTGCCGGGCAGGTGGGTCGTGATCATGGGCACTGAGCAACCTCAGTGCACTGCATGGTTTAGAGGGATGATAGTGTGTGACCTCAGCACCAGAATGGAGGGATTTCTTCCCAAAATTTGGTTCTTTTAGCCTAGACGATGTTGCTCCCTACCACTACGAGTGGCCCAGCTGACAGCAGCTGAGCAAATCATTGCTGCCTAAGCAATGGAAAAGTGCTGGTGTCTGTCCCAGTGTGGCAGGACATGTTGTGCCAAGCCCTCCTCCAGTATGAGTACTGCTGTGCTGTGCTGCAGCAATGCAGCCAGATGTATTTCATGCAAACCAGCATTAATGTCTTAGAGACAGTGACTTCCTTGACCTGTCATTCTCACAAAGCTTAGTTGCACTGCACTCAGCAAGCTCCAAGCAGCTGGGAAAGGTGCTTGAACCTGGAATTAGAGGGGATGAAACTCTGCTGAGCTCTGGCTCCCAACTTCCCTCTGCTTTAAAGCTACCAGCTCAGCACTAACCCAGCTCCCACCATACTCCCGCTCTGTTTTCAGATTTGACACAAGGTGTTGGTCAGGTTCCTTCCCTATACTTTTGCTCTTTCCTTCCTGCCCCTTTGCCACCCAGCTACTGCCAAAGTTCTGGCTCAGTTTTTGTCATGCACATGAAGTATTTCATGCATTTTCTCCTTGTGGCTTTGAAAGCACACTCATCCATATGCAATTGCAAAGGCCCTGGGTCCAGTCCCAGATGCTAATGTGCTCTTTTGCTATTTAGGTACGTTCAAAGGTCTGGGTGATGACGCCTGCAAGCCCTGCAAGCCAGGGGAATACCAACCACAGCGGGGCCAGGAGAGCTGTGACCTGTGTCCAGAGAACCACTACTGCCCTGTGAGTCTGTTCTGGCTGCTTTGGCAGCTGGGATTAACGAGTACAGTTAATATACTTTTAATTAAGGCCAATTTTAGCTTAGCTTGTTTCCTTTTCTTAAATACAGACAGAGCCCTTGTAGAGCAGTGGGGTTGCAATTAGAGCACCAGGAGGCTGGCTTTGTTCCACCCTTGGCATCAGGGCATGGTTAGGGGATGAGGTATCCATTAATGAGGTACAGAAGTGTTTAAAACACAACAAGACCTGAATTCAGTGACAGCAGGTTCATTTATTGGTCCTTGGATATTGTAGGTCTTCAGGTGGCTGGCTGCTAGTCCTACCTCTGCCTCAGTCTGTCATTTCTAATATCTATTCTGAGACAGCAAGGCAGTGGGTACTTTGTAAAGCGGGTTTCACAGCATGCCCAAACTCAGGAAGGTATCATAGAATCGTTTGAGTTGGAAGGGATCCATAAAGGCCACCTCGTCCAACTCTTCTGCAGTGAACAGGAACACCTACAGCTCCATCAGGTGCTCGGAGCCCCGTCCAGCCTGACCTTGAGTGTCTCCAAGGATGGGGCTCCATCACTTCTGTGGGTAACCTGTGCCAGTGCCTCACCGGAACATGCTACACACATGCTATATATGTAGTACTGAGGCAACACTTACCCTCCTGCCACCTCCTCCGTTGTTTGGCACTGAGGAATTTACCTTTCCTCTTGGTTAGAGCCCAGATGTGAACCCGATCAAGTGCCCTCCTGATGCCTTCTGCCCCATGGGCAGCACTGCGCCCCAGTACTGCATGGAGGTCTTCCTGTACAAGGTGGGCAGCTCCTGCCAGCTGACGCCACTGGTGATCGTCCTCCTGGCACTCTTCTCAGCAGGTGAGTGTTGTTCTTCTTTGTTTATGTCTCTGCACAGTGCACACTGTGTTGCCTTAAATTTGGATTTCTAGTAAGTCTTTCTGGTTGCTCATCCCTTTAAAAGGGAGCAGAAAGCTGGTGTCCCTTACTTGTTTCTAGCACAAGGGGCTGCAGAGCCATAAGCTATCCTTATGCCTGTTCTTCCTTAAGGCTTCCCCATCCTGACGACACAGTGACCTACAGTGTCATAATATGAAGACAGGAGTCAGGCTGCAATAATATGGTTAACAGGCTGAAAGTGGTTTAAATGTACAAATTGTCTTTTAAAACGTGCCTCCTCCACATCACACAGCTCATCATTTTTATGCACTACTTTCAATGCAAATGATAGTACTTTCACGTTTGCAGGTGGGGATATCAGTGAATATTAAATAGGGACGTTATGCTAGTAATAATAGATATCTGGTTGTTGTTTGTCCTTGGGAAGCAGCTGTGTGTACACTCTCCAAAAGTAGCATATCTTTGCCCAGAAGAAAGAAAATGGACAATTTCCCACCACGTATGAGACTTCAGCTTTCCTGAAAGCATTTCCCTTGCCCTCAGTTAATAGTTTTCCAGCTCAAAATCAGCCATTTGTGCGGTGACAGGGAAGCAGGCACTGGGCATGGGAAATAGAGACACCTGCAACCTGCAATAATTAGCTCATTAGTGGATATGGCAGGAAGCCAGCAGGTGGGTGAGTCTTCAGCAAGGAAGCTACACCAGGAACACTAATCCCAAAACACCGAATTGGCATTCATAGTCCTACCAAAGGAAAAAGTAAGAATTGTGTAGTCTTAGGTCCGAGTTTGGGGGGAAGTTGGATCAGAGGTTATGATACAAAGAGCAGCTCTCACTGTTAGGGATTGTAAAAAGAGCAGAAGAGCAAGCTGGAATAGCAGTGTTCAAGCTGAGAGCAATCATTGTACAGGCACATACAAAGAACTGCAATGTTCAGTGCCACTTGTGCAAACAGGTCTGCTTACAGGAGGCTTTCATCTTCTCCTGGTATTCTAAGGCATGAAAATTGTAAGCTCAACAGTTTTGTGCCCCCAAACGCTCATCCTCCAGTCCAGCTCACTGCTGTTAGAAGGCAGAGGGGAGATCAATCAGATCTTAATCCTCGCAGCAAACAGGGGGTAAAGCTTCTCCAACAACAAAGCAGCATTAGTAGTTCTTATCAAAGTCCTGTCTTAGAACCTGAGGACCCCACAGACATAAATAAGGACTAAATGCACTGCTGTGCTGGGGATGTCTGGAGATGTAGTTCCAAACCAGGGATCATGCAGAAGCTCCTCCACCTCAGGTGCCCAGGTTCTGCTGTGTCAGGCCACAGTCCAAAAGATGCCAGCTAAAGCAAGTATTAATTAGAAAAAGTAGTTTTAAATGAAGCACATGAAGGGGTCATCCATGCAGAACAATGGCCAGTTAATCAGCGTTTCTGATAAACAAGTCTGAGCCACAGAACAGTGTTTCTCAGTGAAGACCTGGGTGGCAACGTTTGCTAAGAAGAGGGGCAAAAGAAGCAGCCCACACAGGAGCCAGCCAGCATTTCATGGCTGGGTAACAGCTTAATTGTTTGCTGTGAGGTTGTCTGTTCATACAATCCAAATTTGGATGCATTTGTCTGGACATATTGCATCACAGTGACAGATTCACGCTCTTCTGTTTAGATCAATTTTCCCTGATTATGCTTCTGCCAGAAACAGACAAACAGAAATGTCACAGTACTTGATATTTTGCAATTATTTCCATGTCTATGCACAGCCTAAAAGAAATTTTTTCTGACAGTCCTGATCCCAGTCTAGACTCAGAGTTGATCTAGGTCAGTTACTTCTCGAGCTTCATTTATAAGCACCATACAGAGCAAAAGCATTTTTCAGCACAGCCTTTCAGCGTGGCGGGACAAGTGCAGTGAGTCTGCATGGATAAGATGCCAGGTGGGAAATGAGAGTTCCGTGGAACAGAGTGCAAGCAGGAGCAGAAAAGCAAGTGACTGAGTTACTTCGTTAAAACCCACTGCTGTTCTCCACATCTTTCAGGGTAAATCTGAAATGCCAAAGCTGAGTTGTTACAGTTAGCCAGTTAGTGTTCTCTGTGCTCAAGCCAAAGGAGAAGAAAGCACTTTGTTTAGAATCGTAGAATTGAGTTGGAAGGGACCTTGAAAGGTCGTCTGGTCCAACTCCCCTGCAACGAAAGGGACACATACAGCTCCATCGGGTGCTGTCCAGCCTGACCTTGGGTGCCTCCAGGGATGTGGCACCCACCACTTCTGGACATCCTGTGCCAATGCCTCACCACCCTTACTGTAAAAAATCCCTTCTAGATCAACCAGAAGATAATACAGCAGTCAGAAAGCACTAGAACAAACACTTGATGCTTTACCTTCCTCTTTGAATGTTAGCTATCACTGTTTACATTCCTTACAGGTGCAATTCTTATAATCTTTGTACTAATTCTGAGAAGAAGGCAAGAATCTAGCACAAAGTCTTTGAAGTCCCTGTTGCTACCGCGAGGATCAGAGCGGCACACAACGTATGGAGTGATGGAGCACAGAGAGCCGGTGTATGCTGGCTGGTAGTGGGGGAAATGCTACCTGCAAGCACTGTGCTCCCTTTTCTGTATGGTAATGCACGTGTGTGCATATGTGAAAAATGTTTGACATCACCAACCCATTCCTGTATAGCTAAAATAACTACTGAGAAATGAAATGCAAATCATTTTTCAGCTGTGACTTTTTGTGCTAACCAACCTAGCTAGATGCTGTTCTACATGAAATGGACTGAACAGCAGAAGCTTTCCCTTTAATTCCTAGTTCCACTCACAATAAGTATTTTTTTTCCTTTCCTTAAGAAATGTCAGCAGTCAGCTAGAGCAAAGAGCAGCTGCTGCAGATACTGGGATTCCCACAACACAACTGTTTCTACCCGAGCAGGAACTAACACAAATATTCTTCCTTTAAGGAATATGCACATTTACTTATTTATTTGCCATTCTCAAAACTTTATCTATACTTGAAATTGAGGGTCAAATGAAAAAAAGGAATCCCAAACTTTCCCCTTCCTCTCAACTGTGGGAAAACATGTGCAGCTGAACTTATGGTTGATTCCTGGACAAATGTGTCCCTTCCGTTTCCTGCTGCGGTCTCTAATGCAGTGCTTCATATTACTCCACAGAGCTACAGAAGCAACACCTTCCTCCTGCTTCTCCAGTGAAATTCATTCACATACCAGGCTGGCTGCAAAGCCCTGCTCAGATCATCCAGCGGTGACACTTCCACAGCGCTGTGCCTCATCAGCTCTGAGAGCCCTGGTAAAAATAGTACTTACTATTATGAGAGCTGTGCTTTCAAGCGAGTGTGCATGGAGGTGGAAGCAGGTGTTACTTCTCATGGAGTCCTTTCCCTGAGCTAAAGCAGCAGCAGCCAGCTGAAGGAACCCAGCTGGTAGGGGTTAAGTGGCTGCTGCCCTCCACTGCTCATTCTTCTCATCCCCGGGGAGGTTATTGTGCTTTTCAAGAAAAAGGAAATAAACAACAGCTGAAAAAAGCAGTTCTGTGATCTGTTTCAGATCTGTTAGATGAGTAAATGGACAGGAAGAGAGGTGTGTTATCCTCTGTGGTAAGCAATAATGCAGCTGGTAACCCCGCCACCTGCATCAGCAGCAGCATCAACACACCAAGCTCAGTCCCATCCCAAGACCCTTTCTGCCCTCAAGTCTCCATTTTCCCACTGAAAGCTGGTTACCTCCCGTCCGCATGCTTTGTTCTTTTCTTCCCACCTTCTCCTCACTCCCAGCTACTTGCTTGAAATGCGCTGGCTCTCAGAATCCCCTGTTCTAAGAAGAAATGGGTTCTTTGCAGCAGTGACCACCTGGGGACAGGACAGGACCCTCTCCTTGTGGCTGCAGGAAATGATGCCCAACACCCTCTCCTGTTCTTCAGTCCTGAGAGCTGGGGGACAGAGCGTGCATGGCCCTTCTGCGGGGCTCTCTGATGCTGTCCATAGCACGCAGGCACTAAGTTTCTCAGTGCACAGTCAGGGCTTTCTGCAGGAGCAGCAAAAGGATGGAGTCCTGATAACACAGCACCAGGTTATTTCAGAACACTAAGCCAACAGTGCCAAAGCGTATTTCTGATTTGCTCTTAAAGAACCACAGCTGCAGTCAGGCACAGAGATTCCACCCATGAAGGAAACTGGCGTTGACCTAAAACCTGGCTGGGAAAGAAAAATGTTGGTTGAATTAAAACCTGACCAAACAGGAACAACAGCAGTGACAGCTGAATGGAGCTTGCAGGACTGCACGATTGCAGCTCAAAATACTTGAAGTCTGTGAACTTCTGAGTAACAGAAAACAGCACTGTAACAGGAGAAACTGACCGCAAAAATGTCAGTTTTTTATGGTAAGCAACACTGTGAAAACAAGCCAAAATACAATCATTATCACCTCTATGTGAGCCCTAAGTATTATTTCCAGCAAGTCTCTTAGGAAATCGCAGAGTGCAAGTTTTCACTATGAAAACATCCAGTTCTTTCACTTCCAAACAATGCTCAAACAGCGTGCATTTGACTAAAAAATATATTAAGAAAAAAAAATATAAAAAACTGCAAAAATAGCTATATAGATCTGTTAAAAAAAATAGCAACTTCTTAAGTAACTAGGAATAAGTTTTAATATTTAATAAGACACGGAAGTTTCTCAAACAGACATGGAATGTGATTCAACGCTGTGGAAAAATTGCATTAATCTTTCAAGGTATTTTGCTTTTCAAAGAAAATTCAAATAGAAAAGCCTCTAAAAACTGACCGTAAACACAAAGCTATGGAACAAAACAGACATTTTAATTTGATTATTCCTAGATTGTAAGCAAATTCTTCTAACATATTCAACTGAAAATGGTTTCTAGGCTTGCTCACGTGATAAAGGAACAGCACATTCTGAATTTACCTATCATGTTCCAGCTTTGATGAGTTTGCTGGAAAAGGAAATACACACTTCTACTGCTATGGGCAAGATGCTAAGTACATAATTTAATGTCACATAACATGCCATACTTAGATGCTATTTTGTTGAATTTATAACAGAAAATCTTTAAGTTGTTGATGCTAAGAAGTATTGAGTTGCATCATGAGAAAGCTCAATTTTTCCAAGGTTGTTTTCCCTTGTATTTGAACAGTGGGAGAAGGAATTTGGAAAAAACTTATTTTGTTGTCTTTTTAAAACAATACTTCAGTCTCTTTTCCCAGTGCCACAGAGTAAGGCAGAGAAGTCTTCATTAAAAACCACTTTTTCTGAATTGGAAGCAAAACTTCTACCAGGTCAGTTCTGATGACTGAGGTGAAGCTCATGAGGTCAGTACATGTATAAGGAAGCACAGGGTCCACACTTCTTTTAAGGATCAATCTCCAAATCATATAATCAGCAAAAGAAACGATTCCCTGTCAGTTTAAGAGCAAACTTCTAGTTTGCAGCCTTTTCCTCTGTGATGCAAGCTTCCATTGACCAAGCAGCTTAGTAGCAAAGAGCAGAGAAGAGGTAGAAGGAAGCAGAAAGTCAAAAGCCACTTGCTAAGATCGGTTTGTGTCAATTTATGTCACGAAAAGAGCTCTGAGAGGAATTTCTTTGAACACTGAAGTCTTTATTTACCCACAGACAGATACAAAAGGGGTGGCTGTCCTGCATCCTGCCTTACTAAATGTGTTTGTGGCCCCACCTAGGAGGAGGGCAGGGGGCTGTAGGCTCCACGACCGATCTGATAACCGATGGTGTTTCTGCAGCAGTGACAATCAGTAACTACTGGAGCTGGTGGCTTCTAGGAGGGGGAATCTGCCTATTAGGACATTGGGAATAACTGTTCCAGGGTGCCGGAGTCTATGTACGAAGAGAAAAAACAATGTAACAACTACAGATTTAACAAATTATAAAAACAGTGGAATGTAAAGGTAAGATTTTATAATAACTTATTTAAAGGTATTCTTATAAAGTCTTCCTTACATGGTACAGAATTCAAACAAATAATGGTCCCAATGACATAAAGTTCCTTCATTTTGTTTCAAAGTGATGAGGATAATCTTTCTATTTTACTACCTGATCTCACTTTCCTGAAGACGCGATAGAAATGTACATAACACATTTTTTTGGTTTTCATTTTAGGCACAGGCCTATGCTTCAGTCCTGGTATAACAAATATCTATAGAAGAGGGTACATTTCCCTCCAACTCAACTAAGAAATCTTCATTGTTTCCTTGAGTGCAAGGCTTGGCGTACCAGTTTAAAGACACAAACATGAAACATTTTCCCCCCGTTTTGAACTGAGCTGTTTTATCCATAATTATTATTATATAATTATTTTGGGGAAAAAAACCCAACACTTTCCAACAGTGTTTATAGAATGGGTTAAAAGAAAAAAACACATCTGTTTGCTTACAAAATAGAAATCAAGGAGTTCAGGACAAGGACAAGGCTACATTTAAAACCTGTTTCAGTTAATAACTCCTAATAACACCAAAGTTTCAAGTGTTGGGAACACGTGGGGATTTCAGTAATTCCAAAATCTAAATCTGTAATCAAATTCTGAAGAAAAAACGTTTGGAAAGAAACTTACATTTTATGATATAGCAAAGCTTCAATTTCAAAATGGCTACACAGAGTTTCTGCACTACCAAAGGGAAACTAAGCTAGAACATGCACAAATTCTTCAATGAAGGCACACATTCTGTTTACATAGGCTGGATAACATGGCACAAGTCAAAACACTGCCAAATCAGTCACACACCAATGACACGCACTGGGAAGAAACAGGTGAAGACATTTTTCTCTACCATTTTTTCCTAGTTCTTGTATTATTTCCATTAAAACTAAATCTTGTGTTTTTATCTCACTGCAAGAGGAAAACCCCATGGGAGCAAAGAACTCAAAGCAGCTTTGCTGACACAACACACTGGTCATCAGCTAGTCAAGAGCACAGCTCCTAAAAAAACTCAAGAATGATTTCGAGCTGCCTGCCAAGTCAAGTAGCCAGTTGTACATAAACTGTACAAAAAGGAATGGAGTCAGGCTAAACTTCATGTTAAAACTGTTCCTCATATGCTTTTTTTTTTTTTCCAAAAATTGCCTTCACTTTTAATTAGTTGTTTGGATAAATTAGATTTAGCACTTGGGCAGCTAGTCAAGCTTCACCTTCTGTTCCATTGTCTCATCCATGGTTTTCTTTTTTGTTCCTTGTTGGGCATTTTTTGCATTGCCACAAAGTTGCAATGCCTGGAATCCCAGAATTCCAAAGAAATGTCTGCCTCTGCATTGTTTGGCATTGAGAAAAGAAACATTTTCTCTCCAAACAGTAGGCTTGGTATTATTTATTCTTACTAAAACAACAACAAAAAAAATCCTAGGGCACTGGGCCTAGATTGCAAGACTTTAAATCCAGTCCTGTACAGCTCTGCAAGATCAAATCAATTCTATTTTGCTGGAATGAAATACAGGAAAAAATAGTATAGAAAAAGGTCTCTTACAGTGCAAGATTTCCCATCTCTGGTACAGGGAGTGCCTTTCCCACCACGTACCATAAATCTCAGTGGGAAGATACTGAAAAATACGGGTTAAGAATCGTTGGAGAGTTATTTCATAAGAGCACAACAAATTGTTCTGTGTGTGGTTATTGTCAGATATGCACCTGGGTCATGAATGGCATCCAAGCACTTGCTCAAAAACACACAAGGCAAGCAAATCTCACTGGGACCACAGACCAAGCCATGTCTCACTTAAAAGGACTCAAGAGCTAATATCTTCTTTCAAGGATATACTATTTTAAACATCTGTTGATTGACAAATACTATCTCAAAATCTATGTTTATGCCTACTTGCTTTGATATTAACCTACCTCCAACCTGAAAGAAGATTGGAGGGAACCTTATACATTCGTAACAATTCAAGTGTAACTGTAATGCTGAGTAATAAGTTTGGTTTGTCCTGAAATTTTCTGAACTATGTAGTTCGTTATCAGTGCAGAAGCAGCAGAAGACTGCTGTGGTTGGCTCAGTGGATTTATAAAACAAAACAAAAACAAAATAAAACAAAACAAAAAATCCCCCCCTCCCCTCCCCCCCCGTAACCTTTACAGAATATATGTAAAATTGTGTCCTTCCCTGGTAATATTCACAACTTATCTACAAGATAGTGTTGGCAGTAGTAACTGCAGTCCATGACTATTTGCATTCGGCTCTCATCCATCTGCTCTTCTCCTTTCTCTTAGGCTTCAACTTGTTCAGTTTTTTGCGGGGTTTCTCAGTCTTCTGAGTTTCAACAGAATCCACCCCGAGAACATGTTCAGAGCAGCATAACTGTCCATTCAATGTAGAATTTAGTACTGTCCCATCTTGGTGTTCCTTGCAAAAAGAATTTGGGCAGAAGTGGCAGAATGAAACAGAAGGTTTGCCACAAACATCACAGTGGTGCCAAGGACACTCCCACTTCCCTATGATCAGAAACAAAGAACAAATTAGTAGGGAGTAAAAAATGTCATTGTCTTTTAAAAAGTTTTGCCTTTTAACATCTGAACAACATACAATGTCCTTCAGAAAACGAGATGAGACAGCAAATACTACGGCCAATCTTAAAAATCAAAATGCTACATCATACTTCTGAAGCTCATCTGACATTATTAAGTAGCAGACTTGACATCCTTTAATTTAAATACAGCAGTGAATTCAAGTAGAAGAAATTATTCCGGTTTTATTTGGTAGCATTTCACAGAAATTGCAGGCTGGCAGAATACTCAAGAAGGCCAATGGCATCTTGGCTTGTACCAGAAATAGTGTTGCCACTGTGCTGCTCCACAGTAGGAGCAGGGAAGTGATTGTCCCCATTTACTCAGCTCTGGTGAGGCCACAGCTTGAGTACTGTGTTCAGTTTTGGGCCCAAGAAACACATTTGGGCCTACAAGAAAGACACTGAGACCCTGGAGCGTGTCCAGAGAATGGCAATGGAGCTGCGAGGGGTCTGGAGCACAAGTCTTATGAGGAGTGGCTGAAGGAGCTGGGATTGTTCAGTGAGGAGAAGAGGAGGATTAGGGCTGAGGATCAGGGGTGACTTCATCACTCTCTACAACTACTTGAAGGGAGGTTGTGGTGAGATGGGAGTTGGCCCCTTCTCCCATGTAACTAGCAATAGGACTAGAGGGAGGAGAGATTCAGGTTGGGTATCAGGAAATACTCCAAGAGAGCGGTCAAGTGCTGGAATGGGCTGCCCAGGGAGGTGATAGAGTCACCGTCTCTGGAGGAGTTCAAGAAGCATTTAGATGTTGTACTGAGGGACATGGTTTAGTGGGAAATACTGGTGATAGGTGGACAGTTGAACTGGTTGATCTTGGAGGTCTTTTCCAACCTTGGCGATTCTATGATTCTATACACTGTGAAGTTCTCACTATACAAAAATGATTTCAAAGAGATAATTGTGAGGTTTCTGTGCAATAAATGAGTTATTTAGTGAAGTTAGGCAAGGTGACTCACCAAAAGGACGTTTCACTAAACCAAGACAGGAGAGATGATAGGCTTTAGTACAAGATTTCCTGTCACACAACACCAGCTGGCCTCCATCACCACAACGAAAACAATCATCTTCAGATTCTTTCTTGCCTTCATTTTTCATTCTCCGCCTCCGTGTTCTCTTTTTGGTCTTTTTGCCTTTTTCTTCTGAGGCATTAGTGGAAGAATTCTAAAAGATTAAGTTGCAAATCTGTAAATGTCAGTTTTGCAAAAGAAAAATTTTACACAAATAAGCAAAACTGTTGGCATTTCTGGTAGACAATGCATACAGGCAAAAATTTAACTCGGTGCAGACCAGCATCCACTTCTCTTCTTTAAAGAACAGACAGAAGAATTTTAGGAACTATAGCTGTGTCCAAAGTGCTAGTAAGAATACACCAAACCATACCCTTATTTTAATCTGACATTTTCTGCTTACATTTTATACTATTCTATCCACCAACGCAGAGAGTCCTGCTGAATGGAACTGCAATATTTCATTTCTTCATGGCTGTCTGCATAAACTGATCACAAGCTTATATGAAACCCTGCTTAAGCCTCTCCCTTAAGGAAAAACAGCAATGCAAATTCTGGAGATTTTAAGCCCACCCTCTGAAGCACCTGATGCTGAGCAGTGTGAACAAGAAGGTTTTTATATTGACAGCAGAGAATTTTTTTTTCACTTGGGAACATGCTTGTGCCTGCCCTTGCACTCCTTTGCCAGGTCTGGATGACAGGTTTTAAATTAATGTGACCTAAATCACACATGAATTGTGACACAATTTTAAATCTATTTCCCCCCCCATTATGTTTACTTTTTAAAACTCCCATTTTTTATTATTTCGTTAAACTTCAATTGGAAGATCTTTAATGAACTTAGCACACATTCTCAATTTTAAACAGACAAGTACGAGCTGAGAAGTCAGAATAACTTCACTGGCTGTAGGCAGGGCAGGATAGGATTTACTCAATAACATTCAGTTTCGTGCTACCATCTCACCCCGAATTCAGTCTAGTGCTGCACTTGAGTGCCTTTGGTCAGTTTCTTCTAGTGTCCAGCTCCTACATACCTCCAAGGGGACTGGGACCAACTGAAGGCTACTCCAGTTAGTGCCAGTACCTAGCCATCTTTCCCATTCAGGACCTGACGTGAATAACTTTTACCACAACATAAAACTGGTTCGCCTACACATATCTCAAAAGGAAAAAAACAAGGCTAATAGTTAGACAAGACATTGTCAAATTCTTGTGACATATTACTTGCCTTTGGTCTGTCCCCAAGAAATCCACTGCAGTTTGGGGCACCACATTTGCAGACTGTTTTTTCATTGCCCAGACAGTCAAGGTTGTAATTGAAAGTCAGCTCTGTCCCTGAGTGAGATAAGATGTACTGTTTTATTACGAAGGACAAGGTAATGAAGTCTATCAAAATTATTACAACAAATAAAGGTTTTATTATCTGTCTTCTGGTTTTGTACTTGCTTGCTGATCTATTCTGGTAAGTTTTTTTTTCCCTTTTTTACCGATCACAAGCACTGACCACACAGGCCACGTACCTATATACCTACATATAGCTGTAGATATGTGCAATGCAACTTTATCTGTTGCTATACGTACACATGTGTGTACGTGTGTGTACACAAACCAGAATACACATAGTTTCAAACATCCTTTTAAGATACACTTAAGTTTATCTTCAGTTGAAGAAAAGATGCAGAAAGGTCTCTAAAACAAAAACTGCTCTACTCTTTTGACAGACAACACAAAATGAGTGCGTGGATAATAAGAGCTCTTTGGTGAAACCTTAGAAGTAAGCAATAAAAAACAGCTGTAGGATTCACTGTTAAGAAGCAATACATTAAAAGACCAAAAGCATCTCTTCCATGTGCTGAGTTCTTTACAAAATTACTTTTACTGAATCAGTTAAATGATTTAATATAACTACATAAAATGTTTAGTTTAGAGAATTAAAATAAAGCCAACATAAAGTGGAATACCTGCAGGAATATCACACACAGCAAACAGGCCAACACGAGTATCTCCATGTACCGTCCATTTCAGAGTTTCACAATTTGGTTGGCAGCTGTGATTCATAAAACGAGAATAGTTCCCTTTGGGGCCAGCATCAATAATACGGTCCTGGAGATCAAATCAGCAACAGAATGAACGTTTTTACTTTCAAAACAGACATGGTTTGGCTACCCAGAAAAGCCAAAGTAAATCGATGTTACATGTTGTATTGAAAACTGTAGTGTCCCATGGGGACTGAAATGAGACACTCCCAAAGCAATACTCTTGATCTAGCTCACATTGTCCCAGAACCCATCTCAGCCACGTGGCAGGATATGTGTTCTTGTGAGCACTCTGGTGGTCCTTCCAAAAAGCCTCAAAACTCAATTTGTTTACCTTTTGCTTTGCATTCAAAAAGCTGTTATGCATTTACAAGTACTATGCTTTATGTTATTCACCAAGTCCCTGAATGATTACTTACAGAGATTAAAAGTTTCTTACCAGCTTTCTCTCCCCAGATCAGCCTACTTCACAAGCTGATGATGTATGCCAGTTTAGTAAAGAAGTGAGAAACTCGAGCATTAAGACAAACATGGTTTCATCTTTCTTAGGCAATAATGCCTGTGCAATAGCTCCTAGGTTACAGAGCTAACAAAAACCAGTAGCGGTAGAAATACAGAGCAGCACAGTCTTGGGGAAAAAGTGATTAGGACTGCAAAAATATGCAGGATTGGCATCCAACTCTTCTTTCCTTGGGGATACTTTTTTTCTCCTAAATAGCTGTCTGGAGACTAAAGCAATGTAAAAAGCACGTGTTTATAATAAGTCTGCCCTGGTCTACTGGTTTCCCATTTCTTCCTCTCAGGAACAAAACACTTAGAGAGCTACAGAGAAAACTGCAGATGCTAAATTAATTTGCTGCACTGGCCAGAATCAATTTGTGCTGTGCTAACTGGCTACTAATGAAAATGGTACACGCAGGAAAAAGTTGCTACAAAAGCCATGAGCTTCTTTTTAATGTAAGCAAACGAAGGGGTAGATAGTTAAAAACATAAGTTCAAATGCCCAATATAGGATGCAGCCTTAAAATTATGTTCCACACTTCACACAATCTATGTTTTTTTAACTTGAAACTGTAGTAAAAGTATCGTTAACAGTAATTCTTTCAACTGCAGTATTTCCCAAAAGTTCACACTTCCTCTTGAGATTGGGCAGATAAATAGTTCTGCTGTAGTTGATTTCAAGCATCAAAGCATAAAATGTATGGATTTTAATATATGTGATATTACATTACCTATTTTGAGTCAATGAGATAGATACATTACACACTGAGAAGGGAGGAAGCAGGCACAGAAACACAAACTTATGAATATTTGAAACAGCAGAGCATCACAGACAGCTGACTGACCCACCAGGGTGATCAAAAGAAGGAAGAGGAGAGAAATCAAAGTATTGTTACAACTGAAAGCAGGGAATAATTTTTTAAATACTCTACCTTATCAATAGTAAGCATATAGAAGTGAGTAATGTCATTTTCATGTGCATATTTGATTCTTGCCATACATTCTTCTTCATCAATGAGCTCACCAACATACTCATTCACAAACTCTCCCTGAAAGATACCGAATATCACTAGTGAAGTATATACCAAACCCACAAACAACACCACAAGTTAACAATTTCTTGCTAGGCAAGAATGATTCATACCTTTTTAATGTCCCTCTTTGCAACCAAACCCCATCCTTTCCCATCTGTTTTGATGATCTCTGTCTCAGGGTATTCACGTTTTGTAAAGCACTGGTTTTGGCATCGTTCTCCTGCTGGACAAACTTGTGGATGACATTCATACATCAACATCCGATTGAGGCACTCAGAATCAAAGCCACAAGGGTTTTCATCTGTGGGTTTGCAGTTGCACTTGGGAATCTCAGAAATGTCAGCAGTATATATCTGCACTTTACCACAAGGTTTATTCACCTGAATGATACATTAAAATAGTTCAAACATCACTTTAAAACATTAGCATTTATGGTAAGAATTATTACAGTTGTTAATAAGTTGGTTTTGCAATAATACACGTTCCAACAGTAATGAAATTTCCTAATTACGTGACTCTAAAGGTAAAGTTCAGTTACCAACACAACATTACAACCTTTGCTCCCCATCTATTCAGCTTTTCCTCCCCAGTGATTCCCTAGATCTCTGAGTACCCAGTGTCATGTCCTCACACTTTACCTTAATATGCTTGTATGGTGGAGGTCTACGTTCACTTTCTTGGGTTTCTTTGGCTTCTCGCTGTAGCTTTATTTCTCGAAATCGAGCTTCAGCTTCTTGCAAAGCTTAAAAAAAAAGGACTGTTGTATCAACAAAAACACTAGAAAGAAAATGACTCTCCTCAAGCTGACCCGTGTTAAAGAAGCATTTCTACTTCCTAGCTAAACCATTAACTTTCCTGCAAACAATGTTTCTAGAGTGTTAACACTCTTAACAAATTTATCAGTTCTACTCTGCTTCCCAGTTCTATTCAAGCTTTGCTTCCCAAAAAGCCGAAGTCATCAGAAAGAATTTCAGTTAGATGCTGGTCTTTTACACGTATACAAGCACGTATATAACAAGATTATTCTTCCTTTACTTCTAACTATGTACCATTTTTGAAGACTTTTCCAATTCCTTTAATCCCCCGGTATCTACTCCCTCTGTCTCCCTCCATGTAAGGGAACACCCGTGCTTGATGTGTCCAAAAGTAATCCTTAGAACCAAAGAAAAATACAGGAAATTCTCCAATTTCATGCTTCATTTTCTGGATATTTGGGGGAACATTTTTCGGATGGCAAACTTCTGCAGGCCACCATCTAGCACAGAAATACAAACAGAAAAACACAAAATGTATGTAAGCTTAACGAAATCACTTTGAAAAGCAATTACTGATTATTACTTCCAAATATAGGATGAAAAAAACCAAAGCGCCTCAAAATAAAATGCAAAACAAAACACCCTGAAGGAGATATGTTCCTGCCCATGTTCCAGCTCAGTAGGCATAGGAAGAAGATTGGGTAGAAAAGGAAAGCCTGACACTCAGATCTATGGGACTTCTGCCTGCTTGCAAGATACACATAAATCTCCTTGCATTGGTTAGCAAAAATAACATCTTTAACAAAGTCTGCCATCTCTATACTTGTTAAAGGTCAAGTGACAGCGTGTAACAGCTAGTAATGCTTTCTAGGGCAAACCCCACCCATCTCTATCACACTCAAATCTCAATGTAAGTGTAAAACTCTAACAGCCTGAGCAACTTATTTTCCAGCCAAGGAAGACAGTGATTCAGGCTATTACAAGTTATATACACTCAGTTATTTGAAAAGAAATCTGAAACGAGGGGCAGAAGGCCAATATGGCAAAAGCAGAGAAGTCTGCAAGGAGTCTTGTATGGGCACTGCTGTGGCAGAGAGCAATAGCAAAGCTTTCAAGTCTTGGAACAGGGGTATTAAGCACAGGCAAAGCTCTAAGGGAGGTGTGGTTCCCAGCTTAGAGACATGGGAAATCTGTGTGCAGCAAGGCACAGAACAGCCAACTGTATGATCCTTCATTAAAACATGCCAATATCACTGTAAAAGAAAACAAATTTTTCATCAGACCTGTAATTTCCCAGTTTAACCCAAATAATATCCTGGAAATGGAGTTTCTTCCCTGCCCTGC
Source organism: Tetrao urogallus (assembly GCF_951394365.1). Taxonomy (NCBI): domain Eukaryota; kingdom Metazoa; phylum Chordata; class Aves; order Galliformes; family Phasianidae; genus Tetrao; species Tetrao urogallus. The sequence continues at coordinate 63,284,022 of NC_136817.1, forward strand.
AGTCATTGCAGTACCAGCTCCCATCTGGCATTTCGATGTTTAAACAGTCCGGGTGAAATGCTGCAGGACATGACTCGCAGCACAACAAGCTTCCTCCTTCCAAGAGAAAAAAAAAGATTGACAAACATCAAGACAAAAAAGAAAGATTTGCATTCCAACCAGATTCAAAGCAGTGAGGTTTGTGGTAGGGTCTGCCAGAAAAAAGTAGTTAAAACATGCCAGCTTGCAACAAACACACATCATCTAGCTGTGCACAGAAACCAAATGGTCTTAACTGATTTGAATGCCTGGCAGACTCCAGTTAGTAAATACATACAAATTAAAAAGCAAGCTAATGATATAAAAGCCAGAATAATGCACCACAGGAAATTTTTTTTTTTTTACTTTAATGACTATAATATATTTAACATAGCTTAATATATGTTAGTAATTCACTGTATGTAACATTTTAACAACAAAAAGTAAGTCTAATTAAATTTCTCTTTCTCTTTTTTTTCCCCTCTGGAGAAGAGGTAGGGATGAGATTGCCTGTTCCATGAATTACCATCAGAAAGTTAGCTGCTGCTTAGTAAGCTGCTATGCTGCATGTTAATTTGTTAACAAATCAGGTAAATTCTCATTGCCAGGGTTTAATCAGCACGATGCATTTTGTGCTTCTCAATACGAAGTAAATTTATTAGTCAGCATAAAGCAAAACGCCCTTAATTAGTGGCACTCCAGACACTAATATGGGTTCAATTTGCTGTCTGCTTCTGAAGTAAAAGCAACTCTTAAAATATTTATGTTTTAATATTATGTATGAGCAATAAGGAAACACAAAAAGCTTCAGTACATTGAACACAGGGGAAAGGACAAAGAAGGATTTATCATTATGCATCTCTGGTAAAGAATTAGATCAGGTTTCTGGTCTGAGTGAAAATATTCTTTAATAAATTATATCTGCAAAGAAAGGACGCTCAAAAACTAGAAGCAGCACAAGCCAACTTGAAGGTATTTCAATACCTAAGGGAGATGAACTTAGCACGCCACATTTCTAATAGCTTTCTGTAAAGAGATTAGTAAAATAAAATTTAAATTGAAGAATAAAACATTTTGATGCTGCACCTATGTAAGAGCTTTGCATCAGTTTACCTTTGGAACACACAAAGCACCAGCTCACATTGACATGCGCGTGATGACTTTTTCCTTTCATGGCAGTGAAATGATTCGTACAAACAATGCTGTTGGAAGCGATGACGGCACATCCCGCAGCAATGCACACGTCTCCAGCATGGTATGCAACAGGACAGCGAACACAGCGCATCATCTTTCCTAGCAAAGCAGAACACTGCCATATTTATCTTTGAACAAAACCCATTTAGTACTTGCTCTTCACAAACAGTATTACTGCTGGTTAACACCAGAAATGTTTCAATTATGTTTGCAAGGTTTGCATTTTTACTTTCAGAGACAACACTGAATTAACAAAGATTTTTAGAGAACATTATACCGAGCTTAAAGCACTACCACATTTAAATACAGAGGCTTCAGCTATGAACAGAGCAGACAATCTTTTCTCAGTCACGCGGTTGTGTTTACAAATGTTTCCCAAGGCTAAAAAGATGCACAGAATCATACAAAATCATAGCATGCTTTGGGGTGGAAGGGACCTTAAAGCCCACCCAGTCCCAGCCCCTTGCTGTGGGCTGGTTGCCCCCCACCAAATCAGGCTGCCCAGGGCCCATCCAACCCAGCCTTCAGTGCCTCCAGGGATGGGGGGCCCACAGCTCTCTGGGCAGCCTGTGCCAGGGCATCACCACTCTCTGAATAAAGAACTCACTCCTCACTGTATGTTCACATTCAGCAAGTCTTGTGCAATACCTGAATCAGTCAGTAGTACCTGTATGCCTGTAATACAGTGAGGAACTACAGCATGAGCAGATTCCTTACCTCAATATACCATAAACAGACTTATTTATCAGTCATAAACATGTAAAAATGAAACTACCTTTTGAAATTCGTGGATGGGAGGGGTTACTAACATGACAACTGAGGCAGCTGTGCAGAGGACATCGAAAACCCCTGTTCTCAAACACGGTAAGATGGAATTTTTTCACACAGGCTTCATGGTAGAATTTTCCACAGTGGGATACAACACAGCGCTTCAGATCTGCCTTCCTCTCTTTACACACAAAGCAGGTATGCACACCTAGTGGCAAAAATAATAAAAACCATGTAACTAATTTTTCATTCAGACCTGTGTATTTAAAACACTGGGAGTTTTATGTTGTGGGGGGGAAGAGCTTTTTTTTTTGTTTGTTTGATTTTTTAATTCCATTATTCGAAGCAGCAATTTATCTGCTTTGACTCTTCAGTGTTCAATACTGATTTGTTTAGGTACAGATAAATAAAACACAACAAAAATAAAGTTACAATGGAAATCCACCACAGTTAATGTGTGCATATAATACTCAAAGCCTCACTGATCTGCTTTTGTGTTCTTATTCATAAGTCTCAGTATGCCAGGACAACTCTGAATTTTGTTTTTAAGGCAACGAAATAGGATCCTACTTTGTTTGCAATCCTGTAAAATTTGACTTGTAAGTCCACAAACCAAGGACGAGTATCCTCCAATCTTCTCTCTGGACTGCTTGGAACAACCTTATTTAGGAGAAGTCTTTTTTCTCCAGCAAGGTTCACCACCTGACTGAACTGAGTTTATGAGCAAGGACACAAATCTTCATGTAACATTTTGAGATTAAGAGCTTCCAAGCAGTTATTGCAGGATTAAAAGCAAATTAAATTAATAGCAGTAAGGTGGTCTTTTAATGGGAAAAGCAAAAGATACATGCAGACACAAAAAAAACTGAGAAAAGACTTAAAGTGTTTCATTTGCTGCTTTTTTTTTCCATGGATTTCTTAGATCTTTGAGGCAGACCTTAAATCTACTCTGTAATTGTACACAGACAGACACAGTCTGCAGTTATTAAGGCAGTGGAATTCAGAGCAAATCAACCAATCTGCAAGAGATTTCTCACTGAAAATAGAGCGAGTATACTAAATCATGGCACAGTTAATGGTAATACATGAATTTCCACACCATCAGGCACCAAGAGGAAAGTACAGTTTGTTCAGATACGTAACCTGCATAGGATGATTTCCTGCAACAACGTATGGGAAAATTACACCTTTTTCTTTTTAAAATTTAATACGAAAGGACAAACTTGCCTGATGTACATTCACTACAAACGAATTTTCCTGCTGGTCTTCCAGAGAGCCCAAGGCAGCTCACGTGAAAAGCTCGATAGCAAAGTCCTTCACACAGCAGGAGATCACCTGTTTTTTCACATAGCTTTTACAACACAAAGGCATTTAAGGTTAAAGAAAAGTTCATATGCAGAAAAAACAGTATTCACTATTCCTTTCCATAAATTGCTCCTCAAAATCTCTTTTCCCATGAGCAAAATCATATTTAACAAGAAAAAGACAACACTGCAAGTATCATCACGTGCCCTTACTTCCTGTTGCAACAAATACTAGTCATTAAACTGAGAAATACCACTGATAGAAAGATGGTACATGAGAACATACCCAGATAAAAAGAAACAAAAACAGCTTTAAGAATTTTTCCCTGAGCAAGCTGATGGCATCTCAGCAGGTTTAGGATAAACCTTATTTTCCCTTTCTTTGGCAAAGGGAAAATAGTCTAGGAGACATAATGATACTTCTGTACCCACGCTGTTAGCAGTGACATGAAACTAAAAATGAACTCAACAACAATGCTGGCAGAACTTAAGGGATTAGACAACATTTAAAGATAGATAACCAAACCATCATCATTATGTACAAGAAGAAATGGAAATATAACTGCTTTTCCAGTCTGCTGGAAACAACTTCAATCTGCCCAGAGCTGTCGTATCACCCTTTCATAACCTACGAACTCTGTAAGCACAGATCCAGGAAGCGTTCTGCTCGCAGTGAGCGTGCTGTAAGTGCAGTGCAGCCACCTCTGCTGTGCTCACACCAAAGCACACAGCCATGTCAGATTTCCTTCTGTGTAATAGCAGACAAGCAAGCAGTTCTCTGTCATTTAATCCAGTGACCTGGCAAACCTCATGTACTGTCCTTGAGGTACAAATCACATTTATTTTACTCATCCGGAAACTAAACCAGAAAGGCTAAGTCACTTATTTTAGATCAAGAAAAAAAAAAACTGGGAAGAATTCCATCTACTGATACGGCAACATGTTCACTAATGTCTCCTCCATGCGATAGGCACAATAAATCTGCATCTGCCCTAATGTTGTCATTTTCAAATTAAAAAAAATCCCTTTTCCAGGATACCTCAGAAAACACAGCTCCCTGCCCAGCTACCATCTCTCACCTGACACACATATTCTTTTTTTGTTCCCGTTCCTCGCTCAGATTTTTTGGATGATATAGACACTTCAGTCTGAGTTTCATCAGCACTTTCATAGGGAGACTCTGAGCGCTCATCTCCTGGGCCATCGAAGATCTGAAGATTAAACACACACGTTAGAGAAAGCAGCCACGTATGTGAACTTTTTTCAGAATGTCAACCAAAGGAAGCAAACAGACTGCAATTCAGGCTAACAGACTGAGGTAAGTTCTTCTGGTTTTGTTTCCCCACCTTTCAAAAGAGAATTTGATTAAATTCAAAGTATGCACTTGTGGAAGTCTCATCAACAGGGCAATGTAACAGCTACTGTCATAAACTCAACAATTGCCAAAACAAAACACCAAGACTTTGTAATATGGCATTTTATTTGTATTCAGTCCTATAACCCAGTTAGTCAGTGCCTAGCCAAAAACACAGGGACATGGTAAAAACCCACCATTAAAGCTTGAATACATGCTTTACATGGTATTAACAATGCATTTTAGAAAGAAACTCAGTAAAACTTCAAGCTGTATACCAGAGTCTCTGACTCAAATATCCTTCAAGAGAGTGACAACATTATACAGAAGAGAGAAAAACTATACGTAAGGAATGTCACAGTTGTCAACAAATTAAAATACTCCAAAAGATGACCTTGTCATGCATAAGTCTTACATAAAAAGCCTTACCAAATGTGTTAAAGTTAGAAGATTAAAAAAAAAATAATTCATCATTAGCTTTAAGGACAAAATTCCTAACATTCAAGAGAAAACACCGTGCTGTTTTCAGTCCAACAGAATTCAGGGATGGGATGCACATATGAGTCATGTTTTCTCCCTTGTTACAGCAGAAAATGCAGAATTTCATATTGCTGCCCCAGTCTGAACTCAAAAGCACTGTTATGGCTACAGACATTCTCTACGAGAGCATCACCATTTGCAACTGCAAAACAAACCTGTCACTTTTCTTGATACTTGTTCTAATGGTTATTCACACATGTCATCAAAAATAATGCCTCGAGTTCCTTCTGAGTTGTCTAACTGCTACCCACAGCTGATGATGCTTTCTTGAGGTATTTCACTTACAACAAAAGCTCTTTGGATTTTTTCTCCTGTGGAAGTACACTGCAATTAAACCCATTTCAATCCTTTTTGGTAAGCCAAAATTCAGTCTAAATTTCTCACTACAGAATTTTTTCCAGCCTCAGGAGAATTTTGGTTAGTTTTCTCTGACTGGAGACAGTATTCCCCAAGTCTCCAAGTACAACATCCAAAGCCATTGAGCATGTGAACTTCTCCTCTGCACTGCCTCTGTTCCACTGCCTAAGGATCTGCCCCAACCTTTTCAATGAAACACTGAAACTCAGTGCTCAAGAGATCATTTTGCCAAGAGCTGTTTGTCAGGACACCAACGCTCCACTCTATATGAAGAATTTGCTTTCTGTTTTCGTACATACAATCTTATATGCATCCATATTAAACTACACTTGATTAAAACTGGTCTGGCTCAGCAAGTAATTTAGATAGCTAAGTGCACACTCCCTATCAGGCCATCTCCGCATCATGTGCAAATTCATTAGAAGTGATATATTTTGAAATCAGAGATAAAAACATAAAGACATCAGGCTCAGTATTAGTCTTTATAGAATCCCTTGTGAAATGCTGACTTTGACTGATTACTTCTCACTGTTGCTGCCAGCTAACTTGTGTTCCTCCATTTAATGTTTGTTCTCTTTGAATGTGTCTAAAATTATTTCATAAATTGGATCTGTATTTTTTATTGAGATTACTTTCAAGACTCATATTACAAATTCATTTTCTCTGTGCAAAGGCAAGCTATTGAAGTAATTCCTACCTACATTTCATCTATAATACTTCTACAACTGGATTCATCTCGAGATTCTCCCTAATGGTTTTACAAGTGGTATCCTTCAGTGGGTTAAAAGAACTTGAACGTAAAACTGTTGCTTCGTTCAGATACCAGGAAATCTCTGATCTCTGGAAGGAGATGGAAAGTAGCAAACTGCAAATGCAGACTGTCTGCCTGGCCAGGAGTAGCCAGGTTTTGCTGGGAAATGCTGGATTAAGAAGGGTAGTACTGGAGTTCAGCAGAAATCCAGAAGTGTTTTCCCTTAGGGTT